>NC_079298.1:19782906-20382906 GCF_023638135.1 Falco biarmicus
GTCTCATTTCTTTATGGTTTTCCTTTGCACACAGAAAAGCAGTTCTGAGTGCACAAATTTATAATAAATCCAATTGTTAAAAGAAAATACTTTAAATTCCCCTTGATGTTAAAAATACTCTTACCATAAACATGGAACATACTATGTACAGACAGTCTGACTCATAGCAGCTCAGTCCAGCCTGTGCAAGATAACCAAGAGTAATGGTTTTTGATAATCAGGCCACAGTATTAATATAACATGAACCATAAATGCTTTTGTACTACATCTCTGGTTAAGCTACCAAATCTCATTGGAATATTAAGGAGAAAAAGCTATATTCCACGTTCTGTTCTAAATTGCAAAACGTGCTTCAGTGCATTTCTACAGATGCCTCTCTTGAACAGACACTGCAAAAGCAACTATATGGTACAGGTAATTAATGGATGTATCTCTTAAATAAACCTCTGATCCTTGCTATCCAGTTCAAGCTCAAATATTGCTTGCTGGGTCAGAGTTTGGGTTCCATAAAACTTAGCTGTGGGATTACAAGTGTCAGTTATGCTGGCAGGCGTCAGTCTGCCTGGGAAAGTGGAAGTCAATTGCTCTGGGAGGAGAAAACTCCATTTTGATAGCTTTCATCAGTCCTCTGCTTCTATAGCATTAGTCTGAAGGGACTCGTTTTGACTGATGCCAATTGTGGAGAAATTCTAAGTTATGCCCATTTTCATCAATGTTATCGATAAGAAATACGTAAAAAAAAGCAGTATTGATGTTGAGGGTTGGGGAGTATTTTACAGTGCATCAGAATAAGACGACTCAGAAACATAGCGCTATTTAAAAACACAAACCACACGTGTTACTACAACTAGATTTCATATTAATATTGGGGAACACTAACTACAAAAACAAACTTTCCACAGAAGCAGTGTCTCCACAGTGTAATGTTTACAACAACCTTACTACCATAAAATAAATATTTAGCACAAAAAATTCTTTTTAATTAAAAAAAAGAAAATCTGGTTGAAATATATTCTTTGAATTGCTTATAAGCCAATTCCACATCAATGACTGGTAGAATACAAACAAAGTAACAGAGCTGACTTTCTCAGTATTTTACATTTACTTCTGGTGGGTGAAACAGAAAGCCAAGGTCCACTCCTAACCACTTTTGATCATTAAAAAAAATCCATGGCAATTTTAACAAGAATACGGGTGTTAAATTAATCAGAGTGGCCTGGCCAAATTCCAGTTCTGGTAATTACATCCTGCATACCTAAAATTCCCCCTGCAGTTTCAACTAGAGATGTTATTCTTCACTTTTCCTTCTAAAAAGCATTGCATATAGTGGTGTTGCTAGCATAGCTTTTGGTCCAAAATGTTTTATTTCAATTGCAGGCAAAGAGCTAAAGAACTTCTGGGTCTTCTTAGACTAAAGGTACCTTAAATGTAACTGTTCTGGCACATTACTTGATCCAATGATTTTTTTCTCCTCCTAACGTACATATTTATTCACCCCCTGAAAGCAGTTGAAGCACCTATTTACCCCACCACTTCTCTAGTTACCTTTGCCTTCCACAGACCTGACCTGGAAAATCAAGCATCCCACTCACCTGACATGGAGGGAGGTGAAGGAATATAATGAGCAGCCTCACAGGCTCTCCAGACAAATAGCACGAAAACTCACCCAAGGTCTTGGAAATGGATCTTAGGAAGCGCACAGGCATTCACTGCCTCTGCTCTTTCAGAAACAAACAAAATGAGTAGGATTCCCTCTCTCCTCTTACAAAAAGAAAAATGGCAGGCATGGCAACAGAGCTCATCATTCTTCCTTTCCCACCAGCCGTTACATATAATAATTCAGAGTCCAGCATGTATCTAACCAATTAACCAGAAAGATTTGGATAGAAACCAACTGTGAAAGTCACCATTAATTTTTAAAATAACTAAACTATTAGACCTTAAGGCCTGCCATCATTATATCAGAATCCTTCATGTAGTCACTAGAAAAAGGCTTGTATTTGCTTTTATGGAAGCATACAGGATATTACACGTAACTAGATGTATATGTAGAAAGACCAAAGACAGTGAGTAAGAGACCCACAACAGACTACAGTGGATCTATCAGGCTGGCATCGGCCACATCAAAAGAGAACATGTCTGCTAAGGTAAGGGGAGACACGCAGACACTGGGCTGCTCCGGGCAGGTAAGAGTAGGCATCTGTCAGTCTGCCACTGTGGCAGCCTCCTCTGAGCTGGCCCTGCTGGCTGCTCTCCAGGTAAGCTGCTTTCTGAGCCGAGGACAAATGTATATTGTACAGAAGGCTGGCTAGAGTTTTCCAAGTTACTATTAAGGCATGTTTTGTAGGTGATAACGTCTCTAAGTGTAGCAAGCAAAATATTATGAATTGATTTCAGCATGAGCTATTCAAGATAAGATGGAATAGGAACAGTGGCTGAAGCAGAAGTGTTTAAACGAGACACAGGGTCTGTTCCTTGCTTCTGACCTCTGTAGATAAGCAATAAAATTATATGTGGCTGCAACTGTATTCTGTGTCAAGAGTATTAAGTGGACAGCTTCTAATTACCTTTAGCTCATAAAGCTAAAGAGCTTGATCTATTGCTTAAAAGCTTTTTAGTTTAAATTATTTTAATCAACAATTCTATTTTTAGCAGTTGTTTTTAAGATGCTTTTCCAGTAAATGGGGGTAGGTGGGAAGGGGGGTTGAGGGTCTGGTTAGCTAGCTGGCTCACCTCCCAGGATACACAACCTTTAAGTCTCCAGCTCAGTTAGAATCTACTGATGTAAAAATGAGATAAAGGTACTGGCGACTAGGAACGCTACAGCAGTGGCCATATTTTCTAGAAATGTTTTTTCCTCCAATTGCAACAATGTCCAATAATAGCAAATGTATTTTTTATCAATATGGTAGGATTCAGTGTAAAGAAGACTTTAATGCTCCCTTGATTTTCTAAGCTTGGTTTCAATCCCTGGTAACATTTTCTTTCTATACGTCCCTGTTCATGGTGTAGGGAGCTAAGATGGGAAGCCCCTGACAGAGCAGCTATTGGGCATGAAGAATCCAAGAACGATGGCAAGGGGACAAATGGCAGATGTTGGTAGTAAAAACATATTGCTTGGTTGCATCTTCTTTCAAACGAAAGAAATTGCTCCAGAGAAGGGCAGTTTTGATGCATTCCACAATCCCTCAGACTTTGGGAAAAACAATGGTGAGAGGGAAGTGAAAAGCTATACAACAACTTCTGAAACTCTGCCACAGGATTCTAGAAGTACAAGTCATCCACACAGATCCAAGACTATTTTCACTAATAAAACTTTTATTAAAGGCTGCAATTTTATTCTTGGAATCAAATTTAATAATCCAACAGTCTTGAACCTCCTCATGCTTTTGGGGTATTGATTAATCCCTTGATGCTTATTTGGCTAATATGCATGTGGGTTGTTCATCTACTAATCTTCATAAAATTCAGACTAGAACTGTATCAAACTATTCTCTCACTACAGCACAGGGAATCTAATGAAAATATCCCCACATGTCATAAGTCAGATATTAAAAAGAGGAAAAAAAAACAACACAAAAATCACGGACTCCATGACTCTCATGAGACAAAAGATTCATCCTTAGCTATAATAGCAAAAATGACCTTGGCACAGGGCATTTCCTGCAAAACGATGGATTGGATGGGGTTAATGGCCTACAGCTTTGCCCGAGGCCATCTAGTCTCCCAGTCAGTCATTAATCCCCGGGAAGTACCCTGGTGCCTTGATCATTTCTACTTAATTAAAGTCCGTGATCCCCAGGATGCCTCCATTTCACCAGGAGACTCTTTCTAGTTACTTCAAGGAATGTACTTCTCAACTCACTCCCTCCATCTCTCCCTCTCTCTCTCAAGATATTTGACATGACATGTTCCAATTTCCTTTTTAATGGCCAATGTTTAATATGGCTTACAAATAATTATTTTTTCTTTCATCTTTGACATGAACTCTTAGTTCAGAACTGAAAAAATCATTTTTTTTTCCAAGGGAAAAATACATCTGTGGTTCCCGCATGAGGAACATTGAACCCAAAGTAAATAAGTATCAAGGTTTAAAACAGCTTCCATCTTTAAAACAAATAAAACTGAAAGCAATACATCTAAATGAGGAGAAAAAACGGAATTACGTTGTAGGCATGAGCAGAAGTCACACAGAATGATTTAATGAAAAGCCAAAAATGAGAATCTGCTCTTATTGCCTCTTTTCCCTGTCCAAGTCTCTAAGCCTGGAAACACTAGAAAGTAAGTTCAATGATTATCAGCAGCCCCACAGACTTCAGTAGAACTACGCACATGCAGCGAGGTAGGCACTTCTGTTTTCAGGACAAAAACTTACATTTACACAAAATAAAACAAAAAAATCCAGGAGGGCCACCAGCGTAGCTCTCTAAAGAAGCCATTGCATCCCACCTACCCTCTGTTAACAGCCTATTTCAAGCTCATAGACCTAGATTTTTAACATTTGAAATTTCAAATTGTGATCTGAAAACAGGCTACACATTAAAATATACCTTCTTACATACATATGAAAATCAAGGTACAGACTTAAATCTGTATCATATACAAGAGACAGATGCATTCACTCTCCCAAAGATCTGATAACCCGAAGTCCTGATCTTTCAAACTTTTGGTATCCCATGTGGTAGGAGGCTGCAATGCCTCTTCTAAGTACCACCCACACTTAAACCAGTACTTACTGCTGATGGTCAATGCACCTGATTGTTTGGAGCAATTAAAATCCTATTTTGAACTTTACAGCCTATTATTACCTCTTTAGCAGGCTGCGGCAGCACTATAGATAATACTTTCTTGTGTCTCCCTAAGTTCAAACCAGGTTTTTAACTTTGGAAAGAAAGCCAATGGCTACTCAAGACAACCACAAAGGAGACATTACAGTGGCCTTTCAAAACTCTGCAGTGCAATAAATCATGATGAGTAGCTTCTTTGACAAAACAACAAATATTACAAGCATGTGCTTGTGTATATGGTCTACCACATACAATGGACAAATAAATATCTGTATATATGTGCAAACACTATTCACTTGGAGTGCACGTGTATACAAAGACAACAGACAGAAGGCATGTATAATTTTTATAATTTCTCAAAAGTATCATGCAATGAGACTATACCTAGACTGATTCATTACCCTAGCAATTTTACAGAATAACTTGACAAGCTTGTCTATTCCTACACAGAATATTCCACAAAAATAAGAAAATAAATTGTCATATGACAGGCTTATGTATTGAGTCAGTATTACTAATACCCTATTTCCTGCAAGTCAAAGACAATGACTGAGCAAGTTAGACTGTGAATCCAAATGCACATATACATTGCATCATTACAGGCTACTTCACAATCAGTGACAACTTAACTGAACTTTGGCTGCTATCAGTCCAATCATAAATTTAAATTTTTCTCTCCCAATTATGAAAGCAGTGACCCATAATGTTTTTAGGATATTTCTGTAATTATTTGACACTACATTCAAGACATTTATGGCTGCTATAAAAACAATTATTATTCATTATTCCTACTGAAATAGCCTGTAGGAGTCCCAGTTCCTGGAAAGAATTGTATTGTAGAATTTCCCACATTTACCAGTCACACCTAAGAAAGCTCATATGTGCATTGAATTTACATGTTATTTATATACTCAGATCACCACCTCTGCAATTCTTCAGCAACATCATGGAAGTTATAGTTATTATGGGTCCCTTTTAAAATTGCCCTTTCAGGATATAACTAAGTCTTGACACAAACTGCCCAATGTTTTTATTATTTCAGTTTGACATCACTGATACAGGAAGTACAACTGTCTCCAAGGAAGGACAACTGTGATATAATGAAGATGTCCATACATTGACAAATAGAAAAGGAAGAGATAATTTAAAGTTTCAGCAGCTGCAGGTCTGAATCCAAACTTTCTTTTTCAGGATACAAACTTTTTCATCTGCTATTTTGGTTTACAAACAACAAGCAAAATGACCCTATGCTGAATAAACCACCTCAGTGTTGAATGTATCGGATGGCTGAAAGAGCTTTATGCCTCCCAATTAGCACTAGTCAGAAATAAGTACATCCCCACACAATGTGGGATAATTGCAACCCTGGGATGGCTTCCATCCCTGAATAAGTACATCCTGTCTATGACTTCTAACTGTTCATATTTTATTTGCTGCTCACCTTTTAACAACGATGCTTCTCTTACAATGGAACCAGCTAGGGAAGAATGACACCAAGTTTAATTTAAATCTTTTTTGATATCTCCCATGATCACAGTATTGCTTAAGCATTACTGTTTGTTGAACTACATCAAGCACAAGAAGATTCACAGCTACACAGTGAAATGTAAGCTAAGAGGAAATATAAGGCAAAACCTTGGTGACTCATAGAAACAACATAGCATAAAAATGTCTGCATTTCCCATTGCATGCTTTTCTATTGAACCAGACAGTTCAAAAGTTTGAGATGGTACCTGCAGAAGCTCAGCTGTGATCACAGAGAAGTGATATTTTGTAGATTAAAATGCATTATTGGCATTAACTTGTGAGAAAAATGGATCAATGCATTAAAAAAAAGAGAGGGGAGAAAAAGTAGTTTCACTAATCATTTTACTGATCAAAGAATTAATTTTCTAAGTGCTCAAGCTTCGAGACTTTCAGTGAGGACAAATTTCAAACCCTGCTTAATGATGCTCCAGAAGAATTTCTTCTCTTGAACTACTGCTAAAAGACTTGTATAAAATGTTATTTCAACATTGAAGCAGTTTAAGTGACTGACTGAAACCACAACGTTTTAGAAGTGTAACTCAAACTTGGTAGAACAGAGCCATATAAATAGTGATGATAAGTGACATATCTAACAACGTAGTCTCAGTGTCTTGTCATTACCACAATTATGTCAGTACAGTCAATCAGCACATTGCTTTGACTTTAAGGTAAGACTGAATACATGTTTTTAGGGTTGGAGGAAGGAGGACAGAGAAGAATGATTGAATTTAAAGCTACAGTTATTCATGGCTTTTTAGGAAAACAAGGTTATCCATTTATAATACGCTTTGTGCCAGAGTAATGCTAAAATGATTCTTATGAGTTCAATACCATCTGTAATAGCCCTCTGGCTATAGAAAACAAAGGGACTCAAGACGAAGCATTCCTTTCACAAACGAGAAACTGATTTACTACCTGAAGTGATAATTAATGCCATTCAGTTTGGTTTCAAGTGGGGATGAATAGGACTAAATGAGAATGCATGTTCTCAGAATACCTTTGCCTCAAAAAGGTTCTTTGCTACGTGCTGGGAGGACTGACAAACCTATGCCATCAGCAGTGGCAAGTGATGGCATCTGCCAGAATTAGCTATCCCATAGCAAATGAATATGAAATGAACCACCTTTGTGGGTTAGTGACAAAGTCTCTATAGAGGCCAGGATAGGCAGAAGCACATTCGCTATATCAAGGCAGGGGTACAGTCCCTATGCTACTGTAGTCCACAATAGCAAACATTTTTAAAGAGTGTTCTTCAGGTAAAAATCACCTGCATAAAGAATTCCACAGGAGATCTGCCTGTTTCAAGAAATCAGTTTATTTTTTCAGATAAATTGTTAAAACAATGCTGAGGCCCTGGCATAAGCCTCCAGACGCTGAGACGTTCAGAAGGAAAGCTGCCTAAAATCCTTAGGTTGTGCCTTATGACTGCAGCTGTCCTGAGAAATCACTGCTGGATTCTGAAGCAACAGCCAGGATAACATCCAACACGCTAAATCCTCACAGGAGATAAATTAGGTAAAAGCCTTGCTTCTGCTAATACATCAAATCTGCCATATAACAACATGCTAATATTCTTGCTACTTCCATCCTTTGAGATACTCCATAAGGGCTTTTGAACTAATTAAGGCATGCTGAGCAATAGGCTAACATGCCACATCATTCTGCCCCTCTGGCCACTCTGACCAAATCTCTGTAAGCTTCTCTGACCCTCTCCTGGCTTTCCTGATAGCTCTTCATGTAATTCTTCTCTGATCTCCACTCAGCTCTCCTGATACCCTGACTTCTGCCGTATCCCTCATGCAGCTCTAATGTTTGCTCTTCTCAATTGGCTCCCATTCTTACTCTGCTTCTCTTTTACTTCCTCCGTATACTTAGGATCCAAATACCTCTTCCAGCTCTCCTTATTTCCTGCTCCTCTGACCTTGTGTCAGCTAGTACAAAATTGGTCTGATCCCATCTCATCACGCATTTTCCTCTGAACTCCTTCCTATATAGATAAAATCCTCTCTTTTCCTTCTCCCTGGCATGTTGATCCTCTCTACCTCCATTTGTCCTGTTTTGATCCACTTTCAGCTCCCCCAGAGCCTCTACAATCCTCTCTGAGCCTTCTTTTGCTACCCTGATCCCTCCTCCACTCTCCTTGTGTGGCTCCAATTACCCTTCAACATTTCTTTCTCCCTCAAAATCCTCTGAATCTCAGCTCTGTAACATGTAGTATATCCAATGTGTACTGTGAAATCAGTGCGAATTTACCAGCAAAGAAATAGCCTGCCACTACTGCTGTGGAACATGACTGAAAAAAGAAAGAAAAAATTTACTACCCATTCTCAACATCTATTTCTCAAACTTAAATATCTTATCTTCATTACATTTTGCCTACATTATAAGATACAGTCTTCCAATTCTAGTTTTAAATAAACACTTCCAAATCTTAGACCTTCTAAATCTCAACTTTTGCACAAATTACATCTCATTCTCATCATCCTTCAACCATTTTGATCAAACAGCTACATGGCACTAGCAATGGATGCGCACAGCATGGGCCAGAGCAAGTTCAGTCAGCTACTATAACTGAAGAGCCACCAGCGCAGTAGCATGGTAACTCTGTGTCCTGTTTCTGCAGCCTCCTATTCAGGTGGCACACATACATCTGCTGCTCATGTTGTCAGTGTAGGAATTCAGCTGAAAGCTGATTCATTCAAAGACTGGAAGTGGAAATACTTCTGCATTTGCCAGTGGGGCACAAGAATTGGCTCCCCATTGAACACAACCACAATATCGCATGCCCTGTACAGACATGTACTCAACAAATCAGACACACTCACAGTTTACATTCTCACACCAAGGTAAAGGTGTGCTAGTGAAGGCCTCTTGCTAAGCACTCATACACAGGTATCTCACATCAATAAAGTGGAAGTTTCCAAACAGCTGATGGTTCAAGTTCAATATGGAGTTAACATTTCTCTCTGTTTAAGACTATATTGCATCAGCAAAAACTCAGTAAGGAACATTAATTATCAAATGTGCCAGTTTTGTGACTATTAAGTACCTCGTTAGATTCAGTTTTGGAAAATGCATTTATGAGTGCTTTTATACAGGAGAGGACAGCACATTTGGCATTATTTAACCATTTAACATAAGCCAAAAGATTTTCATTTTCAAATCTATTAAATATTTTCCGATCAGTTTCATTTTTATCTTGAGGGTTTTCTTAAAGTGCAGAATTTTAAATGGCTTTTCAGTTGTTCTTGAAGAACAACATACTAAAGACATTTAAAAATGCCATTCTTTTATTCAGTTTGAGTAAAATTTGTCTTTAGAGCTGTTACATGATTTTTCATTCATACCTACAGCATTAAGAGGTAGTTAAAAATAAAAACATTGTCTACATATTGCATCTAAACATATATTCATAAACACCCGTTGCTGACAACACCACAATTCTTTTCTTCTGTTTATATTAGCACATACAGAGTCAAATTTTTCAGCTACAATATATTTCCTTTAGTCTGTCAGAAGGAAAACCTCATACTTCAACAAAGGAAAAGAGAGAAAAATAAATTAAAACCATATTTAAAATGTATCATCTAGCCTAACCTTTACTCCATTAGGGAAAATATGCCTGCAAAAAAGATTAAATACAAATTTGCTTTGCTTTTAAACCTACTTAAGAAGCACCTATCCTATCTGTCCATATAAATTCCAATGGAAAACATGATGACATGCAATTACTAATCGCAATGTACACAGCTATGCCTCGGGGACTTAGTGGTTCATATTTTACTGTTCTGTAATCAAATACAGAACTAATGAGTAAAAATATGCTTCCCCCAATAAATTCCCAGCACCTGGACAAGTGTCTGACAGGGAAATGGAGGATGCTCACACAAAATTCATTCTGCAAAGCTATTAAAGTGTTATACTTGCCAACAAGTGTTCATTAAACAAGAATGAAGGATCTTTACGCCAGTTTCCTACCAAAGGCTTTTTAATATTTTAATGGAGAGTAAAGACTATTTATCTGAACTCTGATCAGTTAATGTTCAAATCTGTTATGAAAAAACAAGGAGTCCTTTATAATACCTTTCATAAAAATCCACTTTGCAATGCTTCAAATAAAGACTAAGAACTGTAAAAGATTATGTTGCATATAAACAAAATCAGTATCATTTTGAAATTATATGGTTATCCGTGGAGCTCCTTAGCATATTAGAATCATGTTGTATTTTTATTTAAAGAGTGGTTAGCAGCATCCATGATACAAATGAAAAATAGGATTAGAGATGACATCACTTGTGCAAGAGCTTCTTCAGACTGCAGGGGAAAACAAGGCAGATTTAATGGGACAGATGAAAGAAGTGGGAAGCTAATAGATTGTGCAAAGCTAGGCCATATACCTGTTGGGGAAACAAAAGCACTCCAAGAAACATGCAAGGAAGACTGGCTGACACTATGTTTATCAGAAGGAATTGAAGTTTGAATCTGAACCGAGCCACATTTAACATAACCTACAAAAATAGGACAGATCAAAAGTGTCCCTTAGAAATAAAAGCATGCATCAGTGCAAGACTACCATCACTTTCTTTTGCAAAAAGACTGGTGATTTGGGATTTTGTTTTAGCCCTTCAGAATAACATAGTCAAACCCAATGTATTTTCCAGGTTTGAGAGGGAGTAAAAAAGAACCATCACTTTTTCAAGAGCAGGCTGTTACCAAGGGCAGGAGAAATAGAATCAGTTCCTCTTTCACAACATCCAGATGGTAAATCGGAGACTCCCAGTTACTGGCCCTTTTCTTCCAGGGCCACCCCAAATTCCAGGCTCTTGTGGCAGTGTACTAACCACCATGCTATGCGAGGAAATGGAGGCTCAGAGGAGACCTTATCACTCTTTATAAATACCTGAAAGGAGTTTGTAGCAAGGTTGGTGTTGTCTCTTCACTCAAGTAACAAGTGATAGGATAAGAAGAAATGGCCTCAAGTTGTGCCAGGTAAGGTTTAGATTGGATATCCAGAAAAATTTCTTCAAAGAAAGGGTAGTCAAGCATTGGAATAGGCTGCCCAGGAAAGTGGTTGAGTCACCGTCCCTGGAGGTATTTAAAATACATGTAGATGTGGTGTTTAGGGACATGGTTTAGTGGCGGACTTGGCAGTGCTGGGTTAATGGTTGGACTTGAACTCAAAGGTCTTTTCCAACCTAAACAGTTCTGTGATTCTATGACGTTCTGGACATGGCTGTGCTCTAGTTCTCCTGCCAAAGCAGGATCAGCATAAAAAGAGAGAAGAGTGTGAAAGGAGAAATACAAAAAGCACATGGAATCATCGCCTGACATTTCGGCCATTAATTCCTGTTCAGTGCTCCCAGGGTGTTGATGCATTTTAATCTAGACACCCCGGCTAAGAGCAGAAATAGCCCAGGGAGCACAAATGGAAGTCCACTCCCAAGGTCATGGTTTCCACACATTTTCTTTGAGCTGGCAGCTTCTGAACCCATATGGAAATCTACGCTCCAAAACTTGATTTATAATGATTTTTTGGAATCTCCTAAAGTTTGGAGATATTTAATAGCAAGCACTTTGAGTTGCTTTCAGATTTCTGCAGCATTTTGAGGAAAGCTCTCCTTTTCATCCTTGATTCCCATTTCCTCCCCGCTCTCACTAAGCCTGATCTAGCTTCTCCTGAAATTGATGGAAAGAATGACATGAGATCCAACAGAGCTTGCATCTGTGTGTCACACAACTTCTAATTGTCCTTTACAATCCAGATTTCAATGTAGCCTCACATATGTGGCTATTTCACATTTGACAAAAGAGATACAGCTTTCCTCATGTTAAAAGGAAGGAACGTGTAGCAGCATGGAGCATAAGTATGAAGAGGTTAACACCTTAGAGCAGTGAAGGTAACAATGTACAAATGCTCATTTAAGTTGCAAAATCAAACAATTATGTGGCAAGTACCCAAGTGTGTGCACAGGTTTCGGTTATACAGGCACATGTGTATATTTTTAAAGGATAATAATTTTTTTATTGTTTTAAATACTTCTGAATGTTTCTGAATTCTTTTTTAGGGGAAACCCAAGATTTCTTAGACTAAGCAGGTTTATGGTAGACTATTAACAGTGATGCACACATCCATAATGAAAAAGTACTGTATTGTGGAAAAAAGTATTTTTAAGGTGCAAAAAGTTAGGGCTTAAGCGGGTGTGAAGTTGTCAAGGAAGGATTTGTGAGGTTGGGAGTTTAGTTTAATGCTTATTAATTAGAGTAGAATTGGCAGCCGCAGACCTGAGGAGTGAAGTACCTCTGCCAATGGAATACATTAACTAGCATATAAACAAAAGAAGTACACGCTATCCTCTGATGGACAGAAGGAAAAGGTGGCTTGCCCATCAACGTGAAACTGTGCTATGAGGAAATCTGTGATCTTTCCAACATCAAAGCCACTTAATACACCCAGTGCTATCTCACAAAGCTATCTCTTACTCTTGACCACATATCCAGACAAGTCTACTGACATATTACTGGAAGACAAGAAAATATTTACATTAGCATGCAATGCTGCTCCTAATTAAACTTTACCATTGGTTGAACTAAAAGAAAGATAAGGATCCACAGATCAAACAGGTAACACCTAGTTTATTAATTGCTGCCCTCAACAGTATTTTTTTTATATTTAAATTATACTTACCCACATAAAAACAAGTTAAAAAAATATAAACCTAAGATGCTCTTTCTCCATCACTTTTTCTAGGTCAAATGCTGATAAAATCATATGTGCTGTTCTTTTATGGAAAAGATCAATTATCAATAAGAACAATTTTAAGCAGATTCTTACCCCAGTTATCAACTGCTGTGAATACTACATTAATGAAGAGGTGTTTAGGTACATTCCCACATCAACCTCGTAATACTCAGGTAAGACTGTAACGGCTCCATTAATGACTCATGGTCACATGAATGCCCTAGTGCATATAGCAATGTTTTGTGGAATAAGGCTCTGTAAACCTTAGGTTATTGCATTCATCAGCTCCAAGTAGAACCTTTTAATTAAACTACCTTGGTAAAGTACCATGCACAATGATGGCACTTTCTAAGTAATACATAATGATGATCAAATAATGTGTGAGGGAAACTCTTGTCATATTAAACTTACATTTAAACAGGTGAGACAGTCCGATAAATTCTCTGCGTGAATTTAAACTATCTTGACATCAGTTATTCCTCTGCTGCTCTTCTTACTAGTCAGAACTCACATCCCAATTTTGTTGCTGAATTCTCATTATTTCAGTCTCCCACCTTACTCTTGCTGGATTGAGCAGCTGATAGGGTAAGAGTATGTAATAGCAACCAAAAAGCTTAAGAAAATCAGCGAGACGTAGCTGAGATCCATTGCATGAGTGGCACTGCTAGGTATGACTGGCATATATCCAATATTTGATTTACATAGACTTTAATCAGTATGTACAATATCTCTTTCCCTAAAGCAAATCTATTGTGTAATCTTTCACATGTAACTATGTGTTCTTGGTAAGTTACAACGGTAGTTCCCATCCTTTCTTATTCTTTCCAGTTAAGCTGTTTCCTTATATCATATGTTTTTTGTTATGCACAAAATAAGAACATTTTGTTGGTAATTATACTCCCTTCACATATTTCATAATTCAGTTGTGAATAATAAGGCTTTCTACTGGTCAGATGACCCTTCTGAAGCTCTACAAAATACTTCAGTCATATCCATTCCTTGCACCGCTCAGTCCCTCAGTGAGGCAGGACAAACTCCTCCTTTTACAAATGGTCAACTCAGCTATACAAATTTGTGACTGCAGACAAGACACTGAGCAATTTATTCATAGTAATACAGGTGTCCTGGCTGCATGGTCCTTCCCATAAACTTAAAAATATATTGCAAGGGAAGACTGAAGGGTTAGATTAATTTTATCGATATTTGGGTCAATATTTTGCTCTGAGTCACAACAGTTACACACAGTCTAATTTTAACTCTGGAAGATGCACTTTTTTCTTTATTTTATAAAGGAGAAGGACTGTTCCACCAACCAACTTTTTTTTAAGGAGGACAATTTTTCTAATCTACAACCAGGCTGCTTTACATATGAAAAATGTCAGCATGTTTGTTGGCCCAGGATAGCCAATGAATAAATACAAGATGACACATTTTGCCAGGAACAAGTGATATATGCATAATAAAGTAACAAAGTAGAACAGCTATCATCAGTTGCCATTCTGATATTCACAGGGAAAGAGGATCACACTATTCCTTACACACAACTCTGCCAAGTAGAAGTGAATAGGAGGTTTTTTCCCCTCCCAATTTCACTAAGTCCAACAGACTGCTTTCATACTAAGACCCACAACAAAGATGAGGCTTGTCCCTGTGCACTACAATATCCTACCTTGTAAGGAAGCTTTCGACAGCCTTAGATTAAACTTGTGAAAGCTAATGAAGATTCTTCCTTAATACACATTTCTTTTTTCCAGTTTGGACTTGAAGTGACAACATTACAGAAATACCCTGCAGGCTTTTATTTAAATAGCATCCTATAAAACAATGCCCTCTTGTCAGTCAACACTAATTCAGCAGAAGTCAAGCTATAAATCTGTCCAAAGGCCAGCAAAGTACTTAACTTGGCACATCCCTAATAAAATTAGGAATGTGAGTTTATTACATGAACCTTAAGTAGGTTTGGCCAAGATATTAAGATTTTTGCTTATGGCAACCATGGCTAATGTGGATTGGTATTTTCATTATAACGCACCCCACAGCATTTCTCAGTAACGTCTCAGGTTTCCAAATTGGACAATAATTTTCTACACTATCTGACACATCACTAGGTGTTACAGATTAAACTCTGTCACTAAAACTGCACACTTTAACCATACTTAAGGTGGTAAAGGCTTTTCAATAATGTTAATTCTACTGAATAAATGAGGGCAAATTAATTAATACTTCTATTAATGTAACCTGATTTCATTTCGTTCAAGTAAAGAGGCACTTACAGGCTTTTAACCCAAGCTCAGATGCATTGTTTCAGCTCAAGGCAATTCACAAGTGATTTATACTGTAATAAGCTGAAATGCACGTTAAGAAAAACAGTGAGAATGTAGATTATACAGTCTATATTTTAGCTGGTTTTAGCCAAATATGCTGCTTAATGATACTGATGCAGAATATCTCTTCAGAACTGTATTCTATAAAGCAGCCTCATGCTGTAACTTCCTTCTGACCATCTTGCACACTAGACTTTTGTATTAAAGAAACACCTTTCCTTCAAGAGAAGAAACACACTCTGAGGTCTAGGAATGGAAAATCAGTCACGTTCTTACCTGACTAAAGAAGAACATCCGATGACCAGCTTCTGCAGAAGACAAGGCTTCTGGTTGTTAGTGCCTGGTACAACATGTGGCACCAAGCTGCGCATTGCATTATAGCCACTACAACAGGAAAGATATGGCAATATCAAGCACATGAACGTGCAGAGTCACTGAAGTTCACTTCATGAAGAATACAATATACTCCAAGAAGGAAGTATGATTGATGTTCCTTGAGCAGACTGTTTATCAGACAAACACATTTTGCAAACTTTGACGTAAATTGTTAAGTTTTCCTATCATACTGACAATGTAAGAACAGTACCTTGGTAGAAACTTCCTGAAAACTCTTCAATGACCTCTAAGCAATGTTATCTTATCATCATCTGACTTTCCACTACAATAAATCATTTACAAGCAGGTAAAAAGAAAAATTGATATTCAAAATATGGATTTATTTTCCATAGCTATAGACTTCAAGATGTGGAGAGCTTTCTCAAGGAATAGTTACAGTGCTGATAAAGCACTCAAATCTCTCTGTACTTGCAGTCATTTTGCAAGAAAAGAAAGAACAACTCTCACCAAAAAGCCTTAGGAGAAATGAGATGAAGATTTGCAGTTCCTAGGTCTTTCTATGTAAGGGTATGAGAACATCGTCCACTTTTAAAGCCAAACTCTGCTTGATGTAATATAAAGATGCAATATAGTGGCATTTTGTGACTGTAGTCAGTTTGTGAACACATCCAGTGACCTGCACACAGGAGAGGCCATAACCAGTACACACAGAGATGTATCCAAAGCACGTTACCAACAGCCAGGCTATCACACAATACACTGTATACTCATACAATAGCCTAACATGACCTTAATGAAGATTTCAAAACTTTTAAAATAAAATTTTTCTCAGAGCTCAGAAAAAAACCAGTCTTTTTGTGGCTGCATTTGCAACAGTTTAGATTGTGTGGGCATCTAAAAAAGGAATGCATTCAGTGACAAATGTTCATGAAAATAGCGATTAGGAAAAACAGATGGAAAGGCCGCTTTCCACCTGAAATAAAATAGTCATTCTAAGAATCAACATTGAATAGCCAGGGACAGGAAAAATACCACATGATCTAAGTAACAAAATGTGTAAATGCTTCTCAGACTCTGAAAAAAACCAACAGTATTTTCAAAGGACCTGTCTAAAACCAAGAATATTTTCCTGGAATTAATCTCAGTGCAATTTCCAAACAATAAGTATTTTCACAGATGTTGCAAAGCTGTTGGACAATCCCAGAAGATATAAAATACATTAGCTACTTGTGTGAGTATTTTACAGCCCTGTGCGCGATACTATCGTCACAAAAAGGTTGTATCTACCTGCTTATTAGTAGGGGAACACAAAGTGCCTGCAAACCAACACAGCTCTACAACTTTCTTGTTTTCTTCTGCTGCCTGGTGAGAGTCTACTGGTAACATTGTAGTCCCAGAATGGCCATCTTCACCAGTAGTGCAAACACGGGGAACACACCAGAGTGGCTTCTGAACTCAGCCAGGCACTCCACCCTGCCACCTGTGTGCCTTTTGTTAGTTTTTCCCTGCAAGTTGAAAGCACACTCAGATGAAAGTTGGCATCATGAGAAAGGCGCGTTCTGACCTCTCTGGAATGATGCAAATAAACTCCTGCATCTGGATTCCTCAAACAGTGCCCAGTGTGGACCTCAGTTCAGACCAGAGCTCCATAGAGAATAACCCACACTTCCCTTTCAGGGCTATAATTAAAGCATCTCCCTTTTTCTGTGAGAGATTTTTGCACAGCGTTGCAGTGGATACTAAAAACCTCTCTCGATCCTTCTGATCCCCCTCGATAACTCATTAAATTGACAGACCACAGCCTATTACCATACTTTTGCCAATTGCACAGTGGTTGCGTGATCTAGAGAAGAACTTGTCTGACACCACCAGCTAAACTAATATTCCCTACTGACCTTTATCCAATTTACAAATCCCTCTCTCTCCAGAGATGAAAGGCCAGAGCACTACTCCATGCTTCCCTCCACAGCCGGTATCTCACATGTAAAAATAAAGAGGTAGAGAAACACAACAAATCTTGCTTTAGAGCTGGAAAAATCTCTCATTGAGCAATGCAATATATTTCAATTTAATATGAATAATCATATGTAGGTCTAAAGTTTTTTGGTTTTACAGCTCTCCTTAACACCACATCCCCTTACTGCAGGCGGTACAGGTATAAAACATTTAATCACAGTCTTTAGTAGAAAGGTTTTGAAAAACCCACCTTCGTGCTGCATAGCAACTCCTATCCAAATTCCTAACCATATTACAAACGGTATGATTTTAGATGTTTGGGTCAGAAAAATACACTGACATGACTAATTGAGACTGAACTGAAAACTACATAATATAAAGCTAGGCCAAGAAAACCTAAACAGTACCTTAAAAAAGCAACACCATTTTAGAGAGCAGGTATTACAGACAAAAGAGGTTCAATTAGAAAGGATTTTACCGCTGCCTTTAAAACATAGTGTCTTTGCTTGAGAAGAAAATAGTTAACTTTTCCTTCCAGTATTTACCATTTGAATTACACACCTTAAACATCATGATGTTAAACATACTTACATATCAAGGAAAAAAACCCACAGTACAGTGTGTCATTAAACCACCTTAGTTATCAAAACTTAATGAGCTCTCAAATAGATACAATCCCAATATTGCAGGTCATAAAAAAGATTTTACTTGTGACCTACATCACTCACATAGAAGAATTAAGAAATTAGGGCATCTCTCCACTTTCCATTCACTGTTTAAGTGCCTATTCACAGAGTCTTGAGTCCTACGGGCAACAGGAAAGCACCAGGTTCAGCAGGTTTTCCCATGTTGTGAGGCACCATTATGCAGAGCTGCTAAAGCTCCGCACCACTGACCAGTCCTGCACAAGCACCCTTCCCACACAAACCACTGAGACAGGCAATGGGTGGCAAACTTCATTTTGGCAAGGTACGAAAAAATATGGCCTGACTTTCATTGTGTAGTATAATATGATATAGAAGAACAAGTGGAAATAACAATACTCTAAAAAGCCACATCCAGCACACAGTCTGTAATGTAGCTGCAATCACATGTTCAGCATTTACAGAAAAACACAATTTCTGCGTATCTGATCAGCATAGTAAAAGTGAAATGCAGAAGTCAGTAAGACCAAGCCATGGGGTCACCTCAGACCCAGCCACCAGCATCACCTGTGGTGCACATGAGCACAACTCCCCACCCACATCTAAATGCTGGTGAAACATACCGGCCTGCAGCACACTGTGAAAATCAAATCCCCCAAGTTTTGTGCCCAGGGATTAGAAAAATTAAAATTATCAAAATTAAAGAATCAAACAACAGGACTTTCTATTACAGGATGTAACCAATACTGAAAAGAAAAAAAAGTGGCTATGCTTCTCTGTTTGTTAGATTGTGCTTACTGTCTCAGGCTGCTGAAGACAGGAGAATCCACCACCTACTGCCTCCAAGTTTTAGAGTTAATTTGGGGACAGTCAAAAACAGAGCACCTGAGCACAGCGCAGGTGCAAACAAGGACCCAAAGAGGCCACTGCTGTGGATAGACTTAAATCACTGACAAAGCCAGTTTCTGGTAAGTCTCTGATAACTGAAGGGACAGCCAGCATCATGATGGAGAGGCACTTCATCAAGTCCACATATGTACAGTGACAAAACATGAGTGCTTCAGTTCTGTCTAGGCTTTGATTCAATTAATTGTGGTGAGATTAAGGGAAGAGAAAAATGGAGAATAGAAACATGAAATCTGCCTCCCAGGCTGTTGATAGTCCAGCAGGAAGTACTGTTAATTCACTAATTCCCAAATACCAAAAGACCAACCATCACAACTCTTCCATAGATATCCAGCATGGCAACTCTTCCAGTGCAACCTCTTTTAGTTGGGTATATTTTAAATCAAAGCAGTATGTTGCTGGCAAGCTACCTAAGTCAGAAGCCTTTTTTTCCTCTCCACCCTAACCCATTTCTAATGATAATCTGCCCCTGTCCTGTCTACCATGCAATTTAAATCAAAATCATCCCTTTCTCCTTGAAGAAATCTACATTACATGCCTGCAAGAAAAGGAAATTACGTCCAGTATATGTACAAATCATCACTTTGTTACAATACTACAGCACATCTTAGAACAGTCCAGTGAAAGCTCCCATGCTTAAAAAAACAACAGTAAAATCACCTGAAGAGTCAAGGAAATCCTTTTGGAAGGACTTGTTTCTTAGAGTCCACTAAGTAAAGATAATAATTAAAAAAATTCCATAGACAAGTAGAAACACTGTTTAGCTATACAGTTTCATCTTGAATATGCAAATACCACATCCCAGTCTTACGTCAGCTTGAAAAGATAATATCGTGCAGAAAATTAAGACCATTTGAAGAAAAACTACTTTTCATAACATTATGAGAAGACAACTGCTTGAATGCAAGTTTTATATATCTCCAGACCAAAACACAAGTGTCCAGGCCAAAAAAGTACAGGATTTGAATATTGTGATCACATTTCCTTCATAAAGGAGGGACTGAGAAATAAGGGGGCATAAAAGTATATTTTTTGTTAAATCTTCAGAGATTGCTTTATTGAAAGGAACTAGATGCTTCATCACCCCATTAATTTGGCAGTATGAAATTAATTTGACATTGCTGTGGGTAAACAAGGCAGCATTTAATATTAATTTTCATAAAGCTAATCCCCGATTCAGAAAAAACCCCCAACACCCAAACCCCAGTGTTTGCAAGCTATCCAGCCTTTGAAGTTGTATGCAAGGGTCTCTAGTAAGTCAGAGCCCACTTCTGGCAGCCTGAGAGATGAAGCAGCTTTGTCTGAGCTGCAAAAGCTTTTCGCATCTTCAAAACTGGTAATATAAGTAAGGTACCAGAACTCACTCTGTTCTCATCTTACAGGCCAACAGAGGAGCTCGTGTCAGCAGATTCTGACTAAAGAGTGTTGTAGATGTTAAGTCTTTTTTCCCTTTCCTTCCCCGTTCTTCTGTTCACCCCCACTAAATCAAAAGACCTTATAAACTTTTCCTCTTGCCTTCAGTTTGCATGCAGAAAACTGACTGTTAAAAAATTACAGCAGCTTCAGCATAGTAAAATTACTGTGCTTCAGAAACTTCCCACGCACATCACACAGTCTCTGTGGACCTGAGAAACATCTTCATGGTGACCAAATGTGACAAATTTTATTTTATTCTTTTTCTTTTTTCTTCGGGGATGAGAAAGGGAGAGTTGCAATTCAGCAAATTCCTGTTTGTAGATAATTTTTTCAAAAGGGCTTCTCATCCATTCACAAAGGTAGAATTGCGGTAGCATAAAGGAAAGCACTTACTAATAAAAGGCGTTGGTGAAGAACAGGTTGAAACTCTGAATCTCCTGAACAGTGAGGAGTCAATTCTCCCTGCTTTGCATGAGGGGAGAGCAGTGAAGTCTCAGCAATGGTGCTGTGCCTGGTTAATGGGGTAGAGCGCTGACGGGGGCCCTTTGCAAAGTGGATTACAATAGGATGAGTGACCTGTGCTGGATGAATTATTGTCAGATAGTTCCTTGAAACATTATGTAAAGTTACAGGCTTGTTAAACCACATTCTTGGAATCTTGTCGTTCTTATGTCAGTGTCTGGGACAAAGAAAACGTGAAACACAGGAGAAACTACAAGTTCATTTCCTGAGTTGCTACAACAGTGGTTTTTGTTTTCTGAAGTCGTTGCTCCAGCAGGAGAGAAAGCCTGACAAGCCTTTATTAGAACAGAAATTAGTGTATTGGATTTACGGAAAGAATTCACTTTAGAAACATAAAGGAGAAAGAAAAACAACATGCAATTATCTTACATAATCAAACCAGTTCTACTGTCTTACTACCTTTACACGGCTCAATCTGTTCTTTCATTCTTCCTTTCACCTAAAGGCCAGGAGTGCTTCCAGTAGAGCAATAAATTAAAATGCCAATAAAGCACCAAAATAAAAATAATGTAACTTCTGGATTGCCATATTTCAGCATTTTTCTCTTCCTTGATTTTTTTTGGTTTGTTTTTGGTTGGAGTTTTTTTGGTATACTTCAGAATGACATTCTGACAAGGTCAGGTGACAGTGATAGAGGCTCAGAGAATGAGTTAAAGACTGGAATAGGAAATGTAATTAATCGAAGAAATTATTTCCCTAAAATTATCTGACCTGTCCTATTCTACTCCACTCCCCATCTCTCCACCTTTTTCCATCCTGACTTCAAGCACTTTTAAGGATGCATCATTACATTCTCTGCCTTTCTGCTTGTCCAAGGCAAGGGAAGGAATAAGAGGATGAACTTGCCCTATGAGGTCACTCAGCAATTACTTTTTTGAAAACACAGCACTTTCTCTGATACCACCAACATAAAACTGAAGGCTGAATGGGTTGGGTCAGAAAAGTTTTAGTAATCTTGGCAAATAATGACTTGTGTTGAGAAAGTGTCCACAGCTACTTCTAATGCGCTGTGATATATGACAGCTGCTCGTGCCCACCTGGCTGAAGAGTCCTACAGATACAGTCTCCACTGCACCAAGGGATTTGGGAGGAATGCAGTGTAAACAGTTATTTCTATTAATTATACAACTTTATTTAGTTGTATGCTCTACATTTGTGATTGCTGTTGACTGCACAGCCAGTAATGAAATAGAAAATGTCCAGCTTTTAACTACTAATCATACTCCAAACAAATTTCTTAGTTTTAACCCTGGAACTTGCAGCTTCTTCCATTGTTTGGGAGAATAGGCTGGCCTAACTAGGGTGGGGGAAGAAAATGAGGCAATACCATACCTCCTAGTCACGCTGCTGGCCCCAGAAGCGGTGTGCCAACAGTACCAGTGGGTACAGGTGTGCTCATTCTTCCAAACCAGAAGAAGTAGTCCCATGAAGCGGCATATCCTGAACCCAGGGCTCTGCATCATTTGCATAACAGACACAGAGAAGCCCTCACTTGTTCTTTTACTGCAGCCACTCACCTACAAGAAGAATCAGGTATCACAGCACTTCTATAAAAGCAGACTTGGCCAGTTCACTGAAACCAACAAATCAAACTAAGAAAACTTTTCACTGGGCAGTATGAAGTATTTTGAAGAAAGTGTTAAAAGAAATAGACTCTTTCCTCAAGTCTTCCCCTTTCCTACAGCACAGTTTCTTTCTGAGAACTCATGTCATCATTCAGCTGTTTCTTCTGGCAAAGCCAGAATCCAGAACAGAATCTTCATGAAAAAGAAACCAATAAATTAGAGCTCTTTGTGAGCAATTTGCCGTTAGTTCTGTTCTCCCTGCCTATTAAAATTCTTTATTTGCTTCACCATGAGATTTCTGCTGACAAGTCTATTCATTTACTACTAGCCTAGATAAAATGCTAATAAACAAAATGTCAAAAAATGTATTCATATGACTTTCCCCTTTTCACTGGGCTTGTTATTAAGGGGACCATGGAACTAAACATTAACATCTGGTGAAATCAGGATGCTTTTTCTTCCCCTGAAGATTAGGCTCTATTTCAGGCTTGAAAATAACTTGTGAAAGAACTATCTAAGTTTCCATATTTCTCTGTTCTGTCAGGCATGCACAGATAACCCTCCCACCTTGCTAATTTCAGCAACTGAACCACCTCCCATCAAAATCATACAATAATACCCTTATGGAAATACATCATATAATGCTACACTTTCTATAGGCTTTCTATTGCATCCCACAGATGGTAAACAGTGGGATTATGAAGTTCCATTCCACTCCGCAGATAGGTTGACATTATTCTGACTTCTATGGAATCACACAGAAATACTCTCCAGGACCCTCTTTCACACCCTTATCAGTTTATTCTGTTGCTTTTCTAGCTCCCTCCAATTAGACTGGTGTGGAGGAATTGTGTCAAAGTACGCTCTTTGTGTGGATACTCCCAAGGGAGTCCTCACCTTAGCGCATCTGTGCGAGTGGAGTTCAGGTGTATGGATGGAGTGGCATCCAGAAGCAGCCACTCCTAAACAAAGACACAGCTGAAAATGCCACTATGAATTAAAGAGTCCAAGAGTGAAGGTTACAGGCAGCTGGCCATTGGGAGCTAAGTGACACAAGTCATTAACTGGGCATAAAACACCTAGGTAGAGTGCCAAACTGAAAGGACTCCATACGAGACTCCTGTGTGTTTTCTCATAAACCTTGACCCTTTAGAAGTTTTGGAAGCTGATTTTCTTTATGTAAGACTACTTGTTCAGCTTCTGTGAATAAATATACAGTCAAGATGCAATACAGGAAGCAGTGGTGAGTCTTAAGTAAGATATTCCTTCTTCCCCTTACTCCCCAGTTCCTTTTAACTTGGAACATACAATCCCCCAGCAATAGCTAAATGTTTTCTGGAGTTGGCAGGAGCACATTTCTCCAGCCAAAGCTGTCAGTTGTCCTAATCTGATTTGTTAAATATATCCAGAATGAAATGGATGGGAAACACAAGCCTCACATGCTTTCACGTGTGGAGGTAGAGTTCTGCAGTGAGAATGGCAGACTATTTTATTTTTGGAGTGTATCTTGTGAACCATTCAGGTGAGCAGAAGAAAAAGCAGACCTGAACATTTCCATCTTGCTTGGACTCTAAATGAGACACCTATAATACCAAACAAAAAGGTACCCTCAGGGCACTTTTATACATTTATTATAAAACAAAGATTAAAACAATTATATGGAAATTAAGGATAATATGGAACATTTGTCTTCCTCTCAGTCAAACAGTAACATGGCCTAGTTCAATAAATAGCTGCACAGCTTGAGGCACACTGCATGCAAAATGATAAAATAGCTTGGGCTAAGAGGATAGCCTGAATGGCTCAGCAATGTTAGGTGTGTCTCTCAGACAGAGGTCATACCGCATCGCACTATTACTCTTTGGCAGAAAAAAAGCAAGTTTTCACAACTAAGCAGACACTGCCCTTATTCACAAACTCGGAAAGCTAAAGAACCAGCATGGTGAAAATAATGGGGCTTTCTTCTCCCCAACACTTTCCACTCTTCCCCTCCTCATTCTTCCCACAAAGGGCAGCTCCTACATGATTCTGCTCTTTTCAGAGCTTCAGAATCTGTTGCGATTTTCTCCTAGTTACCAGTGCCACATCTACGGAAGTCATTTTATTGGGATGTTTAAATATAAAACTAGAGTGATGCTATGATGCCAGTTTAGCTCCTTTAAGGAAGCTCCTATTTCTGAGGGATAAATCCTTTTGCAGCAGTTAGTGTTGGAAACATTCTGGTTTTGAAACATGCCCTCTCTGTTCTGGTGGTACCAAGTGACACCCTTCTGTTATTACAATCCAGAACATTTCTCACTACATAATTTCAAAGATACTTCCAAGTTTAACTTTTAAGCATGGAACTTCAAAGATATATGCTATTCTTGAGAAAGACTCTCCCAGACTAGATGAGGTTACAGCAAAGAAGGGACAGAGCAATACTGTAGAAGTGACAAGTTTAGAGCAGCTTTGACATTATAAGCATAATAACTGGGGATGGGGTGTGTGGGGGTGTGTAATGATCTGTAACTAGAAAAATCACTAAAACTCATTATCCTCAGATTTGATAAATATTCACCTAACTCTTTACTATCACTAGCTTTCCTTTCTCCTTTCAGGAATGGTTTTCCAAAGCAGCTGAAAAGAAAAACATTTATATAATTTTCACAGTTTTAGGAATGTAAGTAAAAAAAGCTTTTTGCTTTTAGCCACAAGAACTCAGAGAGCCTGAGAATTACAACATTCAGTTACAACACCCTTTGAGATACATTAAACCACAAGGTTTTCATTACTGCCAAATACTACTTATCTGAAAGAAACTTAGTGCTTAATTAGTTTTTTAATTTTGAAACAATAATCATTGTTATGATTATAAATCAAATTTTAAAGTTTATCCAAACAATACAGCAATTTACCTTCACAAAGGCAACAATTTTATAAGTTTTTTTTCTTTTACATTGAATAATACTGGTCACAAACAGTCACCTTGGTGTTAATGGGTACACTTGGAGCATGGCAATATTACCTAAGTAAAACTCACTATGAGACAAACTGTGCTACAGTTTAAGTGGGACCTACCCTATTAAGGCAACAAGAAGTCTTTTTCCCTCCTCCTTTACAAATGTTTTGAATACAAGAATTCATCAGGATTTAGGGGATTAAGAAATCACTATCCATGAAAAAAAATCGGCAGAAATTTTCATTAGTTCTTTTATGAGTTGGCAGCAAATACTCTAGCTGTGAACTTTTATGAAGCTATAAATATAAAGGACCTTCTGATACTGGTATGATGATAATTCTAAATTTCCTCTTTGCAGCTGCAGTTGATCCCCTGTATTTGGTAAAAAAAAAATCTTCCTTTTTGCGATTTAACAGAGAAAGTTGGCTCAACTACCACATTGCCTTTGAGCACTCTGAGTGGAAGTTCATGAATTAAACCCACATGGCAACAGAACCCCCATCCCCACCTTTCCCTTAAGGTGGCTATAAAATGTCAGTAGAAAGCCAAGCTGTTTATTTTACTTAGCATTTGATTCTGTAAGTAAATGAGTTTCTAGTGGGGCACATCTTTGCAACCAGCTCCCTTACATCACTAAACTTCTATTAAACTGTGCCATAAATATTAAATCAATCCTTAAATGTTTAAACTTGATACTAATGGCAAAAAATAAGAATATGCAGGTAAGTAAGAGACTTACTGGCAACCTATTCCCTGAAAGACTAGGATGTTTGATCAGGGGAAGAAAAAAAATTCTTTGCTACTGACAGCTTTTTACGAAACTTGATTTCCCAGGGGATTTATCTTCTGGGAATAAAATTTAAGGAGGGATTTTGTCTACATTTTGCTACATATTCTAGAATCTCTATGGTGAACAGTATTCCTAAATCACTCTGATAGATTTGTGCCACTCTATTTGTTTGAATGCTAACTATCAATATATTTCACTTAATTACCTAATAAACAAGAAAGACTCATTTTCCTCCCAGTGTCTTGGGAAAAGGGCACAATCTGACACAGAAAGGATCTCATTCCCTTGGGTTCTGAGTCTCTAAACAAATACTGGAGCAGCAAAGAAGCAGTCCAGAATAAAAGCCATCCAGCAAGAGAAATGGGTATGCTGGCCTGCAGTTACTGTAGTAACAGCACAATACTTGTTTTTTCTTGCACGGTTAGGTTTCTCAGAAGCTTGACCAGAAAAAAGGTAAAGTAACTAGGCTGCCCAGATACATGCCGAAACTCATTGTGAGATCAGTTGCATTTACTTATATCTGTCCCAAGGCAAACTGAATATCAGCTTAACTAATGCAAAGTTATCAATCATGCAAAAGAAGAAAACCACAATTAGACACCCACTCTTTGTGTCTGGAAATCTAAGAAGCTGGATGTAATATCATTATTCACTGACTCTGCTTGAGATTATGAAACAAGGCCAAGGAGCAAACTCTGCAGAGTATATACTTACTGGACTGGACCAATGATGGCCTCTGCTCTAAATCTGAAGAGCTTGGCTGGAGTCCTGCACTCAACATAAAATGGATTTCAGGGCCAATATAGCTGTTGTGACCAGCTGTTATCCATGTCCGTTGATGGGAAACATAGGGAGACCTATATATCCTTTGCTTCCATATATGGTGCATTTTCTTGTGATGAAACCGAGTAGTGCAGCATCTTTGATGATGTAACATAAGAGACAGTAAACAGTTATCAGTTCTATTTTTCTAGCAATATTCTGTAGTGATCTGAAAAGTTTCACCTTGCAGTTTAAAACATAAGTTTTGAAAGAAGCTCTAACTTAAGTGATTAGAACAGAAGGCCTCTGTGCCTCTTTGTATGTCACTATTTTACAAAGCAGACTACAAAAATGAAACATTGGTGAATTCTAATTTGCTACCATTTTAATAATTGAGAAATATATCTCAGCTCAAGCACACAATTTTTCATTTTCTTTGGAAAAAATACAGTTGTAAGGTGCCTAAAAGCATATTATTACTGAGCAGTGGTTTATTAGGTGCTCTCAACAGGTCCACTGTAATTAAAAATAGGGTCACATCCATGGAAAGTAATCTAGGTGCACAGGTGCCTCCATTTGTCTCCTTTACAGTGTTAGCCATGTAAAGTTCAAGAAGTGCACAGATATAACTTAGAAACCTAATTAGGCCATTAGAAGTAAACTCCATTAAAAAACACCCTTCAGCTTTAACAATAATCTGCAGCCATTTCAAATTTAATACTGCACTAGCAAGTAATACTGCCATTGAATAATTCACAATTCTGTAACATAAGGCGAGACAAGAGAAATGAGAAAGTACGATTGCTATTTTCATTATGATGTGCCTTTTTGGGAGGTATAGTATAAACATATCACTGACACTAATTATTTTGGCATCTTATTGGCAGTCACAATTAGACAAAATGTAGAAATTTCTAAGAGCAAAACAAGTTCTTGGCTAGATTTTCTTCAGCCCGATATACTTCAGACTTATTTATGGCTAAATTGAAGCTGGATGTCAAATCTAGGTCCCTTAGAACAAAATCTTAATAATTAACTGGCAAAACTGAACATGATCGTTTCTGACACACCTACACTGGTAATTATTGCTTTGAGGCCATTTACTAATGAAATTAATGTATTCATTGCCCTAACAAATTAGCATAACTCATACATAATGCCCCACATTTCAAGACCTTCCTAGAAAAACAACACTTAAAACCACAGAATGAAATGGCAAGGGCATTACATGGAGACAGTATTCACCGAATTACTACATGTATAAAACCGCAATGGCTAAGTGTTAGTTATAAAGCAAAATGTAAACACAATGTGGGTATTGAAACCATTAATAGTGTAGTCAAAAGTGTACAATCGATGATTATCTTTGCACTTCAAATAAGCACATATTACAATAGCAGTAACCATGGAATGCAATTAACTAGCTACTTTTAGAGATATGAAGTATGAGAAGGAAGCAGTGCTGAAGCAGTTTCTTCTTCCTTCTCAAATGCATAATAAATATAGTGTGGCTACTGTGGTTTTTTGCCCATGTTTCCATTCAGATTAATTCAGTGCCCGAAAATGGCTACAGCAGCCATAGGGTCAAGCAACAGTGAAAGACAGGATTAAATACATTACCTCTGGAAATGACAAGAGCATTAGCAGCGATCTACTGCCATTTTCAGTTGGTAAGATACTTTCACTTTGGTTTGGGAAAGCAGTTCCTAAAGTTCTCTATCTCACCATGCAGAACAGAGACCAGGTGAGCAGGCCACCATATGGCTAGATGCAGTCCCAGTTTGATGGGGGAGCCAGGGTGGGAAGCACACCTCCTTTGCTGGCTCACCTAGCAGGCTGGAGGCTGCACCCAGACCCCCAGGCAACAGACCCAACATGTACTGCCACTTAAACACCACTCAACCCGTGTCCTGCAGAGTGTCAGTGTGAGGTAGATTACATATGAGAAACCATTGTTTTCGAGTACAAATAATATATTTATGTACTGCAAATGATAAATTTACTTTAAAGGAGAAGATGGGGGCAAAAATACAATGAGATTGCAGAAAGTCATCTAGGACTCTGCATTGCACAGAATGCACCCCTGGCTCAGCTATGGGGGGCTGAGAGCTAAGGGTAACCTGACCAGGTCTTTCTTCTGTGCAGCTGTGGAGTTCACACCCTGATGCCAGTTACAGCAAGGTTACTTTGCTTGTGTTCTCTAGCAATGTCTAAGAGTTATTTCCTCCTGAGAGGCTCTGAATAGGAGCATATTCTTGTAGCACCCTCTCCTCCCATCCTACACAAGCATAAATGCAAGAGAACACAGAGTTCCTCAGCAGATCCTCAATTGCATCAGTACCTATTGCTACAAAGGAAAGCAAAAAAATCCAAGAGGAAAATTATGGAATAATCATCTCAAGCATGGAGATTCCTTGGAACCCCCTCCACACGTGTTTGACTCCTGTCCACAAGCATAAAGTTTTACATCTTTATTACAGTTTTTATTGTACCTAACGTAATTTGGATTCTCTCATTACTTGAAAGTGCTCAGCTCCCATGATATCTTATGGCAATGAATTCTATATGCTAATTATGAGATGCATGAAATTTCATTTGACCAGTTCCGTATTTCTTGCTTACCAAGTCATCCTCTTGCTCTCAAAACATTCCTCTGCTTTTTAGACTCCTTCATTTTGCACCTTTTCCCACTATGAATTAAAAACCCAAGTCTCTCCTACAGTAAGGTCTTTGACTATCTTGAGTTTTCTTCTGTTTCTTTGTTCATTAATTTCTTTTTAAAATAGAAAATGACCAGAACATGAGAAAAATCTCTTGCACTTTTCTAGCCCATCAAATTTGCCTTAGACACTGCAAACATCACAAAGCACATTTCAGAATGGTTTAAACAGTCCAGTCATGGATTCCCAGTGTTGAACCACAGAGGTTATTGTGCTCTCTCTCCAAAGACATGAAACCTAATTATACTGTGGCTACTATTACTAAGTATAAATAGGTACCTTGAGGCAATTAACGTATGACAGAGCTCTCCATTTGTGCCTGTCTGAAGAAGTAGCTGATCTTGAGTGTAATCATCTGAATTGTCAAGAAACCTTGCCCTATTGTCACATACAACCATTTTATAGATGGGTAAATGTTACTACCTCTTTGATATTCCTCACAGCTACACAGACAGGGAACAATTTTAGTTTACATTAACCCTTCTTTACAATCAAGCAGTAGGTCTCCACACATTTCTGTCTACATTATATAATGCCAGAGTAACAGCAAGCAACATTAGTGAGAACAAGAATCAGGCCTTCAACATCATTTCATTGAGCAGCCAACAAGTGGTATAAACCTACCATTATTTTTAGTGATTTTTCTTTTGATTTAAAAATAAATCCACACCAAGGAGCTTACACAAAGCTTAGGATACTCCTAAAACATTTAGAAACATTGTAGTAGAAGACCAGCAGTTCCCTATCAAGTTGTTGTATACTTTTTCACTGAGAAATATTAACTGGTTGTACCACAGAAAGCTATGCCCCATCTTCATGGCTGATCTGGTCTACATTATTTATAGCCATGTACTGAAACACACCAGCATCTGATCTACTCTACCCAGCTAATAGTTACGTACTACAATATTGCACTAGTATCAACTGTTTGAGTTGCACTTACTTTGAAAGCTCAGTCCTTTTCCGTTGTAGTTGGAGTCCAACTCAGTCAGCCTCACATGGGGCACCAATTGTTGCAGCACAATGAAACTAGTAGACTGCAACAAGGCTTTACCGTTGGTCAGATTCTACTGGCTGTGCTGTATCTACTTCCCCCAGAAGTCAGACCATACTGCCCCTCCACCACCTGACCCCCCTCTCCCACAATCCTCAGGGCTATTTAACCACTTATCAGGAACGAGCTACAGCTGCACATCATCCATGCCAATCAACCCACTGTCGCTGAGGCAAGGCCACAGCTGCACATTATCAATGCTGATCAACCCACTGCCTGCATTCCTCTACACTCTTCCATCCCCAGACACCTAGTTCACCTACTTTTGACTTTAAGTCTCTCATTGGTACATAGATTTTATGTTTGTTGGCATACCTAATTTTAGTTAATTCTTTTGCCTGACACATTGTTACTTCCCTCAAATGTGCCTCTGCAACATTTCTTCCTCCAGGTCAGCTGTAATTTCTGTCCTATCATTTACTGCTGGATACAGAGTTACCTATGTATTGCTGACATACCCAGCAGATGTCTTTGCCTGACCCAAGTACTCCTCACTACCTGTCACACTGCTTCCAGGTTTGGCTATAAATAATCCTCTCCTTGCTGGTTTGACTATAAATAATCCCCTCCCCACCCTGCTGGTTTTTGGAATCAGCTGGTTCCAATTTGGATAAAGTGGAGCTTCTCTTTCCTTTACAGAGTTAGAGCTTACTCTCCTCGTTGTGTTACCCACACAGAAATCATATCACTGCACAAAACCACAAATATAATAGAAATGCATCAGTAGATCCATAAATCAAATCTTTTGCCTGTTCATCTACATTTTCATTCTAGCACTTCTCATATCTATCTCCCAAAGTTACCAGTACGTACAAGAGGCACTGGGCTGTGCTTATGATCAAATTCAGCTCTGCTTACCTCGCATCCTGCAGAAGGGCCAACATGGCTACCTCATGGGCAAGTCCTGCAGGGCAGCCTCAGCTACCCCTCTTGCACATATGAATGTGCTTGTGGACCAGGGCAGGTCACAGGGCTGCGGTTCTCTCCAGCCTGCATCTATTCTAGCCCACATGGTGACTGTATGTCACAGTCAGCATCTGGATGTGAAGGCAGATTGAGTCCTTTTACAGAGGACCCCAGTGTCACTTTCCTGAGACTGCCTGAAGAAGGGTATATTGAGGATGTCTAAAGACAATATGGAAAAGAAGCCATGATCTTGTGAGCTCTATAGACTGCAAGTCTCTCCCAGCACAGGTGCTTTGCAATTTGCTGTGAGCTGCGATTAGATCCTAACAAACACCTGTGAAGTGTCCAGAAATTGTTCCCCTGAAGCTCATGTGCCTGGTGCTCAAGGTAAATGGTTTCTCTTCAGCACTCACCATATAAGACCTGACATTTCAACACAGATTTTGCATGTTTCAGAAGCAAACAAATGCAGTAAACTCACCACAGTAACTTGGATGTGAATTGTAGTGGGGGATGTGGTTCCTTGGTGCACATATTTTGTTTTTGTGGGTTTTATTTTGTTTTTTAGAGATAAGACAGGAATGCTTCAGTCAGACTAGCATGGCTAGTGTAAAATTTAAAAGGAACTTGCAGAGTCAGTCCATGTACCAGCAGCTAGCATTTAAAAGGCCATCTACTGAGAGTTCCTATAGGAGGAAGGGAGGGAAGGAGGAAAATAAACAAGATACACCCCCCACACTCCCCACTCCACCCCCCCCCCCAAAAAAAAAAAAAAAAAAGAAAAAGTGATAATCAAGTAGCCTAGAAGAAGTTAAATCCAACTGAAAGAGGCATGTAATTTTTCTTAATGGACTGTCTTCCAAAGCTTTCGCACACTTCTCTGAGGAGGCTACTTCACATTCCTTTTCTCAGAAAACAGCAGGTAGCTATACCAAGTAGCAAATGCCACTTCTCAAGGTTTTGGCCCAAGATCATCCTACAGAGGATGGAGCAGAAAACAGGCAGCACCAGAACTGGACTTCAGAAAATATTCTGTGTTTATGGCATCCTTAGGAAAAGCAATGATTGCAGCAGTAGCAATAGGCCACCTGGAGCAAGATAAGCAAGAAGTGAGAATTAAAGAGGAAAGGAAGTGTTGACCGACTTTCTCAAAGACATTAAAGACTTGACTACACCCAGAAAACAAGCAATGGATTTATTGGAGTGTGTCTTTCTCACATCTCCAGTAAAAATTTAGAGGAAAAGCAGAGATTAAGGAGTGACAGAGACTGTGGAAAAGAGCTGGTGAGAGAAAGCATAGTAAAATCCTGAGAAAAAGATGTCTGTATTCATTCAGTGGTATTATGCCACTTTACATGCAGTGAAGACCTGTATTTAGTGACACGTATGATCAAAGCTAGACAGTGGCATTCCTGTGGTAGGGGTTAACTTGGAGAGAGCCAGTGGGCAGTGATGTCCCTACATGCAACTGGAGGCACTAATGCTGCATAGCTGGAGGAACTCTGTGTGACCTTAAAAGCTGTACACACAAGTCTTGCCTGCAAAACCCGTGAGAACTTTTTCCTGCTATGATTATAAACTTTACTAAGTTAGACTCTCACAGAGTTATATAACCCTATGTGGTAGTTAATGAAGTGCTGGATGTAAGAAAAATAACTGTAATGTTATTTTGCCCCTGGTATGCTTTGCCTTATAAGGTTTAAACCTAGAGCTAATTCACTTGTGTTTTGTGATCTCTATCATGCTGCAATAATAATACTTAGCACTTTATAGCACTTTTCACTTATAAAAAGTGCTTTACAAACATTATCTAATTATTAATCTTCACAACAGTCCTGTGATACAGGTATACAGGTCAATTTAATGTTCTGTTTTAATAAACTACTAGCACTTTAGTAAATTGAAAAGTATAAAACACATTAAATTCACTTAAGAGAAACAAAAGTTAGTGAACAAATTGTAATTCTCCCTGCAATGTTCTAGGTGGGCAATGCACATAGCCAACTGTCAGTGATCACCACTGGGGTCCACGGAAGACAGTCCATACAGCAAATATTTCAATTAAGTAGTTGAGAGACTAATTTTTTTCAGATGATAACATGAATAATGTGAACAAACAGGGACTCCATCAGAGCAGCTGAGGTCCCTTGATCAAGACCACATTATAATAAGTTCTATACAAGCAAAACATAGTAGACCCTACCCTACAATGTTTGGGATCTAGGTAGAAAACAAGGGACAAGAGATGGAGAATGGGAGGAAATCGGTACAGTTGAGCAGTAGTCATCAGTGTTCAAACTATATCTGCCTACACAAACATTTGCAGAGCCATTTTATGCCAGTATACTAGCCAACTCATTAGTAGTCAGTAGTTCTCTCTGTTGATACACCTCAGACTTCAGTTGTTTGTGATCAAAGACAGGACAAGAGTTCGGCATTTAGTAAACACATCATACAACTTAGTTATATAATCACAAACTGAGTTTTCCACAAGGTTACCACTTCATGCGGTGCATAGCATGGCTGCCTGAGGAGGAGAAGGGCTGCCGCCTGCATTGCTGAGGTTCATTGCTGAGGTTCAGAGTTGTGTAATGAGCAAGGAATGCAGGAAGAAAAGAAAAAAAAATACAGTCTCCTGCTTAAGGTAGTTTAAAAGTTGCCCTGAAGAGTTTGCAGTCTACACCTCCTTTTGTTACAAGACAGTCTATGAGATACAGGACAAGTTCTTAAAACCAAGCTTTTCATACAAGGTCATCAATTCTATGTTCCTCATGTGCTCCATAGCTGACTTGAAATCTGGGTACCTTGCTCAAAGTGCTGATCACTCACAAATGCAGCTAAAGTTAAAGGGATCTGTGCTTTCAGCTTACTACCCGATGTTAAATATTTTGAAAAAGATTGGAGCTGGATGTCTCAGACTGGGTTCCCAAATTAGTAGGTACTTTCAACCTTGAATTACGGTGTCCCAGTCTCCATCTGTCAAATGAGGACAATAATTCCTTCTCATTTCACCAGGGTGTTGTGAAAATAACTTCATTAATGGTTTGTGAAGCACTGTAGTGTTGAGCGCTATACAGAAACCTAAGAGGAGATTAATAATTCTGTCTCTGGAGCAAGTTTTGAAAAGCATACCATAAAAAGGGCTTGAAGGCACACACTTAACAGAAAAAATAAAATATTGGATTTGAAAAATTTGAACTGCTCAAGTGAGTGCTATCCACGCTTTATCCAGCAGATTTCACCCTGATTTCAAACTCTCAACTTGCAATCTCAGTTTTTATTTGTAAATTACCAAGTTTCTAAAAATTCAGAACTATCCAGCTCTCCACAAATGCCACAGCTTGGAATCCTAGTGACAAGCCTGCGGCTCAGTAGAATCACTAGCAATAGTCAGAGTAACTGTACAGACCTCTATCATTTCAGCTCATGGAATAAAACAATAGCATCTTTCTCAACAGGAACCGGTACTTCAAGGAAAGATCACATTTTGACAGCAGATTTTGATGGTATTTTGAAATAACAAAAGAAAGATGCAATTGGGGGTGGGGTGGGGCAGGGAGTACTCAAAATTTTATTCAGAGCAATACATATTCACTTCCTTTCCAGAAACAACCAAGCCATTTTGATCAGTCATTCCAAATGTTTTGCTCCAGGAGGAAGCCCAACATGGAAAATATCAACACAAACAGTAAAGTCTGTGAAGATTAAAAATAAATCAAACCAATCTTGTTTACAGTGGTTTATAAGTGAGAATTTTCAGGCAATCCTGATGGCAGTCAATATTCTCTGCCCTATCTAGAATACACATGCACACACTGTTCTGCACTTGCTGTGCAACTTTAATGCTTTTCTAGTACATCTTCTTCAGTGCTGAGGGGTTTTTATTATTTATTTATTTTTATTATACACTCCCTAGCTGTTTCTTTACATGGAGAGAACAGTATTCCTTAGCTTCCCTTAAATAATATACAGATGACTAATCACTGTGGCACCCAGGAAAGAAATGTCAGGTAAAGTAAACATTCTGAAAAGAATGAACCCTTGAGCTATCCCTGCCAAATACTCTTACCTGGAACTGTCACAATGATTGTGGTGGGACCAAAGAAGGAGGCTTTGATGACTGAGGAGTTATCTAAATTAGTAAACTGCTTGGTGAGTAGAAAAAAGCCTACTGCCAGTTAGTTTAAAGCAGTGGCATTTAATAAAAATGATAGAACCAGAGGGCTGCTTTTCCTGACTATAACATTAAGGCTATCAAATATGTTTTGAAAAATGTGAGTGAGAGAAAACTGTTATTGTCTACTTTACTGCCACTTGTCCAATGTACTTAAACAGTACAAATGTAATGGCTGCTTTTTGGCTGAACAACATTATACTGATATGGTTTATAGGGGCTGAAGGTAAAACTAGAACTGCAACTGCCCCAATACCAACACAGAAAATAGGACATCCAGTGCCCCGCATCCCTTATAAATCCAGACTTTATAAAAATCAAGTGTGAAGAACAGTGTTTTATGTTTAAGACTCTCAGGGGAAAAAAATAATCCTGAATATTAGCATGTTACTCTAAACATGAAAGAGAATATAAGCTCTTTTAGATGTTCTGAAACAATCTGGTTTAGGTGTTCTGTGGCACAAATGACATCGTTCTTTTTAGTTGTTAAGAACTGTTCTTGTGTGCATATCAAGTCCAGTCACCTAAGTACCAATTCTGATGCCCAGAAACCTGTCATGCAAAGTGATGTGAGGATCAAAAGAGGACTCTGTTTGGATTAATGAAAGCCTGGAAGCCTAACAGATCAGACACAGCTGGCATGTAATCTGTGACAATGTTTGAGACACAAATGCCTCATCACCCCCAGAGTCCCCACAGATTTGGAGGGCTCACACTGTGTATGTGGCCCAGAGGAAGAGCAGAAAACACACAAGCAGGCTGAGGCACAGTAAAGGCACATAGATCTTGTCTACTTGTGAAACAGTCCCCCATCCTGAACTCATCTGCCAAAAACTGAGCTCAGTCATGTCACCAACAGAACACTGTTAAAGAACAAATGATCCCTAAGCAAAATGTGTGGGATGGCAGAGTCCACTTAAATAGTTACAGAACTGAATCCAGTGTTGACCCCCTTCACAACCTGTCCACAATACTACAGTATAGTGCTAAATACAATACCTCAAATAAGAAATAACTAATATCCCAGCAGTAGGCTTAAAACTCTTAGTTTGTCAGAGCAAAGTAAAAAAAAAAAAATATTAAAAAATGGAACTTAAAGTGGACAGCTTATTTCTCCTCTTGCTACAATTTCTTACAATAGTTCTTCATCCATAGTGGCCTCCTTGTTGTCAGGCAGCTGATACTTCCCTCTTCCAGATGTATTCCCATATACTTTGTGCTATAGACAGTAATGCTTTGTTTGGTTCTCACGGGCATCTGGAATATAGGCCTGTGGAATGCAGCTGGGAGCTGCATATGCAGAAATGCCTACACTGGAGCTGAAAAGAGCAAACCCACTTCAAAGGCACAATGGAGAGAGACAGAAGTTGGTCGGACGAGAAGGAGATGTGAGGAAAGCAAAAAGATAATCGGAGCTGTGGTTTGCATGTGATACTCATGAGAGGATTAATACACAATAACCATAAGCAGCTAGCAACAATGTCCTCCCAGGTGGGCTCCATCTGACCAATGTTAGTAGAAGCTCCTTGGAGCATAGGGTCCAGCATGAATTTTCAGTTATTTATTCTGATGGTAAAATACTCCTAATCTGATAATATGCTGTTGGCCAGAACTAGCGAGAGTTAGACAAAAATCTCAAGCCATATTTGTCTATCAACTCACGTTGTTTCATATAAACTCAAACTTCTAATATGATCAGCTACCTATTTCTTCACACACACCTCTGTAGTATACATTTCAGTAATTTACTTCAGAAAAATAGCATCTATTGCACAGTAAAGAGATATGCAAACACTTTCCTTTACTTTTCAAGTAATTAATCTCATTACTCTCAAATTGTAAGAAATTCCCCCTTAAAATAACAGAGTAAATTCACCCTCTTATTTGTTCTGAAGGCAGGGGAAGAGAACACCATTTACACTTCTCTATGGCAGGAGACAGCTGACCAGAGAAGGCAGGGGTGTACACACCCACAGAAAACAGAAGGGAATTCACAAACTGTAGGTGAGGAAACAACAGGTTGAACTGTCTCTGGCATGTAAGAATGACTTACGGATCTGGAAGCTAGTGTTTCAATGAAGAGATTCAAGAGAGAGCCGATACAGGAAAATGACTTATTCCTCTAATACAATTTTATGCCTTGGAAGTGGTCTGTCAGCATTAGAATGACTTACAGCTGTGTGCTGTATTCTCCAACTCTGTATCTGTCATTTTGCTAGTACTTCTAGAGTACTATCTAGACCTTGCTTTGCTAATCTGCAGGTTGTCAATTTCACATCAATAAATTCAATACTTTAGTAAAAAAATTTGAATATAATCAGTTGTGTGACTTACCTGTGCTGTAAATACTTTGCTGCTCAGATTATCTCTCATCTGAGAACACTGGGAAAAAAACACAAACAACAAAACCAACAGTTATTAATTAAACTTATTTAAAGATTATTTTGTTCAGCCAAGTATACATAAAACCTCCTACTATCATCCTCCTGGCAGGATTAAGAAATCGCAAGGCCAGATCTGTAAGGAAAGTGAATGTCTTATCACTCTGAAACCTGGTTCATATTTGGTAATTGGCACCATTCTTCCATTTACCGTTTTCGTACTATGCAAACACTTACATACTCCAAGTCAATGAGGTATAGAAAGATAAGCTTCAAATACATTATGGTCAATCAGCATGAACTAGAGCTCAGGACCTCTGGGCCTCTCTGAACCTTTGGAAACAATCAAGGTTTATGGTGTTTAGCCATTGCCTCAAGCAAAATACACGTAGCTTTAGTGAGATAATGCACTCAAACTGTCATGAGTTTTTGTAGCAAAAGTATGACCTACAAAGGCATGATAGTCCTTCATAAAGCAGCTTTTGAGAATATGATTATCAAATCCAAATTACACACCTTACAGATCCCAAATATGCCCACATTGCAGTCCTTGAAATAGAAACTCTGATTCTTACACAAAAATATTGTTTAGCCCCGTCAATCAATCTTAGATGACGTTCAACAAAATGCAAAAAATAAGGTCCAAGGAACTACTAAAGGCAGAATACTATTCTTGAAAATTCTGAAGCTCTGCAAGACAAAGAAGGTTCATCAAAACAAGGGCAACTGCAGCCAGTCTCAAACACAGTCGGAAGTAATCTTCAACTACTGAGAGAGAGTGCCATATTCTTCTGAGAGGTGCACAAGTGACAGGATGAGAGATAATGGACACCAAGTTAAAACAAGTAAATATTGTTAAAAGGAAGAAAAAAAAAAAAGAAAAGAAATCACCATTAGGATAGTAAAACACTAACAGGTAGGTCAGAGAGATTGTGCAATCCCTGCCCCTGGAGATGGCCAAACCTTGACAGGACCAGCCCTGAGGAACCTGATCAAAGTTGTCCTTGTTCTGAGCAGAGAGCTGGTGCTCATGAAAGTGCCTCAATTCTTGCTGACTCGCTTGAGGGCTTGTAGCCTTCATCTGACTGTGAGATGGGGTGGAGCAGGCCACTTCTAATGGTCAGAAGAGACTGAAATCTCCCTTCCCATGAAACAAGTGCTGGAGAAACCTTGATCTTTTATTTTGTGTGTCAGAATTAATGGTGGTTCAAAGTACATAAATGATCAAATAACTGAGTAAGTTTTTGACAAAGACTACACTTCTAGCAGGCAAACACCCCCATCATAACTGTAACTTCCGCCTGAGAAAGACTGTGAAACAAGCATGTCACATGCTATTTCATAGATATATTTAAATACTTACTGTAGTGACTTCCTTAAAACCCTGTAAAATGTGAGATGTGGCACAGAATACAGGCAAAACTAAAATACCCTGCTGTGCTTAATTGGTTTCCAAACAAAAGCCCACAGAGGATGAGGAGAAAGCTCGAATGAAGAGGGGAAGTGGTTTAAGTTCATAGTAAGTGTGGCTCCATTACAGAAATGCTGGAAACATCACATCTTCTCAAGATTCATTAAATTAGCTGTCAATTCCTGAACATTCATGACAGATTGCCATTCAGGTGGCATAGATTAATTATCAAGTTCATGTAAGAAAGGGAAAGATTAGCTAATATTTATCCAGAAAAGTCTGACAGCAGTCTTTCTGGAACACTTCATGTTACTCAAGAAGGAAATGAACTCAACTTTTGAAGAAGTGTAACACTGAGGCACATGCTGTTCTCAGAAAGTGACTTGCCCGTGGTCTTGAAGGCTGAAATACGAGCCAGTTAAGATTTCATCTCCGGAATCGGAGGACCAGGTCCCAATAGTAGGAATCCAGTCAACATAATAACTCTGAAAAGAACATATTGTCTTATATGGGTTTTATATTTGCTTCTACAGGCCACTCCAGAGACTGTTATACACAGAAATCAAACTAAAATGATCAGAATACAGTGAACTTAATAGCAGATTTAAATTCACAAGAAAGTTTTGAACACAAGATTACACTGAATAAAACACTAGGGTGGATGACAGAAGAGGTAACACAGGAATGAAATGAAACCACTTAAGGTTTATGAAGCATCTCTCTTTATCACTGTTCATTTCTTCTGTTACCTGACCTTCATGTTGTGGAGTTTCAGAAACCTGCATTTCAAACTATCCATATTTAAAAGTACACCCAGCGCCCAGTATCCTCAGTTTAAATAAGGGTTTGGGTTTTTCTCATTTGTTTTGTGGTGTTTTGATTTCTTTTTTTAAGTTGTGCCTTCTGTGACATGCCCACCGATGTACCAGATGAACCATGCCAGTCTGTCTTCAGTACCTCTCCTTCCTTCATCTCCAATGAGTCTTATATAAATCTTTGTGGCTGGAACTGTAGGTAGTCTGCATCATGGGGAACATTTTTCCCTTACATCTTAGAATCCTGTAATTTATAACATGAAATTTAAACCAACATAAATTAGTAATTCAATCCCTATATTCCAATTTAATGAACTAGAGGCTTCATTTCTTTATTGTTTTGTGCCGCTGGACCAACCGTTTGGTTTACAGATGGAATGTACTTCTTTGTTAATAAATAAATGCATAAAAAAATAAAGGTATCCTCAATGCAATTATGCTGATGTCCCTCAGGAACCAGAATGCAATTATTTAAAATATTATTTTCTTAGATTACTCTCAAGAAAATAAGGAAAGAAATATGAAATTTGTGTCCTTTTAGCTTAAGCTCATTTTAAGAGCAGCAACAGTGATGCAGTTAGTCCCCAGTGGCAACTGAGAAGCACTTAGCCAGAAAATTGTTATTGGATTACAGTTCTTGCTTCATAAAATGCAGCTAAAGATCATTTTAGACATCTATGGAATGACCCACTGTCAAAACTGGTATGACAAACAAGTGACAAAGTTATTCTATTTGGCCATTCTGAGGCTTTTTCAGATCACAAAGGTAACTTGGGGCTGTATCAGCCTACACAGTTTTGATTCAATTATAAAAATAACTCACAATAAGAAGAATTCTAGCATAAATAATTGAATCTCTCCGGAGGAAAAGAAAAAATCCCCACAAACATGTGCATATACTTTCAAGCGTTCCTGACATATAAAGAATTGTGAAGTGATAGGGTGATCAGTAGTCAATTCTGGTACTGAGAACTCTGATACCTTTCAAACTAACTGGTCTTCTTTATTAAAATAAACAAGATGAAAAGGGCAAAGGACACTGCATGACTTTTAACAATGTGCAAACTGAAACCACTTAGATACTACTAAAGTTCATACAATCCTTTTCATTTCACTTTACAGTCTTTTTCAAACAGATGATTTCCTGAATGAGAATCCTGCCTCCCATATTTTAATCTGCTGGTAAAAAAAAATTAACTAATGTGAACATATATCAGATGCATATGTGCATACTTTAATAAATGCAAACAAGAAATAAACCCCTTCACCTTTGCATTTGAGGTCACCATTGACCACTGGCAACACAGTAAAGATGAGGACTTTAATCAAAAACCTAACATGGGATTTAATTTCTTCATGTAAGGTCCGTCATTTTTCTTCTCTGCCCATTACATGGTACATCTTTGCTCATATAATTACATAATTAACATCCTCAGCACCTATTTCATCCCTTGTTAATTTTGCTAAATATAAATACAGACATGTTCAAGGAAACAAACTTGGCAAGTGAAGCAGCAATTTAAAGGAAAAAAAATCAATTCACATACTAATAATCTGTATGTATCACTGAGCATTACTAGATGCTTGTAACCCATATGATGACCCTCTGAGTAGAAGTGCCCTTGCAAGAACAGCTTTTGCTGGGATGACTTTGAGATTGCCCAAAAGCGTTGGTACACGGAGGTCTTGGTTTTGTTTGTCAGTAATCACTCATGCAGCTTGTAGCACCAAAGGGCAGTAGTGGCAGCTGGTAAACCACATTGGTCTCAGAACACTGTTGGTTCCCAAATATATTTTTTTAAAATTAAAAAGAATTGGGGATGGAGAGGTGGGGTTGGGAGAGGATGAGAGGGAGATAAACTTGGCAGCTAAAGGCCCATAAGATTTTTGCAGTTTATCCTATGGGTCAAAGCCACATTTAACTGACAGCACTGCATGACTATGATCATAATTCAATCAAAGACGCGAGTTTGAAGATTAGGAGAGGGTTCCTCCCTCACACCTCTGTCCTCACAGAAGATAGAAAAGTAGCAGAAAGTCTGCAGTAAATAAAGAAGATTCTAGTTCCAACTGGGAAGTTCCCAAAGTTTTAATCGATCCACCCTTGGCGAGCAAATTGGCAGTTTTATTTCTTCCTCCACAGTGTCCAAAAAGTAATTCTGTTCATCCTTGCGAAAAACAAAAATTTCAGATGGGTTCCATTTAGCGGGGTCACAGAGACCAGATCTGTATTCATCCTAACATATGGATCCTCACATTTAAGGTCAGATTTTAAAACTCTTACAACAGAAATTACTTAGTTCCTTGAATGATACCACTAGGTCATGGAGGATGGTGTTATTAAACCAAAGTCAGAGGATCACTAATTGCTGTTTGCAACACAAACATACTTTCAAACTTACTGTTTCCATACAGAAGGATACTGTTTCTCTATACAGATGCATAATGTCATTTGATACAGCAGCTAGGGAAGAGAACTAGTCTGTTTTCAAAAATCCTTCTCATTAGGAGTCAGTATCGAACTTGTTTCATTGCATTTACTAGGAAGTATAATCCTAAATTATACCAAAGTCTGTCTACCAGTATACTGTGCTGACCTGCTTATCTCTAACATTCTGTTTATTATCCAAAAGTGTACGGGAAAGTGGAACAGTCCAGTCTGAACACCCTGATGCTGTCTCAGCAATTTCTGTTCCCAGCACATGCTATTTCAACAGCCAGCGATCACTGGAGTTAAAGTGCATGCAACCAGCTGAATAGGATGCAATTCTTATTCTTATGATGAATATCAGGGTCAGAGGTGAGTGCCAGATAACACATAGCAGATGTGGAGGGAGTACAAGGAATTCTGTTTACTTTGGGTGACCACCTACATTTCAAGGGGGGTACGGGGCAGGGTGGGAAGCTAAAACTGCAAGATAAAGACTGTTTAAGAGACTGCATTGTAGAATATTTTTCAAGACAAAGCTACATACTTGTATGTTAGCATGAACTATTGTTGAAACATAAGACACAGTCCAGCCAAATTAACCATTCATGGAACGTGACTCTTCAGGAAGCAAATGACGGATATCTTTTAAAAACATACCCCACACCCTGTGATCACTTCAGCTGATATTAAAAAGCTGTATTTCTTTTTGCATTGCCTGTATTTCTTTCCATTTCAGGACTTTTTTCAGGTACTAGTAGCAAAACAGTTCTACCAAGCAGAAATGGAGAAAGCCTGATCTGAACCCGAGGAAGTTCTAGATAGCCATTGAGAAGACAGCAAGATGTGCATGACAGCACATTTACAATCTCTCATTGTGGGACAAGAAAGTACTGCAAGTCATTGCTAGCTGCTTGGGCTAGATCCTTAGCCCTGTAGCCCAAGTTGTGCAAAAGGGACCTTGAAACTGCTCCAGACAGTGGATGATTCTTCCAAAGATGATGCACAGAGCAAGAGATTTACAGGCACTATCCAAGCTGGTAAAACCAGTAGCAGCCAGCTACTTAGCTTTTCACAGCCCATGGTAAAGGATGAGGAAGTTTCTTCTCAGTACCATCAGCTTTTAAATCCCAAGCAGCAAAGAGGCAGCCTTTGTGACTCTGTTCAGCTACTGTAAGAGACAGGTGAGAAGACTGACCACTTTAGGTATACCAATGAGCTTGCTGTAAGATGAATTAACTTTATTTCCCCTGCTCCCTCTTCCCCTCCCAAAGAAATCATGAAAGTCATTAAGCATTCTGATGTTTTCCATATGGATATTTCTACAAGTTATAAGGTCAAAGTGGACCAGTTAGAAGTTAAGACCATCAGAAAGGATTGAAAAGGAGAATGGCGCAGGGAAAGCAGCTCAGTTTTACATGAAAAAAAACCACACCAAAAAAACAACAAAAACCCACCCCCAAACCAAAGTATACTTGGACAAGTTGCATTTCTCAAGATGCTACAGACACTCATTTCCCAGACTACTGAAATCAAATGCCTTTGTGAAGACTGCCACAACAGTCTCAGCAAATGGATGGACAGGTTTTGTTGAAAATTTTCTCCCAAAACATTACTATATTTTTTAAAAAAAATCGGGTCTAAGCAGTTACAGCCACCTATGATGATCCAGTCAGTGCTCAAAACAGAATTAACAGGAATATCGTTAGAATTTTTAACTAGTCTTCATAGAAAAATCTAATAATAGAGGCTAGTAATCTGTGTAGGAATAGATCTTAGAAAATAGATGTGAGGAGGCAAGTTCAGTCCAAGCAGGTAAAAAAACAACCCCAAAAATTCCCACCATGTAAATGTCCATCAGCTAGCCTGCTAACTTTCTAAATGAGTTGTTACATTTATTCCTCTATAAGCTTTGCTCTGCATGTTGAAGATTCAATCTTGTTTTTATGGGTGAAGTACACAGCAAGGAAGTAAGTTTGGCAAATGATCTCTGAACTCTTTGAAGATACAGTTGTACTACATTTTTAAAGATATACACTGCCTCATTTAGATGATGTATTGAAGTGGAGGATGGAGGACAATTTAAGTAAAAAAATCCAATAGTTTCCAGTTGTAAGTCTTCTATGCCATGTACATCTCTTCCCAGGTAACATTAAAGATAATTAAAAAAGATCCTGATTCTTTAAAGCTGAAATGTATTTGCAGCATAAAGCAGTCATTCTTTTTCAAAATCAAAACAATCTGCAGAAACAACTCTGATATTGCTAGACTTTGGCTGAAACAAATGAGCAAAAGAATAGTAATTTCTCAGAAAGTGGAAGGGAATGTAACCCCCCGCCCCATGTTAACTTTTGGTCTGCTGCCACGCTTCCACTTTGTCAACCAAAGGAATGAATGCTGTGGGCACCATATAAAGGCATGTGTGGCAGCCTGAGGGTTAAAGCAGACATTCCTTATCTTTGACAGATGGTTAATTTATGGTCATTATTGCTAAATTCAATTGCTCAATAATTTAGATATGACAAACATGTGTGTAGGAATATATGCCAGGGCACCCTTCTAGGAATCCCAAACTGCAATATCCCCTCCATGCTTTCACCATACATCCTCATGCTGAGTGTGACAGATTGAAACAAATGCAGGCTTTCTGAGCACTTCAACTCCCCGGTGTCACTCTTGTTACATTAGAGTGGTTCTGGAGAGTTACTGTGTCCAGACTGAGGGACGGATGAATGGGCTTGGCTAAAACAACCATTTTGTCAATAAACGTAATGCAAACCCAATTATTTTTATTTTAATTTTTTTTTTTTAGCCTAACTTTTCTAGTTCTCTTGCTACAAGTATCACCACTTAAGCAACCATAGGGAACTGATTTGCAGATAAGGTCACAGTCTGAATGACACTGAGGGCTAGTGGCTCTACTTGCAGGTTGTCTGGAATGGCTTTAGACCAGACCGTATCTGACTAAACATTTACATCAATGATGAGCTGCACACCCACTTCTACCACACAAATAGAGTCACAAAGTGAGGCCACTCAAACCGCTTTTCTCTCTCCACTACAATCCCCTGTCCCAAACCCAGCCCATTTTCTCATGTGGTGACAGACACAAAGATCTTTTGGCAAATTTTTCTTGAATAAAAAAGTTAAATTCCCTTTCCCTTCTTTCAGTTGATACAGGAAACTGAATTTCTCCACTGTTCCCACTGAAATTTCTAAATTGGCTGGCACAAGAAAGCACCTCAAGAGACCTCCACAGCTCACTAACTGAAGTTCAAAGTCTTCCACTGACTTCAAAGACGTTTGGATCAGGCCCAAAGTCAGCATCCTAACATGCTAGCACAGACTACCGAGCCACAACACTGGCTGGAATCCATGTCATATATATGCTATTGCTAAAGCAGTGCAGGAAGCTTACACAACTTCAGGTCTCTGAAAGCATGTGTTGTTCTTTGCCTGTTAGTTTGCTGAATATTTTGTGAAGTTCCATTAATTCCTGTGCTGATTTAGGTTAATTTACAGGTTTCTCATCTGAACCACAAAATCCAGGTATCACAAACTGTCTTTGCCTTTGACGTGGCTTAGGTTTTCTGTTCCCTTTCTGTCCAGAAATTTCATTGCCTTCATGCCTCACTATAAAGCCCTGAGATGTCATGTTTTTAGGTAGAATATGAACCTTCTAGAGCAGAGACCTTGCCTTTACTCGTTAGTAACTCACTTGGTACACTATTGGCACTATATACTATGAAAGAATAGATCACAATAGAAAGTGGGAAAAGCCTCTGTGCTGTTTTTCCATCACGGCCATTAACCTTACTCAGAGTGCTTGCAAGACAAAAAACTCCAGGCAAATGTGTGAAAGCTAAGCCTTACCTGTAAGTTTGCAAAGTATCTCAGCTACAGAGGGAACTGGATTTAACCTTCTGTATGCTCAAGACAAGTGAATCCATTAAACCAGTTCAGGTAAAGGATTCACAGTATCTGTTTCAAAGACCTGCATTAGCATCTAAATCAACATCATCCTGTTTGTGTCTTTTCACACCACCCTAAACTACAGCTATTCAAACCACAGTCACAGCAGGCCCAAGACATACTAAACTCTCTCAGCTCCTAAAAGCTAAGGAGAGTTAAAGAACAAGACATCTCACGGGTCTTTCTCAACATCTCATACATCCTACCCTTTGGCAAGCAACTGGTCTGACATCTGGTGGTGTTAAATTGTCTCTCCTTTCCTTGCCCTCTGAGTCTGTAAACTATGCTTATAAGAAGTTTGTAGAACTAAACTAAAACTAATAGAAAAGTATCATAACCTCAACAGTATAGTGCCACATGGGGCACCACACAGAGCTGGAAGTAAGCAAAGCTGGAGGAGAACTGTGCAAGTTCCTCTCACCTTTTGTATTTTAAGTCACAAAAGCGCAACAGAACATTACAACTCATCTCAACAGATAAAGCATTCTTTTGCCTCTAATTAGAAAGATTAATAAAGTAGAAGAACACATCAGGTTTGCATCAATCGTTGTCCATGTGTTTCTTATTATTGTAATTAAAAGTTATCTCCTCAAAATTGTTGGCTGAAAGTGCCATGATCTGCAATTGAAAACACATTGAAGGGAGTTATCCAACTTATTTGACTGTTTTAAGACAGTCAAATTTAAGAATACTGTTGAGGTAATGTATTCAAAGAAGTCCTTAAAGGCAATCTGTCAGTAAAAGTGTTCTATGAACCCTTTATTCAAGAACGTGAATATTGCTGAGGCTTTTCTTTTTTTCTTAATAGGAAAAAAATGTTAACAGTAAGAATGAATGTTTTTTCAAAAAGAAGCTATTTCAAACTCAGCCACTGAAATTCAAGGTCTTACCTTCAGAGTTCTTTAGGTCCCATATATATTAGGAGTGTTCAGTTCCCCTAGGATTGAATCTTTTCATGTGTTTAGATTTTCACACGAAATGGGCCAAATTTCAAATAATCCTGAAGAAACCTGGTTATTTTGCTGACATATCACCCCCATATTTCACAGAAAGTAATGTTCAATTTTGATATCCAAGCTTTCACAATATATGGGATTTTGGAAATGGGTGATCTAAATAGGGAATTTTTGCATGTGCAGGACTGTAGACTTACAAATCTGTGAAACAGAGATGCACAACAAATAGAATTTACAATTTAATTACAGTCCCTTTCTTTCAGACATTAATGTACAATAGTTTTAACAGCAAGCTAATTAATCAAAGCTAGTGGCATGCTTAAAACCAACACTGTTTAAAGCTTTCTTTGGGTATAGTAACTTAAAAGTTTTTTTCCCCACTCTCCTCCTCTTCTTTCACTTCACTGAATGCATGTTCTTACATTTTGGCATCGGATACAGTGACTTCAAGGAGTTCTGTTCAAAACTATTCAGGGCATAAAACCACTCACTAGCTTTTGGGAAAGGTTTCCTGGATGCTATTGGAAAAAAAAAAAAAAAAGAATTTCAATGGACAGAAAGGTATCTTCTGTAACATGAAGGAAAAACCTTTCATTTAACACATCACATGAAAACACCAAAGGGTGTGAAAGAAGGACTTGTTTGGACTTTATTGTGAAAGAGAGAAGAACATTTTCCTGCTATCTATCTCAATTTACATTTGAACTCTGCTACCAGTTTCTTCTGTACCTTCTGAAAACCAGTGGTCTCTTGCGTCTTCTTTCTGGTTACCAACAGACGGCTTGATCAGTGGGCAGTGGATTTACATGACAGGGTATCTACATGACAAGAGATTCAACAGTCTCCAAAGGCTATTTAGAAAACTAAAAGAGACTGTGTACTTTGTCCTACAATCCTCAGGTATAAAACCCAACTTTTTTTAATTTTAATTTTTGCTTAGATGGAATTATCCAACTGTCAGGGGAAAAAACCAAACCAAACCAAAACAAAACCCAAGGAAAATTATGAGAGAAGTACAGATTTTTTAAACAACACTATGGGAGGAAAGTGGCATAACGTACTCACTACGGCCCTCTAAAATTTCCTATAGAAAAATTACCCTGTATCAAAGAAAGTGTGGAGAAAAGAGAAACAGTGATGCTGAATATGACAAAAAGCTTGTTTATGTTTAATACAGAGGAGAAATTGTTCAAGGACAGTTAAATGTGACCCATTTAATATACCAAGGTCTCCAATACCTATGGTACTCTGCTGAGCAAGTGCTGATCATGCAAATTAAGGCTGCCGGGGGATACACAGTGCTTTTTAGTTGCTGTTCGAATTTCCAAGTTCTCAAAAAACTTTTAGAGATGTGGATACATGTTACAGGGTCAGTAGGGCTACTTCCACTTCTTTTGTTGTTGGCTCATTTTGAAAATTCATTTGCCTGACATTCTTGAGTCTTCTGACACATACATCCATATTCAGGAACGTAAAAATCTAATTATTGCTACTAGCTCTGTAATTTAAAGTATAGATGGGCAAGTCAATTTGAAAAGGTGTCCCAAGACTAATATTTGAGCTTCAATAGGGAAGAGGAATAAAAATCTAGTGGTCATTGTGACTCTAACTCAAATGTTCAGCAGAGTTTAGGAGTCATCAAAGGTAATGTAGAGTATGCCCTCAATATACACTGTATTCAAGATTATCTTCTGGACTCCCTTATGTTTATTGGCTTAGATTCTTACCCAGTTTGCAATATGCTTACAAATCCCACTAGCTATAATTTGGGTTCGTTATGTCTGAGCCAATGCAAGGAAATCCAAACTACACATCACCTCTGAAACTGGCATCAAACACCCAATCAAAACTTTACAAGTTAGCTGAAGATTAGTGTATGAAGTGAAAGGGCTAAGAAAAATATACAAGAAGTCAGGAACACCAACGCCCATTTAATAAGGGTACAATGTGCCCACTGTCTGAATACAAAAGTACACAAGGGCAGACAAATCTTTTTTTTATAATTTTACTATAATTATATAGATTCTAACCTATAGGGAAATTATTCTGTAAAACAAGTTGCCGTAACCCCCATTCCCCAAACATTTCTCTAAAAGATTAAACTGCCTTTTCCTATGGCTATTTTTAGTAATGGCATCAGTAATTAAACATTCTATGGTCTGGGGCCCCAAAGAAAACATCACTCTGGGTTCTGGATGTTTTCCATGATATCTTGAAACAATCTTACAAAACATAGGCAGCCAGTGTTGCGATCACCACCAGATCTGCAGGGACCCATTAGGATCACCAGGGGAAGCACGTGGTTGTGACAATGCAAGCAATTTAGCATTACTCACTGGAGCTGAGGCATGACACAGTGTGAAGCTGCTATTGTTGTCCTTGGTTTCTCTCAAGACACTCAAGTTCAAATCTACTCACAGCCTAATTCATAGCTGAAGTCTGAAACAGACCCTGCAGCCTCTGAAAGGAATGTCCCAACCACCGGATAACAACCTGCTCCTGGGAGAAGGTGCTTTGAATCCCTGTTCTAGTAGATTCTCCATGAAAAGAGGACTAATTAATGATACAGTCCCAGGTACCCGTTCTTCATTTTGCAGGTCTGTAGTACCAACCATGTCACAGGAACTATTTGGGTTAAAAAGAGAAGTGACCTCACTCCATCCCCAGTAAAAGCAGCCTCCTTAACTCAGATCATTTAAATTCATGCAGTTCATGCATATCAGTGCATTCCAGTTCATGGCAACGCCATCTCCCAGCCAGCAGTACTGGCACGGGCATACAAGAGGTGGCAGCCAGTGTTTCAGCACTGCAGGACACATGGCTTCAGAGGCCGAGGACTGGTGCAGCAGGACATACACATACCAGTAACCTGCATTCAGCTCATTCACATCTCAGCTGGGAACTCAAAACACAGGACCATTATTTGTTCATCTTCATTAACTTACTCTTTAACTCCATTTCTTTCCTTTACCAGCACCTGACATCAAACAGTTAATTCTGCAAAGAGTAAATTAAATGGTTTCAGTACTTTGATTTAAGTGAGTTGCTTTTTAAGTGAATCCAATCTGATCCAGATTTTCTTTTCTTTTGTCAGTTTGGCTGCCATGCTGCAAAATCAATTAGCTACAGAATCCTAGTTTACATTAGGAGTTAGTAGGGTAACAACTGTGGTCAGTCTTGCTATACAGTCTACACCTTAATAAGAAGTTCTTCTGATATTTTAATGATTTCTTTTCTTTCTACTCATTCTTACTAAGGAGAAGTTCAAAAATTTGACACAATGAAGAAAAATATACACTGCATTCACTAGCTACACTCAGTAAACATACAGATGTAGATGGGTTCTGCAGCTCCCTATCCAGAAAGCCATTAAGTATCTTGAAAGTATTGATGAAACTTACATAATTTTTTTAGAGATATGTTGCCTCACACAAAGAACCATCAGTACATTTTATTTGACATCTGTCAAGTAAAAGATTAACAGGGCAAAGAAGTTGGGGAGTTGGGGTTTCCCTCCCACCCCAAAGATGACCATGAAATATTAAAATGAAGATTGCTAGAAGCCATTTGATTACAAATCTCTTTTGAATGGTTTGTGCAACTGAAAAACCAGATTCTCCTATATTATCCTTGCATTTAACAAAATACAAGCTACTGTATACTTATGGAAAAGCACATGGATACCTGTTTCTGTGACTCAGTATGATTTTCTTCCTCTTGCAGAAACAAATCTACTTACAAGGTAATTGTTGTAAAACACTTTCAAATGACTGTCTCTCAGGAAAACAACCTCAACTCTTAATGCCAAGTCACTGGCACAGTCAATGAGTGCAATGGAGTTCAGTCTAGACACTGGGATGGCTAACACTATGAGACATAACGCTTTCTTGCAAAAATGTCATTTCATTAGCTACCAAGTGAAAAAGGAATGTGGATGCTTCAGGACACTTACAGAATACAAACTTTGTGTGCATGCATATACATATCTAGCACTTATGTGCAAGTACACACATGCATTGACAGAGAATACTCCTCTACTACACAGGTCCCTGCTAGTGATACTCCCTTTATGTTTGTGTACTTGTAAAAAGTGGTCCAAGATAACAAATAGCTCAGAATGACAAACTAAAAAGCGAAAAAAAGACCAAATACACTAAGAGACAGTACACTTAAATCCCCACTTATTAGTATTAACAGTTATGGTGTGAGAATGACAGAAAGTTGACCTTGGTTAGTTAATGTTTTTAAGCCACAAAGTGGATTTCCTATAGACACTATAAAAAACTGCACTGAGGAAGCATTTATAGGGTACAACTTTCAAAGTGCACAGTGCAGTTTTATAGCTATCTCAGACCTAGTGGGCTAAATCCTGAGCTACAGAAATCAACAGTTTCACTTACTCTAGTAGCACTACACCAATTTACATCACCCAAGGATCTAGCCCAGGAAGTTGTAATGGGACTCCTGTGGCCTCAGCTTTCACAGAACAGTCTCATACTATATAACATAATCTGACAAACCTGAGAAATTTGAAATTAAGACTTCTGCTCTCTCCATATTTCACCCAGTTGTGTTTAAGTGCATTGCTGCAGAGGCCTTGATATTAGGTAGTCAGTGCATCGAAACAGAGCCACAAGAATTTTCTCTTTGCTCAGAAAAACATTGTATTGACTTTGATAGCATTCATATTAATTTTAGTGAAATCTTATTTGAGCAAAGAGTGGGTTTGGGCTGGGCTGAGTGACCACTGTGATATTAAAATGTAAAAGGCTTTTCGTAGTCCGATCCCAGACAATACCTTCTTCTGTGATGTGGTCCTGGTATGAGTGACAAGCTTTGTTTAGTTGCGGTCCCAAACAGCAACATTTTGATCCGGATACTAGCTTCCTCTTACACTAAAAAAGATGTACCTGAACTTCAGAGTCAGAATGTTATTCTTCGCTGACCAAGATCAAATTGAGGGATACTCTACAAATAGTAATTTTGAAATAATCTAAATATTCAAGCACATTTTCTCAGCTGGCAGAAAACCACCGTTGCTTCATTTACTTCAGTGGGCCTAAAAAACTCACCTGAGTTGAAGGACTGACCCTTAAATGTCTACAATCTCTGCTAAATGACTTGCTATCAGTGACATAAAGTACAAGGCTCTGACTGAAATTTCATGAAAGACGGATTAAAGGCCACCACTGGACAGAGACCATAGGGCAAAAACATATTTCAGAAAAGAAAATTTCATGTTTCAAGTTAAGAGTTCTCTCCACAATGAAAGGTGACCTTTGATATCATTCTTGCCTTGCTCTTTGCATTTAAACTTTTTGCTTTCAGCACAACTCGAACACAGATGAGCACTGTCTTCATCCTTCCTTTAGCATCCCTATTTCAATATTCCAGACTCAACCATCATTTACCCCAGCAGTCTCCTACTGTGAATCTGTCCCTCAAACCTTAAATACCTGTCCTCCCAATCTGTTCTCAGGCTGAGTCCAAATGAATTTTTTGCATGTAAATTCTATTATCTACATGCATAAATGACAGAATCTACTGCCTATGCATGCAAATGTTAGCTATCCAGACCAACCAATGTGCCACTGTGTATTAAGGGGCAAAGGTTTTTTGTACACAAAAAGAAGTCTATTAAATGTACCTTTGAAACTGTGGCCCTACAATTATGTGCAAGAAAAAGAAGAGCCCCTGTCTGTAAAGAGTAGGTATTTCTGACAAGTATAGTTTTCATGTAGCTTAAATCTCTGGATAACCTTCAGAGGTTGAGTTACCCTTGCTTACAGCCCTTCAGGATTCACCTGGCCTTTGGTAATGCTAGAGCATATGTGCAATCTGTCCAGTCAAAGTGTTCAGAGAAAGAAACATCATCCCACTAATAAAGATTATCTGCAGCATCTGAAAGATTTCAGGTCATAAAAACATACAAGGAAGTTTAACAATTTATCCACCAGAAAGACACTGTAAGAGATAAGAGGTAACTTGAAAAGCCAGATGACATTTCTGTTTTGGGGTTGTTTTTATTTTTGGCTAAGGCATGTTTTATTTTAAATAGTGCACACGTCAACACTTTTGTTTTTATTCACCCCAAACAGGTAAAATTAGATGATAGACCCCTTTTTTTTCTTCTTTTTTAAAAGCAGGAACATTCATTCCAGGACTGAGAACTTCTAACACACTAAGTTTCAGCCTGAGGCCAACTTACCAACTATTATAATCCCCTCCTGAAGAGGTCTGAAAATGGAATAACTTATTTACCCTTCATTAAGGAAGTGGCAATTCATCCTCTACATTTTCTATGTCTGTATACAAAGTCAGGGTTCAGGCTATATCAACTCAGTTCTGTCGCCTAGCTGTAATGAAGACCTAAATTCAGTTCAGTATATGTGTATGTTATCCACACATTTATATACACCATTATACAGACTCCAGTTATCACTCAGTATATGAATCAATCCCTTAGCAGTTTATGATTTATGCAGCTTGCTAGAAGAGAAGTAGGCCATGCCAGCCTTGAAAGCACTTTAGCTTAGTTGTTTTACTCATGAAGGACATGTTGTCCTGTAATTATTCTGTCATTTCTTAAAAGGTGAAATCCTTAACAGGTTCATGCTTTATGTGCTGCTATGTGTATGTGTGAGTTTATGTCTGAGCACGTCTCACCAAGTAGGAATCATCATTCCAAATTACTTTACAAGGAGCTACATAGAACTGGACAGCTTAAAATGTGTTAAATATCCTCAGAGTTTACATGGACAGTTTCAGGGGGAGCAGGGGTGGAGAAGGATAAGGGGGAGTCAAGGAAATCATTAATATGTTCCAATTACTGCCCTGATTCACAAAATACACAACTGCATAAATGTGTCACTTTCTGTTTTGATCCTGTCGGTAATGTAATGTAATGTTGTGTTGTGTTTTCTTGTATCATTTAATAGGGGCAGTATCAGCAAAATGTGCAACTTTAAACAATTATGCAAATTTTCAAGTAATGTGTTCAGAGAAAAACTGAAAGTAGGTTCTGACATTAATCAGAGATTGCAGACTCTGGTTGCAAGAGTTCTGTAAAATATGGGCTAACCTTAGTGTTAGTGGCTGAAAGGCAAAGTTTCTCGGCTGCATCAAATTAACTGCAGTTTTAACTTATTTGGAAAAAAAGACCAACAACCCAAGAATGTTAAATTCCCTTTTCTACACAAAAATCTGATATTCAGCTTAAAGGAATAGCACTAAAACATATAAAACCTCCCCTTTCTTAGATATGTCTGAATATTTGGACAATTTTAATAAACTTCTAGAATGTTCTATAAATCACATGAATTAGGGAGAATCTATTGTAGAGCTCCCATAACAAGTCCTGCTGTGCCTAACTAACGCTTATCTGATATACTGGCAATATGAAGCTAATAAAGTGTGTAAGCATAGAATACTGAACCAGTTTCAATGAAAAAAAGGTCAGCCTGGACCCCAAATGAAAACAGGGGGGAACCTGGATCCTTCTGATACTTTAAAAGAGTAAAAGGACGTTCTGGCAAGTTGGGTTTTCTTTTAAACAGAGATGGGAGAGAAACCAAGCCTGGGATCAGGTTCCTCCAGGCTTCAGAATAAAATTTTAGATCCCTATTTGTTGGAAACTACTTGTGTGATACCCAGCCCTTCCTGACAACCAGGGAAAGAAGCATAAACCAGTCAAAGAAAAGCCATGTTCAGCGTGACCATGAAAAGGAAATGCTGTTATCTCTCATGAGAAAGAACGATCTTGAAAGACATCGATCCTGCTCTCCCAACTACTGGGGTTTGGGCAATATCCAAACTCTTCAGATTATTATCTAAACTGCTCTCTGAACCTCTGTTTCCCCACTGTCAGCTGTAATACATGAGGGCAGTTTACAAGAGAGTGTTAGTTTTTCACTTTGAATTTCCCAGCTTTAGTTGGTTTAGGTAAGACCCTTAACGTCACTTAAACATAGTGTTTTTGTGTTATATTTTAATTTTGAAAGGATTATCAAGAAAAACTACCCTTTCCGTTAAGTTTCTTTGAAAAACGATTAAGAGTTTTAGACAGGATCTCCAAATATCCTCACCCTGCCTGATAAGTTATCCTGAACAAAACATGTAATACAGATGAAAAGTTGAAAAAATGCAAAGGCAGAATAAAGTTCTCAATCTGAAACTACAAATACCAGTGTGTTACTTGGGGAATGGTTAAACACTGTAAATTATACTGAAATTTCCTTTGTGTTGGTATTTGGCTCTGTATAGCTTTATTGATAAAAACAGCAATTTATTTTTCTTTTTATGGGGCTAACAATTACATACTACTCAAAAGAATTTGACTGCTATTAGCTGACTACAGCACTTGCAAGGAAAAATCCTGTTGTCTTACACAAACATTACCAGCAAGTAATACCCCACCTAAGAAAGACTTTGGAGAACTGTTAATAAAATGAGTCTTCTTTAGCTACTCCTTCCTGAAATACCACGTTAGTAATCTTGGGCTGCAACTAATTTTCCTCATATTACATGTGGAATTCACTGTGAAAACTAGACAGAGATGGGATGTAACGAATGCATCACTCATAAATTTGGTTCCTCAAACATAAAAATCTGGCAAAGCTCAAAGAGCTGAGCAGTAGGCAAGACAGCTTTTATATGCTGCTGCCTTTAATGTTCTTAATGTACACTGGATAATTACATACCTCATTTCTTCCAAACTGAGTAAGATATTTTGTTTCAAATCTATTTGTGGAGTATGCTGCTATATGTCTCTCTTAATTTGGTATAGTATTCTCTAGTTTAAAGCAAGTGGTTCTAAATTAAATAAACTAGCATACCTATTGCACAAAGCAACCAACTGCATTCCAGTGAAGCCCCTTTGAAAGCTATGTCAAATCTCTGCTGACTCAGGGAGGAAAGTACCTCATTCCCTTTGCATTAGTCACCCGGCTAGAAATTAATCCTAACGAGCTTTTTTCTACAGGCTTGGCTGGCACACCCAGGATTTGCATTACATACCTGTGATTTCTCAGTATTTAGCCCAAAATGTGTTCATTCAAATGCAGATAGATAAGAACTTTCCAGAAACTATTAACAGCCTTACTGTAATAGCTTATCAAGCCTAGAGTGAGGCCAGCCACAGGGTGCTTCCTCAGCTTTGGTAAGAAGCCATCACACAAGTAAGTATTGTAAAATCAACATGGGCCAACACTCACATGAATGCCAGTGCAAATGACACTCAGAAAAGGTCACTGTATTAAAGAACAGCAATGCTCCCTTTTTCTTTATTTCATTATCCTCATTATTTCCCTATTTTGCTGATTTCTGGCAAACAGTGGACAACTATTTGATGTGACTAGACTGTTTGCAGACCCTGCAACAGAGTTTCTCCCAGCTGTATCCTGCCCTCATTAGGCAAACAACCAACCCTTGGCCTTCTCCACCCACCAACATGACAAAAAGACTAACAAAACTTCAGTTCACATAGAAATCAGCAGTCCTACATCTTTGATCACTCAAGTTATTTTACTCTACAAATATCACACCTGAGCAATTTTTATTGAGGGAACAATACTAAACTGTAATCCATATCTACAATACCATCAAACCATCACAAAAAAGATCCGTCATGCAAAAAAAATGCTTGCATGCAACTTGGCTCAGTCCTTTTGAAAATAAAATAGCTACTTTTCTATGCATGGGCTAAACCAAGAATCCTGGCCTCTTCTGGACCAAAGGACTGGAAAATAATTTTCAGATCTGAAGAATTTTAACAGAAGACAGTAACAAGGTTTTTCCCATTTAAATGAGGGTACAGCTAGATTGGTTACTGCAGCCAATCTAAATCACTGCAGCACCCTGTGTAGTGAAGCGGTGTCTTTAAGGTAGCCAAGCACCAAACTGCTTACAGTTTCAGAGTTAAAAAACATCACTCCAGCTTTCCTCAGAAGCAAAACAGAAGTCAGCACAGCTCACAGTCTAATACACTCCTTGAAGGACACAGTGTGAAACCAGACAGCTTTACTGAGCACTAGTTCATAGTCCCAAGCACTCTCCAGCTATAGTCTGGCAATGGCAGCGTAAGAACACAATATATAGCTCAGTCTCTATTAACAATAAATAAAGTAGCACAGTTGTGCTTCATCATGACAGATCACAGTCACAATGGTCATTTACTATCACTCCCTAAAGGACGGGTCTAGCAGCCTATATTCAGATTTCTAGCTTCCTTTAGGGTTTCTAAGGTACAAACCATCCTAGTAGCGAAGGGCTAGGTAAATGAAGTACTATAAGTTGTACGTTGGTACACCTAACTTTTGGGCATTCAGGCACTGAAGCAGTGCACAACAAAATTTGTGTTAATACCTGTTCCCTAAGGTAGTGCTGGCAGTAATGGCTGGGCACAGTTCTAGAAGGAACCACCAGAACTAGCCAAGAAGAGGCATGAACATATGTTGGAACTAAATTTCTACCCACCCTGAATGCGAGATGCTCAGGCATCTGAATAGACAAAGGTGTCTCTACCTATTCTGGAATTACACCACAGAACTGTCTGCACCACAGTCTTTCAAAGCAGCAGGCCTACTCTACTTTTTTTTAAACAGAGTTTTATGGTAGTGCCCTTTCTTTTTAGATCTAACATCCCAGCAGTTTGAGTACTGGTGGAAGTACTCAGCAGTGGAAGACTGGGTTTGAAATACTGTGCCCAGATTAGTACCTCTTGTGCATGTTTCCTAACCACCAAGCCATCAGGCAGCCAGCAAGGGGGGCACGCACCACCTGACACCACACTCTCTTGACAGTCCAACCTCATCAGCAGCTCTGTGAGATTCATGAGCGTTGTCAGTGGTGCTCAGGGCCTGGTGACCTCAACCAGGGCAGAAATCTGCAGAAAAAACAAGCCTAAAATCCTTAGATTTTTACAGTCTCCGGGCACCTAAGACACTGTCTAGAAACTGAAATGTGCTGTTTTGTTGCTGGGTACCTATGATCTTTTCATGGAGGAGAGCTAAACCAATTCTGCCAGCTCCATGAAGCAGGAATTCCCTTTCTCCTGCTTCCCGTGGGCAGGCTCTGACAGAGCCATTGCCAGCTGTCTCTGTTCACGCAGGCCTCACTGTGAAAAAGCCAAACAACAACATGACTTTCATGCTGCACCATTTAGTTTTGGCTGCAACTGTAATCGTGTGTCTGTGGTTTTCCTGTTTGGGTGCCTAATTTAACTGGCTGAGCCCACTCCTTCAAGTGCAGAAGGGACTCTGAGGGTATAAGGGATTAGCATGTTTCTGCCAGAGACATTCCACCAGGATCCCATGTTTGTTTAACATGTACAAACAGCTAAAATAAAATATTTGTTGGCCCCAGTAATAAACAGAATATAAAATAGTGTGAAATTAAGCAAGACCAGCTGGGCAGCAGGAGAACTAAAAGGAATGGTTAACTTAAACTACACAACGATCTGGAATGCAGACACACTAAGATGGACTGCTATTGATGTGTGGTTTTGATGCACTTCATATACAAAGTGCTGATTAGATCTAGCTACCAAAATTATGCCTTTTCATATCCATATGTCAGTAATAAACAAAATTTAGAGGAACAAATCTTAGGATGCTTTCTTCTGGTTTTAAATCAACTGCTTTGCAAGCCAAGTTTGCAGTGTTGCATCATATGCTGTAGAAGTGTGAAGTTATCACAGCAGTGATAACTGATTCCATTCTTCCAGAGGCAAAAAAACTGGGGAAAAAACAAAGAAAGAAAATTAAGAACTCTTCTGCTCTAAGGCAGGATTTGTCCTGCCCTCAGGGACCTGTGGGAATTTCAGGATATGCATCTCTAAGAGATTCTGTGTAGGAGCATTTGGGCCTCCATGTATGTATTTATTTATACTGAAACCACAAAGCAAGCAACTGCTTAAACAGATTTTGTTGGAAGAACTTGGAAAAGTTGTTCCCTACTAACACAGGACAGAATGGAGCTCCCTCTGCTAGGATTTTTCTTCCTCTATTTGGGAAACAGTCAGGAACTCCATGATACAGAGGACTTTATCATATTTTATAGCATTAATGTAATTTTGAACAATGAATACAAACAGAAATGTGACTGAAGTTGTAACTCCTGTGAGGAATGCTCTGTTATGCTGCCCAGATACCCTTGTGTCTTTCTCTGGCTACTCCCTGAGCTCCAGACCTTTCCTGCTTAGCTTCCCCTGGGGTTAACATGTGGCACTGTGGCTAACTGCTCTTGCAGCAGACTCCTCCTGGCAGCTGAACATCTTGGATCTTTCCCAGTTTGTTACAAAGAATGTATCAGATGCATTTATGCTTCTGATATACCTTTTAAGGAAAAGAGGCTGAATGAGGAAATAAAGTCTAGGCCTTGGAAAAGCTGCATGGGAAATAAATGTTAGTCAGGGCTAAATCATCGACAAAATCAAATGTCTGGAGGAACACATTTAGAAGTCTGTCAGACAAATTACTGCTTTTATCTCATTTCATTGGCAGCTGGGCTGTTTTGATCTTTTGCTTTCTATTAAAAAGAATATACTGGGAGTAATAAACACTCAGGATCTACCTCTTCCTCCCCAGTGTGAACTCATTGTTGTTGGACTGCCAAAGTAACAGAATGGATTTTCTATCAGTCACAGTGTAGGTACCTACTTGTTGCCACCTAAGGGCAAGTTTCCTCAAATTACCCCCTAATAAAGCCTAAGCCCCAAGACAAAGATTCCTGCGGAAGATCACAGCTGTATAGTCAAATGCCACTATGCCTCCAAAGGCACAGGGACATCACGTAGGTCACAGCTTTAATTTTAGTCTGGTGATCATTTAAAAACACCACTTCCATCCATTGCTTATTGTCCCACAGCTCTTGTGTCATAAAACAAAAGATCAAAGTGGCTCACTTGCCAGATAAGCCAACTTGAGAGGGAAAGCAACTGACTCAGAATCAAAAGGAAAAGAGTAAAGAATTTCATAGCAGTGCCTGCCACTATGGCAGAAGAACCCATCACAGAATGTCAGTCAAAAGTATCTGTACCATTAGTCATAATCTGAATGAGAAATGACTGTCACTTGAACGTTTGTTCCCACCCTTTACTACATTTCTTTATCTAGAAACAGTTTGAGTAAAAGCAAAACAAACTACTTATGGTCTCACAGAAAATTTACTAATGTTCATTCTCATCCCAGGAAAACAATTTTGGGATTGTCTAGCCAGTCTGAAAACTCCTTCTTCTGTGGATGCAGCCTCTAGACATGTGCTTAATGAACACATGGAGGCATGCTCTAGCAGCCAATAACGTACGCCCTATCGGGTCTTATTGCTTAAAGAGCAGGTAATGCTCCAGAATACAAAGCTGCATATATTGCCATTGTAAAGGTTTGAATATGATCTAGTAATAGAGATTGGTCACATAGTCATGCTAGAGTGGATAAATCACTAAATAAATCATTCATTTCTATGGTACAATACAGTTACTGTAATAATACTGTACATATGGCGAGGGGCCCAACTGGGGAAAATACTCTTCAGCACCCCGCACAGTCATTCAAGAGCTCTATTTTAACTACTTCTATCAATTATTAAAGCTGCACAGTGCATAAGTACATCAGCTTTCCACCTTCAGGAACCTGACTCCAACGCCTTCTTTTCACCCTGCTGCCTGGAACTTCCACTTCCAGCATTAGTCAGCATCATCCAGCAGGAGCTTTTAGGAAGTATGCTTTTACAGGGGATCCAGAAGTAAGGTGGGGGATTCAGATGCTTCATCCAGAGGCTGGAAAGATGACTAAGGTAGCAAAGACAAGGGCTGATTGTGAAGAAATGCAAAAGGATTTTATGAGATGAATTGCTGGGTGACAAAATGGTCAATGAAATTTAATGTAAGTAAATGTGAAGTGATACACATTGAAATCAACAATTCTGACTTTACATACATAATGATGTGGTCCAAGCTACTACGCCAAGAGGTAGATCTGGATAGCATAGTATACCTAACGTAATAGCTGGACAAGTAATAAGATAGTAAAACAGATAATGAAAACCTCAGCTCAAAGAACAGAGTTGTCAGAAAAAAACAGCAAATTAATTGTTAGGAATCCCTGTGAAACAAATAGAGAGTGTGATTGTATCAATGCATAAATCCACTGAGCCCCTGTATCTGGTTCTGATCCCATTTCTAAAACTGTTATAATGGAAATAGAAGAGGCTTGGAGAAGAGTGGCAAGGATAATAAAAGCTTCAGAACGACTGCTGGGCAAGAAACAACCAAACGTACTGGGATCCTCCAGTATGGAAGACATGCCACAGGGAGGATATGACAGAGGCCTATAAGTGGTGTGGCAAGGGTAAATGGGGATCCATTCACTGCTGCTTCTGAGAGCTCAGAAGCATCAAACAACATGAGCAGATACTACACTCAGAACACCCTTAAGAAGGATGTCACTGTGGATGCAAAAGTTTGCACAAGCTCAGTAAGTGACTAGATTGTTGGAGAGAAAACTTAGGAAGGTCTGCTAAGTAGAAAAACCCCTCTTCTGGCTCAGCAAGGCCAGGACAGCTTGTTTGTGTTTGGAAGAGTATTCCAGAGGGGAATATCTACATTTTTCACCTTTTGACCCCACCTGGGATAAGGATACAGGGCTAGATGAGCTTTTGGGTCTAATATGGCTCATCTTATGTCCTTCCTGATTCATCTGCCTTTCACAGTGCACCAAGTAGCTTGTGTTCACAGATTATCGTCCACTCAGTTCTGTCAGCTGAAAAGGCTACTATGCCCAGCAACTTGTCACTACCTCATTCCTGGGGGTTATCTCAAATCTGTTAGCTAAGACTGTTTACGCCCTCCCTTGTTTCAGGGAAAATGAATGCTGCTTACAATGACAGTATTATTCAAATCAATTAAGATAGTCCAGTTTACTTTTTGAGGAATACAGGTTAAGGATTCTCATCTGAGCAGCTCAGTCACCACACTGCAGGGAGACAACAAGCATCTGGAAAGGCAGGACAGTCTACAGGTCTGTCTTTCTTTTCCACTCTCCTTCTTCGAGAAATGAGGAGTATCAAATAGCTCTGGCTTAGGAACTCACTGTTTGTGAATAAAGATGCTTGAAGATTATTCAAATTGTTCTTTTTTTGTTCCTGTTGGGTTTCATTATCATTGTCTCTTTGTCAGACCTTTTTTCTCCACAGGAGGTTCAGCTTTGCAAAAAACCTAAACAAAATCCCCACATTTACCATGAGGTATCTGCCAATCAATGCCTCCTTTAAATACTTTATTGAAAACATTATACAAAGGAGTATAAAAATGGTTATGTCTTAAAAGAAAAGAGTGAAATCTTTCCAATAATATTTTTAATATCTCAAATTTATGTCAAAGTGTACATTGTTTTTCAAAAAAAGAAGCTGTTCTATATACTCAAAAATGAACAAGTTAAAGTTAAGAATTTTTATTGAAATGACATTCATTTTCATTCAACTCAATGCAAGGAAGGAGATACCCTGAATTGCCTGCAAAATTGTATTTTTTTCTCTTTTTAAGATGTGAATACCACTATGAATGAAATATTAGAAATAGATGATGATACTTCCTATATTTATTTAGACATTATATATTAGTAATCATCAAAAATATAGGTAAGATTCTTTCAGAAACCTCCCTTGGTACTTTTGTGTTTAACTACCTGCATTAAATTGTAACAAACCTCACACAGACTAACCAGAAAAGCATGTCTCCCACTCAGAATTCAAAGGAACCAGCACCTTAGAGACTCTGTCTGCCTCTAAAGAAGGAAGCAGCATGGCATTCAACAAACATCCTTGGGGAAAAAGTTAAAAAAGAAGACAATGTCATTTCCTTTACACCCTACTTAATCAATAAGAAACTAAGAATTAAGATCAGGGCTGTGTGCTAATGATCAAAATTGAAAATGTATCCCAGTTCATTAGACATTTGCACTGTTTTCTGTTTTCAGAATTGATAATATGTTTTCATAAGCAAGCAGATTATTAAAACTCAGACTTCCTGGTTTGAGCTGGGACGTTATCCATGAACTTGTTTTTGAAGAAAACTGTCCACAGCCAGCAGGTGAAAAGGATAATCTTTATTCCACTAACTGCTCATGATACAAACTAAAAAGTGCTCCTCAAGAGACAGGACTTCGCGAAAACACAAAAGTGTCCATTTAATCTTGATGAAATCACAAGTAAGAACAAAGCCAGTTGTATGCAAAGGTAACACATCCCACACACCTTTGTCGCACTAAAGACACGGAAAGAGAACAAGAAGTTTAAAGAAACAGGAAAAAACCAGAAAATTTTAATATTTTTCTCTGCATTTGGTACATTTATAAGAACATTCTTTTTTCAGGGTCTGCATCTGAAAAATCAGGAGAAACTTCCAGGAAAAAAAGAAAAAAGCAAGCAAGAAAGACTGACAGAAGTACTGTTCAGAGTGATTCGTTTAGAAGTGCTGAACTCATACTCAGAGTCTGAAATCTAGGAACCACCAGCTGGGCTGGGATTCAAAATTACATGGACGGAGTGAGTTTTTGAGTTGTGATGCATTAAGCAGTGGAGGCAATTGCTTTTCTCACCTATTCCACAAGGGAAGGAGGAAGGAAAATATGTAAGAATTAAGAAAAGAAGACCGAGTATTATTGGGTTACAGCATCTCGCACTGCTAGAGGCTGAATCAGAGTTTGCATTAAAAAAGAACTTCAAAAATTTAAATAAATCTTTTACAGTGAGTCATTTCAAGATCGAGCTGGAAGAAAGACAAAATAAATAAGATAAAACTGTGCATATTAAATGAGTTAAAAAAGAATCTGTTTATGTAGTGGAAGTTTACTCATAATATGAGGGGCAAGAAACGTTCCTTGTTCCTGCCAAGTATCAGCATTACTGCCAAGGGAAGGAGGAAGGAGTCCATGTAGCAGGTATATGAGGGAATATCTGTAAGTCATATGTAACAAGCATGGAGAAAACCTACAGCAGAAGGAGTTACATAGCCACAAACTTCTTTACACTGCTTAAGGAATGAAGTGGGTCACAGACCTCTTCTATTTCAGTGTAGGAGTGATCAAAAAAATGCTGTCAGCTATCCACATCCAGCTAGGGACATGCCTGGTGGACAGTCCATTAGTACCACTAGTCTATGCAATATACATTAATTTAATCCACATTGCATAATGTGTTACTTAAAGTGAGCCCAACCAGATGAAGGGGTGGCACAACAGGTATGCTGGTTCCCAGGAGTCAAGACAACCATACGTAGCTTACAGTCAGTGGCTATAGTTGCAGACAGTGTGCAGGAAGGCAAGTAACATGGTGGCTCTTCGTGGGTGTAAGTGGCAAAAGAAATGTGTGCAAGTTAGCAGCCATGTTCAGAAATGGACTTTAGGATTAGGCAGAATTATCAGCAGAACAGCTAATAGGAGGGTGTACAATAAAGAAGGCCTGATCTGCTTTAACTCAACCTTCACCTTTCTCAGCACGCACAGGCACAAATGGGCATCTCTCCTCCTGGAGCCAATGACAACAGTGGGCTACACTCATTCCAGAGTAAATTATTCTGGAATTTCTTAGTGTGATTTACGTTAATCTACCTCTTATAGTCACATACAAATTATAGCACCTTGCATCTTACAGGTTTTTCCAACCATGAAGCACTTGAGTTGGGTCAGAGAAATCTGATGAAAAGAGGAAGAGCTACAGAAAGCTCAAACAAAAGATCAGAAGGGCTCTGTCAGTGTAATAAGGGTATCAGTAAACACTCTAATTTCTTCACTGTATTACTAAAGGTGACATTGCTATCATAAACAAATTCGTATTTTTAATTCTGTTTACTTAGCACTGCCTATGACCTCCATTTACTTTTGCTGTTTCTCTTAGTTTGAACAATGAAAAGCAATAAAGCAAGTTTCACTTTTGCTTCCAGCCAGTTTCACTTTCAGAAAAGACTATTTATTTGTTAAAAAAAACACAGGTTGATTTCATTGGAATCAAAAGCTGCACACGTTTCTGCTGGCTTCTGATTCAATAAAAGCTTTTATAGAACACTTAGGTCTAGGTTAAATTAAGTTGACAGAGTTTTAATAATGAATATTCAATTGATTTACAGAGAGATTAATTTAGTCCAAATTGTTAGCACAGCTATTGGTTTAAATTGCAAATTATAGAATTTCACAGAACCACAGAATAGTTGAGGCTGGAAGGCACCTAGAGGCTGCCCAATCCAAACCACTGCTCAAAATAGGGTCAGCAAGAACAGGTTGTTAGGGCCGTGCCTAGTCCCATTTTGAATATCTCCAAGGTCAGAGACGCCACAACCTTTCTGGGCAATCTGTTCCAGTGTTCGATCACCCTTCCAAATAAATATGGTTTTTTTATCTTTAACTGGAATTTTCCGTATTTCAGTTTGTACCCATTGCACCCAGTCCTTTGACCGGGTGCTTCTGAGAAGTGTCTGTCTCTGTACTCTTTACTACCCCCATCAGCTTTGGGCCCACATTTCTCCAGACCTTTCTTGTGCTGTCAATGTACCTGCCTTTCTTGCCATCCTTTACCAGGTCCAATTCCCCAAGGGCTTTAGCTTTCCTCACCCATCTCTGCATGCTCAGACAGTGTCCCTGAAGTCCTCCTGGGTGACCACTTCTGCCTCCTGTATGCTTCCTTGCCTCCTTTTTGTTTAACAGAAATTTAATGTAGCAGAAAGCTATGCCAGCATTCTATTTTCTAATTTTGTGTGGATAGTCCCCTTAACTCGCTTGCCTTTCTAATCCAGTGCAATGGGGATATCGAAGTCCTGTTTATATGCTTTAAAAACTTCTAAATTAAAAAAAAAAAAGAAAAGAAAGTGGAATAACAGTATTTACAAAGGCACAGTATTATGGCTTCTTTTCACAGTCTCTCCCCTAGTAACCTGCCGTACACCACTAGCTCCAAGAGCAGGAGGCAGACTATAGTGTTGTACTTGCCATCAAGTCATGGTTTGTAAACTCTGAACAAAGACTGATCAGTGAGGAGCTGCACTGTGTAGCCTGTACAATCTTCATAAAACAAATTAATGAAAAAATAAATATTCCCTGATGGACAAGCCAGACAGAAAATATCCCACAAGTTCCTCCCCACCCCTATTCCCACAAGTAGGCTGAGGAGCAGACGCCTAACTGCGCTCCCACAAACACATCTGCCCTAAGACCTTGGGCCCATTTATCCTTTGCTCTTGAGCCTCTTGCAGCTGTGAGCAGCAATTGTGAAAATAAAAGTTCTCAGGTGATTTAGACCCAGTGTAATACCTCCAGAGACTGGGATACCAGCATCGCTTGTGCTCCCCTCACCACTTGTGGTACATACCTTGTGAGTGCTGAAGGTCTGTCAGTAACTGCCGCCATTTTGAGAGCTGTGTAATCCTCCCCAGTCTCCTTCCCTGATAGCATGGCTTGAGTAGTTTTACTTCAACAAAAATATCTGGAAGCACTTCAAATCCTTTTTCTAGAGAAAGCTACACCTTCCTGGTTAACTGTAGCTCACATTTTCTTTCCTAAGTTCCTCAGGTTTTTCTGTGGAACCTGTTTCCTCTGCTTGGGACCAAGGCCTCAGGCTACCAGTGCAGCAGTCCGTGGAAGGACAAGTTTGTACACTTGTCGGTGGACAACAACTACCTGTCTCTGCCTGCGAAATTGTGTCTACAGGACGGCCACTGCTTAAGAAAAACACTGCTGACACTTCAAAGACTCAGAAAGAGCCACCTGTCACTTGGTAGAGTGTTGCCCACCACTTCCCCCTCAGCAGGGCAGCTCTGCCACTGCCCCACAGCCAGCGCCTGCAGCCCCCAGCCAGCGACAGCCCAGGGCGCCGGGCACCCTCTGCGAGGGGGATGAAGCTTGACTCTAGGGCAAGAGAAGGGTAGTGGAATAAAAAGGAATCTAAGCAAAATCTTACGAATTTTTAAAAATCGCCACTGCTACTCTCTGCTGGTTCAAATACACAAGGACTGGGCATTACAGCACCAGCTTTTCATCATATAATAGGATTAAGTTTCCACAGGTTAATTTAACAGAAGGTTGGTTGGTACAGAATTTTATAAGGTTGGTTGAAATGTGTGTATCCTCTGCTTTGGTTGTTTTTTCCTAGCTCCATTCTCCTCAGTTCATCAGTGTTGGTAACATCAAAAGCAGTGATCAGACTTTGACCGCTGAGGTTGCTCTGTCTCTCATGAAAATTCTCCTTAGCACTGTAATCCCCTTGCTCTCCACATGGGAAATATTTAGGACTGAATAGACCCAGCTTTATATTAACTCCCCAGTAACTCATCTGTCTCTGTAGCACTGCAGGTACTACTAGTGTCCAGCAAACAATAAACAACCACAGTCAAACATTTAATAATATATTGTTTTCCAAAGATGTGGTTCATCTTACTTCACCGCTGTCTGTAAGGGTCCTCATTACCACTGCATCAGAAAGACAAGAGGTTTTCCTGCCTTAACATTAAAAAATGAGATAAAGACAAATACCACAGACACCTACTGCAGCAGACAAGATGTTCTTGGGTAAGCAATACCTCTTCCTCTTAGCCTAAATCAAACCTAAACTTCTCCTGGTCTCAGTGGCAGCTTTGCCTGAGCATAGACAACGGCACTGATGGGAACGCCTGACCAGCCAACACTGGTGGAACTGCACAGCTCCTGTCAAGAAATAACGGTCTATAGTTCCAAAAGTACTCTAAGAATGGGAACCAATGGATTCTGGCATCTCAAAGGGGTTTGGGGGAAGGGAATTTTTGTGGGGGTCGCAGCATTAGTATTTTATGTCCCTTTCAAAAATTAAATTTCTCAAAAGGTACTGGCCACTGTAATGAGGTCAGCAGTTTCCTCCTTTCTTCCCATGTCCTGTCACCATCCTTACCCACAACAGCTCTAAACCAAATGTAATTTGCTTCCACAAGCCTTTTAAAAAATTCAGCTTGTTTATCACTGATTATCATTTTCTATTTTGATGGCAAGACTTCCCTCAGTTACTGTTTTTAAGAGGTGTAAAAGGGACATTTGTCTTACATCTGTTCCTTAGCATTCTGTCTCCTCTCTGCTAAAATTGGGTCCAAATTCTGTGCTGTGCTGCTTTTGCAATAAATATAAGTAGATTCAATAGCAAGGTGAAATCTTTGCTTTTACCCTCTTAATGCAAAATGGCTTAGAGTTTTGCATGGTTGTTAAATCTAGGTGATGAAATAGTACTCAAGGCAAATTAGTACGAAAAGGCAAGTCTCATGTGGTGCAAGCCAACAGAGCTCACTTTCACCAATCAGACAACATTTATACCACGAGAATGTGGGATAGCTACATTAACACTAACTTGCTTTTATTACAAGTCCTGCTGTGTTTAGATACCCTGGAAAAAAACCAAAATATCATACAAAGCTCTTTTTTTGGTGTGATTCCTTCCCTTCCCACCGCTGAAAAGAACTGATTCTGACAAGGAGGAGGATCTAGTCCATCAGGATCCTGTATGTTTTCCTGGTTTTATAGTTCCTAACATCATACCGTTTGACCTAACGCCTCAAATTTGCCTCAGAGTGCCACAAAACCCCCATACCCGGTTAGTACCAAATGCACATTTACTCTTTTATATTCCTGTCTTTCAGGACATGGGCTGAAGTCCCTGTTTCCCAGAGAACAACCTTTTGGGAGATCAAATCTAAAGATCCATGCAGGCCACTAAACCCATGAACCAACAGCAAGTCTCATTCAATGCCTAATAACTCTTTCACCAAGATGTTTCCTAAGCTGTACCTTTCTTTCAGATCTTGATTTTTTCTAGTAACAAATTTCTGAGAAAAAACCCCACCACACACTGCTTGAAAAATCACAGAAATAGCAAAATTGGTTTCTATATCCCATTACCCTGCCTACCTTAACTCCTGATATAAATACAGGCTTAGAGTAAGCACCCTCATCAGGTGTGTCATTAGGATGAACAGTTAGCTAAAATAATACAGGGGGTAGATTCAGGGAAGATTTTTAAGGATTTATAGCCATTGTCCCTTGTCTAGTTCTTTGACCATTTGAAAATGTATTTTATGATTAAAGCCTTCCCCCCACCCATATATATGTCCCTGAAAATTGAACTGATCTTCTCATTTTTATTGTGTTTTCTTCCAGATTTTACCACAGCAATCTGGGCACCTGCCCAAAATTTATAAATGAAAATCTCCTCATGCAGCACAGCATCAGCATCACATACCAGCCGCTAAAATATTTACTCTTTCTCTCTGTCCTGAATCCAAACTTTGGCATACCCCGTGTCACACATCTGCTTCTTCCAAGCTGGTGCAGCAGAGGTGGTTACGTTTGTGTAGGAAGTCAGAGCTGCTCGCACCAATGAGCACTTGCACCGCCGGCTTGGCCCCAGGAAGGGAACACTCTCCCATGGAAGAGGAACTGAAACTGTGCCTGGGGAAGCCTGCTTTGCCTCTGACCAAACTAGCTGTCTAAGGAAATGCCAGACCTTGCTGCACCGGGGTCAAATGTAGAATTATGTGGCAGTTTGATAAGCTACAGTATACTAATTTATTGGCTATTTTAAAAAATGTAGAGGAAATTTTATTACGGATTACTTTGCTTTCCTGAAAACATTTTATAATTAAAAACATCTGGAAGACATTTCAATATATCATAAACAAGAGGAAATCCAAAGCACGTGACTTCTAAGAAAATGATGCAAATACCTTACTGTGCCAAAATTTACAGTAATCTGTTTTTCTTATTTTGCTACAGGGGGGAGGACAAGTCAACAATGAGAAAACGACTAGTATAAAGAATATACTATATTATAAACCCCTGTTTCATTAAAAATACTTTTTTTTTTTTTAAATATCACTAAAATAGCTTGGGCTTCCTCTCCCCTCTCTCTCCCCCCCCCCCCCCCCCCCCCACTAATTAGCTTCCAGTGAATATATCCTTCTCCGAGTAGATAAATTATGACATCAGTCCTGACAATATTAGGAGGCTATCAGTGAGAAAGAAGGAAAGGAGTAAGAATATGTTTTGGATGACTGTAGGTAAAGGAAACTACTGGTTCAATCTGCTGAGTATTATGTCTCTTAATTAATATCACTAAATACCTACAGCCTTTATGACAATTCTTTAAGAAATAAAAGAAAACAAAACACCAACACAGTTCAACATATTACTACATATCTTAGTCTGAGTAATGCGTTGTCTTATAAAATACAGTAAGATTTATGGGCTCTAAAAACAAACACAGCCCAAAAGCTTTACAAGAAATCCCCAACACAGTTACTAAAACCCCCAACAATTAATTACTAAGTTCATAGTAAATGAAATAATGCATGAGGAGAATAGTGAAAATGTTTATAGTCAAATCTAAAAGTCATGAGAAACTTAAAACTGGTGTTGGGTTCACTGCAAAGACATAGAAAAACAAAGCTGAACTGTCTCAGAGTTCAAGGTGGTTTATATTTAGAATTTCAGCTGAGTGCATGGGCAACTATTGTAAAGTTTATATCGGCCCCTAGCTGCAACTTCACCCAAAATCACTATTGCAGTCCAGATTTTTTGTTCAGTCCTACAGTTGGGTTTGTCCAGACCTGTTGCTCTTGTGAATGAAGTTGCTGTAATATGGAAAATATTTTTTCCCTTTCACTTTCTAGAGCAGCATGGGAGAGAAACGGGTTTGATGCCTACTCGTTACATACTAACAGGAGAGTGGCTATGACAAATCTGGGCTGAAAGCAACGACCAGCCCAACATCAATCACGAACTGTGAGCTTGCTGTGGCTGTGCTACATGGGATTCAGCAGCTCTCCTTCCCCAAAGAGGCTGCTAGGGCACTTCAGAGCAGAACGAGATTACACGTACTGATTGCTTTCTACTGGTCTTCCCTACCTTCACTCTGTGACAGCTCATGTCACTCAGATGAACAACAAAATGTCCTTTGCCAGGGGAGCCTTAACATGGGCCAGAGGGTGTGAAGTAACATACCTGGTGTATGTGGAGAGAAGCTCCATGGCTAAATCCTAGAACTTGAAGTAAGTCTATTGAAATTGGTGATTTTATTATTAAAACCACCTTGTGTGAGACCACTGATATTTTACTGACCCCTTCCTTTCTTATCAGTTTTAGGGGTAACAAAATATTTGCAAAAGCTGTCATTTATATTTTTCAGTTTATCATCGTGGGGTATGTATACTAATCTTATGCGTTACAATAAATTTTGAAAATCCTACCTTTCAATGTTATTGTTTCAGGCTTTTTACAGACTCAGGTATAACTTACTGCATTGGCAACACTCATATCATGTCTTAGAAATTTATTTCCCCAACACTAATGAATTTCTTAAAAAAAAAGATTAAAAATCTGTTTGAAAAACGTGATCAGAATTTCAAAAAAACAGCCATTCCTCCAGCCCAAATAAAGCCCTAATTATGAAATTATACTATGTCAGATTTTAATATTTAGAGAGAACACAGTGCTTGCTGGTGAACTGTGCTATATAATTTAGGGAAGAGCTGCTGAACTATGTTCTCACAATTTCAAAGGCATTTATTTTGTTGAAATACCTGTAGGTTATGTATGTTGTGGCAATGGGTGTCTTTTACTAGCACTACGTGCAAAGGCGGCCCTGTTCTGATTGAATACTCTGATTAGGACTGTAATGTTGCCAATGCATTAAAACAGAGGTGAAGACTTAGTTCTTTATATTTCCTTGTATTTTGAAAAGAAAACACTTTAGAGTGAGAAAAAGAAGTATTTTATGCTGTTAAACAATACATGCTGCTTAATTAATTGCAGTGAAGGAATTGTGATAATGGTTTTTTCCATTTAATGAATATTTGTGGACCAAGCCTGAATCCTGGCAATATGTTTAATAATTGCATTTGACAATCAGGCATTGATCCTTTTTCTGCAGATGAATAATATCTAAACTATACTTTGCATAATATCAAGTATGTTTGCATTTTTAATGAACAATTTTGATCTTTCAGGCTTCTTGCAAAGTAAAACATTCATTATTATCAATGATGATTGTGGCTGGTCATTTAAATGACCTGATAGTGCATCTGTTCTGTGTTTCTGGATGAACTGATACTTCTTGGGGAACAAACCAACCTCTACCTAAACAAAAACGGTTCACATAAATGTTGGCAAATAGTGAGTACAACAGGACATGAATTCTCTTGAACCAAGCAACAATTCTGACAAATGTTCGGAAACGTTGTTTGGGCAATATTCATCCAGCTCTGTTACACAGTATTTCTAGTGTAACAGAAAAGACTCATTAACATTTTCCTATGAGAAATCTGAGTTTGTAAGGATATTGTATTTTCATGGCATTATCACAAATTGAATCCCTTTATCCAAACCAAATTAAACATTTGTTTCCTGAAGTACAATACTGGAATGAAAGAACAAGTCAAATGACTTAATCAATAACTTTTTAATTTTAGGACTTGTCAGCTTTCCCTTTCTGCTTCAGATTTTTCCCTTCTAGCATCAATGATGACAGATTGAAGGGATATGTAAATGGGTGAAATGCCTCAAATTTACAATCCAGTTGGAAAATATAATTTCATTTGGGAAATCTTACCCCTGCAGAAAAATGTAAAAAAGTTCCAAGGTATAATTGCAACAGGTGAAACAGTCTTCTGGCCTAATAGCACTGTCAAGGATGTACTTGCACTGGCATTTTGTATATACTGGCACAGAAATCATCACTGGGGAAAGGAGGAGAGAGCTGATGCCACAATACCAGCAAGGCCTACCAGTTCCAACGCCCACCCCAAATTCCTTCCACAAGCCATGAATGGCTGTGACTGGGGTTTTAAGGAAAAGCATTGACTATTCATAATGACAGCCACTGCCTTTAGGCAGCACTAATAGGATTCTTCCTCTGCTCCCATAAAGAGTAATACCATTTGGCGGGCACTAACAAGGAGCTGCAACATTTTCTAGTACTGTGGCTAATTTTGGAAAGGTCATCCCTGTCTGTGACCTCACGTTGACACACAGGTTATACTGAGGTGGCAGGCATAGCTTTTTACACATGTTGCTATTAGTAATGTGCACTTTTATTCTGGGGTGAGGTTGCAGTACAAGAGAGAACCTGAGCATGTGCTTACCTGAGCTGGATCATGGGTGTCCAGACAACACAGTGAATTTGTCTGAGGTTTTGATTGGTGTAAGTCAAATAACTAGCAAGCGCATAAATGAAGAGACTCTATATAATTACAGAAAAATAGCATGGTTGTTTCTAACATTGAAATGACAGATGATCTGTAGGAAACATTCTTGGAAACTGAGCGCTAAAAATAACAGTGCAATGCTGTGCAATAAGAAGAAAATAGTTACTCTTCCTTAATCAGATAAAAGCAACATTCCTACCCAAGGGAGGTAGGACTGGAATCAGATCTCCCCCCTCTTGTGTGGTTTCCTGACAGATGATCAGTTCATTTTTAACTCTTCAGGAGTGCAGTCAGGTTATGGTACCTTAACATCTTGTCTTCTGTTTATTTCTTTCACCATGCTTTCCATACTCCCACTGTGCTGTGTCTCATCTGCCCTCACCATACTGCCTCCTCATTTAATCACGCATCAGAAGTCTCCTTCTACCCTCCCATCTCACTACACTGAGTCTAATTTTCTCATTCACAGAGGAGGCTGTCCTCTCCTCCCTGCTTTAATTATGACTCTGCATTAAAAATAAAAATAATAAAAGCTCATTTTTCTGAGACATGAGTTATTGATGCTCTGGCCCTGGAGAAATATACACACATTTATTTGAAGTCATTTAAAATATTTTGTTTCTACCAAAAATATGTATTTAAGTAAATGAGAGCTGGGAATGTACCTTCTTTTTTTGGCTGGCTGGCCCCCTTGGAGCTTTGCCTTGGGTGTGTAACTGAGAGACGGCCACTCATGCATGAAGAATAGAGGCTTAATTAATTGGATTGGAATTGTAAAATGGTGTAGTTGATGTGGGTAAGGCACATTCCACACTTTTCCCCCATAAAGAGTGTGACATTTTTGTGGAAGTGTTGAAGAGTGGGTCCAGGAGCCATCAGATGGATGAGACTTCATTAAATAGTTACAGCAGGGAACCCCTAGTCCTGTATCTCACACAGATTTTTCCCCATGCATTCATTTAATTAACTCTCAATCTGTATCTATGGTTCCAGAACAATTCTATTTAATTTTTATGTTGCATGTTATATGTAATTTATAGTACATAATAAATAGTTTGTGAGAAGTGGAGCCATGAATGGTTTGAAACAGGTTTTCCGTGTCCAAATGAAGCTGCCACAGAAATAATTTTTCATTTCTGCCAAACTTAAGGTTCCCTTTTTCTCTTTTCAGCCTTGAAAAATGTTGTTAAAAAATCCCAAATTATCCAGGAAAGTTTATCAGGTTTCAATAAAATAGTGACTTCATTGTTAGCAACTGCTTATTTCAACCTTTTCATGAAATGGCTCCTTTTTACGTTATAAGCATTACATACAAAATAAAAATATATGGCTTCAAGATTCTGTTTAATGATATATATTATAAAAATAAATTAAAAGGCGTTTTGGGCCCTCTCTCATTTCCTCATAAAGTGCACTTTGCCTCTTTTTAAAATATACTGGTGCTGTGGTGGGGAAAGTCTCAGAAATGCTTCTTGCACTCTGCTACATTTTAGTATGGGAAGGAATAGGTTCTTACAGGTAACTATCTATTAGTAACAAGAAATCACATTGCTTTGTGGTCAGCAAGTATCTTAGAAAGCAATGGTATATTATTTTTCTTAAAAAAAATGTGTCCTCTAAGCTCACTGATACATTTTCTTTTGGGTTCCAAGACCCATACCTTTTAAAGTTTCCTGAAGCACCCTATCATATGTGGCAGCCCTTAAGTTTGTTCCGTCTTGCAGCGTTTTAAGACTGGAATACATGTTGTTGCTCCTGGAGTGTGAGATCCACAGTCAGAGTTTTTTAATGACCTTTCATTCCAGATCAAAGTGCAAACAGCATGTTTATTGCACTTATCTCCTTATGGACAGTGACCCTGGCAATATTCTCTTTTTTACCTGTCATCAAAGATACTTCAGTGTGGAGATCTTTAGTATTGATATCCTTTTTCTTTGAAGCTACTGAGCTTTACGAAGCTGTTCCTCATGTTCAGAACAGCCTGAATTAGAAAAGAAAAGGACATATGATAAGCCATAACCACAGAGGAACTTTTGGTAGCACCCATCAAGGTCTCCTTCATCTTCTCAGTCAGTGACAAAGTTTATACACCAGTCGAACCAGAATTCCGTCATTCCTTACGAAGGTGAGGGTCAGGTTTTTATTCCTGTGTCACATTTATAGATGTCATATTAGTTACTCAAACACTCTGATGTGAATGCTTGAGTACTCCCTGAAGCTAACTATAGTTAGCTGTTTTGGAGCATGGAATAGCTAGCAACTAGGAATGCTAAATAAAGTTGTAATAATTATGATATGCAGTGACACTTACGGTCTGAAATAAATAAATGTTTGAACTAAGTAAAAAAGTAATAAAGCAATTTCCCCTTTCTCCCAGTTATTTGGGACCAATTATTTTATCACCATTCTGTAAGGTTCTGAAGGCCCAAAAGTCGCATGTGCTGAGCAACTTTGAAAATTTGGCTATTATTATAGCTAATCATCCCATGTATATATAGCCCCACCTTATATAAATTATGTAAACATCTTGGTTCTACAAGTTTCAGCTGGAAATCTGTAAGCTGTCTCATGAGACTTTCAGTTGCCTGTTGAGCTGGAAAAATACTGTGATGCCTAGGCTTTCTTGTGGTAGTCTGGCATTTCATATTCAGGTCTGGGCAAAACTGGGATGAGCACACATTTGCAAAAATGAGAAAAAAAGAATGAAAAAGAATTTCTCTGCAAATCTTATAAACATCAAGGAAATGTTCAGGTATGAGGCACTGCAAGCGGTTTGCTCTTTCATTATCTGCCAATCCTTACAGAGAAAACATCCAGAGTTTCCTTGCCTACTTCTTAGAGATACCTTGTACAAAAAAAGCTATCCTTACTGTATGGGTTCTATACATTCAGGAATAAGTTGAATTTAGTAAGTATGGCTACAATAATTAGTGCAGCCAATGGATCCTCAGTGATAGCAGTAGACAGTGTCTCATTCAATAGTAGTCTTAAATTAACAGTGTACTGCTTTCCAACAGAAGCGACAATGTGGAGAAAAATGTACAATTTATTCATTTTTATTCTAAAGCCATTTTAATTCTAAGTTTCATGGTTCCAAAAGTGGCCTACCTTCCTATGAATTGGAAACAGGCCCCTTTCTCATTTCTTTTAATAGATGAATGTCAGGGTAAGAAAAAGCAACCAAAGAAACAGTGTGTATAACAAATTAGAGTAAAAGGAGATTGATATACTTTCGAGATGGTGATATAGCAGTCCATGCTGAGTTTACAGTGCTTGTGGTTTATAGCATGTGCCATAATTACTTCAGCTTAGAGCTGAATTGACTTTGAAAATCCAGAAACAGTTACTGAGGCTATAAAAAGTGAGACTTTGATTTTAGTGAATTTGTTCCAAGAGGGAAAAGTTAAATTTAAAAATGAAATTTCAACTTGCATGCTGTTTTCTGAGGCAGGTCCAGGAAAAATGTCTCTTTGGTTCAGCCACCTATTTTGCTGCCTTACTAGGACTGATGTCAAAATCTTAGACCAGAAACCACGTAGAGAGAAAATCACGTTACACAGAAAAGACAGACATGAGCAGCTCCCATAGAAAAATGAGAAGGCATTTTCTGCTGAAAAAGATTATTTAGACAATTAGTAGTTGAGTTACTCAGTCTTTATATTAGGATGGTGTTCTAAGACAAAGGAGTCTACTAAGCTCACTTGAAGTATAGAGTCTATTATGGCAGCCACACAGAAATGATGGGTCAATCTTCAGTCAAAGGAATGTTGGGAAAAGGGGAAGCAGGTACCCAATCGTTTCCAAACTCAACCATTTTCAATCAGGAAAAAAAAAAAAAAAAGCAAAATAAAACAAACAGTAGAATCACAAGAGTCCTCAAACAAGTTTTATTCTAGAGCGAGATGACACCATTTTGAAACTAGGATAGCAAAAAATGGCCATCTCCTGCCTTGGTTTCCCTAACAAACCACACAGTAGCTATTTGCACATCAGAGTAGTATAGCTCAGTTCCTACCATTATATATACCTTTCCCAGCAAGTCTTCAGTCACAGACACAAAAAACAGCCATCCAGAAAACTGGTGAGCTCTGATTGCTACCAGCCCATTGAGAAGTAATTTAGAGCAAGCACATTTACTACTAAAGGTGAGGTTCCTGAGATACACAGTACCACAAGAAAGGTACATGAACTCTCTAGTTTAAATACAACAGCATTACCCTACAATATTCAGGTGGCAAATGGAAAACACTCTCTTGCTCTTGGTCTCCTGCTGCCTTTCTCTCCACTCCTAGAGTTCATAACCAAGCAGGACATTTTTTATTTCTGCCATTGGAAAGTGATCCATATTTTTTCATGAGGAAAAAAAAAAAATGTTCACGAGTCTTTGATAGACTGGTCACACCAAGCGTTAGCAGTGCACAAGGAGACCAAGCTATCCAGCACAACATGTATCGCTAATCAATGTCATCCTTTCTCAGGTCTAGAGTCTCTCCGTTCAGGACTACACTCCCTCATCCCAATTCTCTTGCTCGGCTTTAGTTTGAGCAATGCTCCCTATACAGCATTTCAGCTTTATGTGATCTCTTGAAACATATGCATCTCTTGCCTCCTTGGAAGAGCTGCCCAACTCATTCACTACCTACTCCTTGTTCTTTTCCTTCAAGGTCCTCAATTTAACAAGATGAGTGGCAAATATCTCTACTTGGCATTTTTTACAGTAAGAGTAATACTGACCTAGCTCAGTTTCCCTCAGAAGCATTAAAGGCTTGCTAGAGTCCCATTACAGGCCCTTATGAAAGCTGAGTAAAAATATGTGGGACCTGCACTTGTGAATAAACCCTAATTCATAAATCTGCAATGCAGCTGATCAATTACACGTTTCACTCACTGAATAACTTCTAACAATGTAAATGTTAACAACGTTAAAATTATTTTTTAAACACTCAACTTTGTTCAGTAATACTGCTTTCCTTTACCTGTTAAGGGCTACATATCCAATAAGGAACTACATCTTTCACCCTCAAAGCCTGTCATATGAATAATGGGATCACAGCACTGGAAAGAATATGCATAAAATTTAAAACCAAAAATAATTTTTCTATAAAGTAACATTTTTAGCTTGCACAAAGTTCTATACTTTATTAATCTACTTGTATCTGTATATTCTAACAAAAAGGCTTTCCTAGTACAATGCATGCAGATTTGTGGAAATTCAGATTTATTTACAAGAAATCAGAAATACATTATTCTTACTAACTTAAACTGAAAGAAAGCCTTCATTTAAGTGACTTAATCATACCCAGAAAGCATGTAATAAAATAATGACCTCTATTACAGATCATAAATAGCAATCAAATCTCTACAAAATAATGATCAAACCAGATAATATGTCTGATTACATTCAAAATCCTGTGCTTCTACTGTGTTTTATTTCTAGAGTGTGAAATAGAAATTGACTTATGAGAAGATGCTGGGCCAACAACTGAGGGGAGTCTAAATAAAATGAAGAATACCAACTAAGCCTGGAGGAAGTCTAAATTGGGGTAGCTTACCCCTTCTTCCAGACCCCTCACTGTGCATATCATACCGATGTAGACCTTCTTGAGACTCACTTAGACATACGCACTGAGACTTAGTTACTTACTTAAGCAAACTACTCAGTAATGTGTAACTTCCATATTGCCTCTGAATATGATGCACAGATTTGAAGTCCAAATTAGTATAGCTCATATTCCAAGAGGTCAGAAGAGAGAAGTAAATAAAGAAAAGCAACTACATGGAAAGAGAAAAAAACTGTAAGCTAAAAAAAAAAAAAAAAAGCCACCTCTCCAGTCATCTTTTTATGGTTTGCCAGCATGTGAGGGTACATCAGTGTAGCAAATGGTACAAGCAGGCCTACAGAGCTTAACAGATTACAATGTTTCAAAAGCTGGTTCCTACAGGGCCTCATAACCCAGTGCCTCCCAGAGCTTTGGGATGTACTAACAACTACCTTCGACCTGCAATCACATATCTGACAAATCCGCATGTTGGGATCTTTTTTTAGTTATGGTTTTGTTCCTCCTGCTTTTCTTTCTGACAGAAGCATGAAATATTGACATGCTAACTAACTTCTCTCAGTCTTCCATAAAAGAAACACGAGACTAATTCCTCCAGATTTTCGCAATTTCCAATTAACAACTGTGATTTCATAATTTATATGTCAGAGTCTTTAAATATTCAGGGCAACACTTCCTATCCCAACTGCAAGAATCACATCTCCCCCAAAATACTAAATTCTAGATACTAAAGATAAAGGGCACATCCATATGACAGGATGGAGAGAAATGTGCTCTTTGTGCTCGAAACTAGCTGACACAAGCTAGCTCTGGGGCAGAAGATGTAATTTAAAACTACAATAGCCTCTATTTAAGCATTGTCTTAGGATACGTGAAGACTCATATTTCCAACCAGGATTCTCAATAAGATCCAAACACCAGACACTTGCAATTAGTATAGGAAGTAATTTGTCCCTTTTTTTTTTCATTGAGGACAACTAATAGAGCCCTATCCAGATTCTCTTCCAACTCTCCCTCAGGAGGTACTGAGTATTACCTTGTAGCAAAATCCCCCTCATCTTCACTGTAACTACCATGCCACAAGTTATGCTGAAAGGGATGAAACTCCCTTTTTCACCTTGTGCTGGAATCCCTTCTGATGGAATCCACTCTGCAAACTTGATCAGCAAGAGAAGGAACAAAGCAAGCATGCCTACAGCTTAGCTGTCAGAGCTCTCACCTGTGAGAGAGGAAACTTGATTTTCAGTGCCTCTGCACAAGCTTAATAGGAGCAGAGACTGAATACACACTTCTGAGAGATATACTTCTATGCACAGAATTTGAGAGACTTGCAATACCACCCTAAAATACTGTGTCTAAGATTCACAACTGGAATACTCACCCACTGACAGTATTATCAATGGCTTTTCCAAACTTTCCATTTCTCTGTCCCCATTCAGTATAAAAAAGCCTGAGCTTGTTTGTTCAGTAGCTGTACAGACCCTACAGCAATAACAACCATAAACGTATCTTAGATATTGCACTTGTGATTCATGATGATGTGAACAGGTTGCACTGAATTCCTAACCTGTTAGAGGAAAATTAAAAGCTTCTCATTTTGCTAACAAAATGTTGTGTTTGCCTATTAGCTCCACCTCAGCACAGTCTCAAATAGCCTGAAACCATTCAAATAGCCCACAACAAGCCTGAATATCTGTTTTGATCTCTACATTTGAAAACTAGAAATCTAACTGAAAGTCAAGTGCTGATTAATAGTGGCATCAAAGTCAAGGCTTCAAGAATATGCTTCATTAGTAGAACAAGGTTTGTGTGGGCTATATACCCAATTCAAATCCATTGCCTGTAATACATAAAGCTACAGAAATGACTCAGGTTTGCAGGTTACAAAGAGCCAAGGCAGCATGTACACAAAGGTGGAACAGGTAAGAACAGAAGGCAGAGGCAGCACAGAAAACCACCACAGGCTACATAAATAGAAGAAACTTTAAGAACATACTGACAGCATTGTTGGAAATGAAATAGGAGAAAATTTCCTTTATATATATATCAAAGAAAACTGCTCCATCACCAATCCACTATCTAGACAGAGGAGAATAAAACCTGATGAGACTCAAAGTTAGAGAGGAAGATGGTACAGCACCTTTCCTACCCACTTACCACCAGCTTAAACAGCCTCTTACTTGCTGGAGATACGTATATACATCATATATCACAGGACATTTTAGAAATAACCAAGGAAGTCCTTTATCACTCCATGTACAGACCAAAGTAGTTCAAATTCAACACAGCCTTCCCCGTAGGACCCTGGCCTACCACACAGGGGTCAGTACCTGCCCATGTGGAGGCTCTGGAGATCGTCCCTGAGTGCAGGTTTTGTTGCCTTTTGCTTCTGCCTGAGGCAGTGGCTCCTGTTACACTTAGTCAGAAAGCAATCTGATGTCCATAAAAGTGGGCACGGTAGTAGTCCTCAAAGTAAAAATGGTGCTGTGACATGGTATCACTCCACTGTGAACACTGTGGGCACATTCACATCAGCAAGTGACTATGCTATTGCCTGAACCTTAAACACAGCCTCTTTCCAATTAAAATGTCAGACAACATGCTAAGAGTGAACTTTATACTGGCTTTTGGGGAAGGCTCAAAATACATAAGGAGGTCTGCAGTATCATAATACTGTTTTGGGAAGGTGTTATTAGGGCCTAGAAAGGGCTGTGGGCAATGTCAGGTTGTGTAGTAGACACAGTGAATCCACAGAAATTCAGGGAATCAGTTGCTGGTGGGGAGAGCTGCAGTAAGCTAATTCTCTGAAAAGAGCTTACGGACAAGTACGAGGGAACTATAATTGCACATTGCTCCTATCCAATACAGCATTTTAGCACTACGGTTCCAATGGTAAATGTTAATTGAGAGCTATTTAATAATTGAATAAATACTAAGCATATAATTTAATAGTGTACTTTGTTTACAAATATCTGTACACAATATGCTCTTTTAATACCACAAAGAGCATCCGTTTCCTTGTCAATGCTGCTCTTTAGGAGAAAAATCAGTGCAGCAGCTGTGCAGTACTGTAGTATCTGCTACAAAGTAGTTGCAGCCTTATGAACTCACCCTGAAACATACTACTATACATATTGATTCTGAGTATAAATATTGTCACATAGCATAATTTTATCAATTTCATTTTTAAAACTCTGTCAAAATAAATTTGGCAATTTAAGTTTTTAAAAAATTGAGCAAGATGTCTTATTATCCACATTTGGGTTTATCTAAAAAAAAAATCAGATTCCTCACATTCTACAGTAGCTGTTCCTGTATTAGACTGCCGGTACCTCAAGGCAGAGATTGCCTTAAGTTACACACACGCAACACAATATACACACGTATCCCTCTCAGAATATTCATAATAAAATAATAGTAGAAACAGAAAAACTTAACAGGAGCTCAGCAAAGAAGTCTAGAAGGAGAAAAAAGGCAGATTAATCAGATGTGAAACACACAGAGTTCTTTATGACTCAAGAGCTGGCCTCAAAGTTGAGCTAAATTTTCTTCCAACCCTATAAGATGTGGCGTTGTAGGGCATTATCCTTCCCTCTGTGAACAAGATACTAATATTAGGTATTACCGCAAAGATCCTGCAGAAATGGCTCACGCTCCTGAATGTTTTTTTCAAATACCCTTTCACAGATGGAGTGGATCTGGTTTTCCTCATGCTTTGAGGCATGGGAAAGCATGGGGCATGCTTATCCTCAGAGACTTGGCCCTATCCCCAGCTATGCAGAGTTAACATGATGATCTCTGTACAGCTAAGAGGGTGAAAGGCTTCTCTCAGCTTTCTCTCTAGCCCCCACGAGTCAACATAGTAAACCGAGGATACCTTCTGAGATGGCTTTTATGTGCTGCATAGAAACTGGGCAATTAGGGAATTTGTCAGTAAGAGCATACACAAGAGACCACAGACATGTTGGTGAAATGAAATGCTTGATAACCTCTTAGAAACATACTTGAGGAAAGGCCTGCAACTGGGGCAGTTATGAAAAGCTACCACTGGGTGTCAGATTATAATACAGAAGGGCTAATGATAAATGGCCAGACCGAAAAAATGCTGATAGAACTTTTGTATCTGCAAGTCTCTACCTAGGCAGTAGAGGGCTGCAAAATTTCTCCAGCACAGGGAAGGTTAAATGTAAGGGAGGCAGGACTGAGCCCATGCATGACTGTGTGGAGAGGCTAGGCTCAGCTCAGGCTAGAAAATAGCCCGTTTCTGATCAAGGAGGACAGCATTAGTCAAGGTAGGCAGATATATGGGAGCAATTTGCTACCAAATGAGTTATGTGGACAGACATCGAGTGAGTGACTGAACTGTGGCTGCTTGCAGGGAAGGTTTGGCTTGTCCACACGCCCCTTGCACTGGCCAAATAAGGGGCAGCGGGGAAATGGAACCAGCTTCACACCTGGGCTGATTCTTCCTTTGGGCCTCAGGTAGGTTTAGGTCTTGTTTGTGATTGAGAATAAGATTGCTACCACACGTTTCTGGTTCCCTGTTTTGTACCACACCCCCTCTTTACTGTGCTTGGCAGCAGCCCTGCTTCCTTTGCTGCCTTCTTGATGAGGTCTCTTGGCTTTCACAGCTGCTGGAAACATCAAACCTAGACTCAAAGTACAGTGTGAGAGTCACTACTTTTTGCCATTTTCCTTTCAGGGAAGACAATATAGGAGACATCAAGGCTCTCCAGCCAATTCTCCCTCCCCGGAGTCACTCCAGAGCAGCTCTAGGCTGCTTGGGACAGCCTCATTTCACATCTACCGTACTCATGAGCTTTAGTGCCAGCTGCAGCAGTAATTAGCCCCTCCCTTACATACTTCACCATTTGCTGTCTCTGGGATCTACATTTGTCATTTACCTGTCTCTGTGAGTGACTGATCTTCCTGTGTTACACATGGAGGGACAATGATAGCGCTTGCTCTAAAGGTGTAGCACAGACCTTGCTCCATCAAATGCCTGGGTACTGATATACTACAGCACTCATGGCAATCCTTGGCTGGCAGTGGGGTCAATCACCATAAATATTCAGCAGAGAGATGCTTGGAGAATAGTGATACTGAAATATCTAAGGGTGATAGCTCTAGAGAAATAAATTGCCCCCCAAAGCTTGTGTGATTTCCTGCCTCATGCACTGAAGCATCAAGACACAGCACAGCCTTATTAATAGCTTATTGTGAGGGACATTTGGGGCTTTGGGGTTTATTTTGCTAGAGACACCAAGTGTCTTGAGAGAGATAATACACTTTACCAGGCCGTATGATAAAGCTGGAAAAAGCAGCTACCTTTTCCAGAACACGGGACCTGCATGAGGTCATTTAATGTTTTGATCCTTTGAACATCATCACTCTTGGCTCAGTTTGGGCACTGCATCTTTCCAAAGGCACTAATTGATTTGGCTCTGCACAAGATGAATAAGAATATGACAACTACAAATGTATTCTTGACTAGAATGCTGAGGAATGAGTAATATACCTCTTTTTCACTAATTTCAGTAATAGGTTCTAATTAAATATGGCAAAGAAAAGGTAGGTAGGTTGCCTTATCCAGAAACAAGTAGATCATCCAAGCAACAAATTTGTGGTACAGTCGTTTGGCATTTACCTCTAGCCTAGAAATTTGTACCGATTATCTTACCATTAGCGGAACATGGTACATCACAGATTGCATACTTCAGACATATAATTTCAAGGGCAGGAAAGGCATATCAAAAACATCATTTTCTAACTCTGTAGATGAGGGTTTGTTTACACAATCTTATACCATTTCAGATGAATGGAGGCAAGATCAGTAGAAAAAATTAGCTTTCCTATAGATAATGTGAGCCTCGGCAGGCCTATTTCTTAAGGCTTATATTAATGTCAATACAAGTTTCAAGGGATTACCCATAGGATACACTTGAAAATAAGATGTCACATTTCAATGAATTTAACCCAAGGCATAAATTTTTAAGTGCACACTGTAAATATTAAATAAATTTGTCTACTCCCTTGTAGCTGCTGCTTATTGTTTGAGAAATATTTCAACTTAAAAACTAAAAACTGTGAAAATTTTGGCATGTGCCAAAAGAATTTTAGAATTTTGACATAAACTGTGATCTAATTAAACAATAAGACCTGACAAAACAGTCACCACTGTCTGATAATGACCTCCCGGGGCAGTTAAACATACCAAAGCAAAGCAGAACAGACTGAGAAGGTCAGCAGCGGCACTAAGAAACCTTTTACAAGAGGTCTAATCATTCTTATAGCTCTCCATTTCTTTGGTTTATTTTTCTGCTATTTAAAAATGAAACACACACATAGAAATATAGAAAAGATATTGTTCTAAACTATTTGCAAGCACAAACACTCCAAAATATAACTATGTGGTCTGATAAATAGTCCCAGTCTGGCTGGCACATTATTTTGCAAATTTCAGCAAAACATAATTATTGTTCTCATCTAGGATAATGAGTATCAACATACTGGGGCTAAAAAGAACGTGATGGAGGCAGACTGTACAAGGTACTTATACTACTGCTAGCATACGTATCCCTCTAAAATGGAGACCAGAATAGATACAGCTCTGCATCCCCTGTCAGATAAAGCAAAAGGTTCGAGTTCACAGTGAGGATAGAGGCTGTTTATATGTGTTGCCCTGAGCTGGGCTATTCACATGCAATGTAGGATTTTCAGGCAACTTACTAATACACAGTTGAGAGTACCTAATTTTAGTGAGTTAAGCTGTACTCATATAATAACTTGAAATGATGGATAGATTCACAGGTTAGTTCAAGGTTCTTAAGCACTATAGCTAAGTTTATGCTGCAAAACATACTTCCATGGGCATCTTCCTTTTCATCCACGACAAAACAGAGCAGTTTTTAAGGTACAAAATTGATCTGGGGTGATGTTTTTATTACTTCCTTTTTTATAATGCAGTTAAGTAACTGGAAACATGGCACAGGCATCTCCTCATGGCGCTGGCAGAAATACAGCATCTCTCTTTACCCACCAGCAGTAGGGACCATTCCTTTGTTATCTGCTGGTTCTTTGAAGGACCACCGGTTGAGAAAAAGTGCTACATACAACATACTTAAAGGAATCTCAACAAATTACTCTGTAAATTTGATTTCTGAAGTCAATTAAAAATTTACACATAACACCAAAAATGTAATTCCCTGCAGAAAGATAGGGACCATATCTCGGTATAAAGTCTCTTCCTAATTTGGAGAAAAAGCCCACATAAATACGTGTTCGTGCATACACTGAAACTGCATGTAACCTGCTGCTCTCTAACATCCCAGCAGCATGGCAATTATTATAGTAATCTTATTACATTTACTCCCTCTAAGGATAGGTTTTTGTGAGTTCCAGAAAATTAATCCCAATATGCTAATTTTTTTGCTAATTAAGAATATCAGAGTACATGATATGCAAAAAATGATCCTATTTGCTTCTGTATATGCAAAAAGGATTCGTCCACCCTCCCTGTCCTCTAAAACATTTTGATTTGGGTTTTTTTTTCAGTTTTAAAGCAGTTAATGCTATCCTTACCTGCCGACTTCCATTGGGGTTTCTGCATGGTTTACTCTAACTACTCTTGCTGCTGGACCTCTCACGCTATGAGCTACTTCAAAGGAGAGGACTAGAAAAGGGACGACTTTTCTAAAAAGCACAATATCAAGGACAAAAGATAGCGTTTTGTTCTCATGATATGACAGACAAATCATAGAGAAAATCTATTATAATTACTGATGGTATAAATTTTAATATAAAACACCAGCAGAGGTGCATTTTTTTTCCTGGAGTGGCTTTGAAATTGTACAGTCTCTGTTTCGTCCAAATTCATTGCTAAGCCTCTAGTTGAAAAGTTTGCCAATGAACAGAATCAAAGTAATCAGATTTTGACATTACAAGAACTAGTAAAATCTTGGTTCACAGCTATGATTTCCTAACTAAGCATCAGTACCTATAAATGAATATCACTTCCCATCTCAAGGTTCCCCTGTGTTTTAAGTACAGGGCCCATTTATCCATCAGCATTGACCAGATACTGTTGGATTACGATCTGCTTTTTGGAAGCAACATAAAACAGGGCCACTTTTTAAAGGTTTAATGTAGCATGTAGTTTATTATAATTTTTCTGGTCAAAGGATTTTTTCCATAAATATTCCAGTATATCCAAATCAAAACATAGATTTGGTTCCTAAAGCAAACTTTTTTTCCTGGTCAACAACTGGTGCTTTATTTTTAATCCTAACAAATATATGCGTTGAAGTAATATGATGATATTTTGATTAGAAGCAGTAGACTGGCAGTCAGTCACTCACTCAGTGGTACTCATCAGAGGGAACAAATTCAACTTTAAGCTAAAACTCCAGAACAAATTCAAACCGAAATTATGCCAGCTCCTACCAACCTATGTCAAAGCCCAGTGCCCTGCTCAGTGGTGGCAGGAGGGGAATGAAAGTACCACAGCTGCCCACAACATGTGCTAGAAAGCTAAGCAGTGAGTGGCCAGAGCAATAGAGGAATGCGCTGATTCAGCAGCCGCTAACAGCAAGGCTCATATGAAATCCCAACCACAAATTAAATTAATCTCCTTCCATCATCAGAAAACACCAAAGGAAGGCAGAGTGCAACGAGCCATGCTGAAACAAGAAAGTGTTATTTATATCTTCCAGACCCAGCACTGGTGAATTTGGCCCTTCATCTATAAATTACCCATTTATGCCTTTAATAAGTATTTCAGGGCCAATGATTTGTAAGACAAAAAGAGGGTTGAGACTCATGCAATAGCTCAGTGCAGTTATGTGTTAACCAATAGGTTCAGCCTTTGCCCTAAATTTTCTGGGCCAAATTATAGCATTAATCAGAACATAGTTAATCGAGTTGCAGGGTTATATTTGAAGGCAGAAGTTAGGTCTCTCTTTTGTGGGTTTCAGTAACTCCAATAGCACAATATGTTCCCAAGCAGTATTTCCATGCATTTGTCAAGATTTGTGGGCTTCTGGAAAGAACATATGTTTGGGGCCATTTTGTAGTTTATTATATCCCAGCATCTGAGGTGTTAACTTGTTTCATTGTTGGTCTGAGTGGAATTCTGGCAAACAATGGTATTTTAAAATGATCAAATAAAAATAATAAAAAGCTTTCTTCCATTGTAAACCATTCTTAAGCATTTTTTTCTGGCATTTTGTAAATGTAAAAATAACTGGATTAAAAAAAAAGCAATAGTTTATAATTATATGGGTAAATTAATCTTAAGGTTCTTTTCCAAGTTACAACACCTAGAATACATGGACCTATAATAAAACTAATGACAAATGTTAACCACAGAGGTGTCAGCAGGCACCACTGTAATTATTACTGTGATCTGCTTATTGACAGCTGTAACAAATTCCAGAAGACAGAAGCAGGAATCTTAAGGGTAGCAACTGCACCACATTTAAGTACTATTAGATACTAACTAGTAAGAACTGTCAGGCTGGTCTTACTTCAAAACATAAGGAAAATATCCCCAAAAGGAAGACTTTATTTTAGCTCATCCTTTTTTTTCTTGAAAGAGCTTAACAGGCTGCAAATATTCTTTGAGTAGCAGTCATTAGGGTGATGTAAAGGGCTGCAGCCTGCTCTTCAGTAGCTTTTCAGAGAGAACCAGACTACAAACAAGTTACCACAGGGTAACGCAGGGTGTGAACTTACAGTGCATCAGCCGCTCTCTGGTAATTGCCTGTGTGCACACTTTTATCCTGTGGTTATTTCAAGGTTGTTTATCTTTCTTTCATACAGAAGTAAGCTGCCTTGAATTATCTGATTAGCTGAGGAGACAGAGGGTGCAGATGGGCTGATCCTCGGAAGCAGCTGATGTGCTGTGGGTCCACACTCTCCCTTTACCCCACAGTAACGGGCTCCAAGATCTTCCAGCTCCAGTGACCTAACTACAGCTGTGTGGAGTGACTCGAGATTTACATCACTGCAGCTGTGAGCAAACCTGAGCTGTTACTCTTCATCACGTAGGGCCATACTGTATCATCAATTTTTAAGTCTAAGTCCCAACTGGAATCAGTTAAGAGATCGGCCTGAAAATCAATGACACAATATGGCCCAGAGATAGCAGCAATCCTTCCTGTAGATCTCACATCTTTGCTTTTAAATCTCCCCTCTTGGACAGACCTGGCTTGTTTTGTTCTGCTCCTACTATATCTGAGTAAAAATCTGAGATGGGCCCAGAGTAAAACATGGTGCCCGAACTCCAGTCACCTGGACACATCTGAAATGTAAAATCAGGCCCTGACTCTAATTTTGCACATGGGCCTAATGTCACATAGATGCCCTGACCCTACACTTGCCAGTCCTCCTGAGAGCTTCTCTACTCATGACGGCAAAGAGCAATGGAAGTAATTTTCAAGAGATTTTCACTACTTTGCAAGATCAAGCACTTATCACTATGGGATAAGACATTATGATACCTCTTACAATGGGAAGTCTCACTCTGACCTTCTACCTTCAGTCCTCACAAAGCTCTGGAGAAGCCAAAGAACCTCTCTGGTTGGGACTTTCACTTTGGTTTCACACCCGAGTGCCAAGGGTTCAGCTCTGCACCTGTCTCTGTAGCTGCCTCATCAATAGCAGTTTCTGTGAGTGTATTTTGCCAAATGAAAGACACAGAGTTATCTTCCAGTGGTGCAAAGGGTTTATGGGTTCTTCCTGTTGAGCTCCCCGCGCTCACACGCTGCTGCCCAGAGCAGCTGGTACGCGGATGTCTCACTGGAACAGGATCAAGCTGGTGATGGGTGGCAGCTCACAAATGCAATGAAAAGTACCAGGGCAATACAGCTTTCTTAAACCAAGTGCATTTGGCTAGTTTTTAAAATGGTGATACCTTTTGAAGACAAAAATGCCACTGTCAAGGCCGGCTATAACTTCTGTGAGGTGAATAAGATTAAAAATATTTTTGGCATTCCTGACATCGGGACCCCACCCCCCTAAGCATACCACAGCAACTCCACCTGCAGGGACACGAGGCAAACTGTGTGTGTTTGTGCGTGTAGGTGTACACATGCCTGTGTGTGGTTCCTCAGCCAAAGCAGTTTTGGAATCCCATGGCTAAATTCTGTACTCATTTACACCCCCTTCTAATCCCAACAAAATTAATGGGATAGCAGGCATGTGGGGCAGCACAGTGCCGGCCTCTAGGCTGTGTGATTCCATTCAATAAACACACTGAGGCACTTGTGCTGAGTGAATGCTTTTACCTTCTCTCCCTTAAACCTGATATTTTAGATATTAAGAGAAAATAATTACATCCTCCTCCTGGGAGGTTTATTTCAAATCCTTGCTAGGGCCCCACTGTGGCCAGTGCTTACAATTTTCAAAACTGATTTTAGGCAGTATAAATAGTCTGAAGCCACACATGACATTTCCTCACCCTAACAATGACACACTATTGCAGAAATGTTTCCGAATGCTACATGTGGTTTTGGGTTTTGGCATTGCTTATTTGTTAACTCTTTTGTCTTATGCCAGCAAGTGGTACCTCTACCATGTGAACAAACATATTACTGTTAACAATTAGAAGAGGGACTCAGATTAATATCTTTGCATATAGGGTCACACTTAAAAATTACTGTGCTCCTATAACTTAACAACTACTTGTCAGCTGAACAATAGAAACAGATCACGCGTGTGCCTTCAGCCAGTCCTAAAGGTAGACTAAAATACATCAGCTTAAATCATCTGGTATTACCTGCTCCTCTCAAGCTGCACATGCAAACACTCTCCACTGAGAAGCAAATCAAATTTATTTACCCCCTATTTCATATAAACACTGTTCTTTGCAATTCTTTGTTCAGGTGAGGGAAGAACATGTTAATTCTTAAGTTTACTTAACAATTTCTATTTCTGACTTTGTTTCTGGACAGCTAATCTGGGGGGAAAAAAAAAGAAAAAACAACCTGTCTCTCATGAAATAGGCTTTGAGTACTAAAGCTTATGTTAATTTAAAAATACAAATCAATGTAAGTCTTTATTTCTAGGTTGGCACTCTAAGCCCATAAATACAGGGTAAAAGGCATATATATGAAGAAAAACCTATTTAGTAACTTTAATGATTGAGGTATGTGGATCAAAGGTATTCAGCACGTTGTAACTTCTGGAGGTAAATGCTCCAAGTTACAATTTTTATGCTTGATATTTACACAGACCTTTTTCTGCTGCAAGCCACGAAGACTCTGTCCATACTTTCAGCTTTCACCTTTCTTCCTCTTTCTATATATGTATTTTTAAATCCAGGATGTTACGAGGTGACAAAATGCTTATGATGATTGATGTAAATATTTGAAATGTGAAAGCAAATAGCTACTATGCCAGCTAAGCACCATGACCACTAATAGTTTGCCTAAAATCAACTTCTGAAGATGAGAGGCACTGATGAAATAGTACAGAGTGTTTCATCATTCCATGGCATGAAGGCTAAGTCCAATAGAAATGTCTTAACTAACCTGGCAAAATCTGCAGGGCTCTGCGAGGAACTCTAACGTTAGCGGCCTTCTTACTTCCACCACATGCAGAACTGGCTCACTACTTCAATTAAAATGTAATCTTAAAGGAAAATCCCCAAAGGCCAATTTCAGTAGAAAAACAATTCCACAGATTTTTATTGGCTCTAGACATCGCCACCGATACTCCTAGCCGTGTCTTGATATGATTTTGGTCTGAAGAAGTCTGAATGCTTTAAATCCCTGAGCTTAAAACTCCTTCCTATGAGCTGAATTTAAAACACATTGGTGCGACTGTGCTATGCACACAAACACACAGCAGTGAAAACAGCAGCAACTGCCCTTTGCTAAAACATTTGTCTATTGATTTTGTTACAGTATTAGTTACAGCCATATCTTGAGTCTACGTTGTAAATCTGTTGCTGTTTAAATGTTTTAAATGATAGTATAAAACTCAGATCATACTGATGTTGCGGGTAAATGATGTTTTAGCTCAGTGAGCTGCTGGAACAACGCTTAGCCAACTCTGAATTACTGCACTTCTAGAAATTTTGTACTGCTGGAATGTGAGCAGAGTTTCAGCCTCTGGTTTTCTAACATTACAATAGCTGCTTAGCAAGAGCTCCTTGCTTCCCCAGTAAACCGTTTTGATGGGTATTTCAGTTTGTTTGCTATATTGCATTAACACTTGTGTGCGCATGCACACACCTGCACGCACCCATTTTGTTGTTTATTCGTAAAGCACAGCATGAGAATACGAGAATATTGTATCAAAAAGAATCCAGGTGACTGCAGCAGTAAAGCATTTAGCCTGGAAATCTTCCATCAAACCTCTTGAAGTGAAGTTGCTTTGTTTGTTATGCTGACCTACATGAGCCATTATTGCCATTTGGCTCTGAATTATTAACAATCAGTACAAAGATTTAGCACCCCTTCAACTCCAGTGTTGCCTATATCCTCCAAGATAAAAACAGTTTACCCTCTGTGCGAGTTAGAAAACATCTGTGAGCACCCCAGCACTCAGCTTCTAGTGATAACCTTGTTAGTGCCCCATATAACTGCATGTAACCACTCAGCATGACAACCTTTTGCATTTCTCTTTATGAATAATTTTGTTACACCACGTCCATTTTCATGTGCTCTTTATTACAGCACACGACTACATTTATTAGAGTTCCCATCAGAGTATTCTTGTTCTTGTTATCCTTAATGGTGCCATGTACTGCCCTCTCTGGACTGTAAGCTTGGCACTTTTCAAATCACATTCACTAGGGCTTTTTTCACTTTATTTTTTAAAATTCCTGCAAAGAATTTCACAGGTGGCAAAATACTTGAATAACTATTCAACACATATGTAAGAAGCAAGTTAAACACAAAAGGAAGAATTTCAGGGGAGAGTGGGATGAAAATGAAGTGAAAGGTGAATTCTCTGTTACTTCAATCTAACATTTTATGTGGGAATGCTGTGATTTTTCAACCAAAAATTTAATTTTCTCTTAAGTGAAAAATTTGAGAGAGCTCTTCAGAGAGCAAACCTGGGACCTATCCACACAAAAGTTTTGGCCCAGTTACTAATTTATTTACGCTATAAATTGGAAAACTGAGAAAAAGTTAGGAAAAAAGACTAGACTTACTGCTCCACTTTCACTAAGCTGACAGAAAGTAGCAATAACAGAATTTGAGGGGAAAAGTAATGCTACTTGTGGGTTTCATATCTTTAAATTTAGTTTCATTAGAAAATATCATGACCTTCAGGGCATGCTTTAAAGCCTAATGTTCACAGGCATTTAATAGAGATTTTTAGGTGGGAACCAGGATCCAAGCTCCTTCCTCTTTGCTAATAAAGATGATATACTTTGGGAAATTTGAGGTGTCAGGGGAAAAGGTTTTTGAGCAAACTGATAATTATAAAAACAATGAGTCATCAAGTACAGATGATGACGTTACACCATGAGTTCAAAAGGTCTTAAGTACAAATTGGCTAGCCTGCTCGCAAAAGGCAAGCTCTTGAGAAAGGTACTGTTCCAAAGGAGTCGGGCCAAATCAATGTTGTCCCTTCAGTGTGTAAGTGACATCTCAGAAAGATCAAGTTATTAGAGTCTTTTATCATCCATCATATGTCTGACCATCTGAATTTGGTAAACTGATTCAAGTAACAGGAAACTACACTTCACAATCTTTTGTGATTCATCACATCTGTATCCGTATCAGAGCAGATAAGAGAGCTGCTTGACACAACGTAACTCCAGTTAGAAAGGGCCTGTGACAAGCTTCTTCATGAGAAGCTGCTAAGGAACGCAAGTAGTTAGGAAGACATATACTGCTGGGGTAAAAATTTGTGTAGCAGAAAGTTGAGTATAGCATTCAGGTCAATTTTCTGTAGAGCAAAAGGCTAACTATTGAAGGCTTCACGTTCTGTACTACACCCCTCGTTATTTCATTGTCTATTAATGCTTTGGGAGGTCCAGGAGCAGTGAGATGGCAGCATCTATCTGCAGGGTACATAAGGGTATTTAGCTTTGGAGAAAGGAGGGCCATGATGATATACTGAGACATCACAAACAGCTATGCAAATGGACAAGAAATTAATTGTTGACAATTGTGATGTAATGTACAGCAAAATAAAAATTATGCATCTTTTAAGTCAAGAGCAGGACCTAAAAAAACCAAGATATGCACTGTTCAACACTACAAACAAGTGTCAATAACACCAGCAAGTTTCATGACCCAAATGCAATGGCAGTCACAAAGCATTCTACAAAGCCCTCATTTTTACAAACAAGAAAGGGTTATAATGAATTTTGGCAAAATTAATTAATAAAATGCTTAAATAATTTCTTCTTTAGTAGAGCAAAATTCAGCTTTCCAGTTTAAACAAAGATTAAAGCTGGTCATCTATAAGGGGAAAAACTCGTCTACTGCTATCAGTAAAGGAAGGAAGAATTGGAAGAGTACTTCAAGAACATCACACTGACAATAGAAGATTATCTGTGGAACATTTACTGATCATTTGCACATGTCCTCGTTAAATAAGATGCTACAATGAAAATAAGATGCTACAATGAAAATCAGATGGCTCAGCTCCTACCTTAGTCTTTATTCAGACTGATGAAATTAACTTCTAAATGATTTTGCTGTGCACACTTCTGTAAGAGGGGCATAAGGACTCATATGTCTTAGAGTGGGAATGCTTACTGATTCACTGTGATATGTTTTTCTAAAGGCACTGAGAGGTCCTTGGGTGAAAGGCTCTATCTATGTGTATGGTATAACTGTATGTTAACAGCAATAAAAACCTGTTTGGGTAACAGGATTTTCCTTGTTTGCATCATTAAGTGTGAGAACTGCAAGGCCAAGAAATAGTGATGCCTTCAAAATTCCAGAAGAGGGGATGCAGTTTTCCCCTACAGTGTCATCCAACTGGTACACAGCTATATACCAAAATACATGTGTTTACAACTTTTAAATATATAAGTCAAGGTACAAATAGAAGTATTTTTTTTCTTTTAAATGTACAAGGCTAGATCCCATTCATAAATGAACTGTTCAAAGGTTGCACTGGGCCTTGGGAGGCACACCAGCCACCATCTTCACAAGCCAATCCGCCGGCCTACTAGGCAACCACAGTGCTCTGTGAATGGTTCAGATACTTCTGGCAAAATAAAAGAGAAGCATCTGAGAACATTGAGGAATAATAAGCAGTGACTAGCTGGTTATGAAATGTATTAATAATGTGGCCTGGAGGAGAAGTAGCAGATGACTTCATTTAACAACATGGTTACAGTGACCCATTGCCAGGAATGGAAAGAGGTAACCAGGCTGATGGGCTGACTTTCCACTCTGCCGTTCCTTACCCTATCACTGTGCCTTGTGGTCTCTGCCGCTGCAGGGCATGCGCAACAACTGTACCCCAAACACTTGTTTTGCTCGCTTTTCCCCCAATATATGAAAAGGAAAAAGGTCAGTATTTCCTCTTGGCCACAATTCTTGACCCAAACGATGATAGGACAGAAGAGACGAGAAGGTGGCAGGGACCAGTCTGTTTTAAAGCTTTGATTTGCTTTGTCCGTGACACTTTGCATTGCTGCCATAGGCACGAGCTGATGAGAGAGAACCACATCCCAGAGCAAACGGATCTATCCGTTGGCCTCTCAGGAGGAGTTGGCTGTATATCCTGGAATGTCTAATGTTCAGAAAATTTATCTTGGTAAAGGCTCAGGAAAATGTATGTTTTTATTTTACCCAAAGTAAAAATATTGGTCAATGTGAAATTAAAAAGTGAAAATAATACTCCCCCTTGTAAAAAATTCCAGCCTCCTACACTCACTGTATCTCATAGACTTCTAAAACAAATAACATGCATTTTATGTGTTTTTTTCTACTAACATTTTATTGGTATTTATAATGTAGTACAGAAGAGACTTTTAAGAGGGAAAAAGGCAAGTTACAATAACATACCAAAGCGTTTAGAAAAGGCTGTGATTGCAAAGGACACAGACCACGCTACCTTCCTTTTTCTTTCAAGGTAAGCAACAGAAAACACCAGGCAAGTAACACAAATCTTTTCTGTTGCCACAGAGGCACACGTTGGCATAGAAGGAAAATATTTCAGAAGGTCACTTTTTCACATCTCCTATTCTGTTTCCACCAAAAGAACTCGTTCTACAGATCCACAGTAGTATGTATAGATCACCACTAATAGAACGGGTAGCAAACAATCAAAAAAAAACCCCCAAACATAGTAGACTATGCTCAGCTAAAAAAAGTAATATGCATGAGGATGGGCAACAGCCTGGGCGGTAGCCCCACAACTAAACAGAGTTCTGATCACATTTTTCTCTTCATTGCTTGAGCCAGGTACCAGTAACTACACTGTTTGGAAAGGCAAAAGACTCTAATCATGGGTTTTGTATCTCTGACCGGGCATCCCAGACATGTTTGAGATGTACAAATGCCATCGCTCATGGCACTCGTTGAATATAGCAGATTTTATACCCAGAGAGTACGATTGATGTTAGCCAGTTAATCTTTCAGAATTCCCATAAATTAGCTCTCAAAACTTCTCTTCAGGAGACTATTGGGTAGTCCGTTATTTGAATTTTACAGTTATTGACACCTGACAACCTTTTCAGCTGCCAGTGTCACCTACTGCTATCTTAATCAAGAAAATTTAAGCGAGACCTCCTCCCCCTTCTCCCGGCCTTGAGGACAATGGCCTTGAAATGAGAAGCTCTGGTGTCTTATTTCAAATCCGATGGTTGTCCCTATGGTCAGCTCATCTTTAGAGGGATATCTGGTCATCTGGACTCAGACTAGACATGAAGCTAAGCACACGGCTGCCTTTGAAAGACTACATAAGGGAAGTGAGGGGCCTACATCAAGCTAGCTGAAAGACTCAGCTGACCCTCTAATGCCCTGGGCTAAGGCGTGGAGGGCTCCCAGCACTCCACCGGGGGATGGGCTGAATTCAAAATTGTTTCTGCCACATCGCTAATAACATATGTGAATCTGGTGCTTGGTTCTCATGGCTTCCATACCAGACCTCATGAGTTTTGAAAGACAGTACTATTGATATCTGATCTTCTTTCCACTGCTATCCCTTAGTCCCCAGGATGGCTGTAAACACAGCAGCTCAGTGCTGTTTCAGAGTAGCAGAATGAAACTGCATGTCCAGCAACCTAACACTCATCTGACATGAAAAGAGATATGGAATGGAAGGATACAGGCTTTTTAGGAAGGGCAGGCAGGGGAGACAAGGAGGGGGTGTCATCCTCTATGTCAATGACCAGCTGGAGTGCATGGAACTCCACCTAGGGGCAGATGAGGAGCTGAAGGAGGGCTTTTGAGTTAGGATTAAAGGCAAGGCAAGGACAGATAACATTATAGTGGGGGTCTGCTATGTGCCACCCAACTAGAAGACCAAGCAGATGAGGCCCTCTATAGGTAGATATGAGCAGCCTGACATTCACAAGCCCTGGTCCTCATGGGGAACTTCAACTCCCTCGGTATCTCTTGGAGTGGCAGCACAGCAGGGCATAAGCAATGCAGGAGATTCCTGGAACACATTGATGATAACTTCCTTCTCCAAGTGATAGGGGAGCCAACAAGGAGAGCTGCTATGCTGGACCTTGTTCTTGCCAACAAGGAGGGACTAGCGGGGAACATGAAGGCCAAGGGCAGGCTTGGCTGCAGTGACCAGGAAGTGGTGGAGTTAAAGACCCTTAGGGCAGCGAGGAGGGTGCACAGCAGGCTCCCTACCCTGGACTTCAAAAGAGTTGAGTTTGACCTCTTCAGGGGTCTGCTTGGTAGACTACCATGGGATAAAGCCCTGGAGGCAAGAGAGGCCCAAGAAAGCCGGTTAATATTCAAGGATCACCTCCTCCAAGCTCAGGAGTGATGCATCCTAACAAAGAGGAAGTCACGCAAGAACACCTGCATGGATGAACAAGGAGCTCCCGGACAAACTCAAGCACAAAAGGGAAGCCTACAGAAGGTGGAAGTAAGGACAAGTTGCTTGGGAGGAATATAGAGAAACTGTCCAAGCAGCCAGGGATCAGGTTAGGAAAGCTAAAGCCCTGGTAGAATTAAATCTGGCCAGGGACCTCAAGGGCAACAAAAAAAGCTTCTATAGGTATGTTGGTGATAAAAGGAAGACTAGGGAAAATGTGGGCCCTCTTCAGAAAGAAACAGGAGACCGATTACCTGGATATGGAAAAGGCTGAGGTACTCAATGACTTTTTTTGCCTCAGTTTTTACTGGCAAGTGCTCCAGTCACACCGCCCAAGTCACAGAAGGAGAAGGCAAAGGCAGGGACTGGTAGAATGAATAAATGATTAACCACCCACTGTAGGAGAAGATCAGGTTTGAGACCAGCTAAGGAACCTGAAGGCACACAGGTCCATGGGGCCTTATGAGATGCATCCACAGGTCCTGAGGGAACTTGCAGATGAAGTTGCTAAGCCACTGTCCATGATATTTGAGAAGTTGTGGCAGTCCTGTGAAGTTCCTACTGACTGGCAAAGGGGAAACATAAGCCCCATTTTTAAAAAAGAAATAAAGGAATACCTAGGCCAGTCAGTCTCATCTCTGTGGCAGCAAGATTCTGGAGCAGATCCTCCTGGAAACTATGCTGAAGGCACAGAGAAAAGGAGGTGGTGATTGGTGATGGCCAACATGGCTTCACTAAGGGCAAATCATGTCTGACAAATTATAAGGGAAGAGCAACTGACATCACCTACCTGGAGTTGTGCAAAGAATCTGACATTGTCCCACACAACATCATTGTCTCTAAACTGGAGACACATGGATTTGATGGATGGACCACCTTGCGGATAGGGGCTGGCTGGCTGGCCACACTCAAAGAGTTGCAGTCAATGGCTCAATGTCCAAGTGGAGACCAGTGATGAGTGGCTTTCCTCAGGGGTCAGTATTGGGACCGGCACTGTTTAATATCTTTGTCAGCGATATAGATAGTTGGGATTGATGCACCGTCAGCCAATTTGCTGATGGCACCAAGCAGTGTGGTGCAGTCAGCACACTAGAGGAAAGGGATGCCATATAGAAAGACCTTGACAGGCTTGAGAGGTGGGCCCATGCAAACCTCATGAAATTCAACGATGCCAAATGTAGGTTCTGCACATAGGTTGGGGAACTCCAAGCACAAATACAGGCTGGGTGGAGAATGGATTGAGAGCAGCCCTGAGGAGAAGGACTTGGGGGTGTTGGTTGACAAGAAGCTCAACATGGACCGGCAATGTGTGCCTGCAGCCCAGAAAACAGACTGAATCCCGGGCTGCATCAAAAGAAGTGTGCCCAGCAGGTCGAGGGAGGTGATTCTGCCCCTCTACTCCTCCCTCATGACACCCACCTGGAGTACTGCATTCAGTTCCGGGGCCCACAACATAAGGAGGACACGGACCTATTGGAGCAGGTCCAAATGGGGGACACAAAGATGGTCAGGGTGCTGGAGCACCTCTCCTATGAAGACAGGCTGAGAGAATTGGAGTTGTTCAGCCTGGAGAAAAGAAGGCTCCAAGGAGACCTTATAGCAACCTACCAGTACCTAACGGGGGCCTGCAGGAAAGCTGGAGAGGGACTTTTTAGGGCAGGTAGTGATAGGGCAAGGGGAAATGGCTTTAAACTGAAAGAGGGTAGGTTTAGATTAGATATTAGGAGGAAATTCTTTACTGTGAGGGTGGTGAGGCACTGGAGCAGGTCGCCCAGAGAAGCCGTGGGTGTCCCATCCCTGGCAGTGCAACTCATTCATACTTCTATGTGCATATAATTTGACTGAATAAATATGACACTGAGAATACTGTACCAGTGATATCAAACTTCCATGGATCTTTGCTGTTCCGGCTAGATAGAACACTAAGTGATCCACTGGAGCAATCTGCTCTCAAAGAAACAACGTGCAAACATTTCTTGCACTGCGCAGCAGGAGTTTTGGATAGTGAGATACCGTGGCAGGGGATAAGGTAGAAGTCTTGTCTGAGCAACTAGGTCCACTGATACTCACCCTAGGAGTGCACAGACGTGTACTGGAGCGCAAGGAAATGAGGTGCTTTCAGTTTATCCATTATTTCTCGATCTAGGTCCCTTGGTTTTCAGTAGTCAGCCCCACTCCTATGATTTCAAGGCCAGGCTGGATGGGGCTTGGAGCAGCCTGGTCTAGTGGAAGGTGTCCCTGCCCATGGCAGGGGAGTTGAAACTAGATGATCTTTAAGGTCCCTTCCAACACAAACCATTCTATTATTCTATGATATAAAATGGACAATAGTTTTCCTTCCAGTAAAAGATAATATAATCATTGCTTAACTCAAGTTTCAGAATGTACTTCAGGGTACTGAAGCAAGTTCAGCTTCAATTAGTTATATTAATACCTATAGCTCTCAATCAAGCATGTTTCCACCATACTGCCCTTAAATGTGTTTTACGCTTGTGTATTAAGCCAGAAGTTCTTTCACAGATCTGCTTTTTTCAAAACTGTAGTCAAAATAAAGACATCAAAGTAATAAAGGCCTGGAATCCAATAATAATAATACGTTAATTCCAGTACCACAGAATGGTAAAATTCCTTCACATTTCAGCAAACAATCTGTCTTTCTTACAGGCTATAACTGTGCAGATGACTAAGGCAGTCTCTGAGGGGGTGGAAAAGCGTGTAGAAATGTTCTGGGTTGCAGCTTGTTAACCACTCCAATGGAAGCAGAGTCTACCACCTCTAATGAGCTTACTATTTTAAAATAAAGATATTGCAACAACTGTAGAGCTCGCTGGTGCCACCAATTAGTGAAAATATAGGGTTGGTTATTGTGCTTTCTAAGGTAAAACTAACTGTCATTTGAAAGCATCAAAGTCACTCTCATCGTCGGTGAAAGCACAGTTCACTGTACCATTGCTGTGAAAAACTACCCGGAGGATGGAAAACTAAGAATAAGTAGAATATTAAAAATAACATTATGATGGCTACTATCCAGATGCAGTTGTTAGCTCTTACTCTTCTATTTAATTTTGTTGAGCATGAAAGCTTGTAAATGCGTGACTTATATTGGACTGCCTGTCTGCAAGGCATGATGTTTTATATTAGTGCATTAGTTTAACATTAGATTCTAGGACATGAAAAAAGATGGGAGTTTCTGAAACAATGTCAGACACATCAACACCACCTTTCTCGTGCAATATTGAAAGTTAGTCTGAGGTTAAGAAAGAGACTGTTACTGGAACTGCTGGGAACATGATGGCCATGTTGCATCACTGTATAATTCGGTGACACAGACAGGAGATGGGGAAGCTCTCAGGGAACCAGCACAAGGGTTTAGGACAAAAAGCACCTTAAGAGAGGAACCTGGAGAGCAGGGAGGAAACAGGAGAGAGAGTGAAATATCACTAGGTTGCAATAAGCCCAAAAAGCAACCCTACTAGCAACCCCAGACAGCTAGGGTACAAATGAATGGCAGACTGTGTCACAGCCATTTTTGTCCCACAATTAAAGAAAATGAGAAGATAAGTTAGAAACAAAGTGGGTTCTGTTCACATGACAAACTGAAATCTCCACAAAAGAAACCCACAAGGGCTGTATAGCATGTTTAGTTCCTAAGGGTCCAAGAGAGGCAGTCCTGACTAAGAGCCTATAACTGATCGTGAAGTTAGTTGTGTTGTCAAGGAAGAAGAAATAACAACATCTAACAGCATTTTCCCCTTTGAGGCTGCAGATATTTACTTCCCCACCAGCACCCCTGTGCTGCCTTACCAGCCAGGCAGCTTCATCTAGGAAGTGGAAAGGAGGCAAATTCCTAGAACTCTTGGCCTTCTGTACAGAACATACATAGTATTTATTTAGAAATTAGCTTTCTGTTAGTAATCCATGCCTCCAAACAGATAACTTTTACTACATCATAGTTTTGCACTTAGTAATTACCATTTGGCAGCATTTTATAAGAACTGGTCTAAACCCAACATCATCTGAACCATCTCAAACTGCTGGAAACTAGAACTCATTGGGAATTCTCCAGTGAAACTTGCTTGTTGAAAATGCTGGGTCATCAAAATCTATATATTTCCCCAAAGTCTCTACTTCAGCTGACATCTGATGAAATCCTTTCCTGTCTGTCAGGTAGGTCTTGGCATGTCTGGCTTCCTGCCAGCCTCTCTGCTGAGCTGTTGGGAAGCCCACTTTCCCAGATGGCTGTATGTCCTTCTACTGAAGTTCTCAGAACTGGATTCTTATCTACCCAGAAGCCTTGCCAATCTCAGTCAAACCAGAGCTTTTGGGATCAAGGACCCTTGCCTGAAAATGGCTTTCAGGGTCTGTAGCTTGTAGGTGTCTGCAGGACAACATTTGTCATCGTGCTGAATCCCAAAAGCTTTCAGATTCCCACTTCTGATATCTGTGCAGGCTACCTGGCAAGTTGGCAGCCAAGTGCTCTAGAAATCTTGGGTCCTTGCTCTCATGACGGACTGTACAATGGACTGTGGGCCCTGGAAGCCCTGGCACCAACAGAATTCCCTCCACTTTGACTCTTCTCGAACTCTCAACTCACAGCACTAAACCCGACCAAAATTATGTCAGACACCATCAGTCAGCCCAGTGTTCCCGGCAGCACAGTTCATTTCAGATATACCGTGTTTCCTGTGGTTTTGGCTTTTGTCAAAAATGGGAGGTAATTCTTCCCTCTTCCTTCCTCCAACCTCAAAGAAAACATTAAAATCTATGGAAGAATGGAAATTTGGTTTCCTGGCCAGCTCTACCTGCACTGTTAGAAGCGACGTATTTGGCTATTTCATGACAGTATCCAGAGATCTCTGTAATGCAGACATTGGTATTTCAAGGTCTGTTTTCTACAGCTCTTCTCTATTAGGGGGAGATTTATTTTCCTTTCACCAGGCAGAGGAGAATGCACCTTGCCCTGCAGAGGCATTTTTAAGTTTTGAAATGGGTCCTTCTATTTCCAGCATTTTCTTTTGAGATTGCTTCAGTCAGTGCTTGATAAAGTAACCTGCACTGTACCACAGTGTTGGTGTAGAAGCCCCAGGAAATTATAATTTTCCAAAACCTTTACGCTAAGTCTTTCAACTCCTGCTACAGTAGCTAATATAGCATGAACAACAGTCATCCTCTTAAACCTTTGGGTTCCTGTGTCTAAAAATTAATTCCTTTAGGGTTTGTTTATTTCTAGATATCACGGGCTCAGTCCAGGATACATAACGCTTGGTCAAGAGTATGAAGAAAAAAGCAAAAGCATCTTCAGGAAACATAACTGAAGGACCGCTAGAGAGCTCATGGAATGTCAAAATGGTGTGCAACTCGCCCAGGCTTGTTTTCCTTTCCAGTTAACTGAACGTTAGGCATAATTTAGAGCTTAATTCAGTACAAAATACACCAACAGTTTCCTTACAGTAAAAGCTTGCACAAGGCTTCTGTAATGCTGAGCCTGAATGAGTTCTTTGCTAAATCAGGCCCTCAGGATTCCCAGTATGCATACGTAAGCACGGCTGGAAATGGGGGAAAAAAGGGGGCAGACTCCTCAGCACTGCAGTGCAGGCCTGATCTGTGTAGCAGACCAGAAGGTCACGGCAGAGGGTGGGAGGAAGCACTGTTCTGCTCCATTCAGGCAGAAAAATTTTATGTTTGTACAGAAGCATAAGGAACTTTGAAAGACCATATAAGGGCTGAGACTCAGGCCCTGCTGGAAAAACCTGCTGGAGCTGAGCTCTGCACATAACTCATATGAACATTAATGAGACTTAAATGCATGCATTGAAAGAAGAATAGACCCCTTAGTGATTTGTCAAGATAAAATTCAAAATAACTTTGAATGCTCAGAGGTAAATATTAGGTTTAGGAATTGAAAACAGCAGAACTAGTGGAACAATTGCCTATAATGAGATCCAGGAACAATCTACCCACTGTACCAGGTTTTCATTAGAGTTATGGCCTGCAGCCATACCACCTTGTGCTGTGATCTTAAAAGCTAAGACGGGTTGGGCTGGTTAGTATTTGGAAAGGAGACCTCCAAGCAAGCTTACCACTGCAGGAAAAGCTTAGTGATGCTATAGATAATGTTCTTCCTTCTTATTCAGTATTGGATCCAGGTGTTAGGGGATCTGAAGGCCTTTTGTGCACGATGCAAGTCTAAGGATCTGATGATCTGTGGTCATTAAAGTATGCCTGTCATTTCTCATGAGTGTACAATGACACTTTGAAATAGCTACTGCATTTCACTGCAAAGGTGGTTGCATGTCAGTAATAGATAAGTGTTGCCAATATAATGTGATGATCAACTCCATAGGGAGGTTGAAAAGCTAAGTTTGCCAACATGGGGTAAGTAGTTTTAAGTCCCAAAAGCTCCAGAGAGAGGCAAAAAAGTGTTTCTTGTATGTTTTTTAAGGGTCCATATCTACCCTGGAAACATTGTTCCATCTCAGAGCTCTGCTAAGGAAGGGCACTTTGAACCCTGGGGTTGCCACTGACATTACCACGTGCCTGCACGTGCTCTAACCCCTGCTTACACAGCCAAGCTGCCTCTGCGGAGCAGCTCCTGAGGAAGCTCAGCTGTCTAGCTGATGGGAGAACAGCAGACAGCTTGTCAACTGTCCCATCCCTGCTCTTAAATCTGCTGGGATTAAACCCCTCAGGCATTAGCCCTGCACGGAATTAGGTGCATATTCAGTTGTAGACACTGAATAGCTCCCTATAGCTAAATCAATGGGACTACTCACAGTACACAAAGTTAAAGATGCATCTGTCTCCAAAGAATGAAGGCATAAATGAGCAGTGCAGCTACACAATTCCTAATTGATGTTCTTGATTTATTAACCTCCCTGGTTGTCATCCAAGACACTGTACTAACATTGTTTTGTTTGTCCATGTAGGACATGATCCTGAATACTGCTGAGAGCTCTTGAGTCTGTAGTGCTCAGAGGGCTGACTTCATCAGGAATTCACTGAAATACATCAATTGGAGTTCATCGAATTCAATGGGATTTGAGAGCATTTGGCATCCCTTAGGAGTCAATTAGCACCTTCCAGAAAACGGGCCTTAGACAATCAGGTCTAGGAAGTTCAGACAGGTTTTCCCCTGGGGTTTGGGGCAGTTACTATTTGTATATAATAAAAAGCTGTTTTAATTTTTTGCTTTCATTTTAAAAATGTAATTTTCAGCAGAGCTCGAACTGTCTGTTAACATTTGGTATCATGCTAGGACTGGACACAGCATCAAGCCTGTGATACTGGTGAGTAACCTACCAGTGATTTGTCAAAACTGAGTTGCTAAATTGATTTAATATGGAAATGCATGGTAACGTGACCCACATAAAACATCTCTCCCTTTTACCATGATGCTTTTATTTGCATCATGTGGCTGAATAAAATGACCTGTTCAAGATACCCATACAACTTCCAATAGTCGCTCACTTCCAACTTCCTGCAGTGACAAAGAAGAAGCCATGAGTCTGTTGGCTCTAGGGCTTCCAGGCTATGTCATAACTTGTGTTTGTACATGCGCTGAATTTGCTTAATATCCCAGTTTTACCACTGACTTCGTGGGAACAAGCAGGGTCACGTAAACCAGCTGGTGTTACATATTTGGGAGGAGGAAGGAAACTATCAGCACACACTACCTGCTGTCTTATATCAAAAACTCTTCCAACTTACTGTAAAACGAGTTGGAAACTGCAGCCGCAAGAACAGCCTTTCCTTAATTTTGATATTTTTCTTTGCTCTAAATAAACTTAGCCTTAGGACTTCACTCCTATTGCCGCAGGCATTCCTCTTGAATGAGTATGTTTGATATCTGTATCTTATCATAACGCTGAGAAAATACTGTAGCTATTCAGCACAATGTCCTACACAAAATGCTGGATAGGATGCTGTGAAGTGACAAACTGCATATGAAATCAAGTTATTCAGGACATCCTGGTGATCTGCTTGAGTGAAAAGACCTTGGAAGATTTTCTACAGACAAAATGGTGGTCAGGGAAGAGAAACTGCCAACTGAAAAAACCTGTTATAGCTACTGATAATGTTAAGGCAAACACTTCGAGCCCATTCAGAGAGACCTTTCAACCGTGCCCTGTTGTATGCAATTAGTTCAAACTTTGTTTGGATAAATGAGACTTTCTTCCTTCCTTGAGGCATGATCCCAAGACCACTGAGGTCCACAGGAGTTTTTAAATCAGACAGGTTTTGAATTAGTCCCTTAAAGAATTTTGCAGGAAAATGAAGCATTGTAGTTAGTACATTTTGACAACTAAGTATTTCATAATTATTAATAACAGAAAGCTTTAAAGTCTGCACATTGTTCCTTCATTGCTTTTCTGTTTATAGGTTTATAACTACATTTCCTACTAATAGCAAATTATAACACAAATAATCATGTAAATGTCCAGTAATCAATACAATTAGAAGAACTGAAGGAAGCATGTCCCCATTTAGTTTCCAAATACTGCTCTAATCCCTCCTAAAATCCTAAGAGCTTCTACAGCACGGCATGGGAATCCTTATGCTTCAGAAATACATCTTATTTATCCATGCAGTAGGCAGCTCAAGGCAATAGAAAAAAAAATCCACATTAGAAAGAAGAAGAGTGTAATGCTTTTATAGCATCCTATATCAGCCTTCAACACCAGAAAGATGTAAACCACCAAATGTCGAAAGAGCGTATTATCCCGGATAAACTGAGCACTGCTGCCACTGTCAACTGCTTTAATATATATGCACTTGAAGCACTGACAGCAATACGTGAAACTCCTGTTTACATTTTTTTTAAGAAATACATATCCACTTTTTTTATCCAAATAGCGCTGTAAAGTTCTACCAAAAGGTTATACAAAACAACTGCAAATAAAGTGCATGTACATAAATAACTTTGTCTGACTTTTTGTTTAATGTCCAAGATGATTGGAACAGATTGTATCATGAACTACTTTCCCTTTGGCTAATTAAATAGCCGTCCCCACTTACCATAAAACATATTCTTATTAAAACAAGTATCTATATTCACTCTGTTGGATAAATTACTTCCAAGTAAGTGCCATAAAGCCCATTACATTCCTGCTTTAGGAGTGGATCAGGTCCAAACAGACAATCAAAGGATTTCACTGGGATTATTTTAGATTAGAAAAACTACGGAAGACATGAGGCACTGACAAGATCGTAAAGACATACAGGATAAATTAGCAGTAACATACCAAACAAAGTACTCCAGCAGTTCCTAGCGTATGAAAAAAGAAAAAAGAAAGAAAAAAGAAAAAAAAGAAAGAAAAAAGAAAAAAAAAAGAAAAAAAAGAAAAAAAAGAAAAAAAAGAAAAAAAAGAAAAGAAAAAAGAAAAAAGAAAAAAGAAAAAAAAAAGAAAAAAGAAAAAAGAAAAAAGAAAAAAGAAAAAAGAAAAAAGAAAAAAGAAAAAAGAAAAAAGAAAAAAGAAAAAAGAAAAAAGAAAAAAAGAAAAAAGAAAAAAAAGAAAAAAGAAAAAAGAAAAAAGAAAAAAAAGAAAAAAGAAAAAAAAGAAAAAAGAAAAAAAAGAAAAAAGAAAAAAGAAAAGAAAGAAAAAAGAAAAGAAAAAAAAGAGAAAAGAGGAAAAATTCCTATTGTACTAATGTAAGCCCAAATGGACATCTTTTTATACAGAAATAAAATGTCAGGACTAAATGTTATCTCCCATACAAATCAAATAGTTACTTCAAACATTAAAAGCCAACAACATACAAAAATAGCCAAGTTCACCAACTAACTGAGTAGGAACTTATTTCTTTCCACAAGTTCCTTTTTAAATTGAATAGAAAAGACCATGTTATGATTTACCATATTAATGAGCCATTATTGCATAACTGTATTTTTATTGCAGATATATTACCTGCTAAATGATGCTGTTTTTCCAGAAAAAGTTCACAGTACAGATTCTATGGGAATGTTTCCTGCTGACAGTTCCTAAATCTTTCAGAAGCTGTCAGCAACCTCAGAAATCAAGTTTGCAGTACCCTAGCAAGCAGAAGCACATGCACAGGCTTTCTATTTTTAAACTGCGATCCAAACCATTAAAGAAACGCCTTAAACAGAATCATCTTATTTTCAATAATCTTTTATATCTCACTTGTCAATCTAAAGGACACTGTCAATTACATGTAATCTAAGCTGCATTTTCCATAAATATAACTTGACATTTAAAATCTACTTTTCTTCCCCCCACTAACTTCTGCCCAAACTGATTATCCTCAGATCCACATTAACAAATCCTTGATACTAAAATGAGTAAAATAAACACTTCCACAGAGAACATTGATCCATGGGGAACACCCCATCTTTTCTATTTACCTGTACCCAGCCTGCCTATCATATATTCTTCACCCATAGAGCTCATGAAAGGATGGAAAGTCAGCCAGACACTTACAAGAAATTAAGCAAAAAAGGCTATAATTGAAATTAATTACTAAAGATGAACTGCCAGAATTTTGAGTGTCCTCATGCTTTCCGCTGCTGTAATGTTCTGCTTTTTACATTTTTTCTGAATGAAGACACAGAGGAACTAGACACAAATGAGTGTAACCCTTTGCTATGAACAGGACTGTATCAATACCATAATGTCCTCTTATACAGTGAACAAAAGCAGAAACATTTCTTACCAAAGCTTACTAGAAAAACGGATTACCAATGCTCCTATCCAATCTGATTACTCCCTTTTTTATTATAGTGGCCATTTTCAAAGTAGTGCTCAAGAGTTTACAGGCACAAACTCCGTTATTGGTAAACTGGATTTTTATGACTAATTCCCCCATTTGCTACTTGTTATGAAGATTTGTGCACATACACTTGGTACACAATTTCATGACTAGAATGTCCCTTTGTTTTGGATTTCAGCTAGAAGATAACTTTCTCAAGAGCATAATGTACTCTAACATACAATATTCCATGCAGCTTTTCAGCTGGCTTGAGTAACACAGAGTAGCTAGAGAACTGCCACAGTGGGAAAGGGAAATTTCTTCACCACAGCCAAGAGTTTGAAGGTTTTATTACCTCTAAGCCTACCTCTCTTACATTCTTCAGGGCTGTGAATCAGGGCAAGGGTTGTATTCCAGAAAATGTTCTGCCAGCCAGTGATTTCTGTGAAGATCATTTCACCTGGTGATCTTAGCTTAATAAGTAACAATTCAAGTAGATGTGGATCAACTTTAAAACACGCAAGAAAATGTGACTTAGAGCAGTCATTTCCACCTATCCTGCAGATGCTGCCTTGAGACCCAGTTTGTTAGTCCAGCCCATCATCTTTACATATCTGTGTGAAAGCTACAGACTACTCACTAAGAGACTAAACTCATAACTCATGGATGGGATCTCATCAGAACAAACTGTGACTGTTCTGAAGGGCCGACAAAATCTGCGGGTTTTTTATTCTTATTGTCACAGATGCTGCAGGTTCAACAGTTCGATACTAATCAGACTTAAATAATAAAAAGTGATAGTAAGAATTATTTTGGAAAAGTAATGAAGATTTTTTTGCTAGCCTCAATTAAGCTTTTCAAACAGACATTTAACTGCAGTTGGCACTATAGAAAATGCTGTAAAAGCAAAACCCATGGCCACGAAAGTAAAACTGAAGCCCAAGAAAAGAAGGGGGAAACATGGGTTATGATTTGCTAAAAAGAAAGAAAGGAAAGGATTAACCATAAAATATAAAGTATGTGCATGGAGGCATGTGTATATTTTATACACACACTTGCATCTATGTGCATACATGTATACACTTCTGGTCTGCATGTATATTAGGCAACACACATATTGTTCAGCAAGTAAGGAAACTACAGTGCAGGGTTCTCATTTTGCGTTAAGGTTTACAATAAGTCCAGAATCTAAAAATATTTATATTTTTTATTATTTTATCTTTTCCAGTTGACTCTCCTCTGCTGAGGACTGATGTAAATATCTTCAGATGAAAACCAGGAGTTTGCCTTCCACCCCTAACTTCACTACAAAACCTCCAACTGAGCTTCAACAAAATAACATCAACCCACCTAACACTTCACAGATCTGTTCCCATATAGACAGGAGTTTTCTGGGGTAATACCACACTTTTAACAAAGTTTTTGAGAGACCAGAGCACAAATGTTCAGCAGATAAAGTTTGTCATATACTGCCAAAAGCTTTTCGGAAAACCACCACTCAGTGTTGAGAACTACTTTTAGGTCTTCAGCAAACCAAGCCCTCCTTAGTTTCAGTTCCCCACCCGCAAAGTAGAGACAATGATCATACTTAACTTCCTTCATAAAAACCTTTGATACCTAGTGAATAAAAACACCTTGTAAGAAACTTGCACATACAGAGCTGGTTTCATATATATTTATAAGTGAATTACACCTATGGGGTACAGAAGCATGTATGGAACAGATTGGCAAGTTAATGTTCCTACAAAAACAGAACTATAAAACTATCATAACATTTATGGTCAAACTTTATTTGTTTTGCAAATCGTATGGAGCCTTAAGCCAAGCTTGAGTATTATGCTATATACTGTGTATTCTGAATGGACAGAATTTCTGAAGAACTACCTACCAGAAACTTAACGTGTTTCTTGACCCAGGTTTGTCTTCAGTCTCAAATGAGCACTCTAATGAAACCTTCTTGTGAAAAACTACCAGCATTGTTACAGCTAAGTTTCCCATTATATCATACATCACTCACGTAAGTGTACATACTTGTCATTGGAATGGGTTGAATAATTTACAGATTTTTTTAAAACCTCAAATCTTAAAAAGTTTCATTTGCATATATAGAAATGCAACTACTTTTCCTCCAAAATTTTGTCATTTTTCCCAATGAATATATTGAAGGACCTCTCAAAACCATTACTCAGATACTTTTATAAATACACACAGAGTTTCAACAAAGCAGGGTAACATTTTGCTCTAAGTGCATTAAGTCTTCTGAAGAGGATTGATTGAATACAATACACACTAGCTCACTTTACTAGAACGGCGTTTTTGTGAGGTGAGTGTTCAGCTATATGCCTCAGGATACAATTACTGGGCTGAATCACTTTTGAGGTAGTGTATGTTGGTGAGTGTGTGGTGTTACACATATGCAAACACAGGCTAGTGGGAGCAGGAGAAGCAGCAAGATGGATGCTAATATTTATGAAGTTAAAGGGTTTAGCAGGCTTAGAGACAGAAGCATTGTTTACCCAGAATCCAGCTACAATTTATAGAGTGCCAATGCAGACTGCTAACAACCATGAAAAAATGACAAAAACCAGTAAGAACCAGCTCAGTTTAAAGTTTGCCTGTGGTTAAAAAAAACAGGCATTAAAACATGCTAACTGTTACACAGCAGATTTTAAATATGCTCTTTATGTGAATTTCTCCATACTTTTTATCTCAGCAGGCATCTACTATCAGCTACGCTGATTGTGTTCTCCAGCCAGACCTTGCAGGCATCAGCATGTTCTTCAGACTTTCATCCTCCTAGAGCACCTGGTTTGTAGCTGTCAGAGAATCTCTTTTTGTCTCTCCACGGTCCTTCTCGACCGAGACCTGGTATCTGCAAACCCCTTGAGATGCTCCTCTCCAAGGAGCTCTAATTCCCATCTTTCTCTCACACTTGTTTCTTTCAGCTGGCAACATGCTGTGCTAGAGGCCAACTTTTTTTTTCTTTTTTGTCAAGTTCTAACAAGCCTTGTAAAATGTGTTACCTCAAATCTCCTGATTTTTATCATGAACTGAATGAACTGCTACTAAACACTTGGGAGTTGCTACAATGGGAAGAAAGGTGTTCCCTTCTGCTGTGGCCTCTAAGTCATGTTTAGTGGAGTATTTCAGCCTTTCCCAGCAGCAAGTCCTTCTTCCTCTCTTCTACAGTACTCTTTCTTTACTGCCCAGATTACACCCATTTGCTAGTTCCCTGTGAGTTTGTCCCTCTAGTATCTGTCCTTCTCTGGGCCTACGAACATGAGAAGAATCTATAGCTGAAGGTCATGGCAGGTGTCTTCTGTCTTAAGTACGTGGACAGGGACCCACGTCTCCTTTGGACCCTTCCACCTAATTGAGAGGTGCACCTACCTGACAGGATGCTGTTTTGGTCTATTATCCACCGTTGTTGTACAAATGCATTCAGGACTCTCCCTGAGCAGTAGAGGATTAACCCTTTCTTCTTCCCAGGGGTTACAGTGGTGTCTCCTTAGAATTTCACCGGTACATTGTGCCTAGAAGGGAATGGGATGGAGTTAAACCAGCAGTTCCTTAGATGTGAACAAATGGCCCTGTCATTAGATAACCACACTGACCATCTTCTGCTTAGTTTTAACAGAAAATGCCATCTATCGTCTCAGAGCTCTAATAGCTCTCTTTGCTTATGATTACTATTGAAATAAAGCAATATATCTATCCATACCAGCAATATGGTATGCTGGTATGGGTAGGTATTAGGCCCCAATTAGGGCCTGGATATAATTTATCAATTCCAAAAATCATATTTCTAATACAATCATCATTTAGCTTTTCCAAGAACCCTGTGGATAGACATAGCCTAGCAGACAGGAGTCTATCTTGCCATCATTCTGGCATTGAGGGCAAGAACAAAGAAATTATTAAATATTTTCATAAAATAAGTTTATTTCTCCAGACTTCTTTCTTTTGGAAGTATTTAAGAATAGAATGTCAGATAAGAGATCCATCTAGTCAAGTATCCTGACTCTGACAATGTCCAACAGACACTGAAAAACACACAAACAGATAAGCACGTAGTGACATCTCTCCAGAATACTTCCCCAGCAGACACAGAAGCACTGGAGTTGTATAGAATAACCCTTGACAGATTCCCCACCTCCGATTCTGATCTTCCCCTGTTTGCTTTTGAACTTGTGTAAAATTTTAGCATCATGAGATGAGGATTTCCACTGTGACTGCCTGTTCTATTCTAATGGATCACCTTCAATCAGAAATTGTCACTCAGAATTCCAGGGTCATTTTAAACCACACATCTTTTACATCATCTTGAGAATTGTCATGGTTTAACCCTGGCCGGCAGCCAAGCACCACGCAGCCGCTCACTCCCTCCCCCCTCACCCAAAGGGATGGGGAGGAGAATCAGAAAGGAATGTAAAACTTGAGGGCTGAGATAAGAACAACTTAATAAGTAAAGCAAAAGCTGTGCATGCAAGCAAAGCAGACCAAGGAATTCCTTCACTATTTGCCAGCAGCAGGCAGGTGTTCGGCCATCCCCAGGACAGCAGGGCTCCATCAGGCCTAATGGTTACTTGGGAAGACAAATGCCATAATGCCGGATGTCCTCACCTTCCTCCTTTTTCCCCCACTTTATATACTCAGCATGATGTCATATGGTATGGAATACCTCTTTGGCTAGTTTGAGTCACCTGTCCTGGCTGTTGTCCCCTCCCAGTTTCCCGTGCACCTCCAGCCCTCTCGCTGGCAGGGCCCAGGAAACAGAAAAGTCCTTGACTGAGTATAAACATCACCCAGCAACGACCAAAAACATCTGTCCTATCAACATTGCTCTCACACCAAATCTAGAAACAGCACTGCACCAGCTACTAAGAAGAAAATTAACTCTATCCCAGCTGAAACCAGGACAAGAATAAATGCGAAAAAATATATTTTTTTTAATTTGTCAAACACCTCCCTTTAAAACACTACATGGATGCTATTACATAAACATCCCAAAATAAGGCTTAATAAAGCAAATATGACAGAGCAACTAAACGATGTTTGTTACACAAACCCCCCAAAACCTACCCCCTAAACAACCCAGGAATGAGATATTTTTTCTTCCTAGTATTTTCAGTTTATCTTATAGAACATAGGCTGCTAGGTGCCATTAAAAATGCTCAGCCATGGTGGTGCCCAGGCATCCTCACTGCCATGAGTACTGCTGCTGAGCCTCCTTTACAACTGCGGGAAGACATTACCAAGAGCCCTTTGCACGTGCTGGCTTCAGAGGTATGCCAAGCAAAAGCAAAGGACGGCATATCCTATAAAACAGATCTGACTGCCTCAGATAAACTTTCTACTGTGTTTCCATACAAAGAGCCGCACAGAGCAGAATGCAGCTCCTACCATCACAATGCAATTTCTTTTGAAACCTTTACTACACAGGTAGCACCGTAAGGAGTGTTAAAGACAACAGCTTTCAAGAAATACTAGAAGATGAAAAGCAGGGGCATGGACAAGTGCCTTGTAAAGGTAAGTACCCCCTCTACTGACCTGAAGATGATATCTTCCCAACAGAATAGAAGTATAGCATGTACATGCATGTGACTGCCCACATTCTGTGGGTGTATATGCATGCACTGATATATTCACAGAAATGCAAAAGATGAATGCCCACCATTAATATGGCAATATTTTCTCCCTAGAGATGTATCAATATTGGTTTATTTCTAAGGTCTACAGTTAATTTCAACTCTGGGTCATACAAGCTTCATCTAATAGCACACCCATTTGTCAAACATGTCATACTACATCACCAAGAAAAAGTGCTGAACGGTTTTCTAAATCAGCTTCTTTTGCCAAGAGTATTTTGGACAATGCCACCTGCCCAAGGAATTATTTCTGCTAAGCTGTGTCTTAAAGTCCTGTTGGCTGTGGGGCTGCTTCCAATCTTCAGTAAAATCAATGGATACCCTTGACTTCAGTGACAACAGGGTAAGGTTTCATGCTATAAAAATATAATGCCCACAATATTTGTCAAAGCAACTTCATTCTGAGATCCTCTGCCACCATGAGGAAAACCCAATTACTGGCTCACTTTAAAACTGAATTGTGGTTTAAGACCAAGTGCTAAATCAAATTCAGTCATGCACAGCCCAGGATTTAAATGTATATTTTAAAGGGACAGTTAAAGAGCAGTTTAGGTACCACATCCACCAGCTAAGTATGTAGTATATTTGTACTTCAGAACGCAACATTTGTTGGGATATCTGAGGTAGTTCAGTATCAGAAATATATAACCCATGGTTGTCCAGCACTTGGTGAGTCCAATAAGCTGAGAAGCTTGTTTAAAGCTCAGACAGCTTTACATAGCATGAAACTGGGTGGTAAAAAAATACATATCATATTAAGGGTCAGCTAGTTAAAAACACATTTTTTCATGTCTGGTGGGATGGAGCTGAAAGTCATGTATACTAATTCAGAGAAGGCCTCTGAACTGATTTATGAAGGACAGTTAGACTAAAATGAGAGAAAGATGCATGTGTAAGACAGTCCATGATGGTGACAAGGTGGAATATGCCAAAGGAAAAAAATACAATTGCTCAGAAGTTGCAATAGTTTGGGTTCTTTATATTCCCTTAAAACGCTCCTGGAACTGCCCTGTGCTAGTAAGCTGTTTCCTGAAATGCCAGCTGCTCGTTTCACATTTTAGTTGCATAACTTTTTTGACTTCTATAATTATTAAATGATTAGAAAATAGTAAGTCTGAAGAACACAAGACCAGTCAAGGCATGAAAATTAATATAACAGCAGCACAAAGTTGTTTTTTAACAAAAACATTACTTTATATTAATTTAAGTACCAGTAGTAATGACAATTATTACTTTTATGACTGCTAGATTGCTAAAGGACATTTGAATGCCAGCTTTTAAAGATGAGAAGACTTCAGTGGCAGACAACTTGAAATACTTCTGTATCAGCAAGAGCATAATATAATGAGAAAGAACTGATACCTCGTGAAGTCAACATCATCATCTGTTCTGGTACAGGCCAAATTTCAGTGATTCCTGCTGTTTCTGCCACTTACCTCAGTCATTCCCTTTTATCACACCTTATATTTGTGTTGATCCCCAGGTAGGTCACTGAAAGCTTTTTTGTTGACAAGAAATCCAGGTACCGAGGTCAGCCCTTCAACATTGAAATGTACAACTACCAGGTAGGATTAATTTAAAACTATCCTGTAAGTCCTCTTAACTCCTAAAGCAATTGCTTCATTCCCACTAGCAGCACCTTTGTACACAAGTACGGTAAGTGTTAAGCCTCACAAACCATGAAAACTTGAGATAACAGTGGCTGTATATCAAGGTCCATCAGGTGGTGGATATCAAACTGCTGTTCTCAGTGCTGCGGGCTCCATATATTAGCACTCAGAATAGTTGAATCAGCACACAAGTCCATTTCTTGAAAGGTATTAATCTTTTTAAAGGTGAAGAATTAATAACACAGAGAGAGAGAAAGGGTGAGGGAAATGCAATCTGTTACTGGACTGGGAGAGTGCAAATGAAGATTACAGCCATAGTTAGCTGTCGCAAGAGATTGCAGCCTCCGGTGAACAAACCCTCTCAACTCACTGGCATTTGTCACTCTCCAGCATCCTAGCCTAAACTACATTTAAAATAATTTTGAGACACTGGAATTGTTCATAACATGTATAAGAGAATATGAGCATGGCAGGAGGCTAGAAGTAATGAAAAGGGGGGATAGATTCTTTATTGATTAACATGTATTCCTTGCAGAAGAAATAAGCAGAGGGGAGCAAAGCGATATGGATTTTCTAGCTTGTACTAAACTACAAGATGGAAAATAACTGCAAGTACAGAACTATCTGCAAAATTTCAGACACTCAGCGGGGCTTTTAAAATAATGTGTGTTTCTCTAATCCCAGTCTTCTACTTGATGTGTTTCTGAAAAGGCAAATGAGGATCAGGAATATGTCTACAGAAGAGGTGCAAGCAGGTCAGACATGTCCTAATACGGTCAGCAGCTATGCTAAACCCTCCTGGAACTGGAGCTGAAGGCACAGCAACTGGAACCTCCAGTTTAAAAGCCATTTCCCATTATTTCCCTCTGCTACTGAAATCGACCCATAAAGCAGGATGGAGCCATTTTGGGTTTGGGATTGCGCCAGACTGCACAGACCAAGAACTTGAGGCTTGTGCCTGCACCAACACATGCACCAGCAGAGGGATGGTGGTGCTGAAACCAAGAGATGGGCTATCAACACCCAGTGCAGTAAAAGATTGCTTAAGGTTTCTGCTGCCAGTAGGGCTGCAGGAGGAAGATGCATAGAGCTTCCTTTTCACAGCAAGTACCTAGCGACAGTGAAATGATGGATGATTTAAAAGAAACCACCTTCAGCCAGGCTAGTTCATGCCAAACATGAGGATCATGTTTGGGAGCAATTTTCCCTATGCTATGAGGTCTCACAGCAATTATGTATTTTCATCTTTACTAATACATACTATTGACATAAATACGTATGGATATTGACCCTTTTTTGTTCATTTGTTTTACTTAATCTGGCTTACAATTTCAAGGATAATCTGTAGTAAGAGAGCCCATACATTTAACCTGTGATGAGGAACAACTATTGCTACAGTTACATCCTGTCTTTGACTGTAATTTTGCATCCCTTTATTCTTGCCATAGGTAGGAAGCTTCAATGGTGCACCTGAGTGCTGCTCTAAACCCCTCTGTTTCCATTTGCCTGTATTGCCAGATGCTAGTGTCCCATAAATAGGCCTAAGTCTTCTCAATCTCCTTCAAGCTCGGTGGGAGAACTCACATGGAAAAGTTCGCAAGCCTGAAATCTAAATATTTCATTTCAGTCTTGCAAATTAATTTATGAACAATGACATAACATAATATAATGAGGATTTTTTTGTTACTGTTTCAGAGAAAAAAAACATGCAAAAATTTGGTTAGAAAGCACATTAACTACTCTGTATAGTAGCCTTCATACAAACTGTGGTCCAAAACACTGCACAAAGTTATATAAAATCATGGTTTAGGTTACATAAGACATTTACAAAGACATTGTATGATTAATAAATTAAAGCACTTGATCATAAATCCAATGAGAGAGAGAAATTAACAAGCATAAGCAAAGCCGAAAGATGTATTTTAAGATGGATGTGAGAGGAGATGAAGAATCAGTGAAGCAGACACCAAAGAAGGTTGGTCCATGCTGGCAAAGCACAGAAGAAGAGTCTTGTAATGAGATGCTGTGGTTAAGGACAGAAAAGCTCTTAAGAAAGAGGGTAGGAGCGGTAAAAAGGGAGCTGGTGCTCCACTACCTTGTTCACCCTGTCAATTTACCCCTAGGAAATGGGATGAAGCCAGATTAGACTAGTAGTATTTACAGCAATTTTGCTCAGTTAAAAAAAAAAAAACAACCAAAAAAAAACAGAGTAGGTTGATTGGATCTAAGAGGGCCACTGAGCCCAGGAGTGGCAAAGGTAATGAAGATGGGAGGATTTAGTGAGACTATACAGAGCACATAGCTGGTTTGCATCTGGCACATTTATATTCAGAAGAAACAAAACCAGAGTTACTGGAGCATGTGTGCTATATAGGGGTGACATTGAGAGGCAACATGAAAGGTGATACAAACCAGGTCTTTTACACTGAGGTGAACTGGCTGCAGTCAATGGCTTGTCAAACTCAGACTACGTATGCCCTAATAACCAAAGTGTGAGTCCTGTACTAGGGGAGTCTGAATTGCCTTTTTAAAGAACAAAAAGTTAACTGCAACAATGAGCTTAAACACATGATGTCTTTGAACCCAAGTACATTTCTCTACCACTTTCCAAGTTAACATATTGCTGAGAGGCAAATCAAGCAAGGCTCCAGAGAAAGTCTGAAGCATAAGCAAAGTGGTCTCTAAACTAGGTGCTTTATGAAGTCTACAAGCAAGCTCCAGCCTCCTCAGGCAAGGAGGAGGGGATCAGGTAACAAAAGCCTGCAATGAGCACCCAGTATAGAGACACAGATACTTTTCTGGAAGTCTGGTGTAGTCTGGGCAGTACTATATTGACATAGGCTCTACTGATGCAGACACCACCACGAGACTGATGCCACAAGGATTTTAAGAACTGCGATTCATTTCTCTGCAATTTTGTGACACATATCTTTGGCCTGAGGTCAGTGCTGGCTGGGAACAGCACTGTTTTCCCACGTCTTCTGCAAAGAAAAGTCACTGCTGTAGCAACAAGTGTCCCTTTTAACAGTCAAGGTCTCCTTCCCTTTGTAACTGCCCAGGAAGAACACCACCTCTCACCTGACTAACCCCTCCATCTGAAACAGACCAAAGCCTGTGCCAACTGCCACTGATCTATGAGTGACAAACAAACAACGTATTTCCACTGGAATGCAGATTCACCATGATTTAACATAAAATAATACCTGAATATGAAGTCATGTTGATAGATGCAGACTAAAAGAGCACAAACAGAATTTGTAACCCTGCTGCACAGCTCTTTATGACAGCATACCATCAGTTAACCCTTTGTGGTAAGCTGCAGTGACCCTCCACTCAGTATAACAATGAAAGTCTGCCACTAAGGTATCTGATCACTCCTCGCCCCACCTTTCCCAATCCAACATCATATGCTGAAAATATTTTCCAGACAGAGCACCTTGTCTTTAAAGCTAGGATAAAACAAGAAAAAGAAAATGGGAGGCAGAAAGATAGGACTTCAACCCATTTCAGTCTAATTTTTAAATGGAGTCTGTTTTTTTCATTCTAGATGCCTGCTTACTTATTCAACTCAAGTTCATTCTTAGGGGGATCTTGTCAATAAAGTCAAATCAGGCTCTCTGTGAGCAGTGAGGTTTTTGAGGGTCTTTTTTGAGGGCTTCATTAAAAGCAGACAGTTTCTCTAACCTTTTAGCAGAACCTGTTATCTGATGACGTGAATTAAAGTCTCTCAAATGACTAATAATCATATCAAGGCTGCCATGTCAGCTTGTAGATTTGAATAAGAGGGTCTGAAAACATTTGCATGCCTCGATGTGCCAGTGCTAAGAAGCTAATGTGATAGTGCTGTCATAAAGCACTGGAAAGACATGACTTAATGTAATCTGTCATGTCATATGCTAATCTTCAGCCATTACTTGAGTGCTGCAAGTAAGTAGAAAGCATTTGGGAGAAATCCTTTTCAATTTCTCTGAGTACCACTTCTGCTGCTGGTCAGCTCAAATGGGTTTTGTGCATTTAATGTAGAGCTCAAGTCAAGTTGGTTTAGGTCACACTTAATTAACCAGCACATTGACGGGTTGGGCTGGTACAGCACTATGGAAAATGGGTATTCCTGATACTGCCTAACAAGTAAATATTTCATATGCAGAAGGGGGGGTGGGGAAAAAGAGACTTTCTCAGTCCTTGATAAGAATGTGTCCTTTCACAAAAACACTGACTTTTTAGCAAGACACAGTTTTCTGTGCCTCACTTACCTTGCTTCTACATGTGAAGACAATTTAAACAGAGATGATTATAAATAGTTAAAGACATTTCCATTTGTAACTGCAAACTTTTAAAGCACCTGATCTGGACTTGTCATTTAAACAACAATGGACAAAAGGCAGCTTTAAATGCAGTATACTTTTTAATACGGACAGAGAAAATGATCAAAGGGAAAATTTCAATTTACTTTTTTGTTTTAGGAAAATGGCACAAGCATTTTTTTAAATAAACAGCAGGTAGAAGAGGGAGAAATTCTTACAACACTAAGTACAGCATGTAGAATGGAAAATGAAACATATTACTGAGAATGACAGAAAATTTCAGGACAATTTTAGCAAAGTGTGAAGGGATTTTGAGTCAACACTTGAAGGTTATTTTAATAATAGCTAAAGCCTATTCAAATAAAAGCTTAAGAACCCTGGTGCCTTTTGCAGCTATGAGGATGTTTACAGGACTCAGCAGTTTGCAACCTGCCCCAGCTAAACCTGAAGGCTTTGTGCTCAAGAATTTCAGATAATTTGGATTAGGACTGCCATAAAGGAACATGGGAACATTACATCCACACCAAGAAAACTTTTCTCATTCTCTTTTCTTGGTGGTCACATTGGAATCAAACCCTGCAAAAGTCAGACATTTCATAGATCTACAGGAAGCAGAGACAGACAATCTTTACAGTATTAGGTCATTACGTTCTTTCTTTTGCCAATGCTGGATTGTTCCCCATAGTTCATTCAGTCTAAATTTAAAATGACTCACTTGAACAGGGCTTCCACCATTCCCAAAGGGAAAGTGTAAAGTATTCTTACTCTTCAGCACCAAGTGTGGCTGTTCCCCCTTCAGATCTAAGGCCTCACCCTGCCTTGCTATACCATAGGGAAACCTGTGTTATAATTTCAAGCCTCAGTTCCCCTTGCTACTAAAACACTTAAAGAGTTTCTGATCAAGAAACAGTCTTTCCCTTCTAGAGGAATAGAAAGACACAAAATATGCTGTCAGGTCTGTATGGTATCACTAGTCTTTCAGTCCTTTAATACTGGGCTGTCCAATTTTGTTCTCAAGCTAAAGACCTCCTTCCTTCCCATTTAATGGGTTTAATCCTTCAAATACTAGTCTTTTAAAGATTTTTTTTCCAAATTCCTCATCTGTTGATGACACTACTGCAATGAAATAAAGTCCTCTGCCTTTTTCTGCATCACACAGCCATGACAGCAGGTCTTCCACTCTCACTTAGAAGTACCAGCTGGGAAGGCAAGGACTTAGGGCAGGAGCAATCACAGGATCACAAGCCTTCACCAGTTCATCAGTGTAGTAAAATGAAGTTTCAGCTCCCAATGACCTGTCTGGCTTTAAGTCACCTGAGTGCTTTTGCTGTGGAGCAACCCAGGACCAGAGCTAGTCCAACCTTACGAACAACAGTTTTAGAAAGAGTTTCCCTGATTATTGAAAATCATGTCTATAGACTAACAGATGTCGCTACTGTGAAACTTTCCCAGATAGTCAGCCAGAATACGTCAGCCAGAATATGTCAGCCAGCCAACTTAGTTCTTTTACTCTTTCCTCATACAGAACATTGCTCATTCCAACTTCTTAATATTTTTTGTTAGTGTTCTCTTAACTCCTTCCAAATTGTTGACTACCCTGGATGTAATGGTATCCAGAACTATTTATTAAGAAGAAGCTCCTCATAGCTGTGAAAGGGACTGGATATCTAGAAAGTGAGGCTGATGCATTTCATTGCCCTGTACTGTATTTAAGGGGAAGCATGCTGGTTTAGTCACCAACAGAAAGGGGCCGTTTTCACAGACAGACAAGCAAGTTGGACTTCAGCTATATTGACTTCGTTGTTTCACCCCGATCCTTGCCAGGTAGCGTGTTTTTCAGACATCTATTCAAACTCATATTGGCTTCGTCTTTGCTGTAGTAGCTTGACTGTAAACGCAGTTTTGCATATAATTTGAGTTCCATTTGCACACAGTAGGCAAGTTTTGATGGAGGACCTAATACATACTAATTCAAACTACCCTTGCAGCGGGATGACTTAGCAGACGTTTTAAAGCATAGGTGATACTCTCAGTCTATTTCCAGTGCATCATTGTTTTCTGAAGGCCATCCCAAAGACTGCAGGTCAATATTTAGTTCACTTGCTGAGGATACCATGAAAGGGCCTGGTTAACATCATCTGTGATGGTACTTGCTGACCAGGAGGCATGTGCTAAAACTACCTACTGACTTCACTCGTGGCAAGATACAGCCAGCCATCAGAAAGCAGCAGTTTCAATTATTGTCATCTGAGTTGGCAGGCTATGACTCAGAATGTCTGTGTGCATGATTACACAAGCTTAGTTATCCATACAAAGCAAATAAGGTGTAAGATAGTTCAAAATCACTATTTACTGGTCTACAGAGTGATATTTATCAAGTGTCACAAAAGTACGCTGCATCAAAAAGGCATGTAAAGGCATCATTATTGTGAAACCCACTTACAATTGGCTTCCAAAGTTTGTAATGAACTTTTAAAAGAAGATGAAATGTATCCTAAATTCTTCACAGTTTATGATCAATAGACTATAGGAAATCAGCTCAAAATGACAATATTAAACTATGAATGTTTGTGTGCACCACTGCAGATAACTACCTGAAAGATGTAAATCAATAGTATAACAGATGGGGGAAAAGAGAGATTATTTTTGTATGCAAATGGAATGACTTAAACTAGTACAAATCAGAAATCAAGACTGTTCAGCAAAAGGTTTTCTGAAGGTTATCAAATTTATATTTATTAGCGATTTCTTCTTGTCATTGGGGGAAACATTACGACTGGAAAAATACAAAAGTGACATTCTTCATATTGCCTCTTCTCGTACCAACATGATCTTATTCTTCAGAAATATAATGAGCAATACCAAAAGGAGAAAAATTTTATAGACAGCCTAAGTAAACTAAGATTCAGAAATAATAAACAACACAAACAGTTTATTAACAGGCTGACTGCACAAAGAAACAATTAAAGGCAGAGAGAAGAATGCAACTGTTTAAAGCCTCCTCAGTCCATGTTAAACTGACTTCCTCAGCCTGACTTTGTATGGATGATCTGTCTGTACAAGAATGATCACAGTGGAAGGCACCTTATGGGCTAGCTTTATAGGACTCACATCCACATGAGAAAGACAGATTTGAGGATACCTTTGTATCTATTTGCCAGCTGTGAGGTAACGTACTGATGAGGTTTCTTACACTCTGTTAATATGGATTAATGAAACTAATATGGACTAATGAAAGAACAGTGTTGTACATTTTCACTGAAATATGGTCAGACTTTTGGAGATAAACACAAGTAATCCATACTCAACATTCTCCAGGTCTCACAACGTCAAATCTTTCGAATTAAGCATGAAGAGAGCTGTTTTCTCATTCGGGAAACCTAACATTTACTGTATCAGATTAATCAGAAATACTTGCAAACAAAGCATTCCCACCAGTACCACCTTTTTCCAAGTAAACTAGACAGGCTGGATATTTGTAGGACTTCATAGATGTAGTTTTCTGTTCTCTAGACACATCTGCTAATGTCATTAGGCACAGACACTGGGGTGGGTCCCCCATTTTCTTTGGCCCAAGTTTTGACCTCCCCTAAAAAGATGTATTAGAAGCCAGTGGGCACCAATTTAATTCCTTGCTTTTCCATAAGCAACAGGGCCAATGGCAAACAGTCAAGATATTCTCTTAGAAGCCTGAAGTGGCATTAATATGAGCTTGGGACTCTACCAGGTCTTTGAGTACAGAATTTAGACTTTTCTACTGTAACACTACACATATGAATGTTCTGAAGCTTCCATTACCTGCAGGCTTTTTTAAAAACAGAAGAATGTTTGATTTGGATGGTTGCATTAAATTAGGGGATATTAATGGATTATACCCACAGCCTCAAAAGTAATTGCCAGTTGTCCACAAGTGACTACCTCTATATGAAGGCCAAAATTATCAAAGCAAACCACAACAGTAATTCATAAGCACCGAACATGTGCTCCTTGTTTATCTTTCTGGGTCAGTGCCTCCAGTCTAGCCAGAAACTTCATTACTTCTCAAATACAACAGACAGCAGTTAGAATTCAGAAACTCAGCTTTATTTACAAATGAATGTCCTGTTTTGGGGCAATTGTTGTAGCATGGCCACCCTAGAGACAAACGCACTCACTCCCAGACCTAAAATGAGTGTATTTGGAAGACAGCAAGAAAAAAGGTATACTGGAAGTCCTTTAGTTGTCCTCAAACAGGCAAATAGAGGGCTTCAGATTTTCTATAGTAAAGATTCTTTCACAAGCACAGCATCCCCAAGCCACAGTATACATATATATAAACACATGTACATATAGATGTGCATGTACAAACATAAAACTTGCATATATTATTTTTATTGTATAGTGCTGCAAAAGGAAATAGAAACAAAATACTAAAACCAAATAATTGAAATTAGGGAACAAGTTCATCTGAACCTCTTACAGTCTGAAAGCATCATAATGCGAACTGCCATTCAGAGTGCCAATCTAACAACCAACACGATGGTTAACCAACGAGATAATAACCAACAAGAAACCTAAAAAGTGCTTCTGAGTAGAACATAACAGTTCTGAAGCCTGAAGAAAATTAACTAAATATCTAGAGAGAGCTTTTGTTTATGTGTAGAGCTTCAAGTGAGATTAACGCACTTTAAAACTTTTGCAGATAGCTAACAGGGCAGTTCTACCATCACAGGAGCATTTGCATCTGAGTGCTATAACTAGTAATGAAGCCTGCTCGGATGTTCACAACAAAATATTCTAACTCCTGTTAACTATAACTGGACATATTTGGATCTGATGCCTAATGCTAGACACTTGCATTTGTACAAGTCTGCTAAAACACCTATATCATGCATCTCCACATAGCCTACAAATTGTCCTAACGTCTTCTATGCAAACCGTTATAAGCCTGAAGCTGCCTCAGTGCAAATAAAGTACATGCATCTGCCGTCCCTGACTGGGAGAATATCTATCCACAATATTTACAGAAGCAATGGCTTCTCAGACTTTTTTTTTTTTTTACTCCTATTCTTTCCAAGTAAAAAATGTATTTTTTTTCTTTTTCCCCCTCTTCCCCATTTTGTGTCTTTTCTTTATTTTCTATTTTACAGTAGCTATGCATAATATAGATGAGAAAATACCAGTATCAACACAGAAAATCATGCTGGACATGAATATTCAAGTGCTAATGCATAGTATCTGGACATCTTCAGACAAAACCTGTTACATCTCTAGGATGAAGTCTCACACAGTATGGTAACACTTCATAGTTTAAGAAATAGAACAGAATAAGAATTTGAGCAACACCTTATTTGTACCACTGTTGCTTCCATAACTTCACAAAACTATCTTTCTTTGGGAAGCTGACCCTTCAAAGAAAGTAGCAGAAGTGTGGGCTGTGTTATTTACTTCCATGTTTTGAAATTTCAACTGATGTTGACCTCTGACAAAGAACCAAGACAGCCAAAGAGCAAGTGAAACAGTGTAAGAACGCACTAATAGATCTGAACATAAAAGCTCAAGTAGTTCAAAAAACCAACCCATCGTATCATCAGAGCAGTTCTGAGAACTCAGAGATGCCCCAAGTAAACAACAAAAGATTTTGGTATCTGGAAAGAACTACCTGAACAGTAGAAATACAATAGAAAGGCCTCTTTCAAGAAGAGAGGGGCATAATAGTCACTCCCAGGAAGTTCATGATTTCAGAAGACAGGACTTGTGTCAGGATCCTGGTTTTAGATAGGATGATAGAACACTAATCAAGTTCTAAGTATGCAGTGATATCAAATTGGAAGAAATAAAAAATTATGAGGAACAGCATAATAAGATATGGAAGCCATTTGATCTTTTAAAAATCCGAGTTAATAGATATCAAATGCAATTTGGTGGAAGTATTCACCCATGAAGGAAACAAAACCTACAAAATGATAAAATACTGTTGTCTGCTGATCAAGGAAAGATTACTTTGAAAATCTATTATATTGAAATGATTGCTGGGAGAAAGAGAGAGCTGTTTGTCAGCAGGAAAGCAGACAGGCATTCTCATGTGAATTTAGAAGTCTCCAACCACGTAGCTATGGTTAGGGTGTAACAATCTAAATCCCATTTTATTTTAGGTATGAAATGGGATCTCTGTTTGAGATGTCAGGGTCTCTACTAAATGAGCAGAAGTCAACTTATTGGATAGTGAAATACTGTTTCTAAATGATTTTAGACTTCAAAATAGCTGTTACTAAAGGGTTCAAATTGATGAGTTTTGAGTCAAATTTTATCTGTACAGAAGACTTGGAAAAGGATTAGTCCACACACAAGCATCAGATACCTACATATATACTGGAAGGATCATACACTCAGGAATTTGTCCACCCCTAGATGTATCACTGGAATTCACAGCTATTACCATCATTATGGCAGCTTTTCACATCAAGTTTTTCTGGTTTGAGTGCCTTGTAATCACCTGCAGAGTAGGCAGGGTGGGTTTATCCTAGCCAAAGATCTATAAATAAAGTCTAGCTTGATTACTATGGACCAAAACTTAAAAAAAGAAAAGGACCACAACAATAAGAACACAGAACTCAAACCTCAAAGTTAATACAGAGGGCAGAAAAAGCAAATATTCTACCAAAATGTTAAACAGATTAGACCAAACTCAGTCACCAGCAATATCTTCAGATGTGTCATGACAGCATTTAGCCATAACAGAGGGGTATAAACGGCTTTCTGAAGTCTTTCCATACTTCTTTCTCTAGCCTAGGATGCCCATAGACATGAATTGGAACTCTTCTAATCTTCCAACACACTGGTGTATTGCCATTAAGGAAAGCAGTGTTTCAAGCAGGTAACATTCTTTTCTAAATTACCCTGAAATATTGTGAAGGTAAGCTGAATGAAAACGAGTGCTACAACTAAGGTTTAAAGGGGTTGAGAACTGGACTCTGAGCGTCTAATGTGAGATGGTATGTCAAGGGAAAGGGAAAAGTAAGTGACAGAAAACAAATGGAATGCAAGGGGAAAAACCCAAATACTGTAAGACTCATTCTTCTCAGTGCCTGTACTTTGGGGTCCTCATTTGGCAGAATGAAAGACAATTTTTTTTTCCTGGAGCTAAGAGTAATTTTTTCTTCTTTCCCTCATTTTCTACATCTTTGTACTGCCTTTGGCATAACAGAGAAAACAAAGCTAATAACAAAGAAAGGACTAGATTTCTTTAAAATGTTTTATTGTCAATTGTAATTCAGCTTTAAATGGACTCTTGTCAGTTAGGGAATTGGTCTCAATTATACTTTTTCTGAATGTGAGAACACAAAATGTGAACTACAAAGTATGACTACTTATCAGCATTGTATCAGCTGCCCGTGGGATTCTCCCCTTTCTTTTTCATTCCACCCTCTTTGGAGTGTTTTTGTCGTTATGGTACCAGACCTCAGGATTGCTGTTTATCCAAAGACTCTTCTCAAGGCAAGAACTGGGAACAAAAGGGGGAAGAAAAAGGAGGAGGGAGAAATCTCAGGTTTATGGTTTCATCTGTGTGCTTATGTCCATATGCTTTTTCCCCCCTTCCTGCTTCCTTTTGCCAACCAAACTTTTTTTTTTTTTTTTTTTTTTAAAGTAATATATTCAGTGTCTGCTATTGTACTGAAATGTCTCAGGGTTCATCCAGCTATCACAGCTAATACTAGCCTTCATCTTTAAATAAGAAGTGAATACTTTTTGTCTGTCTCATATATATATACACACACACACCCCCCCTGAACCTTAAAAATGCCTCAAAATTCACTTGCAAGTACTTCAGCTGATGTTAACATCATCTAGGTAACTCAGTTCCTGTAGAATATCTGTACATGCAGGTGCCACTAGTCTTCTCTTCCAAAGGAATGATTGTTTATCTTGAGTGTCATCCATTCACTTTCATCTTCACCCACACAGAAGAAGGTGCCAAGATCTGACTTTCAAAAGGATCAGACCTCTGACCTATCTGACTTTCCCCACAGGCTGATGAAGGGTCAAAAGAGCAGCAGAGGAAGTCTGACCTACCCTTGTTCTGTGAAACAGACTGTAAAAGCGAACGATTAAGAAGTAGCATAGCCTCACTACTCAACACAAAAAGCACAATATTAAAGAATGCAATGAAGTGTTTCCCAGACCCTCGGCTCTTAAAAAGATGATCCATCGCTTTGATAGAAATTGCACCAAGCATAAACGACCATATTAAGTTCATAAAGAAAAACCGAATTCTTATCTAAGACACTGGCTAATTAGACTAGCAGTATAGTTACCATCATAATGCTAAAAAAGGTAAAGTACAGGTCTGAAAGACTAAACCAGCCAGAAAACAGTAAGTACAATGGAAAATATGTCCCAGTTTAGAAACAGATTTCTAATGATCAAAAAATAGAAGTATGAAATAAAAGGACTAAAAATATTGGAAATAGCCTGCTAGACTTTTCAGCCCCTCAGTAGCTTTTAAAATCTCATCTATCAGTATCCCAAAGCTTTCTACCAAAGTATCTCAATACAGAGAACACAGATGATATATCTACAGCCTTACTGCCATCAGTTCTACAGCTAGGTAGTTTTCCTTCAGTTTTAGAACCTGTAATATAGCAAATAACCATGATTTACAGACTTTTTTTTTAATTAATGATGAGGTCTTAGTTTGGGGTGCAAATACTCAAGATAAAAAGTGTAAAATCATGCAGCAAGCCAAAGAAATATTGCCTTGAATAGTAAACAGAAGAAAACTAATGTAATCAGGATGAAGTTGATATGTGCAGACTGTGGGTGCTGGAAGTGAGGTAGTTGAGATTCAGTAAAAGAGCCGATCAGGGTAGTGTAAATGGGGTCTTGAATGACTTAACCACTTGGTTTCTTGCTTTTTGTTTGTGTTGGCATACAGAAAGTCTGGCAATCTTAACCAAAAGCAGATAAAATCTGAGTATGTGGCTAGGTAGACAGAGATGTAGACAAATACAAATGCAATTTACATTATTACAGAGCATAAATAACATTGGTTAAAGAAGCTATAACAGCTTTGTTTCATATATCACAAAGCAGAGACAGAACTACTGTGTAGCATAACACCACACAGCTGAATGGAAGTGAAAAAATAAACCGAGGACTCCTGTGATTTTAGCTCAACAGGAGGCAGTAGCACTTGCAGACTTGTTTAAAAGAAGTTCAAGATATCTTGTATATCTTTGTATATGAATCATTCTGTTAGTAAGAAAAGACATGTTGGTTAAAATTGAGACATGGGGACTGGTCCACCTCAACTGAAAGAGACAAGGAGAGTTTGGAGACATTCATTGCAGAAGGACAAAGAAGTATGTTTTAGGAATGACAAACATCAGTTTCTCAAGCTTTAGAGAAACGCAAGAAAAGGCGTCATGTTCAAAATAGTAAACGAGCACACAGAAAACAGGTAAGCGGACTATGTTAATTATCTTTAACAAACCATCAGATCACACGGGAATTGCAGCAGCGTGAATAGGACGTACTCAGAAAGGCTCCAAAAGCACCTACTGTAGTTGGGTTTTTTTTAAAGCGCCAAGTTAACCTAGTGTTTCCTGCAAGACAAGTTCTTTGCCGCAACATACTAAGCCAACACAAGGTAAATACTTTGTGACCTTCATCTAAAAGTGCAAAGCATATTCCAATGAATCATATATAGCATTCTGAATGGTTAAAGAAGTGTTGAAAAGAACTATGCAATGCTTAGGAAACCAGCCTTAATGGCAGACTCCTCCAGTATTATCATCTCTCTTGCTTTTCTGATCATTTCTGTTTCTGTCATTGCTATGCTCAGAATATCTATTGCTCTGAATGCTCTAATTTGATACTCTTTGCTGAAGTGATCAATGCCTCAGTATTCTTTGTTCAATTGTCTGACAAAAAAACAACAACAACAAAACCCCACCGAAGAAAAACCCCACCAAAAAAACCCAGAAGAGAGGCTTTTTTTCCCTATAATAAAAATGAAGGTTCATGACTGCTAGGAAAGGCAAGTATGGCAATGAATAAGTCTCTTTATTGACTGGAGATGTTTGCAAAATTGGAGAGAAAAGCAGAACAGAGGGTAATCACACTGCCATGTCTAAAAGGAGGACAGGCTAATTCCTTATATCATCAGTAAATAGATAGGTTACTCTTGAGGTTCGCTTAGGGGAACTCAGTTTTCCTCTGAACAATTTTGAAGTGTTTTCTGTCTTTCTTGCCTCACTTTATTTTGTTTGGGTTTGGGGGTTTTTTTTGGCTAAGTTTCCCAACTAGACCTTGCAATTGCAGACCTAATGAAAAATCACTTAGTTCTTTCTTCCTGTGAATCGGACCACAAAGCTGGATTTTCTGTTTGTTTAAAAGGAAGGGTCCAAGTCCTGGAAGATGCTGAGTGCTCTCAGCTTGATAACTTCGTAGATCAGAAAATCACTTGGCAGCAGTACAGATGCAATTATTTTTGGATTGCTTAGTCTGACATCTCTGTCTCTCTTGGGCAGACTTTTCCCCTCCCAGTCTGTTCTACCCACCTCGCCATCTCCATACAACCTCCTCTTGCTTTTCTCTTCTGAACTCCACATCCACACAGGTAACAGCCTCCAATTCTTCCCTTCCCAGGGTAGCTAAGAAATAATGGGGGAGTTCTGTAGGAGCTGCTCTTCTTCACACAGTGTCCACAGTCTTAACTGGTAACAGTGAATGATATCAAGACAGTGACAAAAAGCGTCCAAGAGACCTTTCTAGTCAGAATAACACAGCCAATTCGTTTCCCCTGCCAGGGCATGACCAGAAGCTGGACACTTCACTGTATCAGTCTTGTCACTGTTCTGTAACACTACGGCAGAGCTTCCCCCCAAACAGCATACACTTTGAAAATGTCTTTTTTAAAGGCTGAAGTCCTACTTCTAAAGGAAATAATACATTTTCATACTACATCTTGAATTGTAAAATATTATTATAATTTAAAACCTGTATTATATTCGATCAAGATACAATTTACCATTAGAAAAGAGACACATCAAGAGCTTAATGAAAAATATTAGGGTAATGGTTTGGTTGAAGACAGTATTTCAACAGGTACATTTCAGAGTTTAATGCAATTGGAATTAAACCCACTCTTAAGACTTGTGTGGCTGAACATAAAGTTTAAAAAGAACTGTGCCGATCATCTATAGTTGCTTATTCTAGACTTCCCTATCTCTCTGATACAGTGTATATGAATTATGTAACATTAACCAAAAAGTTAAAGGTATAATAGCAAAAAAAAAAGCCTCCAAACAAGTTGAGAACTTTCAGCCAGTATGCATAATTGTCTACATAAATTTATTCAATGAACAGAATACAGAATACCATTAACAGATTTTCTTCATCTATCTTCATTTTCTAAGCAGCTCAGTTAAAAAGAAAATAGTGCTGTTTCTTATTCATTGCCATGAGTTTCACATGTTAAACAAAGGCAGACCAACCTTAAGCCTTTTGATAAATAAGATACTGTGGCAACTGCAGCATTCACTTTGTATCCCATTTCTCCAAATTCCTGTCAGCCAGATGTCACTTGCAATGCAAACACTAGAAAAATATGAAATAATAATTTCATACATCATCTATGTGAGCACAAGCCAGTCAAACATTCGATACAAATTCAAACTGCTATACACATAAAGCAAATATAATCCAAATAATATTTAGAATGATTGAAAGGCTTTTGATTTGGAAGTGTATTCTCTTAAGCTAAGTGGTCCCCAAGACCATCTAGAAAATTCAATTGTTTCATTTTAAAATGTTTTCTGCCCAAAATTATATCAAATCCTAATGTCTCAGTAGAAACACATGGGATTGGATTGCTGACTGGGCGCCTGATGTCAAAGAGGAATCTAATTTTCCAATGGCATTTCCTCATACTGTCTCACCAAAACACAAAATTGATAAAATTTTAATGGATAATTTTTAGAGCAGGACATTAGCCACTGTGCTGGGAAATAGTGCAGGAGAACACGATGTAGCAACAGAAAGGCAATGTATCAGAAGACAGTTTGAATAAATATAATATACAGCACATGCCTTACATTCTGCATTTTTCTCTTGCAAGCAGAAACAGAATTCAGGAAGTAAGTTTTGCACTAACAGGCATATCTCTCTTCGTCTCCTTTTTCAGAGCATTTTTTAGAAGCGACCTCTTAAAAATATAGGTGTGATACATTACTTCAAAAGGCACAGTGTTCATCTTTTACTGGAGCAACAGAGTCACAGTCAACACAGTCCTCTTCTGACTGAAATCAACTGTGAAAGTCATATTGACTTCAACGACTACACCACTAAACACACAACAAAATGTTTTTGTTAAATAACTCTACAGTAAAGACTGCAGTGACGGAATAAATGGACTATTAACCTTCTGGATCTCCTGATGGGGCTAGGTATTGCAAGTATCAAATGTAATACCAAAAGCCATGACATAAAACAAAATGAAAAGGACTAAATTCTACTCCTGATGACAAAGGAGTTATACTAGGAAGAAAGGTACTCATTAACTGTATTATGTTATCACTCAGTAATGATGCAAAACGTGTGTATGGCAATGTGCTATTTAAAACGGGTTCTTCTCTTAAGTATTTTCCTTTCAATTAAGTCATTAATCATGTAAAATTAGAGACTTATTTAGAAAATACAAGTGGAGAAGTGAAAAAAACCAAATGAAATAAGATTTTCCTAACCTTTGTAATTTACTTTGAATTTGTAATGAAAGTGTAACACAGTGGAATATATGGCGATCAGGATTGACCCAGCTTCCCAGCAACCATTCCATGTAATTTATTATTACCTGGCTTTGACATCTGTGTGTGTATATATATATATTCAGGTGATTGTTTATGCTGATACAGAAAGGAAGAGCTGCATTTATGGTTAGGAGACCTATATCTGCTTTCATCAAGACTTAAGCATTAAAAAACTTTAATAAATATTTAAGTGAAACTTGCAGAACATTAAAGAGACCACAACAAAAGCAATCAGTGATTAAAGTGGAGAGGTTTAATCTTCGGGGGAAAAAAGGCCTGTCCACACCACATGCCAAGTCTGCCACAGGTTAGGATTTTCCTTTCATAGTGATCTGAGAAACCTCACTGAAGTCCTCAAACTGGTTAAAAACTAGGGCTGGTTATGCAGCCAAAGATACCTCCATAGCTACAGATTTATTTCAAAACGCTTGGTTTTGTTTCACTGCTCAGAGGCCAGAGCCACTCTGAAGAATATATGAATATTTTTGTAAGCTCTTTGTGGTTCACTGCATGCTTTCTTCCACTTAGCCTTGGTAGGAGACTTCTCTAGATCTAGTCAATAAGATGCTTTTGGCACAATACAAAAGCCATGCTAGGGCAGGGTAAGAGATAACTTCCCCAAACTCCATCTATGAGTGGAACATAACCAACCAATAATTGCCTGTCCCATGGTCCAATCAGTTAGTTATGCCCTTTCCCAATTCTTTCACCATTTCTGCAACAACAGTCTGCCAGATTGCCACATCTAGTCCATCCTCCACACCAGGCACCTTTAGTCGTCCTGCAACACAAAGGAGCTCCCCTTTCTAATATTAAAAACAAAAGATGGAAAACTGGAATGCTGAGCTGGATGCTTGTTCTTCAGTGTGTGCAAGCAGGAGAAATAGGGCACAGCCCCTGCTCCTTCTTTCCTCTTTCCTGCTCCATCCCCTCTGTTCTTCAAAGGTGGCAGAGGAAAGCTCTGCTTGCATTGCATAAAGATTCAACTGGGAAAGGTATCCAGTACAGGAAAGAAAATATTTCCAGAGAGGACTGAAATTCTCAGAGGGTTGGCAAGGTCTGCATTGTCTTGATTTGGCTGCTCACAGTAATGAAATCTAAACAGACTTTTATTAACAAGCCTTTTCACACCTCCTCTGCTCTCAGCAGCTGAGCTCAGCACAGAGACACAGACTATAACACAGTAACTTTGAGAAGGTTTCTGTGCCTCTCTTAAATGGAGCATGCACTGGTTACCTAACTGTGCATGAGTACAATACAGCACAGGCAGCTTCTGCCAAAACTCTATTACTGGAGGAAATTGCAAAATTGACAGATTTGCCATCCTAAAGTCACAATGGCCTAAGAATGAAAAGAAGAATGAAACAGCCAATTCCCCCAGTAGACTATGCTCTGCAACCTGGCTGATCTGCACTGATTGCCCTTGATAGTTCCAGGGCTTGGAAGAACTCTTTAATTACCAAATTGACTCATGACTCTACTTCCAGCTTTGCAAACACCACTGAACTTTTATTTTAACAAAAAAAAAAAAAAAAAAAAAAAAGCACACTGAAAACAAACCATAGCTGCCAACACTTTTCTTCCTCATTTCTAGAGAAATGTAAAGTCTGACACTTGTAGTTTTATCCTTAGTCTGTCCCCTCTCCTCCTCAAAAGGATTTCACTTCTCATGCCAATTGAATCTCTCTTCTCTGAACTCCTTTCTCTCCTTGTAAGACTTTGAACTTTCTAAGCAAGCAGATTAAATTAATATCTATCTGTCCAAGAGTACAAGACTCTGTGTACCATATTCAGAATACCTAATATAAGGTGGGTTAGATGCTGGAGCTGATGGAGAGAAGCAGGCACAGCAGAATTGCAACAGAAGCTGTTGGCAGTTTGAGTAACTGGTGCACCTGTGCAAGCCAACTACCTATTTTGACTCTACTCAAAGAACACACCTCATACAACTTGCCAGTGGCTTCCTGTAGCAGGCACTTCATCAAATAAACCCCAAAATTATTACAGCAAGCTCCTCACACAACGAAGAAGGAGCTCTGCATGCAGAAATACACTGTGTAGGTTTCCACAAGCTGAACTTACTGACCCACTACAGGCAGAAATGATTCCATAAATGCCCCTTTGCAATATTTAACCTTGAAAATGTGCAACTGGGCAGAGTTTGGTCTTACATGTCTGTGTTCTCTTTGCTTAAAGGTTATTTAGATACACATCTGCAACTCCAAGACAAAGTACTTCTTAATTACCTCATGTTCACACTGCACTTTCAGGAAGGAAAAAACTATACAAGTGCTAAGTGCTATTAACATCATCCCCTTCTATTTTTCTTTTTCAGCTTTTAAGTGAATATAGTGCTTGTGAAAGTTGTTGGATTGACAGCTCTAGAGACTGAAGTCTAAAGTGCAGCACACCCGCTGAGCCAAACAGAACTAAAATGTACAAAAGCTTCTCACCAAATTTTAAATACATGCTTCATTTAGTTATTACATGGCTGGGTGTAATACTAATACAGAAAGTTTTGCTGCTCCCATTTATTTGTTTTACACATCAGTTCAAACTCTTCCTTTATTTTCTACTTTCAAAAATAATTTCTTGCTGATGTGCAACACTCCAGAGGCTGCTTCCCTGCCTTCAAAATCCTACATTACAATGGAGCGCTGTTGAAGCATAACTTCATGGTACTGCAGTCAGGTACAATGCTTCGTCCTGGCATTCACTTTGCACATCACAGAGAAGTAATCTCATACAGTTTTAGTACCGATCACATTAAGTGCTTGGCTGCAGTAAATGTTACTCTATATTATAATCTACACCTGAAGCCAGAAGCCTTCCAACAGAAGATCTCCTTCAGTTAAGAATATTAGTGTTTCTTAGAAGACTAAGTCAATACTTAAACAACAATTCAAGGTCTCCTGAGAAAGGTGGCATTTTGGTTTGGCTTAAACACCAGATTTCCAGGTGTACACTTTTAACCACTGAAGGGGTGTTTTGTTTAAGTCTTTTGGTTATTTTTAACTTACTTCTTTAAAATCCTTTTTGGTATACCTAAAGACAAATCTTACCTTCTGAGAAATTTCTCTTTATACATTCAGCTCAGTTGTAAAATTTCCCCATGATTTCAGCAAGGGCCACCACTCCTTTCATGAGCCTATCATTTCTGCTTTCTTGTAAACAGGTTCTCTGAATTACATTAACATTTACTGGCTGTAGGTTTCACGCTCTCCTTTTATCCACTGTCTGCTTGCCTCTGGATAGGACTGTTTCAGATTTAAGTGAAGGCACTGATCCCTATTGAGTAGAGTGAGCACATAAGATGTGGAACACCTGTAGTGCTGCTACTTACAGCTGTTTCAGATCCTTCCAGAACATTCCTTTACTTTGCCTTGACGGGTCCCAAAAAGCAAATTTGGTGCCCCTGGGTCATCTTCAGTCCTGAGTAACTTCGAGGCCTGGCACTCAGAGAAAGTAATTCCTTAGCACTTCCAAATACTTTTCAGTTCAGGAAATTTTTCAGCGTTTTTTGTCAGGGCAGGCTGGTCTTTTACAATTTTCATCCTGCAGTGCTGCTTCTTTCTATTTCATTTTGACTTAATGTCATTAGTTGTCTTTCATAGAAACCTGAGCATTCTTTTCCTAATTTATCTAGATGGTACCCTGACAGCAGCTCCCTTGATCAAGACTTTGCCATTTATGTCTCTTCTCCTGTTAATCATTCTCTGAAATGAGATTTGTAGTAAAAAATAATTAAATCAAGCCTGAGTGCCTTCAGATTTCTTGGGATTCTGGATGCTCACTCAGGCCAGGCCCTTTGGAGACACTGCTTTCTCTGGTTTACTAAACAAGCTGTTAGGGCTATTTTCCTATACTGGACGGTCAAAGCAGATTTTGCCATCAGTGAAAATAAGTAGAGGTTTACAGGATGTAGCTATGACACCCAGACACCTTGCTGTTTGATAGTTCTCCCCAAAAGTATCCATCTTTTTCTATTCCTGGTTATACATTTTAAAAATTGAATCTGGAGGCAAAGTGGCCACATGATAATTTTTCATGTCTTTGCTTCTTGAAAACAAGAATTCTTGGTTATGCAAAAATGTCTACACAACTCCAGGTTCCCAGCTGTCCTCTTTCCTTCAGATATTTATTTTCTATCACTTCATATGTGGGGAGAAGGCGGCAAAAGACTAATGATTTGTTGGAAAGAGATATTAAAAAAACCCTTCTTATAAATGTGGTCTACACCTTATGTTTATCTGCCTCATGTTTCATGAGGTCTGATTCTGAATGAAAACCTCCAGGCTGTACAATGCTGCAGGTTCTCTTCTCATCAAGATTATGCATCTCATAGAGGTTAGACTTGTTCTCTGCTGCCAGAAAACTGTTGCAAGTTAAATTCTTATTCACTGTGTCCCAGGCATCTGTGGCCTGGTCCCTAAAAGTCTAAAAGGCCAACCACACCCAACATCTCTATTTCTCTGACCAGTGGGAGTCTCTACATTAAGAGTAAGGCTCATTTGTCAAGGAGATGAAACTTTTATCAACCTGAGACGATAAAATGAACTGCCCCAAGGGAATAAAAAAATACTACGATATTTAGCAGCTTCCACCTCAATGCGAGGCATATTTCTTTATGATGTTGCTGGCATAAACACGGATGTAAGATGAGCCTAAACTTTCTTAAACAAGAAACGTTACTGACTACATTCTCCCAGCTTGGGGAAAAGTAGGAAGAAAAAATGACATGATAGATGCGCAGTCACATACAATTGCTTCAAAGCCAGAAGGTGCTGAGGTTTTACAGCACTCAATATGTTATAGGAATGTCTGCATGTGTGTGTGTGTGTACACATGTAAGACTACATATAGATCTACGTATGTATAGAACAGGGTGAAACCAAACAAAAAAACCCCAACCAACTCACACCCACCTACCCCCCCTTAGGACTTTTGTGACATCTCATATGACAGACCTGCATTTGTGGTTAAGCCAGAAATGATCATCCAGCTTTGTCAAACACCACTGATTTTTACGAGAAATAGGTTTACAGTCTGCTAAATTCAAGGCAAATTGTCATCCAGCTTCTTGTAGTACAAATGGCTGCATTTAACGCATGTTCTTGCTATTAGGTCTAAAGCATTACAAGACCGAAATGTTCTGTATCTCATCTCAAATTTTCAAACAATCCAATATCCAGGCTATATATAGATATATTCTTGCTGTTCAATCTCTTAAAAATCAATCAATATTAATGTGTCTGCCTTAAACTTTTAAGGTCATTGTCTCCCTTCTGACATCTTTAACTACATCAACATCACATTATATCATTATAGACTCATGAAGCAATGTACTTTTACATTTTTGCAAGATAATGTCTCTTTTGTGTTCCAGTTTTTATCATAATATAAATCTTGAAATGCAATTTGCATATCTTTTGTTTAGTGAAGGAGACCCCCATTTAAGACTTTGTCATTTTAATACATAGACTTAAAAGTGGATGACTTTTTAAAGGAAATGCACCAAAATATTCCAATTTATTCTTCAACTGAAGCGGCTGCTGCATCAGTAAATTAGTAAATTCCCTTAACAATACACTTGCTAACAATTATGGTCTGCCCGCCTTGGGCTCGCTTGACAGTAGGGCTGCCATCTGTTGAGAAGTCCATTCATGGTTTTAAAGGGCTATTTATAGGTTTTTATTTTAAACATTGCAAAATACCTCTTTGCTTTTCACCCTTCCCTCCACTTATTCTGCTTTTCCTGCCCTCTGTTCATCTTTCTTTTCATGCAGCTAAAAGGTGCTGCTATACTTCCAACATTGCACTGTCTCTCTGCACCAGCAGCCACGTCACAGCAAAAGGCTTTCAGGCATATTCATTCTTAAGGCCAGTCTGGCCCATTTTTAATGGCCGAGGTGCTCAAGCAGAGATGAGGGAGGACACTTAAGGAGAGGAAGGGACAATAATGAACAGGATCAATCAAGAAATTCAAAGGCAGCCATGAAGGAAACAAAATCAAGACGATGAATGAGAAAGGGATGGTAGGAGCCCCAGCTTTGGATAGATGGATATTTCATGAATTCCTTCAATAAATAGGGAACCTCTAGGGAAATTCAACACCTGGCAATCTTAGTGGATAGTGGTGTTGCAAAGAAAGCATAATGTTCACCCCTCTGGTAAATTCAAGCAATTAAACCCCCTTTAAAAAAAAGGCCTTCTTAGGCTTTCTGCCCAGTAAACTCACAGTGAAAAGCAACTTTAATAAATGTTATAAATCTCACCTCTGAGCCAACAGGAAATTCAAATGTTTGCATGTGCAGGAGCCAGGGAGCTGCTGAAACAAAAGGTGAAATCTGACTGGACAGTAGTATAAGCATGAGGCCCACAGACACGACAGGTTTTTGAAAGCATCCTTTCTGGCGCCAACTTTGACCATTTCTGTTTGTTACACCAGAGTTCTCCTTTCTTTGGGAGCGGGCAAATTTGTTTAGTGATGAGTTTGCTGGCTCAATGAATTCAGGATTACTCCCTATCATGCAGCATTATTGGAAAGCAGTTCTGAGTTTCAATGTTTTAGACATAAAACTAAATAAAGAAATAGCAACAAATATCAGCAGTTTGTAAAATGAAAAGATCAAAGAAAAGAGACTGCAGAGAATTTTTGATCAACACCCTGACAAGGGGTGTTAGTTTTAATAAACAGTAAGAATTTTAGGCCATTATGAAGCATGAGATGCAGTCTCAGCTGTGTTTCTAATTTCCTTTCTTGCCTTTACTGCTGTTATATAAAGCTCTGTAGTGACGAAAAACATTTATTGAAAAAATCTGAGCGCACCGTTTGGGATTACGTTATTTCATCTGCACGGAGCCTTCCCAGCCAATGAGAAATATTTCTTTCTCCGCCCTCCATGGTGCCAAGAGCTGCAGGCACATTCTGTGCATGGGACAAACCACTGGACAGAGACGCACTTGTATAAGTGAATAAGGATTTTGTTATTGGGTTTGAAGACTAAAAGATCATGGAATGCTGTTCATTTTATTTGGTACTTTTTTAAAGCTGTAGATAAACACAGCCAGAGCTTTGTGCACATTTTTTAAAAGTGAATTTAAGAATACAAAACCAATACATATTTGGCAATATATCCTGTGAGAAAGAAGTTTTCTGAAGAATTTCAGGTAACGTGTTGTCTACCAAGCTATGAATACTACACTTTTTGTCTACACACACTCTACAGGCTTATGGAAACACAAAAGGCCATGAAAATTAAGATGAAGAAAAGTGAAGGAGAGACAGAAGGCTCACGGAAATAAGTTATATTGCTGCTTAAATTATTCACAGGGATCAGGGCAGAGGCCTGTTCATTCTTCTACTCTTAACTTTTGGGGCCTTTCAGGTGGGCAGAGATGGTCAGTATGAGAGAAGTCTCTCCAGAAATCCCTTCCCCACCCTTGAAAAAAGCTGGAAATTAATTATTTTATTATAAGATGGTCACAAGGAACAAGTCTTTTTTTGTTAAAATGACTCCATCTGTGGCTTTTCACCTACAGTATTTTTCCTTAGGGGATTATCAAGATTATTATTAGTAATTATTACTAATAAGCCATTACTATGAATAATGGTAATTAGAGTATCATTTAAGGATCCTAGTCATAATCACTGTGGAAAACATATCAGCATAGTGAAGACCAAGGCTTTGCAACAGCACACCCAAATCTCATATGAGAAAATGAACAAGCACAGAGCTATACTCCAGAGAACACGACACTCAAAGCCTTTCATCCCTAAACTGCCAATAGCAGCATTAAATCCAGTGTTTGTCCACAGACAAATGACCAAAAAATTTTAGCAACTGCTTTTGTTTAAAAAAAAAAAAAGTAGAACAGTGGTTGTTTCTCCTTTAATTTTAGGATTTGGTAGAACCGCATGACCCCATCTCTAGCCCATAAAGTTCTGGTTGTGTGAAATCTCTGATGACAGTAAATATTGTGTACAGAAAGCAGTACAGACCCAGCTACCAAATGGATCATGGATACATGGAGAACATTCAGCCATTACGGATATTCCACAGAAGGGCAGAAATCCAGTCTGTGTCCCTTATTCACCAGAGCTGTAGTTTTTCATTTAACAGACAGCAAAGTCCTACCTGTTACAAATTAACGTCAAACATGTGCTCAGAGTGGACACGCCTTAATTCTCCCACTTTTTTCATTTGTTTTTAACATTTTCTCTCAGGAACACATACCCTCCCTTCTCTCTTTGCCTCTTTACATTAGCTCTAAATCCTTGTCTATCTTGCTTTCCATCTTCAGAGTCATGACAGAACTCTTCTAAATGTACTCTGCTGACAATTTCTGATCTGGTTTTCCACTAAGATAAGCAGAACTGCATTTATAACCTTTTAACTTCACATATATAACTTCATAACTTTAGTTTACATCTATATAAAATTTTGTAAGGTTTTCTTTTTAAAGGATGGCCTTTTCTTATCTTAACATGAGCTATGAAGTCCCACACTTATTTTTTTATATATATAATATACACTATGTATGCATCTATACATATTATATACTTCTATCGTTATAAATGGAGAGGTGCTTCTGACAAAACATGGAGAGGACCTTTCATGCCATAAAAAATGCAATCCAGAATATACCACAAAGGGTATGAAAGCGTGGATAGTTCTATTTCAAAGAAAAACATTTTCCAATATAACATGCTGCAGCTGTGTTTGTTAGAGATCCTGTTCATGGGGGTCACTGTAAGAAATTCAGCACTACCTTAGCAGAGGTGACCAGAAGCACTCTGCACAAAAGTGCCTTTCCTTCCGCATTAGAGGAGGAATTGCAGGTCAGATGCTCACAAGCACGTCCATCAAACCAAAGATGTTATTTTTATAAAACTACACTTAAGAACCTAAAATCACTCCAAAAAATTACAAAAGCTGGTTATGCAACCTCTTTATGACACTGGCATTACATCTACTTAATATCTAGTACAATCCAGATGCAGCTGAATTTCAACATACAGACCCTTGTTCTTGGCTGTTAGGCCCCACATACCAGTTTACATGAATTTAACCACAGTACAGGGCTAAAAAAGATAAGCATTCAGGGCTGGAAACATCTGACAACCACTGTGTCAATGCCTGTACAATATAGAGAGCAACAGCCAGTTAGGCCAGCTCTGTTATCTTAAGAACAGAATCTTTTCCAATGCCTTATTCCTAAAAATTAGGTAGGCCTGATAGGCATTACCTATTTACATAGAGAAGTCTACTGTCTAAGTGTTTCATGTTGCCTAGGCTAAGCAACTTTTAAATTAATCTTACCACAGGTAAGGTACTTACTAAGGAGGGAAAAACATGCATCATTAAGTCTATTCATTTCAGCTACATAATTTCAGAATTTGGTTTATAACTTTAGTTTTTTTAACTAGATTTCCATGAACCATTTTTGCTTGTTTGCTTGTTTTTCCCTGCTGTAGAAAGAAAAGCAAAAATTCACTAAAAGTCTGCTTTGGATCTGCAATTATGTATGACAGTATTTTTTAATTTTTCTGGTTTGACTCATGAAAATTATCATACTATTATATGCCCCCATTCCTATCTGAAATCTCAAGATACCTCTCGGGACTTTCAAGAAGCAAATGCATTCCCCAAAAATAGAAGTAAAACACAAAAAATATAGTTGTTGAGATTCAAGCCACAAGATCACTTCAAAGTTTGCTCATTTTTAATAACCGATGCATAATTGGTGCCCTTGTTCTGCAACAGCCATGAAAAAAGACTTGTGTTCATTGCTTTGCTGCTGTATGAGAGGCCCTGTCTACATTAAATATTTTTGCTGGGTCCTTAAGCATTAAGTTAGGCAGAGAGAGTGTGACAGACAAGTTGCTATTTCAGACTTGAAACAGCACCTGGAGGGCCAAGACCTTTCACAGTTTAATAGCGAACAGAGAATCACAGTACTGATCAGGGTCATGTGGTGGGTGAGGCAATCACTGATACTGAAATATCAGATGTCACCGTGACAGCTGTAATAACCAGGGCTTACGTCCTTCAGCTAAAAAATATCCACAGAATATGGTGAATACACTGCTGCAATATGTACCTCTTCTACCTTTGTTTCATGCTATAAACATTTTGACTCCTGAAGGCTCACAGCGCAAGAATAGAGCAACTAACCCTCACAATACATTTTACATTATAGGAGAAGTATGACAGAAAAGAGGGTTTTTTTAAAAAAATCTTGAGAATTCAGCAGAAAAGTTATTATTTGCTTGTTACTGACAATTCATTCCTCTGAGATAAAATAACTTAGTTACTACAGGAACCCAAGGAGACAGCTGGCAGTGATGAACAGAACAACATTCAATCCGCAGCAAGTGTACATCATAAAACAGGCGCCACTGGATTAAAAAGTAACCTTAAACTGTTCAGTGTACACAAAGGCAGCCTAGTCAAAACACTTCAACAATTATTTAAAATCTCAAGTTAGAGGCCAGTTTCAACCTTCAGGGAAGCCTTCTCTATTCATAAGGAGCTTAACTAATCATAACTTTCCACGACTTATCAGAACTGGATGCAGTGTGTCACAGCATGATAACTGAGCTCTGGAAATGTAACAAAAGATGCCTTTTCCACAAAAATAATGGTGAGACTAAACCCCAAAATTTTAATCTTTGAACTTGGTGGGGGAAAAACATCCTGTTACTCATTAAGTGTTTCCATTAGCATGCAGGGATTCTTAGCCAGGCACCTGGCTCCTGTTGGTGTTACTGAGCAATGTGTGGGCCGGCACACGTATCGGAAAAGGAGCCGATCTCTGAAATCCAGTCCCAGGATGCTACATAAAGTGCATCACCAGGAAACAGAACAGCCAGTATCCGACACACTGCATTTCAGCAGATACCTAACTATGGAAATGGGTAAGCCCACCTGAAACATAGTATGACTTCCAGTTGATCTAATTGCTCAGAATTAACAACCTAATGTGTAAGAAATCATGTAGCATTTATTCTTTAATATGATAAATACTCTAGCTCTAAGAAAGCTTCAGAGTGAGGTTAAATGAAGCCCAAAAAGGACAAGATTTCTATCTCTATTTTCTTCCGTCTAGTTCCAGATGCATTAAGACTTTAGCAGAGACCTGCAAGTATTATGTACGGCTTTCTTTTATCTTCCGGAAAAAAAAGGGGGAAAAAAAACCCAGTATGAAAGAATGAAGCAGTGCCAAACGCTACAAGAAAGGCTTAATAAATAGAGCCCAGGGTCACAATGTTGCTCTTATTTGCCCTGAAATATATCACTGAAGTTCCGTATATTCATATTTGTTTACATTATAAATGTACTAAATGAGCTAATTACAGTGATCATAATTTACAATTAAAAACAAACAGTTAGAAATTTCAAAGGCTTTCAATATCTTTTCTTTAATCATTCACCCAGGCTCAAAATATGCATTTTTTAGATTAAAGCATTAAAGTTGCTAATTATATTCTCAGAACTAACAATTATTTCTTTACCCTTTTACTACCTTCTTCTGGCAACAAAAAAATGTCAGCACTGATTTAATTTTTTGTTATTACAGGATTAAAAGAAGTTTCTCAAATGCAATTAAATGTGCCCTATAGCTATAGTAACTTTCCTATCAGCATCCAATGCCTCTTCACTAAAACAACAGCATAAAAAAAAATTATTCAGACTTTCTAGACATACTTTTTTTCTCCTTTTATAACACATTCCTTTGGTGATTATCTCCAATGACAACTCAACCATCTTAATGAGACTCTGTGCACATCTAGATCTTGGTGAAAGTAGATTAATAGGGGAAAATGAAAGTTAAAGAGGCTGTAAAGAGTGCAAAACCCTGCACATGTCAAGCACTGGTTCTTCACCTTTGGGAGCTTGGTTCAAGTTCACCCTGAGGCCCTAAGTGAAAAGTTCAAGTCTCAACTATGTCCCTACTTGATATATCACAAAATCAATTATTTTATGGTGGTAGATTTGGTAACCTATGCTCAGACAGAATCAAGTTTTTTCCCCACTGGGAATTCACCAATTATCTACTCAGTGAATTATTCTCAGATAAAATAGAAATACCTGCTGTCGCCAGGAGTTTCTCATTATACTGCCTATCAGTTTAGTAGTTGATCTGTTTCGGAACAGTGATGTTGCACTCAGACCATGCACCATTAGGCACCGTGCGATCACAGCGATGCACAGTGACAGGACACCAAAGCATGATTCAGTGTCCAAATCTGTACTGTTTTGGAAAAGAAAAATAGTTACTGCAAGCAACCAACATTACACCAGAGAAAAATTGTAGCAAGGCACGTCATTGAAAATTCTAGCTTTCTCTAGATAGCCCTGAATGTTAAGGCCCTGCATTTAGATTTCACAGTTGTGAACACCATCTTCTAATCGCCATCAACAGTACACTTGGCCCAAGCTGCAGGAGCACACTGATCCACCTTGTTAGCAGCACTCCCAAATCTACATCTTGTGTTACTTAATAAAATATGCCTGTTGCTGGAGTTGATATATTATTATTATGATAATTACTTAAAACTGTTTCCAATCTAAATACATGGCGTTTTCACATAAGTGAATGCCAGTCTGAATAATAAATACAAGCCACTGAATGGCTTAGATATGGAATATGCACTCCACATGCTGGTGCATGGCTGTTTAAATCAAGCCCCATTCATTGCAAAGGACCATTTCATACCCTGCAGTGGTCTGTCCAAACTAACCCCAACTTGCTTAGTTTAGTTTTCAGCAGTCAAAATTTTGTTTCATAAAACCACCAGCAACACATTAATGTTAACCAGCATCCTCTCTCAGACTTGGCTAATGGCATACACATTCATTGTCCCTGAAAAGGATTACTCAGTCCCAGGACCAAGTAAGTCAGCACTGACACTGTCCATGTTGTACTCATTTTGTGGAATGCATTTTGCTTTAAAAAGACATCTTTCAGATAAAAACATTCCAGATTTTTTTTTTTATAGTGGACAATTAAACAGAATTTTGATCTTATTCTCTCTAAAGTGGAAATGTCTAGATATGAGCAGTAAAAATGATGGGGGCCTAAAGGGAAATCCCAGTGTGCAAAGATTAAAAAGACAGAAACTGCCCAAATAAAGGATGGAGTAATACAGAGAGGCCACATAATGAATGATAGAATGACAAGAAGGCAAAATTCCTATTTACCCTTACACAAAATACAGGGACATAAGGACATGCAATGTCCCTGAGAGGATATAAATTTAAAAACAGTGCCAGGACGAGTTTTAGTCATGTTGACTTCTTACTACTGCTCAGCAAATTTACACTTTACCAGCTATAAAATGGGGATAATATTCTTGTCTTCCCCCATACAGAAAAACTCACTGGGGAAGTATTCAGATAATTCTATAATGAAGAATGCCATTGAAAACAGTAAAAAGACATTAATAATTCCAAATGCAGAGCAGGTTTGGATTACATTAGCTGACACAGTGGACAATTAATAAGGCTTAAGACTACAGACTAGGTAATGAAGTTAAAAAGAACTACTCAACACCTTCCTTATTCCCTGCAAATCATTGCTCTTGTGCAAAATGAGGCAAGAATAGTAAGTGATTTGTAAAGAAGGATGCTATCATAACACATACCTAATGGAGGCTGACTTAGGATTCTAGGGCCATCCTCTAAACTGGGAGTGCCTGATCTTGCAACCTAAATGACTTGTGATGTGTTTTTCAATACGCAGTTACAAACAAGTTATTATTTCTACAAAAATAACCTGATCATTAAGTTGATTGTTTGCAAAATAAATGTGAAATGCATTCATTGCTTCTCTAGAGATGCAAAAAGATTTTGTTTGTAGCCTTTGATTCTGTGAGCATTCAGTGAGTTTCTCACAGGAAAAATGCACTGCTAGGAGCATTTCAATTCCTCTGTAAATGTTACATTCCTCTAGTGAACTCTATCAACAAGCCCACTCAAAGCTCATGCTTAGTTTACTACATCTTGCCAAGCAGACTCTTTCTTCATCAGGACCAGAAATACGCCCATTAAAATGGTGATGAAGAACAATGGGACAATTCAGGATTTCACAAGTGCAGAACCTAATGTACCTGCTCTAATTTAAGGAGGCCTCTAGACAGTCATCAGGCCAAAATCTTGATGGAAGGATTTTGAAGACTGAATAAATCGTCTAAAATAAAACAAAGGAGTAAGTGTATCAAAAGTTGTAATACATACTTTATTTAACATGTAGTCCTGAACAAAGGGGACTTACAGCAGGCTATAAAATCTGATTTTTCTTTTACAGCATAGCTGGTATAACACAGCACATGCTTTTTCCTAAAAGCTCAGTGGGAGTACTTATTGATATGCAGATTGATTTGAAAATATAAAACCTCAAGGTAAACTTCTGGATGAGATGGCTACAACACAAATTGTATTCCTAATACCTTCCTCTGGCAGGTTAGGTGAGATGAACTGGGATGTGTCAGAAAGGCCAAAGCATGAGATGCTGCATCTAACAGAAGGGAGGGTAAAATATTAGAAAAAATTTGTTCACAAAAAGGGTTATCAGACACTGGAACAGGCCACCCAGGGAAGTGGTTGAGTCACCATCCCTGGAAGTACTTAAAAGATATGTAGACATGGTGCTTAGGGACATGTTTTAGTGGTGGACTTTGCACTGTTAGGTTTATGGTTGGACTCAATCTCAAGGGTTTTTTCCAATCTCAATGATTCTATGCACCATTCCAGAAGAGATTAATGGTTCTACTAGAGCAAATCACTGTCAGATCACAAACCTGGCTGATGATCAGCTGGCAGAAATACTGACTGCCACTGCCTGTGGAAACGTTTGGAAGGAATGACTGGAGGCAATGTACAACTGGCAAATCCTTACACTGAGGGTAAGAGGGGTGCCATTTGTATTGTAGGCAAGCTGTCCAGCCACATCAAAACAAAATCCTATTCAGATCATCCATGGGTTCAAATCAGCATTCACAACAACTATTATTCTCCATATTCACTGGTATTCCTCTGCTCAGGCTGAATCTGGACACTTAAAATAGTATCATACAGGTTTGCTCTCTGAATAAAGGATTCATAAACCAAAAAGTTTTCAGACTATATGTGCAAAACCTTCCCACATGATATGCTATTCTGTTGTTACAATCTTCAGAAAATAATTCCACCTTGTCCAGCTGTTGACAGAAAGCAATGACATGGATCATGTTGCAAGGGTGCTAAGCTATCTAGAGAAGTGACTAGTAAGTAAATTTTATAAAGGAATTTCCCAGGTCTCCCATCTATATTGGCATACATCAGTGGCTTTATCTAGAGCTGAAAGGCAAGAATCCATTACAGAGGAAGTCCACAGCGTAATTAGAAAACAATCAACACTTTTTCTAATGCTGCTTTTTTCTTCACTTTAAACTGCTTCATTGACTTTAATTAAACTTGCCCTAGGTTATGAAACTAGCAAGCTGCAGAAACATTTAAAAATTAAATAAAATAAAACCATCTTTCTTGTCAGGAGGGTTTTTACCGGCTTGCTTACCTGTACCGCACTTCTGACTTAGAGGATTTTTAAATGCAGTATGTGATACTGCAAGACTCTTGGTTTTGCTCTTGAATTAAAATGACCTCCCACTGTCACAAGAATCACAGAATTAAATTGTTGAGATTCTCTCCACTGCTTTAGCTTCACTGCAGAATTCCTTTGCTGACTTCTGAGAAATGGTATGAAGCTGTCATCACAGACTTTTAAACTAGCCCTACTCCTGGCTTTAAGTCCAAAGAAAAGATATTATGTATATTTAGAAAACTGTCAATTTCCATGCCAATAGCTCAGTCCAAAGTTGAAAGTACATGACACGGACTTTGGAGGAATAAAGAGATGGCCTCTGTCCTGCCCTGGCCTGGGCCTGGCTCATGAGAATATGGTCAAAAGCCCTAAGAATGACAGTGAATGGAATAACTTATAAAACATAATCATCAACAGAAAAGAAGGTCAGAATAACTCTACCAAACACATTCCAGCCTAGAGTCATCTAGTCCCATTAGACAGTGACCCTTTATCAAAATACTAAATAAAATCTATTCTGGCTAAAGATGGGCCTGAGTGTCCCAAAACATTAGGAAAGCTCAGGTCTGAATTAACTTTACAATTTGGTCTGCATTTGTTTTGAGTTGCTCACTGAGACATGTTCTCTTTATCTCCTCTAAGGAACTTCTTAGAGCCAAGTGAGAGGGATCAAAATCTGCATTTTCTGCCTCTAGAACTGTTATTAAAGCAAAAATAAATTTTGCAAAAATCCTGAAGTTTACTAAGAAAGTATAGAGCGCCAATTATTTGCAACTGCGTCCATTCCTTGATGAAGTGCCATGGAGTATTGTAGTTGAGGTATTGATCTGGGGTTCAAAAAACTTGAATTCATTTTTTGAACAACTTGTTTATTTCTATTTTTTTCTGCATGCATCCACAGAAGACACAGAACAGAATTTCTGTGCCTCAGAAGGCTACTATGTCCTACTGCTCTCAAGGTATTACCTAAACATCCTCACTGAAGTCAAAAGAAAGATCTTCATAAAATTAAGTGACACTGAAATCAACCATATGTATCTGTAAATTTAACAGATATTATGTCTCCAACAGAATACATATATAATACTGTAGTTACCATTCATTATGTCTTGAATATACACATAATGTTGATGAGATGTGAAGAGTTTTCCAAACTGGTAAAGATAAAGAGTGTAAGCAATTTATAATAAGATACAGACTGTACTTATGTCAACTCAAGCTGTTTAATAGCACAACAGAATTACACCATAGTTTATGGAAATTTTCCTTCACCATAGTCTTTGAGAACTTTCCATTAACTTCAATAGATGCCAGAACAGGCCCGAGAGCAGGAAATGAAGAAATATACTGTACCCAAATGAAACTGCAGTGGGAATTTAGGTAGGCAGAATGTAATTATTCACACTTGAATCTGGACAGAGCACAAGGTTTATAACCCCATTCTGGCAAATATATAATGAGATACATAATAATCAAGAGAAGCAGGGCTACTGGCTCTCCTTTCTGTCAAAAGATGACTTTAAGAAGAATTATCTGCTTGCTTGATAGAGTAAAACGAAGGAGTGACATTTTTTGCATCACCTGCAAGACTTGCGAAGATACAAAACTCATGGTTTTTTGGACCTTCAGCTAGAACATAGTCATTGCTTGTGAAATAAAGAGAGGTTTTAAAAAATTAGAAACTTGGTTCTTTGCTGGTGCATGCACTTAGGCACATATGCAAATGGAAATCTATGGGTTTCCTTCTTCTGTGGACAGTCCTTGGGGACAATCTCTGGAAACTAGTGCCCTTGCAAAATACCAATATTTACTATTTGTATATTCATTGATGCAGATGAGGAAACCAACCAGCACTGAAAAAACAACAGATTCTCTTGCACATGTACTGGATTGTAAAACAACAAAAACTTCCAAATCTTATAATAAAACTGCATTACATTCTAAGAAAGTGGATCCATTTTTGAGGTGGAACACGACAGCTTTTTAACTTTCTACAACAGTATGTGACGGAAGAATACTATGTTCAGTTAATACTGCAGGGTGATTTATGGAGGAAGAATGTAATAATATAAATTGAGTTTCAGAAAAGACACTGTGACTAATCTTACAAAAAATGCTATGGGATGTTTAATAATCCTGGTGGGTCAGAAGTTGTTCTTCAAAAAATTCTCTTAAGACTGATTGTTATTGAAGTATGTATTGCATTTGGTTCATTTTTCATTTAACTATGTAGTCTAAAACTGCTGTCAAGTGCAAATATTTCAGTTGTAATTGGATACCCATACAAATGGAGTAGAGCCACCAAACCTCAACCAAAATTATAATTGTAGAATATTTAAGGTAGTAAATGCCCTTTGAAGAGCCACAAGACAAGCATCTGTCCACATCTCTTGAGCTATCCCTAGCAGTTCTCATTGGTGTTTATTGTTCCATTAATCAAAAATAAAGCAGCAGGAATAAGGCAGCACATTAGAACTCCTTCCTTGCATTCACCCTGTAATCTTCCTCCATTGCCTCCCTTCAGCATTTAAGGCTACAGTGTTTATTCATTAAGCTGCGAGTAGTAATTTGGAGGAGATTGAAGCGAGCAGAGAGGAGGGGAGAACATAATGTATATAGTTAAAGGGCTTGACTCAAATCCCTTGGAAATTAGCAGAAGTCTATGTTTTACTTACCTTGCTGCTGTATCAGTCCTAGTGGAGAAGCAGAGATGTTTCTGCAGTACTTCTCTCACCGTCTGCGGGAAGGCTGTGACTGCACGCATTTGAAGTCCTGATCTGAGCCTACACTGTTTCACAAGGAGATGAGAAAGGAACAGACACCGTTCCGCGGGTCTGACATATTCTGTAAAGCTACAACATGCAGCCCTCCTGCTTTATTGTCCAGCACCGGGGCCCTGCACAGGCCCAGGCCTCCATGAGGCCGGGAGTGGAGGCCCCACGGATGGCATGGCAGAGCCGGGCAGCCAAGGCCTACCCCACCCCCGGCCAGGAGAGGGGCCAGTTGGGGCCACCTGGGGCTGCCCCAGCCCCAGGCATATCCCTGGGGACAGGGATGGGCCGAGGCTGGGCCGGGACATGGGCCTGTGATTAGGGCCGGCTCAAGGGCCCCACGGGCAGGCCCCGCCGCGAGCTGGGGCCGGCCCTGCCATGGTGTGGCTGGTCTGGGCTGGCAGCCCTGCAGGCCGGACTGGGGTCCTGCCCAGGGGCAGGGGAGGGAGCCCCCGGCGGTGGGTCTAGACCAGGGGCCTGGTGGTGCCCAAAGGGCCCTGGCATGTCAGAAGGAAAAATCAAGAAAACATTTCATATGTTTCATAGGACTTCCTTTCATTTTCTATTTTCCCTTGCATTTTCCCCTGCATTTTCTTTATGATTCAAAATCTAGTCAGCCATGGCTTTCAGCACTACATTCAGCTCTTTTCAGTTCACTATTGTTAATGAGAACAAATGAAAAAGTAATGTTTGTGCTTCTTCAAAGGCTATCCAAGTGGGCTGAGATCCACTTATATGGTATCCATTCCTTGGCTTCACAAAAAACCAATATTTTTGTAACTCTGGAAAATTTGTTCCACCTAAAGGTTTGGCTAATGCTCACATTTTCATCCCAGAATTTGGGCTTCCTATAATGCCATGAAGTTTTTGTTAACAAACCCGTGAGTTCCTTAAAGAACTTTTCTCAGAAGGTAAATAGTAAGATGTTTAATGTATACAGTATGTCAGATTTGGTCCCAATATCTTTTTTATGGCTCTCAGCCTTTTCCACCAGACGATACAGTATGTGGCAGAGACCACCCAGCAAATATTTTTTTTCACTGTATTTCACATTACCTCTTTGTTTAGTTGTAGACTTCAACTCCATAAGGTAAAATATTCCTAGATACTTAATACCCTGTGGTTTTCCATCTATATTTAAACCATGCCTTATCCATTGATCATACAATATGTTCAGGGACATAAACTCCAACTTACCTCAGTTGATCCACCATTCAGATACACTTGCAAAGCCCTCAGTTAGCTTCCACAGATTTTTTCACATTCTAGGAGCAGAAATAAAAATACCATTTATACTGTATGATACTTATTAGAGATGAATAAACAATGCATAGCAAACAACTTAGACAACTATTGTTTACTAAATATCCATGAACTGATCATGATTTCTTTGGATTTATTCAACATTCTCCAACTGTTACAGTTTTTACTTATTGCTTTTGAACTTTCAAATGTTCAATAGTTATTAGCCAATCTACATAATATAGCTCTGATGAATGTGCCTAAGTAGTGATTTTTTAAATTTTCACCAGTAAAATTTGAGCATGTAAATCTGGTGATACCAATATTTGTTTTGGCTTTGACAAACATCTCTGCAATGGTTTCTAAACTAGTTGCAACCACATTTGCAGCCTGATTAATTACCGTCCTTAACGATGGAGGATATATTTGCTCAGGTGTAGCATCACTTGACTGTGGCTCTCTAAGCTTTCAAACTCCAAGCTAGTAACCTCTTATGATGCTGCTCCACTCCCTGTGGATATATTACCCCCTCTGGAATTAGCCTGGTATTATTTGTGTTGTGTTCCAACATGCAGCACTGTACCATATTCTCTGGCCATCAACAGAACCTTCAAAGTCAGCTCTTTTAGGGCTTTTAACTTTCATACACATAAATACAGAGAGTTGATATGAACATGAACTGTCCTACTATTCTGGGACACAATTTAAATACATATAACTCATAGGACAGCCCGGGAATGGAATTATTCAAAAATTACATAACTCTGTGAAAAAGCTTTCTTTTCTTAGAATTACCCTTTCTGAGTTAGAGGTATCATTAAGCAATATGACCAGAAATACGTTTGGCACTCAATAAAATCCATTTAAACAAGGAATACATTGTATATCATAATTCTCTACGCACAGAGCTACCAGTACTAATGCACATGAAAAAAAGGACCAGAAGGTTATTAGTTGATTTGTTAATGCACATAAGTGTCAACAGGTGTGATCAACTGGAAAGAGGCAGGTGTTACCAATGTATTGGTGCTGTCATAGAAGAAGGATGTCCTGCAAAAGCCTTAAACGTAAAGTTAAAATTGAAAAGCTGTTGAAATCCTCTATCAACCATCACCTTACAAGTATTCCATGTCTGATTTAAGGCTGGAAATGTGCCAGAAAAAAAACCTGGTACTTAAATATGTGGGTACTAAAATACTTGAACTTAACCCTGACATCTTCACATTTAGAATTTTATGTTCCATAAAGATGTCATCTCCAAGGGAGGCATCCAACCCTATTTCCATCCCCTGTAGATATTCATTTGTAGTTTCAGCGAAACACAGCACCATCAGATACCTGTCCAGCTAAAATATTTTATTTGTATCTCCATGATCACAGAATCATAGAATGGTTTGGGTTGGAAGAGACCTTAAAGATCATCTAGTTCCAACTCCCCTGCCATGGGCAGGGGCACCTTCCACTAGGCCAGGTTGCTCAAAGCCCCTCCAGCCTGGCCTTAAGCACTGCCAGGGATGGGACACCCACGGCTTCTCTGGGCGACCTGCTCCAGTGCCTCACCACCCTCACAGTAAAGAATTTCCTCCTAATATCTAATCTAAACCTACCCTCTTTCAGTTTAAAGCCATTTCCCCTTGCCCTATCACTACCTGCCCTAAAAAGTCCCTCTCCAGCTTTCCTGCAGGCCCCCATTAGGTACTGGCAGGTTGCTATAAGGTCTCCTTGGAGCCTTCTTTTCTCCAGGCTGAACAACTCCAATTCTCTCAGCCTGTCTTCATAGGAGAGGTGCTCCAGCACCCTGACCATCTTTGTGTCCCCCATTTGGACCTGCTCCAATAGGTCCGTGTCCTCCTTATGTTGTGGGCCCCGGAACTGAATGCAGTACTCCAGGTGGGTGTCATGAGGGAGGAGTAGAGGGGCAGAATCACCTCCCTCGACCTGCTGGGCACACTTCTTTTGATGCAGCCCGGGATTCAGTCTGCATGGACATTGCCGGTCCATGTTGAGCTTCTTGTCAACCAACACCCCCAAGTCCTCCTCAGAGCTGCTCTCAACACTATGATGATACCATTCTTAGCAATAAAGTGTTATGATCATCTAAAACATTAAGATTAAAAGTTTTTTATTTTGAGACCATATAACTTAATGAGAAAAAAATGCAATATGGAGACTTAAACAGAGAAAAACACATATTTAAAACTGGCAACCTAAACAAAAAGTCTGGAAAAGAGTGCTATTTTTATACTAAAATATTTAATCCAATTAGTTTCTAGTTGATGTTTCATATAAAATCTAAAAATAATCTTTTTTTTAAAAAAAAAGTTTTTCTGAACATACTTGATTGCTTGTGAAAGTAAGGGATTAATAGCACTTGAGATGGGAAAGCAAAGTGTAGATTGGCACAGAGCAAATTTTTCCTCGGCGCAAGACTGTTTTACTATACAAGACTGTTTTACTATACTTGCTTGAGTCCTGATCCACAAAAGCCCTTCTTTGCCAGTCCTCACAGAAATTAGAGATCAAAAAGATTTCTGGGATTTCTTAATTCCAGAACATTTGGATCAACATCAGTTCAGTCTACGCAGTTATCATACTTTGTCTAGTACATTGTCTACTCTGCACAGAGTTACAAGCCCAACTAATGATGACAGCTTACTGTAGTTCTCCAAAAAGTCTGTTTCACTATCTAATAGATAGCACCTTGGAAAATAACTATTTTTTCTTATTTTCAAAAATCCGCTCACTTCATTACTCCTAACTACACATTCTTTTAACAGTCCTGGGCAGTGATGGCCAGTCATATTAAACTGTCCCCAAAAAAGAGGTAGTTTCATTTAAAAAATCACAGATTTACATATCTGACCTTTTCTAAATTAGAAATAAATTCTGTAGAGAAGAAAAGCTATCGCATTAATTCAATTTGCCCATGTGGTAGAGACCAGAATGGTACTCTCCAGAGAAAGCAGTATGCAAAAGCCAAAGTACATTGTCTGAAATTCATTCGGGTGCAGAACACCATGTAGATTTGTGATGGACAAATCCTACACAACTCCTGTTTTAGGGCTAATGCCATTTAAGTATATACAAGTTGTTCGTTCTTTACATGACATACATTTCACTCAGAATGTCTATAAAAAAGGATGGCCTTTTCTGGAAGACACACAATGCACCAGCAAAAGGATTTCCTGAGATATTATCTAGCCTGAAACATTTTCCCATAAAGCACAACTGTCTATGTGTTGTTGTTTTTTTTTAACTAGGTCACTACTCCATAGTTTGCCACGGCTGCTGTCTCCTGATCTGATCTGCTGAGTGGCCAACACTTCTTAAAATCCCTTTGTTGGTGAAAACATTCTATAAGGGAATCAGCATTTTCTCTGTTGGACTAAATAATTCAATTTTATACCATAAAATTGGTACAAATGTCTAGTATAAAAGCACACAATTAATATATACTCTATAAAGGAGGATGTTTCAGTGTTTGAAGAAAGCAACTAGAGCTGTGCAGAGTCTGTTTCACAGGGAATTTCAAAATCAGGTGTTGCTTGTATTTGGAATAAAAAACCCCAAATATCTTAAAATTCATCACACATCAAATTCTGAAAAATTGCATTCTGGAAAATAAAAAATGTTCCTTTGATTTTCAAACAAAGCTCTTCACAGTGGATGAAGAACTCTCAAATTCCTAGTGTGCTGGTACAGAAAAGACTTCCAGGTCCCTGACGTTGTTTCATTACATATTTTAGACTGAAGTGCAGCTGACTCCCTGTACACCTTGGGAATTCCAAATGAACATCAGTGCTTGCAAGTCAGCCTGACTGGTCCCTAGTGACTTGACTCTCTGTTGGTCTTCAACACAGCTTTCTGAAGAGCAAGAAGCCTGAAATTCTGGTGACCCAGAAGATTCCACACAGAATGCCAGAGAGTCAGAAGGAGAGATGGAGAGGAAAGCAAAGCTCTGTTGGATGTTCATTGAAACTGAATCATCTCTATTTTTTTTCATGCTTTGCTTCTCAGAATTATCTTTTCCTCTTTTCTTGCCTGCACAAGAAGCAGTGCCTAGATGATGGTCATAGAAAAATCCACCAAACTGCAAGTGAGATCAGACATGTCTTAAGTAAACCATGTATTCTCAGAAATGGGAATATGCTACTGAGACTGAAGCTACTTGGGAACAGAAATCTTCATTTTTTATTTGTCTCACATTCTGTTACAAAGCAGTTGAAATAATAATGCTCACAAAGGAATGACTTTGTAGATGTTGTATTTGCAGCAGCAAATGTGGGCCATGCCAGGAAGAATTAGAATAATCTGAACTGTGTGCTACAGTCTAATAACGTGCCATGCACAATACAAAATACTGTGCCTCTGGTGGGGGTATTTTTTTGCCAGTGAAGTTTCTCTACCCACAGAAGATCTATGTCAGAACATTATCAAGTCTATAACTGATGTTTAAAGTTCAATCCTTCACAACACAGGCACCAAACCCAGGATTACAGCACAGGAGTGTACGATCATCTATAAAAATGTACATTAGGAAATGACTCCCAGTCTGGCTGCCATACTTACATCAATGCAGCAAAAAGTGTATGGTAGAACAGAATGTTTTATGTTAGAGAACAGATAAGTGACATGGATTGAAATTATGGTAAATTTAAATTGATGGCCTAATTAGTATTATCTCTTTTTGTATTCTCTGTAAGAAATATTATCCAGGATGAACTCATTTTGCATTAGTGTTGATATAAAGTGTAATTCTGTAGCATTTCCATTGTCTGCATTAATCTGGCATTAATTAATGCATCATTATTCCAAAATGTTAATTAAATTATTACAGAAAGGGACATCTGCCCCAGTTCAGAAAGAAAGAAAAAAAAGTATAGTGCATGAGAATTAGACTTTCAAAGGTCTGAAATGCTGTGTGAGTTCCCACAACACTGGTAGAAGCACAAAATCAAGCAGAAATATAGGCATGATGAGCTTGTGGATCATAAACCACAGTATGACATCAACATTTCCTCACTCATGATAGAGTCTGATGACAGCATCAAAGCCTCAAAGCCAGACAGTCATCAGAAATCTGAAGTGGCATATTTCTAATACAGTAAATTAAATACACTGTACAGTGACTTTCAGGAACTACTCACAAGGGAATTAAATCGGGGTATGAAAATATTCACAACTTCTGCAAGCTCTACTAAACAGTCTATTTGGCTGTTGGGCAGGAATACCACTACATAGTCACTGGGAGTGCCAGGGCAGTATCAGGATTAACTGCAAAGAATCCTGCACTTCTCAGTGTTGACTGTCTTGATCTTCTGCCTGTAATCCTAAGTAGCTTCACTGAAATCTCAAATCAGCATTTCAGTTGTTGTTCTTGTTACTATTATCTGGGTGGTAGCTGTTTTCAAACACAGAGAGAAAAAACTCAATCTGTTATCAAAAAATATACAGTTCAATCCAGTCCCCAGTGAAATCTATAGAAGTCTAACCACTGACATCACAGAGAATTGGCATTCAAGCCTGTGTCTGAGAATCGCACAAGCAGACCTCTCAGGGAATGCCACTGGCAGCAAGTGGAGCTCTCTGCAAGGGGCTACACAAGTTCTGTGGAATTGGGGTCTCTGTGAACTACTAAACTTGATTAATAATTAAAGAAAACATTAGCTAGAGCATGAAGTGAATTCTATGCGATGTGACCTACCTGCCAGCTATACACCAAGAGCCAGAAGTTGCACAAGATGCTTCCAGGATATGGCTTCCATAAGATCCAGTGTCTACACTATTCAACAACTCTGCCTGTTTCAACAATTATCACTTTCTTTTGTTACATTTGGGCTTGCATTGAAAGATCTTCAAAATGTAAAAGTTAAATGAGGCTCTTATAAAGAAGTGGTTTGGGTGCAGCATATTAAAGGAAAACTTCAAAGGAGCTCAAGATACCTTTCAAGCTAAGGTACAAAAATTTAAACAAGAACAAAAGCCTCTCTTGTATTTTGAAGCATTAATCGTTCCACTTCTGTTGATGTAAAGTGAAAGACGAAGCTTTTAGTTAAAAGCACATAGTATCAACCAACATGGAACGTTCCAAAGTCTCATGGAATAATTTTAGCTTTGATATAATGGCACAGGTGAATCCCAAATTATAATGCTCTTTGTAGCATACGATTTTTGGTAGCTGAATCCATTAGATAAACATTAGTGCTTGAAAAGATTATTGGCATAAATCAGAGTTTCATCTTTTATATTTATAAGATATTTCATATTTATAAGGTATTTCATAACTTTGTGAGTGGTGTTTGTCACATAACTTTGTGACTGAAGTTTTATATACCAACATCAGCCTGGGTTTCGAAGGATAAAATAAACAAGATCGCACTCTGCTCTTTTGTCCATCTGTCAGTTCACCTCCTTTAAGGAAGGGGCAAAATTGTAGAAACTGTATGGATATAAAGTCTGCCACAAGTTTCATGAAAACTGGAAGCTGGGTAGTAAAGAAAGAGCCAAATTAGTGCTTCCATGAAAGAAAGGTTTCAACTGAGAATGTAGCAGTTCTGTTGACTATTGGCCTCTCAGCTGGCCAGTCTGTGGGCAGGTCAGCACCAACCACAATACGTTAGCTTGCCCACCTGTAATTGGTCAAGGATACTGTGGAAGGATTTATGAGACATATGAAATAATTGTAAGTCCCCTGTGCAAGTGCATCATGAAATACACTCAGAGAGGAACAGTGAGTTGTTTTGGTGCAGATGTATAGGTCACTGGCATGCAATCTGCAAAAACACTACATTTATTGGTGCTGCTGGTCATGAACAACCTGTTGTGGTATAATTTCAGCACACTTGCAGATCTGCTTAGTAGAAAAAATAAGTTCAACGTACTGATATGCCTGACACTGCATTATCGATAAAATATATAAACCAATAACATCTCTAATGCTGGTCCATGTAAGATGACTGTGACAGAAAAAAAGAGTATCTTTTTCTTGTCAGTTCTGCTTTGCATCATGGCAAGAGTATTCCTCCTTTAGACACTAGTTAGGCAAGCTGAGACACAGACGGATTAATTTATAGGTTTTCTTAAGGCTAGATGCTGGTTACTCACGCTGGGAAAAATGGTCCCAATTTTCAGAAACAGGATTTCTTTCAGCTTTTATAAGCCTCAATGTAATTTGTATGCACTAAGAATGTTTGAAAATAAGGTCCAGTGTCTTTCCCTCAAGACTTGCAACTGATGGTGTAATATATATGTACATGTACATTACTTGTACTGAATGCTCTATGTTTCAGTGCTTCTCACTCTTCTACTTTGTATGGGATGTCAGTTAGTAGAAGTTACGAGAAAATGTGCCTAACAAATCCAGAACCAGATGTAACTTTACAAAAGGAAGTATCATAAATCAATAAATATAAATATATAAATATAAATACATATAAATTCCCAGTCTCTTCTCTTTCCAGCTACAAAGTACAGACCTTCTAGCTCCTAGAATGGAGCTGCATGATTTTTGATTTTTAGACTGAGCTGATTAGGCTACAGAAATGCCTGATTAGTATGGCAACACTAAAAGTTTGTTGCTGTGCTCAAGATCATTAACTTGTAGCATTATCATAAACCCTACTGCCCTGTATTTTTTCTATTTTTACAGTGAACACTGGTAAAAATATCTACATATACACACACACATATAGGAATTATTTTACTACTTAGCTTTTCCTGCCAGATGTTTGAGTGGCCAGTCAAAGCTCCAGAGATATACAAGCTTGATCTACATGTATGCAAAAAATTAATTAAAAAAAGTAACCTAATACTGTCTCTTTTATTCATTCTTTAACAAAGTGACAGGGTATTTTCATTATTTGCTGAGTACTTATGGATAATAACAAATTAAGTGTTGATCAATCAATATAATGATCCATTTGACCCAGAAATAATAACAAGAGAAGATATGCAGAATTCCTAATAAAATTACAATCCCAACAGAGTTTGAATTCATTACTTTTGAAATATAAGGCAGACAGTTCCTTTCACTAACATGGATTTGAACTTGCAGAGGGTAAATTATCAAAGAGGCCCTTGTTGCTTGCATGCTGCAATACAATTTTATTAAGAATTACAGGGAAAAATTAATAAGCACTCCAGTGCTCAGAGTCCTGAGGTACAGCATGGCTTAGATCTTGGCACAAACTTGGGAACATGCCCTGCTTAGAGTATGTACTCTTTCAATTTCCATATTATTAATGTTGTGTGCAAGGTTGAAAGCTCAGCCCACATCACAACACCAACCTGCAAAAAACCTCAGAATCTGCCAAATGTTCTGAGTTTGTCAGCAGGCAGTGAGCATGTTCCTTCTCTGGATGCTCAGTGCTAATGAATGACTTTCTGGGAGTGCGCATTCCAGTGCTGTGCTCGTAGCATCCTAATACAGTGATTTCCTTTCAGAAGGAGTTAAGAATTGCCATGTTTCTCTGTACGGTGAACAACCTAATGCAAAATCATCACACAGAAAAGTCGCAGTAAGCACAAGGATAATCATTTCAGATCAAACTTGGTGTACTGAATTCACTTCCCAAGTAGCCACAGTTGTAGCTCAGAGATGAAGCTTCCCAGTCTCTCTCTCCAGCTTGAACTCACAAATCTAGTTCCTACAATGAAACTTTTAGATTGAGCTGATAATGTTACAGAAATGCCTGATTACCAACCATGTTAATCCCAGCAGGGTGTGCTAGTTTTATCTTCTGTCCTAGAACAGTAGATCCTGGAGCCAATTTTAAATGAGCTCTCTCACATTCTGGAGGGAATCCAGTCCTGTAAGTATATAGCTCCATGCTGCTGTAGCTGTACTGCTTTCTACAGCACAGTGTAGTATAGATGTGCCCATCCATTCCCTCTGTGACCATCATGATGTCACGATGTTCAGGGGGAGAAATGGAATTAGCTACAGGAATATCACAGGAGAAAAACGAATGGCCAGAAATAAAAGAAGACTAAAGACATATCTACACTTGGTTTCAGGAGACTAAACAGCTCAAATTAGGTTTCCTTGTTTTGGTGTCTTTTCTCTCCCCCACTTTGTTCTATTAGGGAGCAGATGCTCAGCAAAGGATTATCTTCTAATTCCTTTCAAATTCTTAATTTGAAAGTGTCTCCCTGCAATCCTGGCCAAACTTTCCTCTCATGATCAAGCAGTTCCCTGGTTCAGATTAGCAAAAGTAAATACTCAAAAACTATGAGCCATTGCCTGTTACAGTGTCAAAACCTGTTAACTGATGCTGTTCTTCAGATCTAAGGCCAGAACAGCTGTTTTAACTCTGAACTGGCCCTTTAGAAGCCATGTAACAACTACAGAGATATACATGCAACATTTATAAACATAACATGGGCAACATCCAGATTCCTAAGAAAACATCAAAAAGATCAGTCAACAGATCTGGCAAATTCAGGTAAATTTGCTAAAGAAACAAATCAAAAGATTGCTCAGGAGGATCGCTCTTTCAAAGGCATTTTTCTGCTCCTAAGCAAGAGAACTCAAATACTTCCATAAGGTACAACTGGAACAGAACTGCAAACAAGCCATTATCTAAACTATGATTGTTTATCCTGCCCAACTGAAAGCCAAGGATGACTATGCAGGATTTAGGATTCTTCTTCAATGGTACATCCAGTTCCATTTTCTCCCTCACCATTCAGTATTCTTGCAAATGCTCAGGAGTATAAAACCTGTCTTTTCCTCTGCTCTTTTCCTGTGTCCTAGTTCTGTTCAAAAAAATGGCAACCATTTCTTTTGGACTCTGTGAATTATATGCCCAAGTGAGGTGATGTGAATACAAATGCAAGCTGACAAATACATGAGTACTACCGGTCTGGATGTGGGTGCAGGAGATGGCAAATGTACTACAGAAGAGCAGCTGCCAGAGGTAAGCATACAAAATGTGGCTCCTACACAAAAGAATGAGATTTTCAGAGATCTGGTGGAAAGCCCGACAAGTACATTTTGCTGCTGCTAAAAGAATTTATTTCTGCTGAAACCTATAACTCCTGGGTTAATAAAGTGAACTTTGATGGGACTAGAGGGAAATATGGGCTTCCCAGGAAAGTTAGGACAAACTTAGATGCATTTCTAGAACACAGATTTATGGAAGTGATTGAAGTTGATAAGATCAAAACCCAAGTTAACACTTTCCTCTGCTTTCCTATCACACGCTAAATAGACCTCTACCACAGTTGGCCTGCTACCAATAAAACTAACGATGCCTGTAAACAATAAATTTCACAGAATCATCAAGCTCACATGATTAGTATCCATGCATGTTGTTCTGCTTTGAATTTTGAGCGGTTCTACAGAACCTGTTATTATGTTAGAGGTAACCGACTATGTAAATAGCCAATGGCTTTTCAAGATTGCTAAATCGCAAGGAAAAGAGACATACAGAACCTGAGTTAGTCTGATCAAGTTTGTATATTAGAGTGAGCACCTTGGTAAAGAGTCTCCAGAACCAGTTAACAATGAAGGATCTTGAAAAGATTGGTTCTGCTACTAGTTCTGAAAAGTATGCACATAACCACTATACACTTATACTGTTAACATGCTAAAACTCGTGCATTGTTTCTTCTATTCCTTTTCACTTAATAGTGCACTATCTAAAGATACTCAAAAAATAAGCATGTGTCATGGTCTTGTTAGAGGGATAGTCAATATGCTGCTGGAAACTTGAGCACAATGAAAACCAAGAGTTTGACAGAGCTGACAGGCATGTTAGAAAAAAACAATCTTTTTCTGTTGGGAAGGGGAAGCTTTCTAGATTCATCTAATAATAGATCCTTTTCTGCAGGCACCGAAGGCCAGCTAAACAGAGGAGGCTACTGAAAAAAAACCAAATACCTGCTAGGCAGGGATGTGGCACGTAAAAATCAGGCCGTATGATAGGCCACATCTGCATTTTGGTCATGGGATGGGCATATTTCCTTACATTCCTCAGGGAGGGCAATAACAGCTCTAAGGCAAAGAGTAGGGCATGGGCTGAATGAAATGTTCTGATGAGACTGATTCACCCTGTGGGCCTGAGGTCAAACTAGAAAAGACAAGACTAGGGCTAACTAGATTTGTTTCTTATAAATCTAGAGCACAGGTTAGTTTATGAAACTTAGGCAGGAAGCCAGGTTTCCACTACCTCTCTGTTTCTAATTTTAATGTTGAAATGCCCGCCTCTAACTCTTTTTCTTTGATAAGCCCCACAGCTTTCCTGACTTTTTTTCCCCTTTATTTTACATAGGAAGTGTTCAAGTCCACACCTAATTTATACCATTTGTTTTTTACCATAGGCTACTCCAGGCTTCATTTTCAATGTCTTTTTTTTTTTTTTTTTTAAACATCTTTTCTTATTTAAGTCAGTGCTACCTGCAGGTAGATTATTCAGATATTTGAAAGTTAGGCTATGTTACATATGGCTCTAAACCTATAAAAGGTAAATAAAATTGCTTCACTAGTTGTTTATGATATATGTATATTCACGTGCATATGTGTGTGTCTATGCAAGTGTGTGCATATATATATATACATATATATTTATATATAATCTTCCTTGTGGTACCAGATACATCAACCTTTCCAAAATATCCATTGGAAAAGAAATTTTTCATCTTTCTAGTTCACCCATTCCATATAAATCAAACATCAGAGAAATAATTAGACAACAATCTTTTCAATGTTTCAAAATTAATTGACTAGGCAGCCTGAAAATGAACACTACAACTGAATACTACGCATTGCTATATATCCTGAGGACTCCCTTTCCAAGGCTCTTGCCAGAAATTGGAACAATTTGCAAAATTAATACAGTGTTTGAGATATTATGGAATTACTACATTTTAGATTGCATGTAGTACTAAACTCTTCTTTTTCAGGATAACTTGCAAAGTCTTTTGAAGGAAATAGCTCCAGTTATCAATTAAATTCTCATTAAGGAAAGGGTCTTAGCAGCTCTTCATGGGTAAATATATTTGTTTAACCAACACACCTTTTTAGTCTTGAAATTACTTTAGTCCATGAAAATGTCACCTTTCCAAAATAAAGCACCAGCAATTTCTAGAGTCAATTCAAGATTGCCCTTCTGTAATTCCAAATTTACTATGCACTGTTAATAAAGAATTTAGAGATATTTTTGTTTTTCAATATGTGTATTACAACCCTCTATGGATCTATTAATAGCTTTGTATTCTTAGCTCTGAGCTAAAACAGGCCGTGTAACTTTATTATACATAAGGAATGGCTTTCACAAAGACCTACCTGCTTTACGAGTTTTACTGGGACAGGCTTTAAAAAATTATAAACCAGGGAGATATAATCTCTTTAAATTAAATCACCACACCTACTTCTTTCTGAGATACTCACTATGAGCAGTTCTGAAAAACGTGTGTGCTTTTATCCTGAAGAAAACTTGCCTGGCCCAAAAAACTTAACTCAATATTCAATACCCTAATAGAGGTTTCCTTCTCTGCTGACAACATGGTTACGTAGCAAATTGAAAGACCCTTCAAATACAGAGCAGTACACAATAACCAATTGCTGTTATTGACAGGAAAATGTAAAGATATATAGCATATAAGCAATTATAAAGATTATAAAGATTTTTTTTCAAAATACATATTTGGAAAAAACATGATTGATGAGAACATGTTTATCTATTATTAGTTTTACTGGTCCCACTCGTGTGCATGACAGATGACACAATACAAAGAGCAAACCTCTATGTCTCCCTCTGACTCCTCAGTTCTTAATTTCACAAAAAGGGAAGAGGAGCATCTAAATTTCACAGGTTGATTAGGCTGTATTCATTCAAAGCACTTTTTAACAAACTTTACTGAAAATTTAATTGAATCAAGCTTATTGTGCCTTAAGTCAACAATACTTATAATTCATTTTGTAAACTGCCTGTATTAAGTAAATGCCAACTGTAACTATCTGAATTTCAGGTCTGAGTTAAATCTTATATATTTAGAACCACAATATGCGAGTGACACAGTAGGATCTTGTTTATTGAGATACACGGTAGAACCTAAGGAACTGATATTACAGTGGAAAGTAATCTAAATTGCTTTCACAGAATTTCTACTACTTTCAAGTAATAAAAATGTTACACTCCACACTCTAAATAAAATCTTAGTTGCTATCGACAGTTAGTATGAGATTCAGTCAGAACTACCAAGCTGTGAAAATAAGGCCCAACTTCTGTTGTTTTTGTTGATACATTTGGCATCCAATCATGAAAAACAATGTCCATGTCACTAAAATGGCCTCCAGGCATTCAGTATATCTACATCGAGGTTAAACATCTATGTGAAGATGTGACAGCACACCTTATAAAAGATATTATTGAGTAATATAGACTTTCTGTAATAACCAAACAGTAAAGAATATAGCTTTTTAAAGGTCTCCCCATGGCTGATCTCATGACTCAAAGATGAGAGACTGTGCTGCAAGCTAAGTAATAAAATCTGGTGGATACTGTGGGCTAGCTTGTGACAAATCATATCAAAGTATTATTAAAGAAGGAACTTGAGACCCAAGACTATTATTGATTCTTGACAGAATTTCTTATAAATAAATGTTGCAATCTGATCCTGGACTCCCAAGGCCCTGGTAGAATTCTGACTATTATAGGGCAGGTTGCAAAACAGTACCATTATATTAGTGAAAGTTGAAAGAAGCATATTCAGTGTCAAACAGGTAGCGTGGTCTAAAAAGACCAGTAAGAAACGGTTTTTCACAGGCCTCATACACCTACAGCTGCAGATTACTGTTTAAAATGGCAAAACAATTTCTGAGCCTATAACAGGGCTGTGAACATGTTAGTGGAATGAATCTGTGACCCTTTAGAGCACTAAGGACACACCTCCATTAGTGTCCATATTCCTGCACTGAAGAGGCTGATACAGTCAACTGAAATGACAGGGTGATAAATATAAAACCACTATCATCAATAAGACTGGAATGTAAAAGCACTTAGTTTCAGCCTAAGTAACTCACAGAAAGTTTGGTTTCAAGAACCAATGTATCATCCATCACTACTCTACCTTCTGTTGACAAAGTAATTGTAAGATATCTAGAATGGAGGTTCAATATGAACTGACATTTTTGAAAGGAGGAATTGTGTGCTGCACTTACTCATTAAATGTATTTTCCTCCACTAAAGATGTTTCCTTTTTTAGTTTATGTATGAATAACTTTAGTTAAAGTTCCCTTGACACACTGACTTTGCTTTGAATAGCACCTATGTTCATTAACATAAAACCTGAAAGAAAATAATTTTAATGCAGCTTTTTTAACACTTCAAAAGCCTTTAACAAATTGATCGAGCACAATTATGTATTCTAAAGGGAATTGTAAAGAGATCACACAAGGTTGAAAAGTTCTGGTTAATAAAAAGAAAAAAAAATCCTAAGTAAAAACAGGTACTCTGTGTGGAACTTTGACGCGCAGCGGAAGAAAGTAATAAAATTACATCAAAAACCCCCTAATGCCTCCCGATTTTAATACAGACACACAATTATTGTCTGTATTATTTAGAGCATAGAAAATTCTATGCCGGCTCGATAATGTAAAAAGAAAGTGTAGAGGTCAAGATAGAAATTAGAGTGAAGCTGAATTACCAGTCCACTTACTTACTACTCAGACCAGTGAGTCAAGGCAAACCTGAACAACTACTTAGCAAGGAGATCACACCAATTTATAAATATGGCTGGCCGCCTTTGGGCAGGAATAGATCTCATAACCATGGCATTCTTCTCCTAGCTAATGGTATAGCATTACTGGTATTATTTTAAAAGACTGTATGATAACAGCATCCTTTCAAAAACCTTACAAACTACAACAACCCATTGCACCTGAATCGAACAGCCGATACTGAATGAGCCATTACCAAATGGGAAACAAATTCTGATCCACAGAAAGCAGTGATATTTTTCCTACATTTATGGGCCTAAATTTATATCTGATCATTTTTAAAGAGTGTTTTAAATGGAGCCTTTGTCATTACAGATTACTGAAATGCAGCCACATTGGTTAAATTCAACATAAAGAAGCAGAATAAAACCATCAGTAGATGGAAAGTATAGGTCCTATAGAGCTTCAAGCTCTAAAGTCCCCCATTTTACTTGATATTGAAGAGAGACAAGAAACCACAGATCTTCTTTGTTTGCATAAAGTATTTTCCCAGAGTGGCAGAAGCTGTCTTTGGGAAGATGCTATAGAAAGACCTCCATTTGCATACCCTTTCTGTCTACCACCCTGCCAGCAATGCTCAGAGCAGAAATAAAATTGCACAGATTCAGAACTGGCTCGATGGGGAGAAAACTGTGAGGAGAAGGAAAAAAAATGCTGCAGCTAGATTTTGACAACTACCATTTGCACGACTCTAAAACCTGTTCCCTCCAGTGAGCCTCTTTGCGCTATTGAGAAGACTTTTCAGACGGATCTAGCATACTTTGAGGGATTTGTAGTGGTATGAGACAGAGAGATGCTTTTTGATGGGGACTGGGGAATGTCCTTACTGACATTGTAGAAGACCTCAGTGACCTCCACTGAGGACTTCTGCTACTATTAACAGACCTAAAAGCATGGCAGCAGGAATGGGCAGAAGTCACTGAAAAAAAAGCAGGCAGAACTGCAGGGAGTTCAGAGCAGAGCACGCTGCCTGCACCCCAGGCGGCTGGGCCTGGGCCGTCTGCTGACCAGCAGTCCCGGCAGGAGGCAAGGGGGGGACCAGGCACTAAGGGTGGACCCAGTGAGCCCATTGCTGCATGGTCGTGGAATGACATTAAGTGGCTACAAGGAAAGTTACAGTTAGGAAGAGGATTGGATCAGTGGGTATGTTGTTCCTAATACTGCTTTTTGGACAATTCTCTATTGTCCCTCAAATTTTCTCTGTTGGATACACAGAATGAGGGATTTCTAAGTGGAAAATGTCAACTTACCTTCAGACAACATTTACTGAACCCAGGCTTTCAGTGTTAAGCTTGACCTAATGTCTTGGTTTTACGAGAGCTGCTTTGACCTGCCTATTCTTTGTATCTGGTGACAACACTGGGCACAAGGGATACATGACTGATGGTTTGCAACAAAATAGCTATTACTTGGTGTGAGATCACTATCATAATTTGAACAAGATTTGCATTTTGCTGCAGATAAGGGGAAGTCTGGGAGTAGGCAGGTGATGGTGTCAACAGCAGGAGTGTGGGAACAAGACTAAGCACTGGGAGGGCAATCTTTATAGCAATCTCCTGAAGGAGTAGGAATGTGGAACTTGCAAACCCACAGCCTAAGCACTCATCCTCCCTGCTTCCCCAAAAAACATCTTTAAGAAGGACAGATGAAAGAGAAACTCCCAATCCATTTCAGATTTCCATACCGTATCTAAAGTATCAGATACAACGAGATAGGACTACAGACTGAATGAAGAAATGCTGCTAAATTTTTTCTTCAGTATTTCAGAGCTGCTGACTCAACGCTAAAACTGTCTTTACAATATTTTTATTAGGAAAAAAATAAGTTTTGCTATATATGATTAACTTAAAATAAATAGGATTAGAAGTATTTCATACCTCAAAAATCTTAAAAGTCTATGAGGCTATATTGACTAAATAGGCAATAAAAGGGGGGGGGGGGGGATACATTATTGGCAGCAACAAACCAATAGCACTGTGGGTCAAATTGTTTTACACATATGCACAGCACAGAAACTCATGCTCTCTCATAATTCTCTTAAGATATATAGGATGACTGGAGGAATAAAATAGCATTCAGTAAAACGGCGATGACAAAATCTGGCGAAGGGTGGATGTTAGAAGTAAAGATAAGTTCCAGTAAAATATGGACTGAGTACATGTTTTGTTTAGCCATCAAAAGACCTTACAGAATGGAGGTTTATTTTGTTAGGTTCTGGATAGGCTGGAAGGGATTTTTATTTTTTTTTAAACTCAATGATTTCTGTTGAAGTGTCATTAAAACAAAAACCCAAACCAAACCCAGATCAGTGCCAAGCAATCTTCAGAGATGATAAAATGAGTATGATTGAAGTTGTGATTTGAAAAAACAAATCTGTGTGTCGATAAATATAGTGATCAGGATGAGCAAGAGGTGTCAGACAGAAAAACCTGCTGCAATGTTTGTTGCTGCCAGTGCACAGAAAATAAAGCCTAGGAGAGCTTGTTGAAAAATTCTTAGGGAAATGTGCAGAGCACAGATTGATGTAGCTGTTGTCTTCAGGGGTGTATCGTTTGGGTGGACATGACCAACAATACAAAAATCCTACACAGAACATTCCTATAGCCAGATAAGCTTCTTGTACCTACAGCGATGCAAGATCACAAGTACTGCATCCTTCTCTACCGTATGTTATCCTTACACAGAATCAGTTTTGTCAGTGATAACCAGTTCAGGAGGTTCCTGGCCCCTCCCTAACATAATCCTCCTGTGTCTTCCTGCTCCTGTATGCACATGCCCTCATGTTTAGACTGGCAGTTTTTTATAAGAGAAGGGGATATCTATGAATGAGACACCAAAATGGTCTGGACTAAAATCCTCTCTCCCTCACCACCTTCTCCTCCCAGGGCTTACTGCTTGCTTATAGATGGAGGTACAGGCACAACCGAAATGGCAAAAAGCAGCAAATGGCACAGGAAAGGATCTTCACATGCAAACCTCACTCCTGAGGAAAACGCTGTGCAGTTACAGTCTCCTCTTGAAAGTAGAGACCTTGGTATTGAATTAGGAAGCATCATCAGACTTTTAATCACTGTTTACTTTAATTAAGCACAAGGTACTAATGCATTCAGATACTAAATGCCAGCCTAAACAACACAATGCCAAGTAATGGCATTCAGGCTACCTCTGGGAAAGTCTGCATTGGTATTAAAAAAAGCATAGCTGCCTTTGTTATGCTTTCCTCATTCCTGTGGAAAGGGTTGCCAAAATGGTATAGACACAGCCAAACTCATACTGAATTCCTTCTTTCCTTAAGGCTACTAAGAAATAAGAACAGACAACACTTAAAAAGTCAAAACACAGATAAGCAGCTGTCATATTGCCAACTTATGGTGGGAAAAGTTACTGGATGATGAAGAATGAGGAAATAAGTAAGATTTTGTGACATTCATCAGGAGATGAAATGTAGGAATAGTCTTAGCAAAAGAAAAGAAAAGGAAAGGACTGAAAATTGGACATGCTGCCAGGAAGTCAGGAGGAAAAGCTGGATATCAAATTTATAGGTCCTTTGAGCTCTTGAATGAAGAATTTGGGGAAGGTAGAATGTCACCTTCATCAGTCTCGGCTGACTTGCTATTCTATTGCCAGATGGGACCATTATCGTCTGATTGAATTATAATCATGTCAAAAGTCTACTTGGATCCAGGAATGAGCTTTCAGAAAAACCCTGAGTCAAGGTAGAGCTTTTTTGCCTTTGAGATCTGTGGAACACATGACCTGAAACGGAATTTAAATGTCTCTCTTTGACTATTCGAAACACACTTCTATGATCATTTGTTACTCTTGGTAACTCCTATGTGTTTTATCTCTATATTTTTCTTCTCTTTGTTTATTTCTAATAGATAAGATGTTTATCTAAATTTTAAATAAGAGGGTTTTGACTCACTTGCAATTCCAGGAAAAGGGGGAGATGAGAGGAGATTCATTCTGGAATGACCTTAAATCAAATAAAAAGTAAAATGCTCAGCAAACCAAAAAGTCAAATATTTGGTTTAGACACATGCAAATTTTAGATAGCTTTTCAATACTAAAGGGGTACTTTGTTTTGTCTCAGTCAATTGATTTTTGTAAAATAGAAAGTTATTTCAAGTAACAATGAAATCATCATATTTTGAAAATGTTGAAACATTGGTTTGAAAATATTTGAAATGCAATTAAATATTTTGACTTAAAAAATTGAGCATTTCTTGACAAATTACTCTAAATAATTTAAAAAAAAGGCTGTAGAATTTGTTATTATCATTAAATTGGAACTTTCCAATGGTGAATAAAAAGTTTGGGGAGAAAATGCTGAAGTATATCTTCTGGGCTTATTCGTTCATTTCTTCTTCACAGTGTTTCAGGAGCTGAGGAGGCAGTTACAGAAACTGCATTTATTCCAAGAAAAAACTTTGAAACAATGATTCTGCTGGTAATTTCCAGCTGAACATAGGACATTATATTGCTGCTGGCATGTCTGTCTTTCTGAAGGAGCAGAAGTCAGACTCTTGCCTTACAAAGCAATGAGATCAGCCAGTAAGGAATATTTCAGCTTTTTTAAATTTTCGTAGAATAAGGATATTCTAACAGAATAGTTCAGAAATGGCATTGGTTTCCACAACATTTTACATCTATTGCTACCAGAATTTGTGCAGTTAGGTTTGCAGCATCAAGCTGTGAGTTATCTCTCTGTGTCACACATATATTTACTACAATTGGATCATTATTCCCTTTTTCTTTTTGTTAAGAATTAACATGTGTGTCTTTGCAAGTCTTGCATATTCTCATACACTTTCCTAGAAGGGATGCCTGGAGCTGACCACGAACTACCCAGCAAGTATCCCACTCCTGCTTCCAGATGTATTTGGTATCGATAGCACTACATCACATTGTTGCAAAAAGGCCTGATACAGCTTTCTGTCTGAAAAGCACCTCCTTAGCGTGTCACAGTTTCCCATTAATCTGAAATATATTATCATTTATTTTGAATACAAGTATTTCTATAATTTTAAGCTCTATGTACTTACATCTTCAGTATATAACTCACAGGCAGTGTAGAAAACTAAGCATATTCTCCTTAATGGAAAGTTCAGCTACAAATAAGTCATCCCAGTGAAAACACTTTTACCTTCTGATGCCATATAATCATAAAGAATAAGAAAATAATCATCTTCAGATGGGATTTTCATGATGAGACCATGGGTGCCTAACTCCCTTAGACATCACAGTCTACAGCAACAGATACAGGCTTACAGAAGTGTGTTTCATTTACAGATAAAAGCAGACAAGGCTGGATGTAGTTTTCATTTCCAAAAGAGCTTTGTTGTGGTTACTCCACTGACTGGAAACTGTGATTCCCTGAAACATTTAGCCCTTGAGAAAGAGAAGCAGGAGACAAATCATGCGAGGAGTGGTAGGGAACAGCAAAAGATTGAACACTTCTTCGAGCTTGAACATGTTTTACTGAATCTTCATCTCTGTTTGGCCAGGTGGTAGTTGAAACACATTAAGTGAAAAGCTATGTGGGAGTGTAACACTATGCTGCAGTTGCACTTTGTGCATACACTTCTTATCTTTTCAGGAACTTATTCCAGATGTTTCAGTAGAAGAAAATAAAATAATTATCTTGGTCATGTTTTAAGATAAGCTCTCAGCAGGTCTGGAAAATGTTTTAATCTGGCCTTCCAACTCCTTCAGCAAATTCCCTATAACATTAATTTACTAAAACTGTTTATGCCCTGTTTTATTTACTCTGCTATTTGACATGTGTAGGAAATTCAGCAAAAATGATAATAAAAAAAGGAATAAAACTGCATCAGTATTTGGTGGCAAACACTTTTCAGTGCTTTGCTTCAGTAAAATGTGGCAATAGACCACTGGAACCCTTGTACAAAATTGAGGAAAAGCTTATGATTTTAATTTGCCACCATCTCCTGATACATAATTATAAATTGAACTTTTACATAAAGAATATTTACTTTAAATATTTATGGAAAAAGATAATTGCAGCATCACCAATACAACATCAATATTTATCAGCCTGTAAGTAGGATTCTACTTGGTAAATCAGGGATAGAGGGGAACACTACATCTGGAGAGATCCTTCAAAAGTGAGGGGAAATTACATCAGCACTTTTCATCTTCCTGTGCAAGCTAACAGAATCCACAGAGCATGGGTGAATCCAAACAGACCAGCAGTGAATCTCCAGGACAACACATATTATCTGCTCCTTATAGGCAGCTGCTAGAAGAAAAACCTGTTTTTTAAAATGCAGGGCAGGGACAAGCAGGGATGGGAAGGGATGGGAAGGGGAAGCAGAGTGAAAATGTGGTGTCATCTCTAGCATTCATTACTCAGGTTTTGCCCGTAATTCTCAGACCTCCAGGTCCCTTCACCGATCACTCAACGAATACATGACTTCTTACACACACACTGCTTGCCACAACAGGTCCCTTTCAGCAATGGTCAGCACACAGAGCACCAAGACTCCGTGTCACTTCTACCTCTTTAGGTTTTAATTTTAGTTATTCAGTTGGACTGACAGACACATTTCCAGTGTTAAACAGCTGCTATGAGCTCAGTATGGCCCCATGATATATAATGTCACAAATCTTGCTGAATTGTCCTTCTTTTCTCCAGTCTAGGCCCTTTTCAGATATTTGTTCTAGCCATCCTGATTTCATTACAGAAAATGTCATATCTCCTTTAGCTTACAAATTCCCAGCCACAGAACTCAGGCAGCTACTTTAATGTAATGTTAAATTTTTAAAAATACTTTCACGTTCTACATCCATTCACTATTTAAGAGTAATTTCAAAATACTGTTATGTCCTGACCAATTTTCTTAGTACTTCTCCCCCCTTTCCTATGATCAAAATTAACATCTGTACAAAGAATACACCCTCTATTTTAAAGGATTAGTTTTCATCTTGAATCATGCATAGAATATGCCTTCTAACTCTATGCAGTGTAAATAATGTGTAAAATAATCAAAGCATCATCATGACCTGACAGCAGAAGTCTTTTGATGAATAGGGTTTTATGTAGGATTATCATATGACATTTCCAAAATACATTATATTTGAATCATATACTGTTGCATTAAATTCTTCTATCGTGCTGGATTTGTACATTTAGCAAGATACCAGCATTCTCCTTTGTGGTCAGATTTATACAGCAATTGCAATCAAAAGCGCCAGAAGTACAAAAAGGAAAGTAGAGCAGAGGAAGGATATTCTACTAATGAAGAATCAGATCTTGTTCTTGTTATGTCATGTTATTTATTCCACTGTTTAGCCCTGATAAGGTTTGCTCAGAGCACCAGATACCAAAACAGTCACTAAATATGTTATAATTTATAGTATTAAATACGCTGAAAAAACAAGCGGTATGTCTACAGAACAGCTAGGTTGGAAGAAATGCCTTCTATCCCGCACCTTACCACCACTACACCCCTTTCACGGTTGTCAGATCCTCTTTATCAAACAGTTTCTCTGCACATTAGACAGTGACCTACAAGTGCACCATTTTCCCCAAAATCAACAAGTACTGTGCATGATGCTTTCAGAGTATGTATATTGCAGCAACTTGATACTCAATTGAGTGACAGTTATGTTTTCATTCCAAATGCAATCACATAACTTATAAAGTGTATAGTTTAGCAGAAAGTGGCTTCTCTGACAGGGCAAACAAGAAAACTCATCTAGTCTTCTGCACACATAAAAAGTTTAGTTGGTTGGGTACCTCAGTTTTCATCAAGGATGAAGCTGAACCACAGAGAATGATACTACAAGATCTAGGACAGGTTAAGGAGAAACAGTTCTTGTTCTTACTAATTGACTGTCCCAGCTTTATCTATCAAGCACAGCAAGCAATGTTAACCTACAGCTGGAACAATAAAAAGGCCTATTTGTAACAGAAAGTCTTCAGAGAGCAAGTGTAAAACACCCACAAACACTCAATGCACCCTCAAAGGAGTGCTTCAACGTGGCTTGCATTAAAGGTGCTAGTAAGGGAAGAAGAGTAGCCCAAGAGTGAGGTAACAAAATAAGAAACCAAAATACAAAAAGAAACTGAAAGACAGAAAAGAGGACTGAAAGGAAGAAAATGCAAAACCTTGGTGACCTAATAAATCTACATAACAAAGAAGAGAGGAGAGGAAAGAGGGAGTGTTAGAACAGTAGGAGAGGGAGTGAACAAATAAAAAATCTGCCTTAGCAAGTCCATTTCCCTTCCTGGACTCAGCTCTAACATCCTGCCTTGGGCTGACTTTTACCCTATATCACAGAAAAACACATTTTTTTACCACTGCAATGCACCAGGTTGCACCAAAAGGTAGGTTTTTAGCAAACAGATTTCTCAGAGGAAGAAGCCATCCAAGGACTTTTATCTCCTTTGCTGAAGTTAGTCAGTTTAAACAGCAGAGTGGAGGAGAAAGGGGAAGAATGGAGAAGGAATTAGGAAGAGTGGAGGGGAAAGGAGTGACAGCAAAGTCCACGAGGTGATACAGATTAATGCAGGGCTCAGTAGTAAACCAAGGCTGGTGGTTGGCCCTACGCAGAAGTCGGCAAATGCCATTGCTACAACCCAATCCACACATTTTACCCTGAAGCAGAGGTGCAGTGATACAGTGTTTCTCAGCCAACCAACTCTCCATGCAAATGACCCTCTCAGCAATTTATAGTAGTTCAGAATCCTACCCTTTACTACGGTTCAAAATACATTGCTCTTGCACCCAAAATGTCATGCAGTTTCCTGATTAAAGAAACAGGCTTGACCTTCTCTGCTCTGAACTAATGCTGTCTACTCTTTGCATACAGAAAAAGGACATCTCAAAAATAAAATAAAATAAAATAAAATAAAATAAAATAAAATCAATAGCTCTAAAACGGAACTATCTCCGTTTACCCTTTCTCTGTCAAGGACTTAGTCTCTAGAGGTCCCTTCCAACCTCACATTCTATGAACAGACTCAGAGAATCACGGCCACTGATGGAGCTTAACTGCTTATCATAGTCTAAGATCTAATGAAAATAGCCAACTGTTATAAAATAATATGGTCCAATTGGTATCAGAAAGAAATACATTGCTTAAAAACTTAAAACACTTTATCTGCTAAACCCCCTGTATATTCTAAATTATATCCACCATACCCCATGCTAACTGACAATTTACTGAGTGCTAAATTCCATCTGAATTAATCCAGAATCCTCATTTTTCAACATTCTGTTTTAGAATTATTTCCTGTAGCCACATTTTGGACAAGAAAAAGTGGTACTAAGTTTCTTGCTTTTGGCAATAAATATAACCCATGTAACATTATACCTTGAAGACAAAGCAAAAACAAAGTCTCACTTCTTAATAAAAGTGAGCTGATGTATTTCCTGCTCAAATGAGTATAATCACATCTCAGTTTGGAACACTTTAGTACCCCAAGTGATAACAAAAATATTTGGATGAATACAGTAATGAAGAGGTTAAATCTGATTGTAATGAGATATCAGTATGCATGGTCATGTGGCTAATAGTAAATTTTCCTTGATTAACTGATCCTGTTTGTTAAGAGCTCCTATTAACATTAGCACACTCTATGTCAGCTGTAGAGACACACCATGGACCAGTGCAAGATTAATGAAGGCAGGTACGCATGCTGATTAGAATGTGGCAGTTTAATAAACTCTTCTAACATTAAATTATTTAATGCATTCATGCTCATGTAGGCTATTCGATGGTCAGCTTGACCACCTATGTGTTAATATTGGGAATTGAAATGCAGAGGATGGAAGAAATATAGCAGTGGATGAGGTAATTAGCTCTCATGTCTGATAAATGGGGCAATACCTATGTGTATACATGTTTTAGCACATCACAAATGGTGCTTTCATTAACTGGAATCTCTTGCTGAAAATTTTCTGAACGTTTAGCTTGATTTTGATCCCATAAACAATTCAGCTAACTACTATAGCCAGTGTCTGTTTAATATTTGAAGCAAATATAAAGCGAGCTATAGTGATAAAATACATTGTTAAAATAAGACAAAAATTATCCTTGAAGCTTTGAAGTCATATGGTTGTTCTTCCAGTGTACTGTTTCGAAACAAAGATAATGTTTAATAAACATTACCTGAAAAATTGTGTGCTGTGGGCTGATACTTGTTTTATCTTGTGTATTCCTCTTCCCTGTGCCACTAGCTAGTGGTGGTTAACTTTGCAGGAAACTTGTTGAAGTCTGAGGAAGATGTCAAGCCAAACAGTACCTCTTCAAACCAGTACCAGCATCATCTAAGTGTGCACTGGCATTATACACTGAGTTGCATTCCATCTTGTTATGCGGCAACACAAGTCCTGTGCCATATACTGTACCAATTCACATTAAAAGCACAATAAAACCAAGGCCATGTTTTGATGCAATGTGGTGTGTCACACAATTCGATGCACTGGATTTTGTCTTCAGTGGCATCCAAAACACAACAGTGGGAGAGCCGAGCACTAGCCTGGTAGCCCTCCTGCCCAACCCTTCATGCTGGCATTTGAATCTCTTTTCAGATCATTTAGCAAATCTAAATAAATGACGGGAATGGCTGTTGGGCTTCAATTCAACACTATGTCCAGCTACAAAATCTTTAACAAAATATAACCTTGCTAAAGCACTTTGGTGAATGAGCACTTTACTTATTGACTGTGGTCTCTGTCCATTCATTTACAGTAAGCCACTCATTTCAAATAGCTTTTGTAACATTTTAAAGATTAAAATGATATAAAATGAATAGCTTTAGTACTGATCAGCCATGTAAGTGCATATTCCTAGAATTTAATTAGCCAAGCCATTACGTCATTGCCAACAGTACAATATGACAATATCGATGAAAACACCCCATCACTCCAGGTCTAGGAATCTTACCTAAACATAGATCTATTAGACAAGACTGGGGTGGAAACTGTGCCTTTCCTGATAAAGTTTGGGTGCCTGCCCCAGAAAATATTTTTAAAAAAATATAAAATCAGGTGTATGTGGGACAGAGACATCCATGAAATGTAGGCAGCATTTAAAGCTAAGAAAAGTAGGACACTGTCAGAAAAAAAGTGAATGCCTGATGTTGGCCTGCTCATGCTTACCTAAGATATCTGAAAGATTCAAAGCACAGCTCAAAAAGGAAAAAAAAAAGAAAAAAAAAAGACAACAAAGATTACTCCAGAAAATAAACTGATCTAAAAGAATGGTTTTGCTGGATCTTGCTTGAAAGCATGATGGAGACATGTAAGCAATGAGAAGAAAACAAGTCTCAGTTTGTGTAAGCTAAGAGAAGCCTAGTGAAGTCCCCTGGCAATGCTGCTGATGCCTCCTATATGCAAGCACAACAGGATTTTACCATCAAATAAAATTACTTCACAGAATTACCTATCTCAGCTTCTTCCCTAACTGGAGCTATCAGAAGATCCCAAGTTTCTATCTGCCTTCTTGGATCAACTACAGTGATACCATTTTTCATCTGAAATTGCTCCTTAAAATTATAAGTAAAATCAGAAAAAATATGTCCTGCCTTTCATTCTAAGGAAAACAGACTTCATTAATTTCCCTCTCCCACCTTGCAATACAACATTCAATTTAAAAATTTGCCATTTCTGACTTGGATCTCAAGTGGTCATATTGGATTTCATCTGGTTTCACTGCATTTCCCATGCTGTCCCTCTGGGCAGTGTCTGCTCCTTAAGCGTAGCACTCTGCTGCATGACAAATTTTACTCACATTATGGTTAGAAAAGACTGCTAATTGTCAGGTAGTGGCAAGAAGGCTGGCACTAAGAGAAAAGGATACAGATCCATTTCCATTCTAAATCAGAGGTAGGAAATAAACGGTTTGGAGGGACAGAATCAGAAGAGAAAAGCACCAATAACAGAAAAGGAAGGGAAAGCAGAACTGGAAAGAGACAAAGAATACGTGAAAGCAACACTAGGAAAAGAAGATGGAGGCAAAGTCATAAAAAAGAGGATGCATGTGCTTGCAGCTTGATTTAATCCTTAACCACAGTTCCTGAGCACTTGTTGGAAGAAATGATTATATGACATGGCAAAAAAGAATTCCCAGGCAGTGGAAGATGCCATCTCAATTACAGGGAACCTTCCCCAAACATCCTTTCAAAGAGGCTATCTGAACATTAAGCGAGATCTGTGGGTGCTGGTAGATCATGGACACCCCACACCCCACTCCCCATCTGTGAGAACATGTGCCACTTGATGTAAGGAAGAGTATCCTGAAGTTTGATCACTTGTCCTGCTTTGACAGATCTGAAGATAAGGAGAGACGATTTAATATATGGCAGGATTAACAGGAGGCGTTGTCAGATGAACTGCCTACTCTTCCTAAGCGGCTTCCTTTAGCTTGTAAAGGCTTTGACAGTTTGCATTCTCAGATGCAGATTTCTATAACAGAACTGAAAGGTGTGTGGTATTGTACTCTCTGACAAGCCTAGGATCCTGAATATCATAAAGACACAAGAACGGCACAGCATTAGGTAATTTTCTGAAGTTGCTGTACTTATTCTTGTGCTTGTCTAATCCTCTCTTCTCTCTCTTCTGTAATCTCCCCATGTCCCCCTCCAATGCCCTTCCAATTACGGTTCCATGCTGCCCATCATGTCATCGGTTAGACGATACTAGGTTTGGATTAGCACTAAATTCCCTTAAGTCTTTCAAAGTCTCCACCTGGGTATGAAGTAAGCCTGAAACTTTAATTATATCTGCCCAGCTGATACAAGTTGTTCTTTCCAGCTAGATACTTGCGTTTCAGGAGACCAGACCAGCTAGTAGTTTTTATCTTCTGAGCATGGGCTAGCTACAAATTTGAAAGAAAAGCTCCCTGAACAAATTGGCTAATGCAGTATGGTATTTTTAGTCTTGAACAGTTTTCTTAAGCAGAAGACATATTTCTCACAAGTAGCTGCTGCACAAACAGCTCTAAACATCAATGATGTTGCAGTCTGCTTACTTCAAATGACCAGTGAAATCAAACAGATCGTGTTTTCAGTGAAGTTGCCAAAATTCTTACATCTACAAATATACAGATTAGCTAAGTCCTACTGAGAAGGACCCAGGGGCAGTTGAGTGAGTTCCAGCCTTGCCTTGCTCCAGATGCACACCTATGGCCACTCTGCATGTACTGCTGGGGAACATAAGCCAATGAGTATTGTATTCCCACTCCCAGCATTTCCTCGGCTGTGCTGTGCTCTGCTTGCATTATTTCTACACCCTGCTTTGACTCAGCACAGACTTTGGAGGGTTAAGACACTCTTTTACAATTTCAGAAATCAAATCTCCTTGATTTTCTGTCCTAGTATGTAGAATAGTAGGTTTTTATTATGTGTCAGGAAGACTTTATAGCCTAATCCAAGTTCATTATCAGTCTAATATTTTTAATAACAAAACAGCAGCACAAATCAGTAAAGTCACATAAAACTCCAAAATGTAACTGCATTACAGTGTCTTAACACAACTACACATGAGAAATACAGTCCAATACATTTCTTCCCCAATTTACTTTAAAACCCACACAGGGACACCAGGATATAAATGAAATTTGGATTTGTTTTGTTTAATGCTGCTTCTCATGTCTATTTAAGTGCAACTACCTGGATCAGATGGATAGATAATTTGCCTCCTAACAGCTCATGCCCTTGCTTTATTAATCTGGTTATCTTTAAGAGCAGGTTTTCCAGGTCGAGACCCTGAGGGGAACCACTTAAAAAGAATACTCTTTGTTGGCATACAAATGACTATGAAGTGCCAGTCACCTTCCCCCGTTTATCCTGTGAGAATGCAAGGTTTGGTTAGAAAACACCAGCTGTCCTGCTACCTGAAAAGTACAAGCACCCATTCCACCCCACAGCTGCCATCAGCAGAGGATGGAGGTTCATGGACATGTTTCTGCTCCAGGGACAGAGGATGAGTCTTGGATTCAACTTGCTTCTTCAGAGTGCGTAGCCTCAAAGCTTGTGCCCATAGGAGGACTGTCATGGTTTAACCCCAGCTGGTAACTAAGTACTACACAGCCACTTGCTCACTGCTCCCTCAGCCAGAGCAATGGGGAGGAGAATCAGAAAGGAATGTAAAACTTGGGGGATGAGATAAGAACAGTTTAATAATTGAAATATAATAATAATATTAAAAAGAAGCAGAATAAGAAGGAGAACAACAAGAATAAGTTATAATAAAAAGGGAAGAGAAGGGGAGAGGAATGAAATATGAAGGGAAGAGATAAGTGATGCACAATACAACTGCTCACCACCCACTGACCGATGCCCAGCCAGTCCCCGAGCAGCGATCGGCAGGCCCCGGCCAACCCTCCTCAGTTTATATACTGAGCATGACGTCCCATGGAATACCTCTTTGGCTAGTTCAGCTGTCCTGGCTGTGTCCCCTCCCAATTTCTTGCACCCCTCCAGCTCTCTCGCTGGCAGGCCTGAGAAACTAAAAAGTCCTTGACTTTCTATAAACATTACCCAGCAACAACTGAGTGTGTTACCAGCATTGTTCCGACACCAGATCTAAAACACAATGCTGCACCAGCTACTAAGAAGCAAATTAACTCTATCCCAGCCAAAACGAGGACAAGCATCTTTTGATGCAAAGAAAATATGTAAGGTCCTGCTACAGACTAAGATAAAATGACAACCATTTTATCTTGTTTATTCCTTTCTTAGGGGTGCTGGGGGCACAGCTAATATAGCCCAGACTTACCATGCCAAAATATTTTTTAAAGTAGTTTTACTGCCAGAAGATTTTGAGAAATACTATAAATAGTCCCTAGTAAGCACTTTATAAAGAGAACCTAGTGCACTTTATATATTTAGACTTGTACAAATACCCAATGCAATGTGAAGGGATTAGGCCAGACAGCTACCATTAGCAGCAATGGCCGTTCCACCCCTGAATTCCTGGGTGTGACACCAAAAATTACCTCCATGTATTAGATTTAACTGATTATTTTTTTTCTTCTGGATTTCAGTTTTTTTCAAAGGCTGCTTCAGAATTTTTTAAGCTGTTTCAATAGCTAAAAGTGATGAAAGGACTCCTCATGGAGTTAATTTCCATTGATAATTTTACCGAAGAATATATATATACACCTACAGACATAAACTTATGTTATGATATGAAAAACCCCACTAGATTAAAGGACCACTGCTGTTGCAAAGTTAAGCAGAGTTAAAGAATGTAAGAAGTAAGGTGGCTCATTGAGGCAGCAATTAAGGTAGCACTAACACTCACATAATCTTAATTCATGCCCCTCAAATTCATGACTTATAATACAGTTTTAAATTATATGATTACATTATTAATTTTTCCCACAGGAAGTACTCACTTCAGTCAGTGTCCTAGGTAGATGGTGCTCAACAAAAGAGCAGGGCAGGTGTGCAGTATTTTTGTTATCCTTACTGTCCAGAGAGCGGTCCCCCATCTTTCTCAGTGCACGCTCACTTCAAAGTGTTATTTTACAGAACAAAGAATTTTCATTTCCTTGTGGGATAGCCTATTACCCTCCGTGGTATAGTATCTGAATATTTCTCAAACATTAATGAATTTATTTTCAGAACATCCCTTTGGTTCATTTAATTGCAAGCTGTTTTACAAGTGGGAAGCTGAGGCACAGAGCTAATAAGGTTAAAAATACCTGCTCATCTTGGGTTCTTCTGAGATGCCTAACACTGTTTCTCCTTACTATTAAGCATTATGCAACACTGTATTTATTCAAGTGTACTTCCTATTGACCTACTGTAGTTATGAAGCACTTCACTAAATCAGAGCATACCTCTGCGGGGTAGCGCAAGCACACTCCTGGGTCAGCTGGCACAAGCCTGGTACTGTTGCCATTGGCAGCAGCAAGGGTCGGGTTTAAATTTACGGGACTTGCAACAAAAACTCAAGCCGTCATAATGAACCTGGAGATCATTACACCAAGTTTGCTGGTGCTAAAACCAGAAACCTGATTTCCCCACTTGCAAAGAAGCAGTTTAACAACCCATATTTTCATTAAAGGTAGAACAGAGAACTGTGCCCACGTAGATAAGCAAGGAATCACTAGTTTATAAAATAACTTTACACCTTACACTCTTTTCCTCCAGAAGTCCATGTGGGGCCAGCAGGCTGGTTTCCCCTCCAGCTCGTGGTTTGAAATGACCCATTCTCGCTGGGTAGCCAGGTCTAGTTCAGGCTGGCCCAGGCCAGGGGTGCGGATTGTTTTGGCCATCTGCCCCGAGCGCCCGGTTCCTGCCAGCGCCCAGCCCTGTGCTGCCCGGCTCTGCCAGCGCCCGTGCTGCCCGGCTCCCCGGCTGCGGCCTGCGCTCAGCCTGGCCTCACTGATGGCGCTTTAACTAACTACAACACTTCTACCAAAAACCTTTGCTGCTCCGCCTCTGGGAATACTGCAGGGAGTACTGACAACTAAGGACACTTTCCTGGAGTCCCCTTGATATGAGCACTTCAGGGCCCAGAGCTCTTGCTGTAGACCAGGGCAACCATCTTGTCCCCTCCCCGCCCTGCCCCACAGGCACACACAGACAAGCAGGCCCAGGCTTCTCCACACTAGCTCAGGGATGGTTCTCCTGTTTCCAGGATCTGCTGTCCTTTAAGAACAAAAGTCTCTGTTTAGCAGAAAAGACATTGAAGCATAATATCACCACATGCGAAATCTGGCATGTCTGAAACTGGCCCGCAGCAGAGCTGTCCCCTCAGCCCTGCCTCCCAGCTTCCCCAGCCTCAGGTGTTCTCAGGCTGAAGAAGAACGTGGGGTTAGTTTTCGCTTTTACTGCAGACCTCAGTTGCCCTGCTTTTTTAAAAGATTTCTCCAGCTTAATAGACAAGATAAGAATCTAGTTCTCCAGGTCAACATTCAGTTGCCAGCCCCCTTAACTGGTCTGCTTTTTTCTCTCCCTGTCTAGTGGGAGTCCTTCTTGTATCTACTGTTGCTCGCCCTAGCCTCGCCATTCCAGCCTTTTCCTATCATCTTCTCCCAGCTCCCATGCCCAGCTTACCAGCTTACTTTTTCTACCCTCCTCACACTGAAATGAAGTGGGGTCCCAGGGGATAACAGAAGGGCACTGAGATAACAGAAAAGTTTATTATCCCTTTCAGTTCTGTTGTTCAAGGGCCTAAGAGCCCACCCTTTGGTGCTGGAGCATCACTGCAGGAAAAGCCTGCTCAGCCTCAGCAGCTCTGGGGAAAGATGGGTGCTCTCTAGGGATGAGATCTCCACAGTCAGCAATGCAGCCCAGGAGGGACAGATTAAATCTTGCCACAGGAAAAAAAAAATAATAAAAAGATGAAAAAAAGAGAGAAAAATAGTAAGAATTTAGCTGCTGAATGCTAACAACTCCCCCTGAAGCAAACAAGCAAACACTGACTGGATTTTTTTACAGCAGCTGATGACTTAGCCAAACTTCCATGCTTCCTTTACGACCACAGTGAAAGCCACACCCTGACATGCTTATCTCTGCTGCCAAATGGCAAATCCTTGCTCCTTCCATGGGAGCACCAGAGCTCCTCAGTAAGACAGTAACTTAAAGTAATGGACACATGCAAAGCAGCATGTTTCCCCTCATTTTATTCTCTGAAATAGCAGAATACTTTCAGCAAAATTCTGAAACAAAATGGAAATTTTCAATCTCATTATCTCAATTAGCAACTGAAAGGGGTCTTATAATGGGTGTTTGCTGTCTAGGTTATGGCTAATGCAGCAAGAGTGCCAGCTGATATGTCTCTTGCAAACAGATGGATGGCCTGACAAAGATATGTATTTTTACACCTTTATCAGTCATCTGGATGGAGAAGAAACATTTGAACTTGAATTTTGTCTCCTATTACAAGCATTCACTTGTCATCAGTCCACTAAGGGGGATGATGCTGCAGGAGAACACCTGTCTACACCAATTTCTTGTCCTCTTCAATCCATAATTATATATCCCTGGGAAAAAGGTGCTAAACTTTGTACTAAAGGCACCTCCAAGTAATTATTTCACTCTAAAATTACATTAAAGGTATTCTGTGGAGGGTTTTTGTAATTCTTTGTTTTGAAGAAGGCAATATATTTATAATCTTGTGTTGAATTTTTTTTATTAAACTCTTTACAAATTTAAGAAAATACTTTCCAAGGATTTTTTTTAATATTGAAAAATCATCTTCTTTAACAAGCAAGCTCACTCTTAGCCATTCACCATGAAACATGTCAAAACGAGAAAACAAACATGCAATCTAAGGCTAAAAGGGAGTAGCTCTCACTGTGACAGATTGCTTTCAGCAACACTATCAATAACCACAACAGAAAAGCTTCTTGAATCTACTTGCATAAGTCTTAAACTTAGCTTACCAACCTTACAGCTCAGGAATTGCTTCTTCTACAGTCTATACAAAACCAAATACAATCAGGGGATCATGCCCTCATGAGGTATCTGGACTGTATAATAGTAATAATTATAGAGTAGTATTATTAACATTCAGCCTACATTTTTCACTGTGACAGATTCAATGCACTATGGAATCCAATTTTTAATTGAAAAAAAGTCAAACTATAGCATTCCTGCTTGCAAAGATAAAATTTTCATTTGTACCTGGATGCAATCTTGTCTCAGTCTAACGCAACTGCTTTGAGGAAGATTACCCTCACCTGTCTCAATTGTTAGTTATTTGCTAAACCCAATGCCCCAAATCTCCCCAATACTAGATAGTAAACTTGAGAGAATCTCAGCCTATGTCTTCCTCAGTGTGGAATAACTACTCCCTTCAAGCAGGTTTCAAATCAGTCCAGAAGGATTCTGTTTGGACCCCAGAAATTGAAATCCTAAAAATCAGTGTTGGAAAAGTCATAAAAAATAATATGAAGCCCATATTCATTATCATGATTGGAGCTTCAAGTTATCATCTAGTCCTAATACTAAGCTAAAGTATCAGCCCAGGGGAAGTAATTCAAAAATGTTTAGGATGATTCTATAAAATGGGTACATACATTGAAGTAGGAGATTAGATTATCACAGATTTTATATTTAAAAGACTGACCTGTCATATAGAAACATGTTAGAAATAGTCACTACAACACATTTTCAATGCTGTGCTTCAAAAATCCCAAACTCAGATATCACATTTGATAAGCACAGACATTAGTATCTCAATGTGATGTCAGATCTCTATCTCCCCCTCTATCTCCCACCAGGACATAGCTAGACAGATGTTGGGATAGTGAATGTCATATTATTTTGTAGCTAAAGCACCACCTTCAGCTCCTCTAGCTCTTGGTCAAGAAGTGATAAACAGTGCACTTCATAAAGCACGATCCAGTCTTGAAAAAGGGACCCACATGTAAAAAATACCTGCTAGGTTGTATGATACGATTTCTTGGGAACATTCACATCTTCTGAATTAAAAGACATATCAACCTAGGCAAGTTATCATGGAAAGAAAAATTCAGGCATAAAAAAAGGTAATTAATTAAATTAGTGAAATTATAATCTGAATTTTTGCTTAATCTCCTGCCTGTAAAATGAAGGATCAAGGCCAACAAAGATTCAATATTGGTGCACTTTTAGAAATACTGGGAACTTGATCCAGCGGCTGCTGTCTCCTAGTAATGACCTTTGCAGTAGCCTCATAGATAGACCTCCACAGTTTTCTCCCTGCAATAAATGTCAAGCACATACTCATTTGACCTTCTCAAGTAAACTAAAAATGAGAGACAAAATGGGAAAAAATATTCTGATTAAAAGAGAAATCTGCATCTTATTTTGCCTTCTGTAAATTTTGGATGCAAAGTGAACACAAACACCTCAAAGAATCATCCCAAGTACTGCTTGGTGAGTGGCTGAAAGAATCTCCATGTATTTAAGGGGAATTAGGGCAACTGACAGCAGTTCTTTTTGCAATAACTTTGATAGACATTAAGCGTTCATTGTATTGGGTCTGCCTGAGATGGAGTCAACAGCAGCGCTCAGAGTACTGTGCTTTGTATTGGTAGCTAGAAGGTGGTGATAACACACCAGTGTTGTGGCTTGTTGAGCAGTTCTCACACAGCATCAAGGCTCCTTCCTCACCAGCAGGCTGCGGGTAGACAAGATACTGGGAGGGGACACAGCCAGGACAGCTGACCCAAACTAACCAAAGGGATATTCCATACCATATGATGTCTGCTCAGCAATAAAAGCTAAGACAAAGGAGGAGGAGGGGGCGCATTCATTATTATGTTTTTCTTCTGTTGTGACCACTATGCGCACTGAAGCCCTGCTTCCCAGGAAACGGCTGGACATCACCTGCTGGTGGGAAGTAGAGAATAAATCTTTTGTTTTCCTTTGGTTCCACACACGGCCTTTGCTTTTGCTTTATTAAGCTGTCTTTATCTTGACCCATGAGGTTTTTTTCTATCTTATTTTCTTCCCACCCTGTCCTGCTCAGGAGGGGAGAGATAGAGCATCTTGGAGGGCACCTGGCATCCAGCCAAGGTCAGCTCACCACACTCCTCCAGATGTCATCCTGGAGAAAGCAGGGCACATCTATCTCGCATATTTGTCTCTGGGACAGGTGGCAATAAATTTCTACCTCTCTGCTTTAATTTTGATGGTCAGACAGGCAGACAGGCATTTATTTCACAGTGGATTCCTTTTTGTCAGTATTTCAGAATATTAGCTCTTTCACAGTCTTCCTAGAACCGAGCCTTAGTTCAAATTTCATGAACACCAGCAGCTGGTTCACATAAAGGTCAGTTTCCTAAGTTTCATCATACTCCCTTATATTGATTCCCATTAGGCCATATAGAGAAGACCCAGGCTTACTTCTCCTTCACCACAAAATCTTTTGTATGTTATACAGTGGGACAATGTAACAAATCTGAGTTGATCAGTTTGTGAAACCATGTTAAGGTAAGTTATGTGGAAAATTGGACTGATGCTGCATTTACATCCACTAAAGCACAAGAAAATAAATGGCATTCCAACTAGACATAAATTCCTACTAATTATCATGAATCAGGACGGGGGAACTTCAGTTAGTACTTAATACAGCATGGCTCTTTTCAAGTCCTAGACTTTTCCTGCATTAATGCTAATTTAACATTCACAATAAAGACCTTTAATGTTTAAACTAAACATTAATATGTACATAGAAAAGTTATGTTTCTGATAGTAAGTCAATATATATAATGTACGTTGTTATTTTTATACATATATATACACACACAAAATGCACAATGAAAATTCTTTTCCAGTTATCTGATACTGCGCTCAGATACTACTAATGTCACTAAAAATGCCATTTTTAAACCACCTGAAGTAGCTTTTATAATAACAGTCTAAATAAATTCACAGGTTTAACTAACTAACTAAATTTAACTAAATAAATTGCTTACAGGTTTAACTAGGATCCAGACATGAGATTTTAAGGAATGCAGATGTTGTCTGTCTTAAAGCACGGTCCCACTGAAGCCAACTTACAGGATCCAACTCTAACGGAGAGTTAGTTAACTTGTGTCATATTATATTGCAATCTCCCATGTAGATCTCTCTTATATGTTAATTACCAGAGGAGCAGCCAATGTAATCACTCATCACTGGTGGCCCAGTGCCAAACCTTTTTGCTATGGTTCTTGAATTTCTGCTCATCAAGTCACTGAGAAGAATCTTTGCTACTGCTTCACTATGCACAGTGAATACCTTTGTCTTCTTCCAGATATCCTGGTTGTTATGTATCTCCTACAAAACATCTGTGCAACTACTATAGAACACTTCTGGGTGTTGATGGAATATTAAAAGGGACTTGCTGGAAGAATTCAGAAACATAAACAACAGGAATAAAAAGGGTCACAAAAATGCAGATAAATGCTTTAATGTAAGGAATGAAAAGAAAAATAAGGTAACAGCAGTGAGAGTGTGCAGAAAAGAAGTAAATGGGATGACAGCAGAAGAGTGTAAAATGAATGTGGAGAGAGGTTAGTGAAAGAAAATAACTGGATTTTTGGCCTGCACTCCCTGCACCTGAGTTTGGCTACTGTTGAAGCCAAAAAAGAGGATCAGACAATGGATTTTGCTATAAGGAGACGGTCAAGTCCCTGCCCAAGCCTAGAAAACTTTTACTGGGATCAGAAGGTGTTGAGATTCCCTTCCACACATGAACTGAGTCTTTTTTGCTGCTAGAAAGATGCAAGGTTTCCTGGGGGGCGCGGGGGGATAGAAGATGCCTCCTACCACCACAAAGCAGAAGGCAGGCACTGGAGTCTCACTATGCAAACAGCTCCCACAGCTCACTTGGGTATGAGATTGCTAGGAGGTGAACAAAGCACATACTATAAATACAACACTTCAGAAATCATGTAAGTGAAAAATACTATACCAGCTCCTATCATACATACCTATATTACAGGGAAATGGTACTTTTTTCAGTTGTACGCCACCCTTAAAGAAATGGGTGATGTTTATTTGTTAATACTGAACCTAAAAGCAATCTCTTTTACAAATTAAAAACCATCATGAAAAGTCTGATTCTTCTTCTTATCCAGCTCAGTGCATTAGCAATCATTAAAAAAGTATAGACTTAGAGCAGTATTGCTGATCAAATATAATATATTACATTAGAAATAAATTCCATATTAAAATAGGAACTTTTACTACAGAATTACATTTTAACTTTTTTTTTTTCAAATAAATTACTGAAACTTTTGCACTGTGAAAGCTCTCAGGCAAAATTAATGGTTTTGTTTTGCAAATTAATTTAGATATTAAAAAATTATATTTTCAACCAAGATCTCAGTTACTCAGATTAAATATTAACCAAAAGCTGTCTTCTGCTTAAATAGAATTTAGCCTTTGAAGTGTTTTTATTAATCTCTTCTGATGTAGGTGCTTGAAATTCTATGAAAGTGCTGCTGCTACCAGTTCTGTGCATCACTTACTGTAATTTATTTTCAGAACATAATTCTATTTATAAATGAAAATCCTATTAAAAGAAGACAAGAAAAATTAGTCCTAGACTTTGCATTGGTAGAGTAGAAACAAAATGAGCGGCCTAACCTGAAGTGACATTTACAAATTACCTGTTAATTTAAACTGGGTTGAAGGATGACAGAGTTTAGTCAGACTGACAGGAAGTACCGAAGGAATGACAGTTGGGCCTGTAGTGGCCATAAAGCTCCCACAGCAAGCACATTTATCTGCCTTCTCCAGGAAAAGCTTCCCCTGTAGTAAATAATATATTTGTAAAAATATTTACTTCATGGCAGCCCAGTGAGTGAACATTTTATGGAGCTGCGCACCCCACCCACCCCCACCCCTGCCCCTTAATTCTTATTTTTACTAGGGATAAGAGCTGCTTTAAGATGGCCACCTGCCCTTAGTCACATGGCTGATTCATCACCACCACCCTAAAGCTAAAACACATGATTTTCTTAATGAAAATGAGACAAGAAGTGACAAGGCTTGTATCCTGTAGTTGCTCCAGGATAACATTCATGCCCTGAGACCAGTTCCTTTGTTCACTAGACATTCTTTGAACGGACATGAGTGGGTATCAAGGCCATGCAGTGCCATATATTTATAAAGATAATAATAACTGCTCTCACTCCACTTATAAATAGTACTGAGAAGACTCAAAACAAGTGCTATGAGTCCCTTTATTTATTCACTTTTGAAAAACCAAAATGGTGTTTGAAGGAAGAGGCTCTACTACCTTACACTTTAAACACTTTCAAGCCTCCAAAATTTTATAAAATACTTTTATAAAATGTTTAAGATATAAATGGAATATTTGGGATCCTTAAAATAATCTAATGACAATTATTTAGGATTCTGTCCCTCTTCTGACAGTCAGTAAAGGACCATATCATACAGCTGCTGTAGCTCTTTTCTGCAGATCACCACACGTATGTGGAGAGAAACACAGTACAGTTAGCTAATTCAGCCCACGTACAAGATGTTCTTGTGCACACTTAGTACAAATTGCTCTAATATTTTTAAACAGCAACCTGTATTTTATACACACATACAAAATACTGAACATAAATTTAAAATGTTATACCTTGGTTTAGGGATCTCAAAAAGCTTAAGCTTATTTCATTCACCAGGCACCCACCGCTCAGGCAGCCGTGGTCTCCCCTTCTCATCTCACCCAAACTGCTCTGTGCAGTCCACAGGTAATGTTGCAACAAACACACTAGTATGAATTATGCACACTCCACTTACTCTTGGGGTAGATAACCTGTGTTGATATAATGCAGCTGGGTATATTTATAAATACATCTATCAATTCTAAAAAAAAAAAAGTTATATTAATTCTTCTGCTCCCATGAACATAAGTGTATTTATAGATACAAAACAAACGGTACTTGGAGATTATGTTTACATTCCAGAACAAAGGCATGAATTCCCATAGCTATTTCAACAGAACTCAGAAGTCCTTGTTTTAATGCCATTTCCAGAAACCTTGCTTTTGAAATTGACATTCAAAACAAAAATGTCAACCATAACCAAGTTTGCAACACCAAACAAAGTTAGGGTTTCTGTAGGCTGCTGTGGAAGTCTTTGCCAGCGGGTACCATCCTTTTGCAGTAGACCTTTTAAATGTAACTCATTTCTGATTTTTAATCTTAGCACAGGACCCCTTATTTTATATATATATATATATAATGGCTTGACAGTGATGTAACTTTACACCTACTGTACAAAAGATTTTCCTTATTTAATAGCAGAGTATAAATTCTGGAAGCAGAAAAAGATCTTATTATTATCAAAGAATAGTAAAATAATTTCTACAGTACCATTATTTTTGAAATTAGACACTGTACCTTAGTCAAAAGATCCAAATATAGACCTTGCTCTGGTCTGTAGTATGTCATTGATGAAAAACGGTTCTCAAGTTCTACTTAAAGGGTCCATGAGGATACAATTAATATTTTGAATTCTCTCAGGAAAAAAGAAGCTGCTGCAATAGATAAAAGTTTTGAAGCTCTACTAATAGTGGGAGGAGACTAACAGGAAAGAACAAAACAAAAAAAATAAAAACTGAGTTACTACAGTTGATGTGCTATCCACACACTTCCCCCCATACTAAAACTGGTGAGAGTTCACCCAAACCATAGAAAGGAGAAATGACCAGTGGGAGTACTCAACTACAGAGTGAGAAAGATCTTTTCTTCAGAGATGTCCAATGCAATGAGGAGAAACAAAACTCCATCTCCAGCTCAAGCCTATGATATAGAATGCTTTCACATGTCTTTGTACAATCTTCCATATATCTTTGGGGAGATTCTCTTCTATTTAGATTTGCAGATAGAACAAATATACAACATGCTATTAATTCTCTCCCACTCATCTTTGCCCAGAAAACCATGTATACTTCTTTGGCCAATCACAATTATTTAACCAAGCCTATTAAGTGTTACTATACTGTAAGATCCTTGTATCCTTGCCCTTATACAGTATATCAAGGACATATGATAATGGTAACGATCAATGTTATTTTAACACTGCACAAAGGCCAAGATGTCAAGGCCATTCTTTGTTAGAAGAGAGGACTATTGATTATTAACTAGAGACTGGCTAGAAATGAAGAAATTAATAGGCAGATTACCCAACTACCAATTACCTGCAAAGACTTAGTCAGGTATTTGGGATGCAAATTAATTACATGTGGTGGTGGAGGTGGACTTGTTCATCATTCAGCGTCATTATTTCAATTGGATGTATTACAGGAAAGGGATTTTTGGGCTATACTTGCACCAAATGGAAAGAAAGATGTTACTTTTTAGTTTAGTAATGTCACGTCTACACAGGCAGACTTTCAAACCATCACATGAAAAGTTCTGTAGTCTCAGAACTAGTTCAGTGAACTGCAGCAAACAGAGCTAATATTCATTGTGCCTTGGGAGTCATTATGTCTTAGCCAGTGACTGATTAGCATCAAATGCTCTACTGGAAGAGTGTGGCCTCTTCCAGGTATCTGAATGCTACTCCGGCACCCTTGAAGCTCCAACCACAGAGTTCACACCATATGGACTAACATCACACTATCTCTGCCCAGAGAATCCTTTGTGTTTCTATACTCAAAAGATCTAATTGCCTTCTATAAATTCAGAAAAAAATCAAATAAAATTCACTGCTGTCTGTTGGGTTTTATTCTTTCAACTGCAGAAATTCATACCTTTCCCTTTTAAATTTCTTTTTCCTTTTTTTTTTTCCACTACCTGTTTTTTATTGAGTTTTAGAAGAGGTAATTCTGATGCCTTGGCAGACAAAAATAAAATAAGAACTACAAGACACTTCGCAGCTCATACTGCTGCTTCAGGAGGTCATGTCACTAGATATGAAGTAATTTATGTAGGACTCTAACCAGAATTCTGAATTCCCTGCTTCCTGTTACCCCAGGAAAAATGAATGCCAGCGATGAGTCATGTGTCTGAACAATGGCAGACTTTGCCTTTCTAACCCTGCTAAATAGTCAATTATCTTTGGAAAATACACCCCAAATGTTTTTTAATTTTATTCCACATCTTAAAAATAAATATCACCGAACCTAACGCATACAACTAATTGTATTTTCATCAAAGTCCTTCATTTTCAGACAAACTTTATATTATCAGAATCCTTTACATATTCTATGTTCTGTCTCTCTGGTAACTGAGCATCACAGACTGATCATTCAGAGCAAAGGAGAACTATGGTTTGGATGTCATCCCAAAATACTTTTTCTAGCTCTATCACAGCTATTGAAGGAGGAATTAATTCAGAGAAAACCTTTGGCCTATGTTTCATGTCCAACCTTAAAGCTTACGAAAATGTGTAGAGGCAGGAAATTATTATACCTTAGAATTCTGCATCTCTTAGTGATGAGACCTTTTGAGGAACATTTCAGTGTTTTTAGGCTGCCAGGTAGACATCAGATAAGAACAGGTAGTTCTTACTTCTTTATTGGCATCACACTTTGAGGGTGAAAGTGATTTAGATTCTTAAATCCATTCTCTAAGTGCCATTGGGATTTTTAGAAATCACTGTTCTGTTGCAATACCTTCACAAAGGTCCCTGAATTTCTACTTGTAGCAAGGCTGGAAACTGCTTAAATGTGACCATGTGAAGCAGCTTGGTGACTGATCCACACTGAGACGTGGCAGCCTTCAAAACTTAGACACATATCCATCACCTCAACAGAGTTCAACAGATAGCTGTCTACAGAGCACTGCCAAACCCACACAGAACGGGGCAAGCTGAGGTTCCATATTGCTGCACTCAGCCTAGTAAATCTAGCTGTTGCTGTAATACTCAGGACACACTGCCAGCTCCCCTGTCTGATTTGGAGCAATGACTGAACTTGGGTCTCCTCCTCCCAGGCAATGTAAGATCCTCAGAGGCAAGTCTCTCTCAGTATTGCTCTCAGAGGCTCTTCTACTTTGTTTAAACTGCTTAAACATCTTTTGGGACAAAGAAAGGGAGAGGATGTCTAGAGCCTGGCAGCGAGAACAAGCTCTAAGAAACCCCATTATCCATTATTGCACACGAAGTTTCCCTTAAACCATTCTGACCCTGCCCACACAGCAGCCATTTACTGGGGTCACACGGCATAAGAACAAAGCAGTATGGGCAGCGGGGAAACCCTACCTCCCCCTGGCAAACCCTTGTCGAAACCACTAATGCAGTGAGGCCAGATCTTTAGAAAACATATGCAGCATCATAAGGGAAACACAGAAGGAGCAGCAACAACAGCAAGACATACTCTGCATAACAAGAGCAAGGCTATCAGCTACATAACCAGACCAGCGATCCCAAGCACAGGTAGTGGCACCCCAGAGATGCATTGAAGCTTAAGGAAAGTAGATGGAAAGGATAGGGAACACTTTCCTTTACAAGCCATAAAACCTACAAGCCAGGGTTGAAACATCACTTGTAAACCTTCTGACTTAATCAATCATAGATGGACTGCACAAGAAATACACAAAAGGGAAGGGAAGGGTGTGCAGGAAACAGGGTATCAACAATCATTTGTCTATCATTTGCCACCTTCTCTTTCTACAGAGGCTGCTAAAAAAAAGTGCAAAAGATCGAAGAATGCACTTCTGCGACTACGGGGTAGTTTTTTAACCTACTATTCATATAAACTAAAGCTGTGATTACCAAAACTGAAGTTTCTTTCTTTCAAAGATTCTTTTAAAGAACGGTGTGTTCTTTGTCCTGTGCTTAGTCAGTGCTTGTAGGAATGTAACTATTGCCCAGTAAGGGCAGTTAGCAAGAGTATTTTATTTTAGCTAGTTTACTTAGAAGAGGCTCAGATTGATGGGTTTGCTAATTTTCAGAGGAATCTTTCAGGTTTTAACCAGATCCTTGTTGCTGCTGCTAATACATGCCAGCAAAACTATAAATGTTTTATTCCCACTGGAATATGTGAAACATCTGGGGAATGTCTTCAGCTTTGGCAATAGCTCCATGCTGTTATGACGTTAGCCACTATTCTCATGGCCACATTCACTTGGTTCTTCCTAGGCTGCAGGGACAGGGACCAGGAATTGGCAGTGTCTGACAGGACCTGTGCTGCATTATATGTAACCTTACTGATTCCTTCTTTCCAGACTTGAGTCATTCACTTTTATGGTCAGAAAGCCCTTTTACCAGGTCTTTAGACATGACCAAGGAAAGACTAAGGCATCCATACCTAGGATCTTCAGAGCATTTTTTAAAAAGAAAATTTAGTTCTGACCCTATTGAGTTTAAATTCCACCATGCCAGAGGGAACCAAGTGGTCTGTGACTAGCAAATGTTTATTTGTCCATTGCTTTCCCTTTCCTTGCGGTCATTAATCATATTTGGATGCTACTATAATAGAGAACAGACACACCAAAAGCAAAGAGCAGTATTAGCAGAAGTCCCCAATCCCCTTTCCTGTGGGAAAGGAATAAAATAAGCATCTATTACTGATACTATTTGTATCCTTTTTTTGACCAGTAAAAATTTGAGATGTAAATCCTGGCATCTCCCATGAATACCAGTAAGTCTAAACTGGGAAAACTGGTTAATATAAGGGGGTTTTGGGTACTTACTAAAAACCCTAGGGCCCTTACTGGATAGACTCAGGCCAAGATATGCAGTCTAAGGAGCTCTTCTGGCTTTGCTTTGATTAAGATAGTATCTAAGTAAATAAATATTCTCACCGCCATGGGCCTTAGGGGATGAATAACTGGTCGTATAGCCACAGTAAAGCCTCGTAGGACTATGCACCGGCCAAACACCATTACAGACAGATTCAGTGCCCCTTTCCAGGACAGCCTGAATGATTTCTTAGAGCTCAAATGAAAATGCTGCGGAAGTAGTGGTTTATATTTCCTATAGTTTTTGAAAGACAGTCATAAAATACTTTGATCTTTAAATGAAAATGATTAGTATCCCAAACTCACCCAGGGACCACAACCACAGGATCGAAGGAGTTTCCTCAGTGGGTATATCCTTCCCAGTTCAAGGCTTCTGCTCTCTGATATGGTCAGTTAATTCGCTTATATTAAATGCTGACTGGCATACAAGATACACTAGGTACACTAGATAGAAATAAATATGTAAAATTTTAGCTCCCTTAATTTTACCAGACAGATTTAATAAATGCACATAACTAATGGGTATATAATGACTTCCCTAAACTCCTACTTGTAGATCATGCATCCTATTTCCCAGTACATCTTTTTCCCCATGAAAAATTAAATTGGAAAGTCAACAAGAGAGAAATCATACTGGGGACATTTTCAATCCATTCATTTACATTTTCACTCTTTGCAGAATGTGGATAGTGTATTTTTATGGCATGTTTGGTTGCTATTCAAAACATATTTTTTTTTTTTTATTGAATAGCAAAATTATTAGATGAGTAGAATCCTGTATGCATAATAAGAGCACAATTTAAAGCTGTCCCTAGGCTAATTTATGAAGCACTAAATCAATTGGAAAAGTTTTTCCTTTTTCTAAAAGAGGCACAAGGTTGCTTTTTCAGCTGGTTTTGTCTGTTTTCATGGTCTGCACATTGATCATAGCCTGGTACAGTTAGCTAAATGCATATGGGAAAAGAAATATCTGAGGGATGAAACTAATGATATGTGCACTCCGTTGATTTGTTTCCCTTCCCATTCTAAATGAATTCCCTGCTAACTAGAGCACAAGTCATTACTGAGTAAGGTTCACAGTCACTGACCAATGTGTAAGAGAATACAATTAATACAATAGGAGTTTTGTAAACAGGTGTTTGTGACGGCACGAAGAGAAGGCATGTAAGTCAACCTAGCAAAACGTTCTGTGAAATACCTTTCTTCACATCCCAAGAACGCTTAAGCACATTGAGTTTCCAATGAACTATGGAAAAAGTGTGCTTTCCAGAGAAGGCTTTCTTGCTTCTTAACGTCAGTACATGAAAATTATGATACTTAGTGCATACACACAGATCTCCAATCACATTACAATAGCAAGCAGGTATCACTCCCATTGATATGGAACAGAACCACACAGATGACACAAACTCCCTAGATCATCCAGCAATAAAGACAAAACAAAATCCAAGACTCTTTCCTAGATCAGCACATTTCAGGACCACATTGCCTACTTTCACTTTGCATTTATCATAGTGCTTTAGCTTTGGCATTTCTAATTCACTTACAGAAACATACTCTGAAGTGGTATTTTATCCACAGATAATTGCTACTGATGGCAGCTGCTGGACTCCCCCAGTCCAAAAGTTCTCTGAGGGGAAATGGTTTGCAGTTTACACACTGCTCCACAGATAGCCCTGTAAAGACCTTTTGTCCTGGTTTCATGCATAAGAAGTTATCTAGAAAAATCAGTCTATCAGTAAGAACTACCAGACAGTTTTGGATTGACTAATATGTACACTCATCTCACACAAGCAAGAAGCTCTTCTTGGGAAAGAGGCAGAAAACACAGCAGAAATTTCAATTCTTTGGGGGCTATTCTAACACTGTAGTTACTCACTGAGAAAACAGGAGGACATTTATTGTTATGTTTTAGTTGGTTTCATGTTTGATTTAAAACAATCTGTTGCATTATTATTATTATGTACTCTCACCCTGAGACTTTTAACTAGACACATTTTGGAAATTCAAAGCTTAAACACATGCTTTGTTAAATTGGTAATAGTTATATCTGAAACTGTTAAAACAGAACTCATTTTATCCAGCAGAAATGCACTACAGATTCATAGAGTTAGTCTTTGATGTCATGGTCATGTTTAATGCCTCTCCTTAGGTAAAGAGGACTTAAAGATTTGCATATATGTATTTTTGTCCTCCAGAAGGACAAACTGTTTCCCTGTTCATGTAACTGGCATGAGTGCTGCATGCCCCTACACAATATAGTTTAAAGGATGTAATTGGAAAAACACAGTCCTCACTAGTCTGCTATCATCTGAGGCTGAAAGGGAGAATATTCTACTCTTATATTAGTGTTGACAATAACCAGAATAGCTTGAACTTCCTTAGATATCCTGTCCCAAGGAGCTACCTTTCTAACACAGGATTTTTCACAACTGTTATCTATAGGGAAGAATGCAAAATGCCTCTCAGAAATACCATTTGGACTTTTAACAAATTTTGCAGCATTTAAGGTCCTTGAAACTAAGATAAACATACAATATTTCCCTTTTGCATAGAAAACATTACTCCACTATTATTCCTTATTTGAAAGAAAGCTGTGTTTATTTTGCTTGCTAGCTCACCAGGACACTGAGATGGGGAGGAGTGCTGGTCTGCCTGAGGGCAGGAAGGCTCTGCAGAGGGAGCTGGACAGGCTGAATTGATGAGCAAAGGCCAGTTGTATGAGGTTCAACAAGGAGTGCTGGGTCCTGCATGTGGGTCACACCAGCCCCACACAACACTACAGGCTTGGGGCAGAGCGGCTGGAAAGCTGCCTCGTGGAAAAGGGCCTGGGGGTGCTGGTTGACAGCCGGCTGGGCATGAGCCAGCAGTGTGCCCAGGGGGCCAAGAAGGCCAGTAGCATCCTGGCTTGTGTCAGAAACAGTGTGGCCAGCAGGGCAAGGGCAGTGGTTGTCCCCCTGTACTCAGCACTGCTGAGGCTGCACCTCAAATCCTGTGTTCAGTTCTGGGCCCCTCACTACATGAAAGACATTGAGGTGCTGGAGCATGTCCAGAGAAGGGCAGCAAAGCTGGGGAACGGTCTGGAGCAGGAGTTTTATGAAGCACAGCTGAGGGAACTGGGTTGTTTAGCCTGGAGAAAAAGAGGCTGAGGGGAGACCTTATTGCTCTCTACAACTACCTGAGAGGAGGTTGTAGCAAGGTGGGTGTTGGTCTCTTCTCCCAAGTAATAAGTGATAGGATGAGAGGCAACAGCCTCAAGTTGCACCAGGGGAGGTTTATCTTGGGTATTAGGGAAAATTTCTTCACATAAATGGTTGTCAACCACTGGAACAGGCTGCCCTGGGAAGTGGTTGAGTCACCATCCCTGGGAGTATTTAAAAGATGTAGATGGGGTGCTTAGGAACATGGTTTAGCAGTGGACTTGGTAGGTTTAGGTTAACAGTTGAACTCAATGATCTTAAAGGTCTTTTCCAACCTAAACCTAAATTCTACAATTCTATGATTCTACAATACTCTTCTCTCCTCTCCACATGATGCTCCCCTCTTCACAGCTATGTCATATCCATACCAAAAGCTGCTGAACTAGGTCTAGTACTCACTCAGAGCAATGTTTCAATTGCTCTGAAAAATCTCTTCCAAGATGCCTTGCCCTAAACTCTTCATAATCAGAACAGCCATAGAAAACTACGATATAAAAGTGCTCTGCAGTGCAATATGCACTCAATTATCTTAGCAGTATGGATATATATGTGTACACTTATGTTTATTTTACCAGTTGGAAATAACTGGTCTTTGTGAAGGTAAAAGAGGATCAACATCCAGCCATTACTTTGGGGCTTACAAAAACCCTCTTTGAGGGCATAACCATTGCATCTGCCTCATGCTGGCTTCATTTGTACAACTGAAATTCACCCCAAATACACTACTCAAAATACTGCAGAAATTCTGTGCCTGCAAGAGGAAAAAGGACTGTTGCTAATGTTTTATTAAAGTCTTGTAGTTCTGAACTAGTGTGTTGCCATTTTATAAGAGTTGGCAATATCCTCATGAATACCTGTGACAAGTGCTATTAACATAAAATACAAAGTGGAGTTGGGCATGATGAGATATTTAAAATCTAGGCATGCACTTGCTGTATTTAAAAATGTACTTCACAGATATATTTTTAAACTGTATATTTTTTAAAAACAAGTCAATTCAATGCCTTATATTTTGAGTTTTAATTCCAATCAAGCTAATTTCTAGTCATCACAAACACATACCTGCCAGTAATGAAGGCTGCTTAATTAGGTCCAGATAAAATAGCTACAATTCTGTTTCTGATCCACCTGTCAAAGCAAATCAGTCTTTTACACGACTTCAAAAAAAAAACAAATTAGACTAGCTGATGATTTTTTGAATATTCAAATAGACGTACTGAAGATAAATCCAAACCGAACTTGAGACTGAACAAAAGCCTGGAACGTGACCTCAAAGATGAAGAGATCTTGTTCTGCCAGAAGCAGATTTCCAAGCTTGGTATTTCAGGCTTATGGAAGCAAGGACAGGGTGCTAAAAAGTGGCTACTGGAAAGGATAGCACTGTCTTCCACAGCTTAGGGCAAGGTAACATTTCAATGCTGTGTAAAATTAAACACAAATAACAATGTTAAAGGTCCTGCTTAACGCCCCAAAGCCAGGTGACTTCAGAACAGACGTGTGCAACTCATGCCATTATAGCTCTATGAGAAAAAATACTTGTGCTACTATTACTGAAACAAGTAGAAAATCTAGAAGGCTGACATAGTTGAATGCTAAAAAACACTCTTTTTCATTGGCTTCGAAGATGGACTAGTAGTCTGAACACATTTACTAGTAGGCAGATAGTGACATAAATTGACCATCACAAAAGGCGTTATTTGACATATGAGATGTTAATTAGAACTACTCAGTACAGCTCTGAGACATCACTAATAATTGCTTAATACTGTAGGAGCTCAACCAACAGCTTCCAAAAATGTAGGATTAGGCACAAATGCTAGGCAGCAGACTAGAGAGAACATACTGATTAAAAGGTACCACTAAGTCACACAATGCTAATAACTAGAACACAGGAAAGGTAACTCAAAATTTTAACATGGAAATTATCTACTAGGCTCTGGTAAGTGAATCAGTCCATATGTCCTTGCTGTTTCTGTGCTTACTACGTACTCAATCCATTAAGTGAGAACTGACCAAAAATGTCAGTTTCATGTGTTTTTTCCCATTCGAGCCTACCATTTACTCTGCTGGGATAATGCTTCTCTCGTTCTTTGATTCCCTACCAAAGTGGTTCTGCTGATGTTAGTTACAGGAACACTAACTTTTCTCCAGTCATTTATTGTATTGGCAACTAATGTGCCTTCTAGAAGATGAACTTGTTCATTTTGATTTATTTACAGTGCATGATGGCTTGCTCTGTTCTTCTAACTGGCATTCTAAGTACCATCCTAATTATGCCTTTAATTTGTTTAGATTGGATATTTTTTGATTTGGCTTTCCAAATTCAGTGACAGTGGTCTGTCTGACTTTATTAGATGTCTGCATTATTTTCTTACCTTATGCAGATAACTCCTGTAAAGCACAGTTATGGTAGCAATGAGGCAAAGTTGTTATGGCTGTACCAGATTCCATAATGTTCGGGTTTTTTAATTCTTTTCTCTATGAGTAAAATCCTGACCCAGTAAAGTCAATCAGAGTTCTTCCATATCCCCCTACCACATTCATATGAGAGAAAGTTACGAGTATCAAAGTCTCAAAATCCATTCATGTTTGTTTCATTAGTCTCTCCACTTTATTGTAATGAAATCTATCTTGTTAGATGATGAGGTCTGATGTGCATCTCACAACCTTATGTTGTGAAATTAGCAAGGCATGCACTTGTTATGCCTACGTATGGCAAACAGCTTCACAAGCCCTCCTTGAAATGAGGATATGACTTGTTTTCACGTCTGGCTTATTTTGCTCAAGGTACAACAGGAATGAATTAGGATCGTGAGTCAGAACATGAGATATTTTTTTTTTATGTCATTAGGTCTCAGCCTGGGAAGACCTATATATTGACTTGGTTGCCAAATTAAGGAGCTGACTTCCTCAAGTGATTCATATTCACTTGCTCTACCTAGAATAAATGCTGTTCTTACTGGATGCCCATGACTACCTATTATTTCTACAGTTCCAAAGCCACAGATCGATATGGCCCTGCCTACATCTCTGAGAAGCAGGGGCAGCTTTAGGCCAGCTGGCTGTTAAAAAGGGTTATGTTTTAACCTAGGCATTTGCACACAATTCACTAATGATGTTGCACGTAACTGTACACTTGATATTAATTAGCCATCATTTCCAAAAGACTTCCAGATTCTTGTCTCTCATATGTCATTGTCACCATCACAATACTTAAACTGGATTGTATTCAGCTGTTCCATTTATGTACTTTTTTGTCTCTAGATCAGAAGTAGATGACATTTATTTCAAATACAGATGCTGCATTGTTTCAGAATATACCACATACTGCTGCTGTTTCAGCCTGCAGAAACTTATGGGGACTTTACGTAGCATGATTAATATTTAACAACAATTGGGACTAAATGTCTTGCCTCGTTAGGTTCGTCCTTCTTGAGTACACTCTGAAGTGAGTGGAAGTTGTCCATTGTGAGCCTACAGAAAGGAACATGGATGGATCCCTTGACCTCTGCTCATTATATTCCACATATAAATTGGTGGCAACATATTGCAAAACTGCTAAAGACTGCAAAATATACAAACCTGGACAACTGTTTCCTTTTTTTGTAAACAAATGAATCATCTACTGCATGATCATCAGTGCTTCTTTGTAAGACCTGAGATTTGGGTTAGAGGTGTTGGTCAGTGGTAGATTAATGATGCTCCCACTTTGCTCCATGACAGGTGTACTCAGATATCAGCTACGCAACCTAGAAAGGTTTTTATCATAAGGAGCAATGAAGACCTCATGGGATGGCACTAACGCTACCGACATTTAACCAGTCTAAAATGGTAGATACAAGTAGCATGTTTGTTTGTTTGAGCTCTATTTGCTACAAGACCTGCTAGCCTTCCAACAGTATTCAGGATTTTGCTAATCTCTCCTTTCTCCAAAGACAGCAAGCAGCTCGTAGCATCATCTGCTTCTGTGCAGGTTGCAGATTGGCTACAGAGAGCCTGCCTTTGTTAGGTGCTTTCCATCATTTGTTCATGTTCAGATAATATAGCTAATTGATTACCCCATCAGAACTGGGTTCTCCACCTCTTTGTGATGTTGTGTGCTCTAACTAATTTTTATTTCATCTCTCACCTAGCCTGAGTATTTCTGGCACAGCGCTTCGCCAATTATATACCCTCCATTAGCACAAAACTCACTCAGCTTGTCAGTGCTTATCTGTGTTGTAAAAGGGGAAAAAAAACCCAGGACTGTCTTACATCACAAGCCTACCTGCCCAGTGTGTTCAAAATCATGCCCTTAAAACATGCTTTTAACAAGCCAGTAAATATTGTACCTTTTTCCCCAACTACAGAGAGCAGGGAGGTGAGGCACTTCTCTGTGTAAAATGGCACACACATTTTGTAGATCTCATGTTCTAATGCTATTAGCTCAAAAGATTGAATTAAATAGAGAAAGGTTAATGAAAGGTTTTAGTCATGATTGCAGTGACCATGAGGAAGCAAAGGGGCAAGAGAAATGGCAGCTTTAACAATTAAACTCCCTCAACACATTCTTTTAACACTACTGCCATAACACAGTGAAATGCCACAGTTAATCAGATCACGCTAGCTGCTAACACTCTTTACTAAGAAGTTGTGACTCCTCTGTTGGGATGTTCTACAAAATGATCGTGTTCTTCATTAATGCCAAATAAAGGCAGCATATTTTAGATGCCACAAAAATTAATATCCTTAATTGTTTATAAATATAGGAGCTATTTATATCTTTTTTCATTCTGATACATCAGCATTATAAATACATAAAGTACTACCAAATCCCTATTCCCCTGTAAATCTCAGTTCTACCATGAAATGGGAGGCTACAAGCACCTAGCAGCGGTGTTGTACCATACAGAAGTTTCCAACATATGCTGGAAGTACTTTGCTTACCTCACTAAATGCCAAAAGCAAGTCTGGCACTACATCAGTCAGTCAGATCTTCTTGCTTCAAGTATTTATTTCTCTGCCTCTATTAAGTTGTAAGCAAACATCTGAGTAGTTGAACCTCCTGCAATCACATTTTAGGATTGGCCCTTTCTGCATATCAATACAATTCAACTGCACAATATTTATAGTGCTAGCACATGCCAGAGGAATAAATTATTCTACAAAGAGCCCACTTTTTCCAATAGCATGCTATGATGTCCTTACTGAGGATAAAAGGAAACAAAGAAGCCAAGGCTTGCAGAGGGAGAAAGACAATATTGGCCAGCAATAACAGAGTTAGGTCTGACTGTACAAGACCCTAGTTTAAGTCACTGTTTCCTCTGTGCCCTGGCCAAGTGAGTGAGATTATCTCTGTACAATAAGGTTAAGAGCACAACTACAACTCCAGGATATTTCCGGGTTAAACAATTAAAAGATTTTGGCACATTTAGATATTTTAGTAACATAAACACCCCAAAGCATAGAACTTCTTCAGGTTAAACCAAAGCTAGCAGAGACACATGAAATAAAAAACATCTTCCACAATTTTATTCACCACCCATCTTAAACATTTTTTTTAGCAATATCATTTACATGTCATCAATATTCTGAAAACTAAGATAAAAGCATGATGTGTCAAGGAGGAGAAAAGATGTTCTTATTAGTAGTAGATAGGTAAATTGTGTTTTGGGTGGAGACTGGTAAACTACAGTAAGGCTCTGGTAGGTGTTAAACCATGACAAGGTGCAAAGTTTAAGATGTTATCACTACCACCCATGTGAGGTTACCTCCTCACAGCAGAGAGGTAGTGTAACATGCTCCTGTGTATAAATGCAGGCCCACACTCCTTATGAGTCTAAAAATACTGCAGGTTGTGGACTATGGCAGCTGGGAGGGGATATATCCCAATACTGGAGCACGGGCCTCCAAATTGGGGCAGAACAGATTATTTGGGGACTGTAATATCTTAAACCATTGCAACTTAAATCTACCAGAACACGTTTACCAGAACCCTACATGAATAAAAGTGGGAAAAGGAACAGAAATACCTTACATCACTTGCAGGAACAATGTCTGATAGTTTTGCTGCTCTGTCCTTCACACAGTGGATTTTTTGTGGCTTTTACAATTTTACAGATACCAACTTGAGAAAATAGATTATTGAAAGTTTAATGAAAGGTTTTAGTCATAATTGTGATGGCCACGACCTAACAGGCAGCCAAGGAAACATGTAATTAAAAAGAAATACCAAACTTATTTATCCATTGCCAGAGCACGAAGAAGTGCCACCATTAATTATACACCACACTGATTACTAAAAAAAGTTGTCATGTATCCCTTTGATGATGCAAGATGGTTGCGATGCTACTAAAACTTCTTTGTAAGTCTTAATTAGATCATTTGTTTAATCTGGGTTTTTTTCATCCCATTCTTTTTCCTTTCTCTCTACTTTTTTTGTTTAGCTGTTTACTTTTTAAAAGTTGGGAAAATATGTTTTTGAAAGTACTCAAGGATTTCCACTATTTATGTAAGTTATACCAGGTATTTTCCTGTGCTTTGGATGTCAAGTACCATAACCACTTGAACCGTGCCAAGACTCTCTCTCTACAACCTTCAAAGTTATTTCTCTTATATACTGTTATAATCAACATGCTGATCAGATACTGTGTGTAGAACGGAAGCAGAAAATTCCCATTGAAATCTGTGGATCTTTGTTTACCATCCTATAACACAGAGCAGAATCGTTGTCTTTGTTCATAAAAATATGCACCTATAAAATAACGTATGTAATGTCTGATGAATATTCTCTACTATTCATGAAGCTAAAATTAACTTCTTGTTTTAATTGCTTATCAGTTCCATAAGCATAATTCCCATGGTTTGCTTTCTTTGGGATCTGCTCCCTTTCCTTATAGAACTTCATATTTTTATGAATTTTTACTGTTTAAAATGTATATGTATGTAAATTATTATGCATCTGAGCCTTTCACATCAGAGGTACAGTATAAATACTAAATCAATGTGGAAAACATCATGTCTGCTTTAACTTGACTTGATTATACCTAAATATGAAAAAATAAATTAGCATTTTGCTCTATTTTTAGTTGCCTTCATTGTATTATAGAGTATATTTGTTTAAAGTGTGTAGATTAACACCCCTCCCAAGTATTTCCTATAGGTTTATGCTAATAAAGTGAAACTTAAAATAACTCATGAGGGACTAGGAAGAGAGTTAGTTGTCTAATATAGATATTCCTTAACTGATGGACAAACATGCTGGAAACCTTGGAATACCGAGTTTTTTCTGAGAACAAATCTACCTATTGCAGATGGTCAATCTAGCACAAGCTTTGTTAAAAAAGGCTGAGACATCATTAAAAGCTTTCTTTTAATTTAGATGATATTTCTGCTCATGTTTTCCATAATTCATTATTGATTACTCTTAGATTTATTACCTATATTTTAGCTAACAATTTAATATTCAAGAAGTTTTAAAAATAAAGCAGCTACAAAATGCTGGGATTCAGCAGTCATGCCAAAGACTATTTTTCTTGTCCATGGACGTGATTGACATATGAATGTGACTCAGGAAGAAAACATTATCAATATGAAGAAAAGTTACGACTTTTGAATGATGTTGGCTTGCCTTGTAAGTATTCCCTGGGATGTACCTGCATTGCATATTCTGATAAGTATACATAGTCAGGTTCTCTTTACACATTTTAGCTTCTTTAATAATTTTGTTAAATGCAGAAGAGGGGAAAATAAAGACATATTATTAATAAACAAGCAATTAAACAGGTTAGGGCAACAATGCAATGCTGGTCATTCAGGAACCCTGTGCTAATTTTAATTAGCTGCTTTCCCTTGCTTTCAAATGTAATTAAAGCAGCTTAGTTGTGCTCAGTGATGCAAACCACCTTATTTAATCACTAACATTATTTCCCTGAACTATTAATGATTTTCAAAACGCTTGTTTATGCAGAATTAGAACAGTAATTATCTTACCAGTTAATTTTGTACCTTCACATTTCACACCTCGCTCAAACGTCATTCATTTACCATAGCCTTTCTGTCAAAACAAAGAAATGCTTGTTCTAAATGTGCTTCTGACTGCCAAATTGAAAGCCAAGTTTTGTAACACTAATAAAGTAGCTCCCAAGTGAAACAGGTGTAGTAATTTAGACCCTTCCTGTCTCAAGCTTGCACGTACATGCTATGTCTTTTCTTTATTAGCTTTAAAATGAGAGCTTGGTGTGCAAAATAAGCTATTTAATTCAGACTTGTGGAGCAGAATATAATCTTTAATTTAAACTAGAGCAGTAAAAAAAGGCCTTTAATTTTAACTGGCATGTGCGTGTGAATTTGAATTAATAATCCAGAAAATTGAAACTGTTTTGCTGCTGTTGCTGGATAGTGACTGTTCTTCACATGCCCTTAGTTTCACTCACTCCATTTCTCTCTCCCAAGCTTTGCCTAGTGCCTATTTTATGATGTTGCTGTCTTACAGAAAGGGAATTCTTCTAAAAAAGAAACTCTCCATTGATTGAATTCTTGCAAAAACATATTGTGTTGAAAGAAATTCTTATGTCTGTATTAATTCAGTTTACAAAAAGAATATAATTGGTGTATTCATTATAGCTACTTAAGTCAGAATTGAAATGCACCACGAAATTACACTTCACGAGACATCAGATTTTTTCCTGCTATTTCTTTTAATGTAAGTTAACAACTACTTTTGTACTTATAATCATAAAATATAATAGCCTTACTACCAGCAAACAATTCTTTCTCCTGACTCTTATAAGTCTTCCCCATTACCAGGAAAATGAAGCAACTGCCTAATGTCATACCATAGAAAATCTGTGGCAGAATTAGAAATCAAAAAAAGAAAGCTCCATCTTTCAGCTGCTCTGAACAGTCTCTGAGGTCTCCTCCACTTCTGCCAAGTTGTGCAGCCAGTGCTAGTGATGAGCACATGTTGCTGCTTCTTCAGAAGAAGGCTTGCAAGCTAGATGAGCAGCCTACAAGGAGTCATTCTCACTCCTTCCTCTCTGGGGCCACACATCAGACACATAAACATCTATATGTTTAACTCAGTTCAATTAAGTTCAACATTTCATTCCAAAAAATAAGAACACAGCCTAAAAATCCCACTGTAAATCAGGTCTATCACTTATACACTGCGGCCGTGGATAGCACAGATACACACACACCCCTGGCAAAATTCTGCCTGAGAAAAGGGGACAAAAAACCTTGGATTTGATGTAATACTTCTACCACTGACATAAACTAACCATGTTTGTTTGCAGGAAAGGTAATTGCAAAGAGAATATCAGATCTCAGCTTTTAAAGGCTCGTTAATGTGATTAAATTTAAACATGAAAGCAGTGCATTTGACCTCCACTGGACTACTTTAAAGCATAAAGTTACCCCTGTAAGTGAAGGGATGGCAGATGCACACCTAAGAGTACAACAATAATTTTACACGTGTTCATTAGAGGCATTGAATTACTGCAGTCAAGATTTTAAATACTATATCACATTTTGCAAATATTCTAAATACATCATAAATCATACAGAAGAAAGCAGATCAATGTACAAAAGAAACTGTTTTAGTTTAAAAGCCATATTTTCTCTAAAAGCTTTATATGCACCCTGACAAAGTAGTTATATCTTAATAAATTTAAATGTATTAGATTTTCCCAAAGATTCTATAAATTTGAGACAGCTAAAATTATTTCAGTATTTTCAGAATGCCCAAGATCCATGGTCTCCTGGCAACTAGCAATCACATGGCTGTAGAGGTTTTGGCCTACTGTTACAATGCCGTTATATGTTTGGTTGATGATTTATTCAAACCCAGTTTCAAACCTGCTGTTAGCTCCCTCATTGCTTTAATGCAGCTAGTCTACCATTCATAACTGTCAAGAATGAATTCACTAGGACTTGGGCTTATTAAGCACCCAAACTGTGTAGTGAACATACTCAGTTTTGTGCCTGGGAATGTGAATAAACACTATACTTTCCATCCCTGTAAATTGATCTCTGATGTTTTTAACACCATGCAGTATTTTTATCTTGTTATCAAGATACTCAACCATGAACTCCAAAGAATACATTGTGTACAGCTCAGTGTTAGGTGGGAGCAAGCCTGACTGCCTCCTTTCTAACAGGGGCACAGGCACAGAAGGAGAGGTTGGTGCAATACACTGTTCTCGCAGTAAGTTACTGTAGCACAAAGTATCAGGTCTGTGAGTTTACAGAGAAACAGGAAGGACAGCCTCATCTTCTGGATACAACACTGTGCTTTGAGAGACAGCAACGGACTTTCTTAAATACTGACTGACTGCTTTCTTTGAAAGGCGAAAGATTGCTCTGGCAATTAAAGAAGCAATCACAGTGGATATTTACCCTATTGAGGACAATATATCAATTCTCCTGGTCAAACATACCAACTGTATAAATAATATAAAGAGAAAATGGGGTTTGAAAATAAAGTATTACTTAACAAGTGCATTTATATTTTAATCTAGCTGTGTTAATTCAATAGCTTCAAGAAGGCATATTTGAATTGGAGGCTTTAATAGTTTTTCATGTTGAATAATGTGGTAATATGATTTTTCTCCATTCTGTACACATAAGGAACGTTCTAAAATGTGTTACCACAATTACACAGCAGCAGCGTGCATGCTATTTAATGTGAGCCTGGGAATAAAGCTGGTTTAAACCATTTGGTTTAAAACAATCATAAATAGCCTTTTTAACATAATGATTCTAGTATAGTATGTTTTGCTTGAATTTCAAGGATTCTAGTGGGGAAAACAAACATTCTGAGCACTAATTTAATTTAAATTAGGATTATGGTAAAATTCAAGTTCTGACCAAACAGCAATTAAATAAAATTTGAGGTTGTGTTTTCTTTTTGTTTTTGTTCTGACACATAGGACTCAATATTTCTTGAAAAGGAAATTATTATAAAAAAATATCTAAAGATGCCAGCAAGAATAACTGGGGGGTCAGGAGGTTTTTTTCTTGAGTGTTTGCTGATGTTTTGCCCATCCCATCAACAATTTCAACACAGAAATAAAATGGCACTCTATCTTCTGGACAGCTTGATGTTTGTCTTTGCTGTCAAGCAAAAAGGGATGCAACTCCATTCATACAGAGAAAATCAGAATAATGCAGAAAATATGACAGAACAATTCACAATGATAACCAGTCATATCACACTTCAAGGGGTCTAGACTTCTTTGGTACACAGAGACTAACATATAGAGCCCTAATGAATCAAGGTTTTTCATTAAGAACAAATGTACTTTCTTACCAGCTCTTTATATTTTCATGAAGAAGATGTTAACACAAATAACTTCTTAAAATTATTACTACATCAGTTAATTGCACCACACTTTAAGCCTGATGCTGTAAACACAACAAGCCTCACTGCTTACACTGAGGAGTGGCTGCAACAGGACTACTCTGCATTACACCTGGGAGCCCATGTGGGAAAAGTCCTACAAGTATTGGGAGAGTCATGAGATAGAAAGATGAATATATGTAGGTTTTTCAAAAGGACAGTTGCCCTAGAAGATTAATCATCATGCATTTTCTACAAGACTTTCCATTGAAACTCATGGCTTCCTTTAAAATAAACAGTGGACACAGTTCTCCAGGCTGTTACATTTGTTTTGTGGCAATGTAATGTCATTAAATTTAACTACCCTTGAACTGGCAAATATATACAGTGTTTGGGCTTTATCTTTAAATAAAGCTTACTGCTGCTCCAAGTTAATCAAAATCTTTCACAAACTTGGAAAAAGGGTTACAGCACGTCCATCTCTCGATCTTCTTTCATAGTGACCTATAGAAATATGTTCTTTGGAAAGGTGAGGCCATGTGCATAGGAATGGTCGCTTTCAATGTATTACACTGAATGCTGTTAATTTTTCAGAGTCATGAAGCAATTCAGTATTGTCTTACTCTTCCTGAATATTTACTGATTACCTTGGGATGACATCAGATGGAAATTTAGGCAGAATCAATATTGGTTAGTTTTTTCTATAGTGATCATATCTACAGGAGATAAAGGTTTCATGGAATAATGGCTGAGAGTTTGGATCCAACCTTTCATGCACTTAGTCTTATGGATAAATTCACAGAAACACCTGAGTCTGACTTGCTCTGTACCAAGGTATCCTTATATCTTATCAGATACTCCTATCTGTCCATTAATGACATGTAAACCTGGCCCTAAATACAGGGATGCAATGACATGAATTAAATGAAAAATGATGGGTAGTAGTAGCAATTTACAGTCTCCAAATGGTTTAACCATTTCTTATTCAGAGTCTTAATCTGGGAGAAGTAATCAGCAGCTAAACTAATCAAAGAATGCTATGAGGGAAGGGAGGACAAGAAGCTCTGTAGGTCAATCAGTGCGGCTCTGTACTTTGAAGCAAGGTCTACTATAAACAAGCTATAATCCGTAAATTTCTGTATAACCTGTTTCTTAAATATTATGACAATTACATAGCCTCCTTAAACAGCTGCTCCCATCCCCCAATTAGCATTACTGTTTGACAGATTGCTTCTTTCCTTATACTTAATATCACATTAAAGAATTATTTCTTGCCCTGCTCCCAGTGAACATAGGGAACAATTGGTCATTATCCTATTCACAGCAAGCATTTAGAGCTTATAGCATTCACCCCTCAGTCTTTTTTCAGCTAGGTAAATCCATGAGTTTCCAGGGGTTTTGCTTGTTCCGTTTCATAACGGAAACATCTTTGATCAGCCCACATTTATCTTGACCAAAAAACCAGGCAAAGTACTGCATTTCAGGTCTCACACTTCAAGAAATAATTTTCTCCCTCACTTTCAATCTGAGGGTCCTGATCATGCAACCTGGAATTACACCTTGTTTTTCTTTTCCCCCAATATTTATAAAGATCTTTTGAATTCTAAAGCAAATCTCCCAAGTCCTTGCAAACACTTCCCAATTGGTGTCAGCCAGAAATTTTAAATGGTATCTGCTACTCTATTGTCAGAGATAGAACTGGATCCATGAGAGGCCGTAGGGGAAGCCTGTTGTGTACATCCTTGAGTTGCAAAACAAAGTATTCCTATCTTTGAGTATTTTTAAACATTTATGTAAATGTTGTACTTAGTTTCATCCTGTTCATCATTTCTTACGCTACAATCTGTATTATTTAAGCATAAAAAGAGGACATTGTAGAACATGGGGGTTTTTTCCTAGTTCAATCACAGAGCAGATTCAAGTTATTTTGTGAACTGAGGAAAAGGAAATGAAAGGCAAGGCATACCTCATCTGCCTTAAAAACTGATAAAAGAAAAAATTAATTAATAGAAAAGTGAGAAGGTCATCAACAAGCAGAATCCCAGGAAGTGTAATGGATAAAGCCAACTTTAGTATAAAAATTCTCCATAGGTACTCTCTCATAAACATGACCAGTGAAAACTTCCCACAGAATTTTAAAAGGCAGAAGGAAAGTACACAAGCCAGGCAACGTTAGTTTTGCTTTTACACATAATTTGAACTCTCAACTCTCTTATACGATGTGTGTTTACTGGAGAGAAAAAAACAACCACCAACCAACATTAGTTTTTCCTTTACTTTTCCATACTTGAAAGATTAACAACAAAACTAGTCTGAATAAAGTTTTTGCTTTGTTGAAAAAAGTTAAGGTTTTGCGCGATTACTTAACACTGTTAATCATACCTCAGGGCCTTGGGTTTCCACAGAGGCTGAAGGCAATGCAAGGACTGTATCTCCTCCTTTTGTAAGCTATCCTCCACAAAAGACGCCCTCCTTCCCTTGTAGATCTCAGACCGCATAGCCCTGGCCTTCCGCTCTGCCTATTTGGTTCTTGCTCAAGCATTCTCACTTTTCAGCTGTTCACAGGAGGGTGAGTTTTTATGTATAAACTCAAGGCCCACAAAAGCAGCACAACAGATTGCAGGTAGAGTTTTCACATCCTTTCCTGTGAAAGAACAGAGAGATGTATATACATGAAGTTTCTTCATTATAGTATTGTGCTTGTCCCAAAAAGGAGTCCAGAAGTGAGGCTTTAAATCCTTAAAACACCTCCCCCATGCTTTGCACATGTAACTCCGTATTTTTTGAAAAGTAACATTCTGACATGATGTTAGGTATGGGAGAGCATCAGGTGAGAAAAGCTAGTTAATACTAACTCCAAATATAAAGAGATTAGCACATGTCTGCTTTACCAAAAAGGAGAGTACATTTGATTACACAATGGTGGAGAAAGAAGATTCATAACTTCAGGCAAATCCAGAGACAGACATAACACAATTTTTTTCCAACTTGCGTGTGAAAATCCCAAAGAGAGTAAACTAGTCACTGGGGATGCAGAAGTATTTATCTATTGCCTGTAAGTATCAAGGCAGCCTTCTTTATTACTGTAATGCACAATGAAACTAGACTTATTGCACATGTTCAGACAAAACACAGATCAGATGGTTAGTGCCATCACTTGCAGAAAGCAATATTCAGCAGCTTTGTTCATGGCCTAGGTCTCATGTCAAGAGGACAGATAAATGTTCCAGAGCTCTTGTGTAGGTCTCTCTTACCACCTTGTGCATTCAGCCTCCACACTCAGAATTGCTGCCAGCTCAGATGAAACCCATAATATTTTTGTAACTATTGTGTTTTGACAGCGTCAGAGTTGACTGATGTAATAGGTAGGAAGCAGAGAGCCTAATAAATCCTATTAAAATTTAAAGTTTCGGTCCAATTGCCAAAGGTGCATGAGGTAATGTATCCACAGTTTTCAATCACAGTCTCCTTTACTATGGCCTATTTCAACCAGCCTCATCTAAAATGAATGCATTAGGGTTTGTGTTCTTTGCACAGTTGCTGCCAGTGTCTCTCTGCCCTTCCTCCTGATTTGCTTGGTAGTTTGGGAGCCTAAGGGAGGGGTGGATTAAATTGGAAAATATAAATAACAAATCAAAAATTAAAATTGATTGGATAAACAATTTCCCTTAGACTGTTTCTTAATAAGTGATTGATTTTTTAATCAATATTCATTATTTCTCAGAACATACCAAACTGTTTATTGAATAAATGAATGGTTGGAACTACCATGACATGAAATCAAATAGGTGAACCAATTTCTTTAATAACATGGGCTGAACCGGCTACCTCATCTTACCTGGTTTAAACTAAAAGTCAGAAATTCAAGACCGTTGAGTAAGTGATCTGAAAATGTGTTTTAGGGAGCATGTGTTTTCATGTTTGATATGCACAGGTGTACAGCCACATGCTGATTTGTGTGATATTTCTAAATTGCAGGCGAAAGTTTCTTTCTTTTTGATACAACTTTTGTGTTCTTTCCCACAATTCTTCATTAGTCAGCATACTGCAAAGCTTCCGAAATAAAATTCAGATCTGAAAAAATGAGATCTGTAAAACTGTTGACTGTAATGTCTTCAGACATGGCAAATGGATTTCACTAATAAGTTTTTATTCACCAGTATCAGATTCAGTGGTATATATAAACTATATGCTGCATCCTAATATATACTTCAGAGTATTTCATATTATTTGGCATAAATAATATGTAAATATATAAAAAATAATCTCCTTTTGAGGCATAAATGTTCTGAAGTTCTTTTTTTCAGCTGAAAAGAAAGCACTAGGGTACAAGATCTCCAAGAAATGTTCGCACATTTTTTTAAAACACAAGCACTACATAATACAGATCATTACATGATCTTCAACTCACAAAATTTCTTGCAGTATGTGGAAATACTCAACCTTCGTTTGTACTCATAATATACGTGATTCTACTTCTTATGAAAAAATATAAACTGTACTAATCAACTGTTAATTAATTTGTAGGAACACTCGTTTTTAACATCTATTTTAACTTGTCACAATTAATTTAACATATGACCAAACAGCAATATAATTCTACAGCTCTGCAGAGATAAAAGTATGAAATAACCTGAGCAATGAAAGGAATCAGGATAGCTGTTTCAGTTTGTCCACATCTTGTAAATGAATTCCACGTGTTCGTTGTTGTCACAATTAATTATAGAGGAATCAAATATCAATCTATGTGCTGTGTTGTGATCTACAATAACACTAATTAATAAAATAAGAAGAGATTTCATTCAACTCACTTCTGTAGATCACAGATTTCTGCAAATGGTGAAGACCCATGGTAAAACCAGAAACCTAATCTAAAGTCTGAATCTTCAGTTCTAATTTCACTTTCAGTGTCAATCTACCTTACAACACTGCTTCCCAAAAATAAAGCTGTAAGTTGTGTAAGCAATCTCCAAATACCTAATGAGTGCAACAAATAATTACATGGAAGGAGATCAACAAAAGCAAGAAAAAATTTAGTAAGGGGTCAGTCAGACTTAATTCTTCAAGCTGCCTCTCTGCACCCATGTAGTTTCACCAAAAGCAGCCCCAAGGGTTCGTATTCAGGGAACTGCTGTCACACTAACCCTGAGGTTAAAAAAGTGTTAACTATTGAAATGAAGCTGTTTCCTGCCACAATATATAAAAATTCTGCAGGAATTTGAGTCCAGTCATCATCACATCTAACAAATGTTTCTAGAGCATTCAGGACTATCTGACCTCATGAGGGTCATCATCACTGACCACAGCGACACTTTCCCCTAATTCCAAGCAGAACATCCCAGGCACTAATGTTCTGGATTCACTCACAGAGCTTTCCGCTCCCTTAGTCTGGCACTTTGCACTATCCACTTTAATATACACCTGCATGAGTTTGCTAAGATGCAGTTGCCGTTTGGAAAGTTTTAAAAATACGTTATTTTTCCAGTATGTGCTTGCTTCAAATGGCTGCGATTGTCCTCCGGGTTGAGGCAAGAGGAGACTTGGAAAACCGCGCAGGAGGTGAAGCAGAGGCAGTTTATGTCCCAAGGAGTGGCCAGAAGATGGTGGCAGAGTGCAGTTCTCCCTTCCTCCTCCTCACTTGGTTTATCACGGTGATTTTAACCATCATAGACCCCAAGGTCCTCTGGACACCTCATTACACTGCTACACAGCAGTCTCCTGACTTGTGCCATCAACTTACTTTTTATGTTTTAAGATAACATAACAAGCTCAAAGCATTGGTTTATATCCAGTTCATTTAGTTAGACCTCGGCACTTGCATAAACGTTGCTACAGGCTCTCCCACATCTGCTAAAGAACCAAGTATCACGACTTCAGTTTTGGTAGTGATAAAAATCAAACATTTTCTGGAGCCATTATTGCCTAAAATGTTAATGCAGTTTACTTTTTTCAAATGTGATCGATAGCTGGGGGAAAAGTGCCCATAAATTACTAAAGGCAAATACCATTCTATTAGCACTCAGGAGATTTCGCAACATTTGCCAGTCTCTGTTTTACTGGGGAAAAAAATTAATTTGCTGAAAGCCTAGTTTTTTACCTGTCTTTGTCTTTCTCTGTAAAAGAGGGAAATTTTTATCATGAGTCATTTAGGAGATGTAATTCTAATGTACTATAGCTATAGGTTTCAATTAATGTTCTACCTCTCTGTCAGCTTTACATTCCATGTTTTATGAAATCATTAACTATTGTCATGTTTCTATTATGATACGATTAGGAAATAAAGAGATGTATGTAAATGGAGATGTAAAATAAATGTACAACAGTTACTAGGAGCAACATCTGTGCACTATCATACATGTTTACACTAATTTTCTAAAGATTGCTCCATTCATTACAGAGCATTGTTACTTGCTGTGGCACAACCCTTATTTCCATGCATTTAGACACTGAAGCAAAGAGAGGGTAAATGAGAGCCTAATCAATACCACTTTTCATTTTGCTTCTAATGTGCTGCCTTTCCCTTTCTTTTCTTCATGAACAAATCCAAAAAAGATCCTGACGTTACAGTCATAAAATGTAATTCTTCTGCAGAAACACAGACAATAATGCTCTCTGTATTCAGGCGTATTGCATATTCTAATGGCATTTGGCTAAATTGAGTATGGATTTAACATCAAAGGCTTCATGAATTTTTCAAATGAGATATTAAAGTCAATATTTCAAGTGAAAGATATTTCAATTTAGTTGCATACACAACAATAAAAAACTTCTACAAGGCAGAGGTACTAGTGGCTGTGGCAGTATTAGTTCATTCAGGAAATTATTAGTTTATAAGAAAATCAAACAGAAGGTTGTGATATGGCAATGACACTGAATAAATTAGACTAACCAACACACGCTAACGTACTTTATCTCTTGGAGTCTGAAGCAGAACTTGCCACTGGCATGTTCAGTGCTTCAAGCAGGGCTTCGTTTGGGGATATTCTGTTTATTTATTTTGTAAATTCAAACAGTTAGCATCAAGATGTACATTCAGAACCTCAGAAATCTGCTTATTTTCATGTCTGAAAGGGCTTAGGCTTACTGTATGCAAGAAAACCTCCCGATCTTTTTATTTTTTAATCTAAGTGCATTTTGCTCCATATTGTCAATGCTTATGCAGTGCTGCTCTGGCTTTCAGTCTGAGTAATGGAACATTCAGACTCTGCCCGCAAAAAGTCCACTGAGCTCTGACAACTTGTGTGTCCTGGCAGAGACAAAGACTTGCAAACAATAAAAACATGATGTCTGGTGGTTCCTTTCCTATTCTAGGTGCATGGAATGCAGCAAAATGCCCATTAAATCAGTAAGACGTTGTATTGTGATGTCTTGACGTATTACCACTCATGCGGGAGCTGGATGCGCTATACACACATAGCGCTCATTTAGGCATCTGTAATCACAGTAACATTGTGCTACTCTAAGACCAAATACATCACTTGTTCACACACCACATTAACAGCAACCACAGATATATACCACTGAAGATGCAACTATTACTGATTTTCCTATTAATTCTTATATTACTAAAACCTAATTATAATTAAAAATAATTAATAATAAAACTACTAAGAAGAAATGCTGTACTTGCAGTCATCCTGTACTGCTACCACTACAAATACAAAAAGGTTTGCTATGTATGTGACACTTTCACAGAAGACCCCAGCCAATTCTTTTGAGTGCCCCTAAACACAGGTGGGAGAGCAAATCTCTGGATACCAGGGGAAAGTTACAGCGGTTTAAAACTTTGATTGTCAGGTAGCTTGGGCTCACAACATGGACATTACTACAAAAAACTCTGATCCTAAATGCATTTCCTTGAAACCAGTGGGTTGTTTGACTCTACAATATTCACCGGCAGTGTTTACACTTACTGTGGCAGCACTCCAAGGGGTCACAAGACTCAGAAAATTGAAGCTGGCTATAACTAAATGTTAAACTGCTAAGCCCATTTCTGTCATCCATGGTGGCTGCTGGCCTGGCAGCAAATGCTGACCCAATTCAGAACTAAACAAAGCTGGTAGGCCTTTGGGGAACGCTCGCAGAGACGGAGGCATGCCATCTTTCCCCCATTCAAACACTAGATAATTTGTAGCACTGTTTAACTTATCCAGTTTGCACCCTGTGGGTCCTGGGGTTCTAGACAGCTGTTTGTTCACCCCTAGAGCCCTTCTGAGGCTCACTGTTCAAGGCTTTATAGTATTGTCATAAAATGGAAAGTGCCACCATCTCAAAGGCAATCAATCAGGGATAAATATCATCTTCAGAAACAGTGCTCTCAGAAAATGTATTTCTTGTGGTAACAAAGATAAGGCAGAAGTTTTGTGCAGTTAATAAGATCCACTAATAACTAGAATTATATTTTCAAAATTGCCTCTGGGGCTGGGGAATAGGATTTTCTTTTCTTCTGTTGTGATTTCTGGACATCCTTGAGATCATTTTGAAAACCACAGTTCACACCTAATGAGTCAGCAGTGCATCCAAATACTTTCAGTTTAAATTATTGAAATCTTGATCTTTTTTATGACATGACTTAAAACGACAGTTAGGATGAAAGATTCTCCCACCATCTCATTTTACATGAGAATCATTGTTTAAGGAATGATCCTCTGAATTCAATAATTTAATATTTTCCCTCTCGATTATCGGGATATACATAAAGTTAAGAGTACCTCTCTTAGGAGATCCATGTCAAAATGAGAGTTCAAATCATTCTTTAGAGCACAGTTAACTAAAAAGGAGTATTTGGTGCTAAGATCAGAAGAGGAGACCAAGCTGTAGGATTTGATCTTAGCCAAGAAAATGCTATGCCAATAATAGAATCATTCACATGTCATGCTGTACATAACTTTTGTGTTTAATGTAAGTCTTTATTGAAAACATATGTGTAGATTATCCATAAAAATAAACTGAAGAGATTGTGCTACCTAAAACGTGCTTTTGACTCTTTATTAACTGGTGATAATCTGCACTGATCCGCATTGCAATTCCATTGCAGATGTTGCTGACATTAAGATGTATGACAAGGAAACTACAGAAAGAGTCAATTTAAACAGGTATTTCACATTAACTCAACAATATATGCAGTGCAAAATGTCTTTCATGAGATTTCAGGTTTTCTACTTTATTCTTTGCAATTTTATGCATGTTATTATAAATAAAGAGTAATGAAAGTCCATTTGACAGTTCTTTGATTTTTCTCTAATTCCATAACTTTACACAATTTGCTGATTTGTTGTTTGAGTTTCCTTCTTACTGGAGGCTAGAGAAGGAATGGGTAATCATGCAGTTAGACTGAAACTCGTGGCACGGGGAAGGCTGGTTACATTTTTCTAGATCTACCATCCTTACAGCTGGAGCAAGCACAGCTGCTTTCAGACTTGTTAATACATTCTGTAGGGAACAGAAGACTTGAAAAGGATTGTACTCCTGTGCTTTTCCCCCCCCTCCATACAGTAAGTGGAGCTGGCAGTCCACCAAAGCTCAGAACCTACGCCCCTGCAGTGTCTAAAAGCACGTGTGGCATTTCATTAAGGGGGAAATGATGCCTTCAGGGCACCACATAAGACCATCTTCATTACAGAGGAAGAACCGTAAAGGATGAAGGAGGCAGTGAAAATGCTGGGACAGAAAGGTGGGAAATGCATGTATGATGAGGGGAAGAAGTGATCCCTGGGTCACATTGTGACTCTTTCCTTTTCTTCACTTTGTTACAGGCTAAGTCCAGAGCATTGACTCTCCATCCAGGTAGAAGTAAGATACACCAAGGCCCCCAAAAGATTTTTTTAGTCTCTATCTGGGAAATACATTTTATTACAAAGTCTTAGGTGGTTCATAGCACCTGTGATAGTCCTCCAAGCTAGGGTGAATTTTGTGTGCTTTTACAGAACGACAAAGCAGGAAATAACTTGAGGAAACACCTTAGTCAGTAGAAACAAAAATAAAAAGCTCCATGTAGGTCATCTGAAAAGCCTAAAAGGTAATAAAAAATCAAACTGTTTACCAGGCACACTATGTAAAAGAACAGGAACAAGCTCAGTGCAAAGTAAAAAACCCAAATTTTTCTAGTAATGTGAACTACACAGACGCTTTCTGCATCAACTCCTTACATATTTTGGAAGCCACACAATTCCAATAAAAGCAACAGGAGAACTTACCCGATTCCCATAGTTCAGCGGTAAAGCTCTGGGTGCTCATCTACCCACCTCCCTGAAGGAAAGAAATGTTACATGTCAGGAACGAGTCCAGTAGTTATCTTCTACCATAGGAACAATGCCAGCAGCATTCTCGTAATGGCAGCATTAATGCTGAAAGTTTACATTTTCAAAAGGGAAAACATTTACAGACACAATCTGGATATTTTAAACGTCACAGGACTCAGTGATTGGATACTGCTTAGCCTTGTGGCTAAGGCATTAAGCCATTGGTATCTATTTGCACCAGAATTGATCTTCTCAGTACTTCTTAATAAGCTAAATAATTAACCCAATAAAATTTGAAGAAAATCAAAGGCCGTATAATTATTAACAAGTCAGAAATAAAAAAGTTACTTATTTTGCTAAAAAACAGATCATGAAAATTCTTTCTATTCCGTGATATGACAAAGAAAACAACATAAAGCTGTAAAGGTTTACAGTAATTCAAATTCATTGTACTTGTTATAAATCTCAAAATGCAGAGAATAACTTTAACTCACTGCTCGGTCAATTAGTTCTCTTCCCTGTCAAGGGAAAAGCAAACCCCAAAAAACAAAACAAAGCAAAACCAAAAAAAAAAAAAGGGCAACAAGCTCACTTCCACAGCAGAAGAGCACGAGTGTAATCAAATGCAGGTTTGTACCAGAAATATAAATAGTAAGATCGGAAAAATACTTTAATAAAGTACTGCATGCAATTCCAAGGAAAATTAGATGAACTATTGAAAACGATACAAGCGTACACAATTCATTATACAGAATATGGTAACACTTGGCTAAAACTAGTGTGGAGTTCCTCACTTTAATGAGCACAGTCTTCACCCACAAATTAAAAATAAACAAATAAAAAAGATACGAGTATGACCTCACTTATTGGCAGCTGATCAAACTGCAATTTGTCCCACGAGTTGTGAAGCCACTGCCTTATAACACATCAAGAACTCTTGCTTATTGAACTGATCTGTATAAAGTTTGAAAATTTTTTTCTGGCTACAGCAATTGCTTTTTCCTATCATAACATTTGGGTTTATGTAAATGACAACTTAATGGTTAATTGGAAACATAGCATGATGTTTAAAGTTAAATCATGCTCACTTAACTTTGTAGTATCAATGCACCATCACAGAATAAAAGTACATTTCTTTAAGTGGAGGGTTGTACAACACACCAAGTAGTCTGGTGTTGGTGTGCAATGTTGCCGATGATAACAGCGAACTTTAATAACTGCAACAAATAGTCTAAATCTTTAACATACATATATTACTGTAACTTTAAAAACAGTAGTTTTCATTAATCATACAATGGCATGCTTCTTCATTTTCAGCCAGATGATTAAAATACAGATATATTGTCCTGAACATTATAGATATTGCAGGCACTCAGCCATTCTTTCAAAATATTGTTTTCTAAGCCTTGTTTAAGCACTCAGCTACATACTTCAGATTACAAATATTGCTAAAGTTTCCAGTATAGAAGTGGACAAAAAAGATCCTAAATAACAGAATGAAGTGCATGAATTTTCTGCCAAAACAAGAATAAAGCTTCAGGTAGAGAATGGTTAATTCAATTTCCTCCATCCTATTACTGCAGCATTTCAAACATAATCAAAAGAAACTAATTTGAATTTTTTATAAGGAAAGTCTGAAAATAGCTTGATAAACTATGGATAGACATCTGTAGCTTTAAATTTTTATTTACATGAATCCAAACACCTAAAAATGTTTGATACACAGAGAAGTCTATGCTGAAAATAAAGTTATTTCTTAGAGAATGGGTCAACAGTCTAGAGATCTTAAGCAATTTATTGCCCAAATCTGAATGAATTTCACAGGAGTTGGATACCTGAAAAGGAACAGTAAAGATCCAAAATACAATTTTATCTCTGACCTATGTCCTCTAAACAAATAATTTCCTCAGGGGTTGTAGGTCAATCTTTTTAATTATTTTTTTTCAGAAAGGAAGCAATGGGTGTATCATTAAGCTCTTAACCATATAAATAGGCAAGAACTGGTAGTCATTCCAGATTTGGAATGTGGTTGGGGTATGCTGAGATTTCCAGCTTGTAGAGGAATGACTGCTTCTCTTTGCCTATATTTCTGAAATGTATATGAACGGTAAGAAAAGAGCTATTGTAGATTTTTACCATCAGCTTGTGAGAGGCTGAAGCAGAGAAAGATTTCTGAATGCACAGCCCACATTTGATGTGTACGAAGAGTCTGCAGATCTGAACTTATGATGTAATTGTTCAGTATTTAGATATGGAGAAAAGACTTTGTGACGACATAAAACAAGTTTTGGGCAAAGTATGAAAGGGAAAGAGGCTGAGATTAGGTTGTTTTAGATTAGCCTGAAATATCTTGTCATTCATTCTCTTTATAAAAAGTACTTCTTCTACAGTAAAGTATTTATTTTCATTAATAGAATCTCTTTTCAAGTCTTTTCCTTAAGGTTTTGGTTTTTTTTTTAATTTGGCACCCTTGATATTCCGTATTATTTACTGTACAGTATTATTTACTATCATTATTTACTGAATATCTAACTGTACAGATACTGAATATATACTTTGCTAGTTATGGAATCACAACTGCCTATTCTATCAGTCAACTCTTAAGGCATTGTTTTCCCACAACATAATTTGGCTAATAATTAATAAAATAATGGACTAGCCAAGGTACTTCTTACACTGAGTCCTTAAAATTTGGTGCTGTAATTTATAATCTCTATAGAGATTTTGCAAACTTTTGAGAATATACCTTGTGACTATTGCTGCACTTATACATACAGATAACTGGGAAAAAATCAACATAGGCTTATACGGGACAATTTACAGATACAAATTTCAGTTAGACTGAAGCAGATTTGATTGTAAAAGATGGGGTTAAAGGTATCTTTTTTAAAAAAAGTTCTCTTCTATGAGGTACACGGATGGTCATAAAATGTTTTCAATGAAGAAAAATCCTCATGTGTAAAGGTACCATTCCGCTAATGTGTTTAGAGTATTTTATGATGGAATAGCTAAAAAGCTGTCTCACTACCAAAAGCCACTTCCAGACTTTTCTGTATACCAAGTACCACTGCTATTCTGTCACACTGTTTACCCCTTGGGCCTGATACATCATCCACTGAAACCTGTTTACAGCCCTGGTGGCCTCTGGATCAGAAAGTCCCTTCACTTTTTACCCTGTACTGTCAGATCCTTACAAAACCAAGTGGCAAAGTCAGCAGGTAACATTACTGCTTTGTCTGGTAAGTGTCTGTATTGTAAAAGAAAAACAACAGCATTTCATACCACAGAAGTAAAATTGTGCTATTATCTACATAGGCAATGGTGAGCCACAAAAATAGAAATTTGGAATTTATCTTTTATCCATTTTCTCACTTTTAACGAATAGAAATGTCATTTGTTCATTTGAATTTGAAAAACAGAATACGGTGTCTGTCCATTATCTGCCTGATAAACTCATTCCGATGAATCAACTGTGCAACAGATAACACAAACAATACACGAAAGATCCCGTGGAAGATTGGGTACTGCATACCTAATTCTGTTTGTGGATGCACCCTTCGTAGCAAGCACTACACAGCAAAATAATCTCTTACAGAATGGATTATTATTTATAAAGCATCATAAGAAGTCTTGCGCACCATCAGACAGGATTAGTTATTATTCCTCTAATACTCATTGTCTACCAGTGAATATATACTGGACACAATAAGCTACATGTTTATAATTATAATTTATGTACATATTTCCACAGATTTTCTTGGAGAACAGCATTTTGCTGTGAACGGAATGCAGAACCAGGAACCAAGAGCTGTTCATTTCTAACCTTCCCTCCAGTAACAGGTTCTTGAACCTGCAGCCTTAAGCGAACCCCTTCTTGCATTAGTAAAATTAGAATATAAACACCTGCTTGCTTACCTAAAGAAGGGTACTGGAAAACTATTCAGCCTTCAAAACCAAAAGCCAAGTCTGGCAAATTCATAATGTATTTGGCAAGGAAGTATTGCACAGTGCGCTGCAATCCCAGTGTCACTTTGGCACCCTATTGTATTTTCTCTGTATGCTTTCCAGGCTAAGTCTCTGCTTGACCTCCAAACCTGTAGACAGTTACAGCTGCTAAACTATAATCACAGAATTTGTCCCCCTGACTTCAGGAGGATTAATTAGATGCCTAAAGGTAAGGAAGTAAGCAAATGTTTGCAGAGTGAGGGCTACATTTGGTGAAGGGCCAATTTTCCCAATTGAAAATGTATAAATAAAAATCATGCCTAATTTGCTTCCATTACTAATGCTTTATATACTATATAATTGGAAGCAAATTAGATGCTTTATATTAAATTGTTTACATACAAATCTTATTTTCTTAAAGAGTAGAAATCAACAGCCATTTCTCTTCTAATTTGACACATATTGTTGTTGTCACATATTATAAAAACTGAGTATAAGGGGCTCTTTTTTTTGTTTGTTACATATCTCACTATGTACTGAAGTGAAACGCCTGGTATAACACTACCCAACTGAAATCAAATTAAAAGTATTTTGATTTGGAAAGTATCAATAAATGGAAAAATTAGCCAAAGGTTTATTAATCTAGGGCAGTTTCATGTTTGATACACACACAAGAAGGTTTCCCCAGCCATTTTAAAGATACTGCTTGTAGTCTTCATACAAATTACAAGAAAATGACTCATTCAACTAAGAATGTTATTAAATAATAGAGTTAGCATCCTTTTGTTAAACTGTCACTGTATTCCTCAAAATAACTTGACTCTTTCTGTTCAGAAGAAAGTTTAAAAGTCTCACAAACACCAGTTAAAGACTCATTCTTTCAAATATAACTCAATAAAAAATAATGATGACTGATAGCAGACTAGTAAAGCCTTGTATCTGTGAAACAAGACACAAGTCATCAGCAGGAGTTTGCAGAAATGGAGCTACGCCATTTTCGCATCATTGACAGATCAGGGTTCAGAATAGCCTGATTATCTTAAGCCTCTTGTTTCTCTCTCAGCCTCACTCCTCAACTGAACATTCGTGAATATCATCCTGGGTCTTATCACATGTTGAAGCATAATTACTTGTGTGTTAAATCAGTACAGGTACTTTCCACACCCTCTACCTACTGACCAAAGAGTCAGTGAAGGCAGAGTTACTACCATATATGTCCTTCAGAGCTCTATTTTCTTGCAAGTACCATGACACAACATCCACTGTGGAAGGATACAGGACACGTGAATGAAAGAGACTTTCTGTGAGGCATATAGTGAAAACAAACCTTACCAAAACACAGACTATTTTTTTCACAGATTTGCATAGATTATCAGAAAAAGAAATTACAAACAAATGTCCTAGATTGAACTTCTCCAAACTTGTGGGAAGAGGGAAAACAAAAGGATAAACTACCTTTCGCACGTTCCTTGATTTTTGAATGCTGGTATCACCTATGTTTCATCCCTAACTATATAATTCTGTATAACTCGTGTCAATTCTTCTCACTTTTACTCATCTATTATAATCAGGAAAAGAAAATATTAAAAAAATACATCTTTTGGGGTCTTGAATATGAGGTCCTTTCTTCAATTACTCCTGGAATAAGTTCCCTAACCTTGATGAAGCAGCAGGTGTTTGGAACTTATTCTATCCTGTGATGGCTGAAGCTTCTGAAGGAGACACAATTCTCTGTTAAATCCTTACCACTTCTTTACAACAGACATTGGATTAAATAGAAAATATTTGCAAGGATACAAATTACCTCTTTTGCAGCCAAATTTGAAATGACACAAAATATAGTAACTGTGAAGTAGTTACTCCTTTCCAACCGTGTCATGGCTTTTTCTCATTTGGCTGATTCATACCAGTCATGAGATTTTTGGTATTACCTGTATTTTTCAAAACTCCTTAACAATGGTGCTCATAATTTGGAAGATAATATAAAAAATTTAATCTGTTAATACACTCCACTCCTCAGAATGCAGCAGTATAAACACTACCACAATACTACTATAATGTACTACAAGCAGGAGGTAACACCAAGTATAATGTTTGACAGAAGTGCAGAAACAGAAGTCAGGCTGCCTAAGGAACACTCTTAAAGTAGTTCAGTCTCTTTTAAAAAACTCTTTCCATGCAGTTCTGGATCCAAGTAATTCCAACATTGTCTGTTTTCTAAGAACACCAGCTCCTTAATGGAAAAACTGCTGCTAGCTATGTGTTCATTAGAATTGGAAATGGAGAGTCACTCTTCTAGCCTGGAGCCAGAAGGTGGGCTATCTTGGAGGCAGGGTTGATAGCTTTTGAATACCAGATGAAGTCTATAGATACAAGGCTGGTGTCAAATGACAAGAGCCTTAAGCAGATGGATGACAGTGTGTGTGCACTATAGGCTGTTGTTAATTTACTAGCTAGAGATAATGCTTCTTTAAAATTAAAAATGAGTCATTGGAAAACAGCCTGAGAGGCCACAGCCTGCAGATTTCTGGCCTCCTGGCAGGCCTGCATTGTGGGGGATATGTTTTTTTTTAGAGTTATGAAAATTAAAATTGCATGTTAGAGAGAAAGAAAATGTAATTGTTTCTCTTACTAGCTATTTAAGCTATTCATAGCCTGGATTTGTAATTCACAAGGACATTTTCAGTAAAATGGAATCAACTTGGTCTTAGCAACTCATAGACAAGATATAGATGAGCAACAGCAATGATGTATAATATTAATGAATTGTTAAGTGGCAAGATGTGGGGTTTATGTTTGTAACTATGCTTTTATTATTTTAGCATGATCATACAGAAAGTCCTTCCTTTTCACTATTGCTCTGCACAGAACTTTTCATTGCCATTGGGTTATGTTGGAAATCGCACTTTTCCTCTGCTTTGATCTCCGGATGAAAATTTCCTGTCATATCTCTTGCAAGAGTGTCAATATATTTCCATATCATAACACAGGCAGAGCTGTCTCATTGCTTACTTGCTCCAAATATATGACCAGACATCAGATTCAGTGTAAAAATTCTGAGACAGTACAGTTTGATAAAGTAGTAACTTCTTTCCAAAGACAAAAAAGGGAACTGCAGAGAATGAGTACACAAGTGTATCGCTTCTCATGCTAGTCTCTGAGGGCTACCATCTACAATGCTGTCTAGAACTTACTCGGGTATTCACCACTGTCAAAGCTGAAGAAAATAGTGAAGAATTCAAACAGTCTGCCATCCGGAGAGGCTGGACTCTGGCTGTCTATATAGCCAAAACTGTGCTTGATCCCTACAAGTATTTATCAAAGGCATTGTAACAACTTAACTCATTGCCTTACAAGCAAATTTTGGCAGACCTGAAAAACATGCTGTAGGAAACACAACCCTAAAACGTAGATGATTATTTTAATGTTATCATCTATCCAATGTAGAAATAACAATGTGTAACAATTTTACAGTACTTTTTCCCCCTACATGTTGGTAGATGTTGGTGCCCATTGAATATCATTGTCCCTATAATCCCAGTTTATAGACACAAAGGAACAAAGTGATACATCAGTTAGTGACAAAGTCAGAAAAGCCCAGTCCTTGTGACACCTAGTCCTGTATCCTTGCAGCTGGAACACAGAGTTCACATGGTTTTTAAATCCGTAACGCCACTGAGCTGATGTAGAAAGCCTGCTACTCCATTCCGACACACTCTACACTGACTCAGCACCATTGAGCTCAGCAGTATTACCAATGTTTTACATGCATGTGAATGAGGGCAGAATTAAATATGGGATATTTATAGAGATGTTCTTCAAAGCTTAAAAAGAAATGAGAGGAAAGAAGGGGAAGAATATGCATACAGTGAATTAGTTATCCTGCATAATATACTACAATCAAGGTCACACATAAATATTTATGTACAGTGCACTGCCTGTGCAACATCATACCAATTTGTCTCAGACAGTGGCAGTGACAGAGACCTCTATGCACCAACCAGCGTTTTTCAGCTTTAGAAAACTTTAAGACAGAAGTATCAGCCACAAAGACGTCCAGACATTTCAGTGCTGCAGCAGCAATGTGAAAGCACTTCTCATTTCCACTTGAAGGTGAAAGGCTGACTTTACAAAAAAGTTTCTCTCTTCTTTTTTTTTAGTCCTATACAACACCACCTGTCTCATCAGCAGGACCACTCTAAAGGGATGGGCCTCAAGGCACCTCAGTCCCAAGATTCTCCATGCCTCATTCTTCATCCACGCTGCTAGTAATGTACCATCACTGGCACAGTTACACCTGAACACTCTGGTGCTGCCAAACACCTGGCTTGATTTTCCACTGTCCAAATGAAAAATAAGCATAATCTGCTTTTTGAGGATACAGCAAATGAGGGAGTTCATGACAAATTGTGTTGGTTTATGCAGAATAGTGATAATAAGATACAAATGAGAATTTTTTGCTTAATGAATAATACTAATCACGTTTCAACAAATGCTGTGCCCTTCTAATTAGAGAGAATGCATAAAATCAGCTTAATTTATTTGTGACTAGTTATACATAGTTTAAATATTTACTAGAGATTTACTCTAACGTTTGAAATTATTTTAAACAGTTCTTGAAGTAAAAGCAGACCTAGTAATGTAAAGGAGGTTACAATTGTAACTCCTGCCCTCCCTTTCGTTATGCAGTGTGTGATGTATACCCTCAGTTTTCAAGATGCAAGAGAAAGGATATTATTGATTTACATGCTAATTCTCCAACTGTTACTAATTTTCTTGATTCCTGCTTCCAAAGTTGCACTTCCAACATTCATCACTGTAGTACACTAGAGGGGCTGAGCATCTTTTTCAATAAATTACAGGAACTATGACTAATTATAGTGATATTAACTATGCAAAGTAATGTGTAACTTAAAATGGATACGTTTATCATTTCAAATTATGCTTTTGACTCTTGATGGCCTAATACATGGATGCTTCTTTTTTTTTTAATACAGATTATGAACTGTGCTATTTTTTTTAAAAAAAATCTCTTTCACAGATCTATACCTTGTGAATTTGATGAATGGAAATAAATAATTTACATCCCATAAAATGCTTAGTGGGTAGAGGACAAGTTTAGTACCAAGGGCAAGTAGGGCCAAATCCTGATTGTTTTAGCAAAGCACTCAGGATTCAGCTTGAACAGTGCCACCAGCATGTATTTGGCCCACAGCATTTGTACCATTATACTTTCTGTCTCTCTCAGGCTACAAAGCTAATAGTACAAGTTGCTTGGCTGACAATACCAGCAGTGCCTAGCATTCAAAGCAAAACGTTTCATCAAGTGTAACTGGCTTTCAGTAGTATGCCAAGTATGTTGCAAAGGCTTAAGATACAGAAGCTATAAAATAATGGCAGTGCAATTGTGCCCAGTGTAAGTACTTTGCACAGCAGCAGGCCTTTTTGGCTCGTATGTGGCACCACATTCTTATAGCTCTCCTTCCAATCTGGAAGAAATACAGCCTCTGCCACCTTAGTCATTTTCACATTACCTAATATCTCATGGTACAGAAGCATGGCTCTCAGTAAGCAAACAAAATTAAGGAGTAACATAGACAGGTATGTTGCAGAGACATTGCCAGAGAAAATAAAGCAGTACAGGTGGACAGTGCCCAGACTTCTCCTCAAAATTTGCCTAAACTGACCACCACCAGAGACCAAAGAGTTTGGCCAGACCCTTCTATAAAAGTTAGACTATTCTTTTCCACTACGCCAGGATAGTCTATGAGTTATTCTTTTAAAAAAATCATGCAGTCATCTTCAGGGGCTTACCTGCGCTTCAGACCTCTGCCATTCGTTCCCTGCTTAGCCAACACATCCACTTGTTCTTCTGAGTATTAAGAGGGATGCTCTTGTGCTTGGATAATACTATTCTTAAACCCTGCCACCTTTCCTGGGCATGTCTGCCCTTCAGAGCTGCCTCCCATGGGATGTGACCACTAGTTTCCTTAATCAGTCAAAGTTGACTCTAAGGTCCAGGACACACTCTGCCACTCTCCTTCCTTGTGTTTCTCAGGATCTTGGAACTCCACTATTTCATTATCATTACAGCCAAGGCTACCACTGTTTGCCACATCCTCAACCTAGTCCTTCCTTATTAGCAAACAGCAGCTGATCCAGCTGCAAAAGGCCCCAGCTGGCCCTTCCAATACCTGTGTCAAGAAGTTATCCCTGCCACCCTCCAGAATTTTTTCTTACTGCTTGTCTCCCAACATTTTCCATCAGATGTCAGTTCTTCCAGAGGTAAAGGAAGTGTAAACTGAGTTTGCCTTCATTAAAATGCCTTCAAAAGTTCAACAAAATTACTAGTATTTTAGTTATGCAGTCTTATAACACTGAATTGGAGCTTTTACATGTATTTATAATGGCATTTTATGGCAGCTTGAGCACCTGCAGTGTTAATCTACTCACTGGACAACATGCAATAAGTTACCTTATGATTCGATGAAACATCAATCAAAAGCTCAGCATTACACAGCAGAGTAAATCAGGCCACTACATCATTCAAAGAACAACAGAAAACACAGAAAATACCACCAAGGATCTTACAGGTAAACATACTCTTTTCTATTACCTACAGGAAACCCAAAAATCTAGCACATTGTTTTGGAATAAAGTTGGAGAAGGTTTGGGGAAGGTTTTGCTGAGTTATCATCACAGCTGGACATCTGTTTTATTGAGGGAGAGTAAGTTTTGTCTAGTACTTCTAACCTAATGTTACTAATATTTCTAGGCTTCAAGATCTCATTTCTTCTCATCTTTGCTTCATTGGGAAGAGCTAGGCCAGATGACTGTCAGTTTTGTGTTATCATCTGCAAAACTACTACCTCTTTAGATCAGTGGAAAATGAATATTTAAGTGGTGAGCCAAATACCACCAATAGCATTAAAACATAAATCAACCCCTTTTTAATGATGCTCTCTTGTTTGTCAGCTACGTGCTATGAACACTCACTAAAGAGAATTTTGGCTCTTAAAAACTATATTGGTAACCAGGAAGGAAATCAGCCACCCTTCCTTTCATAAAAGGAAATGAAATGCTCTTCCCCGAGGCCTTTAAGGAAGGTCTTTCCCTCTATACAGCTCCCAGGAAGGTTCCTTCCACTCAGAGTTGCTTACTGTGATTACCTCACCAGCCCTGCTTCCCGCTTTGCACAGCCCTATCTCATGTCACCAGGAGGGACAGCACTGCACTGAGGCTCCTCTTACCTGACCCAGGGGCATCAGTGATGTCTGCTCTGCTTAGAGAGTCTTCTCCCATTCCCTGTCCCTGATTCTCCGCTATTCTCCAGTTTATTATGTAGTCTTAAGACCTGGCCCTGGTATAGCAGTCTATCTTATAGGTAGTTTACAGACCCACTACCTGCACAATCTCTACACCTCAGCTGCCTAGAAGAATGGGAAGAGGATTTGCAAAACTGAGTCTTGAAAGAGTTTGAATGTGCTAATGTGCTCTCTTGAAACTCCAAATACAGCACAGATTAGAACCGTAGAATAATGTTGGAGAGCACCACAGAAGGTCACCTCATCCAACATCGTGCTCAAAGCAGAATCAACAAGAGAAGGTTGAGTCAAGTTCTAAATATCCTCAAATATGCAGAGTCCGCAGCCTCTCAGGGTAACTTGTTCCAGTATGTTACTGCTCTCATGGGGGAAAAAAAAAAATCTATCTAATAAGAATGTTTTGCAGTCTAACTTTTGTCTGTTGCCTTTCATCCTGCCACTGTACACCTCCGAGAAGAGTCTGTCTTTTCTATATTCTCCCATTACGTAGCTGCAGGTAGCACTAAGATATCCCTTTAGCCTTCTCTTCTTTAAGCTGAGCAAATCCAACTCTCACCCTCTCCCTGTATGTAATGCACTCCAGAATACTTCATATATAGTGGTTCTGATTACTAAACAAAATGTAATTCAAAGAAGCTTTGGTAGAAGACAATTTCTGAGACTATTTAAAATCAGAAGTGAAAATCACTTACTAGCATCATTTACAATTTTAAAGCACAGCTCACAGCTGTCCTAGTTATGTTCTTATCAATCTCTTCTGGACAAGTATTCTCAAGTCCTTTACCTCATGTAATGTTTTCTAATTCTCCTCTCAAGAAAATTTACTCTCAGGAAGTCATTGAGAGTTCACGATCTAATTAAATGAAAACGCTGTATGATAAATTTTACCGCAGATGCATCAACCATACTCTTTAGGTAGAGCTCACAGATTCTCAAATTTGAAAATTCCTGATCAAAATCTAGGCAACTTTAGAAACTCTTTGAACAGTGTGTCCCAAACAAGGAATAATGAGGTTCCGCCCTTGTAATGTCTTCTGGATCTCAACACAGTTCATTAGCGTTATGTCCTAGAACAAATGCATGGCTTTAACCAAGGAAGAAATGAAGACTTTGTCTCCAATTCAAAATATTTCTACATGACTGAAACTATGTACATGCTTTGCTTGGGCACTTAACTCTTTTCTTTTACTTTGCAGGGAAAGGTTCATTTAAAATTCGTAATAACTGAACTACTACCAGGTGTAAAATTCCACACCGCTATAAAATTGTCCTCTGTAATTGTCCTCTGTAAACTGGATCTTTATATTTTTTATATATATATATATATGCTTTTAACATTATATTTACAAAAAGAAGAATTTCAGTCTTGGAGATCAGAATCCCAGACCCCATGTTTACCTGTATTATGATTAAACGCGGTCTAGTGAAAGGCTTTTTTGTACTGTACCCTGTTTCTGTAGGTCTTCTTAATTTCAATTATATTTGATTTAGCTGTAAAAGTAAAAAAAAAAACAAACAGATGTTTTTGTTTAGATCTGCCCTGGTCTGCTCTAGGAGTCCCAGAATTCTAAGTATTGTTCCACCAGATATTCCATTTTTTTTTGTCACACAAAGACACAATAAGACTGTAAACATATATACTTGAAAAGCAGCTGGAAATCTACAGCTGCTCTCTTTTCTAATGTACATCAATTTAGAGACAGAACACTAACAAATGAATTTGCCTTGCAGGGGTGGAAAAAAGCCAAAACGCCACCACCATTATATACTGTGTGGAGAAGAAAAGTTCTTATTATTTGAGTAAGAATAGACAAGGATGGGGAGGCACAATATGACTAAGAGACTACAGACATGATCCTTTGGAGTCCGGCTGCAAACAGGAGATCTAATGTGGAGCTCCTGAGGCTCCTAACTAAGACCATGAAACTCCTCCAAAGCCACACAGGTAGCCATTGTACAATGACCATCTCCTCTTACATTCACCACTCCTACCCACAACTGCTAAGATCCTTTCCATTTTTTCTAAGCTTTTTCTAAGATTTCCCAGTCACTGCACTGCTGAGAATGAACGCGGGGGAAATGAATGCTTATGAGCCCTGCTTCTCTTTCTCCTCATTGTAAATTCCTGTAGATCACCCATCCGACATAACTGATCCTTCCCAAAAAAGCACTGAATGATTTCAGGGGTAGTGATGCCCTGCTCTCACCAATGCTTTTATTTTAAGCCTCAAAGATAGACAAATTTATATTTAAAGACTGCTTCCTGGAGAATTTATAACATCCAAATCTCCCATATTGAGAACAGTGAAAGGAATGAAGAAATACAGCTATTCAAATTGTTCAACATAATTAAAATACTCCTAACTAGCTACTCCTAGAGAAGAAAAATACTACCATTTCACATAAGAAATATCAGTTCCTCCTTAGACAGATTTTAAATAAGGCTTAAGTGGGATATCAGTGACTGACTGAAATATGCTCATGTTTCCTTAGCTCCTCCAGAGAGGTTTTCCTCTGATTCTAAATAGGAATAATCTAATGACTTTCGCTCAACTGTGTTTTTGAACCTAAAGAAAGTAGGCTCTCTTCCCTGACATCTTCCTTTGACCTGATATTGAGACATTCAACTGCCTGTAAATTCTTTCATTAGCCACTATATATAAGATTTTCAGAGGTACTGTGTACCAGAACTCTGGCTTCAGAGGGAGAGGAGGATGCTAGAAGATTGTATCTATGGATAGTCCAACTTTTTCATCAACAATATATTACACCGAAAGACACCAAGTGCATGAGTATCAAGTGTCCTGCACACATGAGAATCGTCAGGCCCATTTCACAAAAGTGGACGTGCTGAAGTGCAGCCATGCCCAGCTGCCTGAGCAAGTAAATTTCTTTGCTCTAAACAGCTGGACTGAGAGAGCAGGGCTTATGCCAAAAGCCAAGGGGCAAAGCTGTGCAGTGAGTGTATGGCTACCAGGGTGCACTGGAGTTCAAAGCAGGGAGAGGGATTAGTTCCACGCTGTCCATGTGAATAACAGAAATTACAGTGTGACATAATAAGGAGATAAACACAATGATACAACTATTTCCTAGGCACAGCACAAAAGTTTCTGGAGTGAAAATTCTTTGAAATCCCATGTAAGTCCCTATGAAGTCCCTTTCACAAGGAAATGCTTTAGATATTTCAGTGAATAAACTGTTAATGTCAAATGTTAGCCTGTCTCTGATAGAAATTTTGCTGAAATCTCACTTTCTGTAATGCTAAAATTACATGGACCCTCTTCATTTCAATAAATGGGTCAAATTTCTGCCTCCTTGAACTTCTCATTGCAGTAGTAATCACATAGAAACATCAAAGACATCAAGACTATGCCGGGTATATAATAGTAGATTTCTAGGAAAGCACAGACTGAAGGCTCTTGATGAAAATGCTATTCTATCTAGCCCAAGTAATGTGGAGAATAATCCACCCGTGTCCTGGTTTCAGCTGGGATAGAGTTAATTTTCTTCCTAGTAGCTGGTATAGTGTTGTGGTTTTGGATTTAGGATGTGATAACACACTGCTGTTTTCAGTTGTTGCTAAGCAGTGTTTATACTAAGCGGAGAAGTCTGGAGGGGCACAAGAAGTTGGGAGGGGACACAGCCAGGACAGCTGGCCCAAACTGGCCACAGGGATATTCCATACCATATGATGTCATGCTCAGTACATAAACTGGGGGCAGAGCTGGCCAGGGACTGTTGCATGGGGACTGGCTGGGCACCAATCAGCGACTGGTGAGCAATTGCATGCTGCATCACTTGTCCTGTATTTTCTAATTCTTTTATCATTATCATCATTACTATCATTTTCTTGCTTTTTTGTCCCATTAAACTGTCTTTATCTCAACCCACAAGCTTTCTCCCTTTTACTCTTCCCATTTTCTCCCGCATCCCGCTGAGGGCAGGAGTGAGCAAGCAGTTGTGCGGTGCTTAGTGCTGGCTGGGGTTAAACCATGATGACTTGGCTAACGGGTAAGTCAGCCTACACACAGTTCCAGACTGCCGCAAGCAGACTGCTTCTAGTACTTCCATTGCTTTGTTCAAAGCCTATCTATGCTCACCCGCCTGCCGTGGTGTGGGTGTCGAACAGAAGCTCACCTATAGCAATTATTCTTTGCTTGCTGTTCGCTTTTTAAAACTTATTTTCCCTTTTTAAAGACATTATCCCTTCAATCACATCCTTCAAATCACATCTAAACATTAACAATAAAGGTGATAAATCTGAATGAACAGGAAACACATCTATTACTTTGTAATTTAAAAAATGTTAATTTGCACAATGAGAATAACTGTTCCCAATTGGAGAGCACCAGGTCCTGCCCTGTTATCTGGTACACTCCTATGGAGCATACCTGAAAGTACCTTCTCGGTAGATGTAAAGGCTCTGAGTCACCAGAGCTGCTCCCGCTCAGACTAGCTGGTAATCTGGCCCAGAATTCTATTTCAGCATCACCTACAACTTCAGTCTAATATAGGTTAATACTTATGAGTAAATGGTACCTCAGAGTTACGAGAGGTATCACACTACCGATGTGCATTCACAGCATGGATTCCAGGATACTCCAATCCAGTTGCTTACTGCTGCTGATCCCATTTAGCATGTTAATTCCAACTCCTACTAAAACGGCAGGAAGACAAGACCCTAACTTGTCACAATTCATTTCTATATCACTAAGACCATTTCACCTCACTGAAATGTTCATTCAGAGAAGTTTTTATTACTCTTTGGTTAATGTGGCAGTTAATGTCCTTGAGCTCTACTTCCTGTGTCCATTTAAAAATGTTGAAAAAAATGGGTTGCCCTTATTTAGGGCAATCTCCGAGTTGATCATTTGAAAAATCTTCATTTGCAGTTGCTCAGGTGGATAGTGAAACCATTTCCTGAATGACGCTGCTTGCTTTTCAGATTCCTCTTGATATTAGAAAGGCTATGTTAATTCTGGATCAGTGTTCTTTAATAAAACAGCACAGCAGTAAACACCAAAAATAAGAGTTTCATGCTTAAGGTACTACACATTAGAAAAACGTAATGTTCTATCAGTGTTTCTTGCTGTTTTATAGTTACCTGATAAATGTTGGACTTTCAATGCCTTCTGTGTCCTAAGCATTCATCACATTTACACATTTTACAGTTCTCTAGTATTTTTGCAATACATTTTCCTGAATCAGCTGATGACATTTAATGGAATGTTTAAGACACAATATAAAACCATAAATGCTTTTGCTTATTCTGGGGGAAAAAACTGTGCACGTAGATTGGTTTTCAAATTAAGAACTATGTTGGTGTACCCAGCATTTTTGCTTCTGCTATACATATTAAAATATAACTAAATGCCTCTTATGCAATACTGCAGCATAAGTACAAATAACAAGCGTTTGTACTTTACAAGCAAGCTATATGATTAAGGAGCTATTAATGAAGTGAAACAAAACCTCAGTGCTAGAATGTAATAGTCCATGAAATTCTTATGGGGAGAAAGGGAATCTGCAGTGAATAAATATTAACCTAAATGCTATAGAAAACATAGAGCAAACAAAAAAAATGCATTTTTAAAGCCAAAATTTTGGTAAAAACTGCTGACTACTTAAGGAAAGTCTATTTGCATACCGCAGGGCTCCATCTGCTGTGGAAAATATAGGCTGCAAGAATGATTTAATATTTAATAGAAGTAGTGGCCGTTGTTAATTATAATTTGCACATTTACAAATCAGCACTGATAGCAATACAAATTATGAAATATAAGGGTGTTATGCTGGATACTGGGGAAAATAAGATGACAGACAAAGTTAATGGAGTATCCCTAACAACAGCTCTGTCAGAACACATCAGAGAACTAATCCAGTTACAAAGAGCCTGCAATGGAAAATCTATTTAAAATATTAAAATGCTGTTTGGTAAAAGCTTTTTCATAGTGCATTTTACTTAAACAGTTGCTTATTGCTCATGGGTCATTAGCTGTACACCCAGATGCATTCTGCAATCCGCCGTTTGAAAGAACAGTAGAAATTAAATAAGAAATATATTTCTGCAGCATTTTTCCTGAAATCTGGAATCAGCTTACTGCAGATTAGAGACAGGAAAATAATATCAGCTATTTCCAAGATAGGTGCTGTTGCTGTTACAATAACTAGGTATTTCCTTTCCTAAAAAACAAAGTAACATGCTATGGAGAACTTGACTCTTTTGAAAAACGTTCCAGCCCTGGAAGGCACTCCAAGCGGATTAAGAGACCAATATGCAAAGAGAGTCATTCCAATACCATAGGCCTGCTTCTAGTTTAAGACTTTACTTTGATTTCAACATCGAAGCTATAAATGGACTCTTATTTAGTAAAAGCACAGAAATTACCATTGATTGTTTTCATTAATCTTCTGTTTCACCTCACTTTTCTCATCATCATGTAATATGGATTACAGATAGAAACCATTAATGCACAAATGCTTTAATAGCAACTTTGCTCACTGAGTCATTCATGCTGCTACTAATTTCTGTGTTTTAACATCAGGTAGGTGGTCTGTAATATAAACCATGAGGCAACCCTAACCCCATTTAATTCAACAGATAGCTTAGCATTTACTTCACCTACTAGATACAAGGCAAAAGTAGATACAAGACAAAAGCTCACAATATTCTCAGTATAGAGTTCATTGTAATACATTAAGCCAACTGCGCTCCTCTGGTACAGACAAATCATATTCAGTCTGTGCAAACAGACACAATAGCTGTCTCCTTAAAGTCCAACAGCTTAAGAATTACATATTAGTCTGAAACTCTGTCCATGGGTCACCCTAGACTTATCTAGCAGTGATTAGCTTACGTGTTCTGCTGGAAAATGTCAAGAGTACCACATTTTGGTTGCAGCTTCTTTTGTCCATGTGTATTGGATTTTCTTTTTATTTTTGTTCACAGAAGGAAGGATGTAGAACTAGGCAAGATGTGTCTTGCTAGATACACTGATGGAAATGGACTGGGGAACCACGACAACAGTTACGGGGCACAATACTCCAGTTATGACACAACCATGAGCCTACAACAATTTTTCTGTTACTTCTGTTGCTAGTGAATATGTTTTCTGATCAGAAAAGCTGCATTAAGTCTTCTACCTTGTTACTAACCATACTAGCTGGATACGTTAACATAGGAAGTTAACATTTGTTTTACTGGAGTGTGATTTAAGATGCACTTAAATGCATTAACTTCAGTCACATAGTGTCAGTACCCCTACAAAAATATTATTCTTGAGCATCAGATGAAAAACAGTATTTCAATGTTAAAAACAGTACCTTCGGTGCAGAATCAGTATCTGCCCATTTTCACCTCATCCTTTCCTTAGTTGTGGGTTTCTACAAGGAAATCATTCTCACAGATCCATGCCTGCAACAAAGAGGAAAAATAGATTTTGCTATTTTTGACTGCATATTTATTGTGGCAATTATAATACTATCAAAATTAACACCCAATAATTGCATAATGTACTCACGTTGGGATTTTTCCTTGTGCTTTTGGGGTTCTGCAAGGATCACCAGCTCTTTTACAGACAAATGATCCAGAACTTTAGGCAGCCCATTCTACAGCAAGCTGCCAAGACCTCATTTGACCACTGATGTCCTAGTCTATAGCAGTTGAGGGCAATCTCTACTTTTTGCTAGGCAATAATTCTAGCTCACAAAGAAAAGATGTTGCAAAACACAACACTGATTGCTGCAAGTTTCTCTCTTTTGCGAAACACAAAAATCTCTAATTAGCAGAAGAACTGAGAAATGAAAAATAAAAATAAAATGGTTCAAGCATAGAATGCAATTCTGGTTTATGAAAACCAGGCTAAAATAATGTCACTTTCAGATATTTTTACATTCCTTTTGTGTTATGCCAGCACTGCAAAGTGGACATAAAGACCATCTTAATACATGGCTGAAAACGTCCTTGCCATCAGAGGCTGCTCAGACCACTACAAAGCCTAGATCGCCTGATCTCAGTGCATGAGTACTATGCAGAACAGGCCAAAGACAAAGCACAGCAAGAACATGAAATATCTCTTCGGCATGGTTAGTGGAGCAGTTCTTCAGCAGCTGTTACTCAATTTGGCACTGTTATCTCTATTTATACTGAAGACTGTTTTTTTACTTCAGCAATCTCTAGGGTCAAGGCATCAGAAAAGTGCAGAAAAATCACCCATTGTTTTTCTATTATGTCAAGGGTTGATCTAGTAAGTATATGAAATCCCATCCTAAATCACACAGAAATAAACCATTAATGGTTTACTAAACCATCATTACTTCATATATACTGAGGAACAAAGCAGTGTACAATATTCTGTGGCGGGTGGAGAAATAAGAAAATTAAACTTCCTACAGGTAACAAGTACTAGCACAGTCTCTCTCTGTTGACCCTGGCCTGCCAAGCCCGTGTCATTTTAACATACACATATTCATTTATTATGCCTTTGGTGAGATCGAACAGCCATGCAAGTTGCAACTTTCAGAGACCAAATAACATATAACTCCCATTTACTTCTCAGAAGTCTCTTTTGTAGTAATCATTTTCATTCTGGGTCAAATATACACTTTGCAAAACACATCTAACAAATTTATGGGTGTTCCTCCGAAGTCAGCAAAGCATTTTCACACAATAGTCCCTAATGAGTATAAAGAACCTGCTCTATTTACCAGGCATTGTAATTTCTTGCTCAGAAAACATGAAAATAGAAACAAATGTAGTGAATTTCCTTCCCTACTTGGTCTCTTGATAGCAGCACAAAAGGCATAAATGATTGCATGAGTGGTGAAGATGTTTCCTTTTGCATAATTATACTGTACTTGCCCAGGATAATGAAAGGTTCTGTGATACAGACACCACTACTCCCTAGTCCTGTAGGTCAGACCTTCCTGAAAGGAATCTAACCCGCTAGTTCAGGCAAGTATATTTTGTTGTAAAGAGTAAACAAAGTAGCCAGAATGGCACTTTCTGAAGCTCAACAGTGTTCTGTGGGATGACAGGCACTCAGCTCCATGGAAAATCATAGCAATGTGGCATCCCACACAAACTAATTTATATAGTCCTTGCAAATAGTTACATTGGGGACCCCTGAAAATCCTGGAATGTCTCATAAGTGGGAAAGAGCAAGAAGTGGCCAGTGATAAGCTAATGCAGAAGCTGGGCTTGAACAATGGCAGAAACTAGACTTGAATATTGGATTTGACTATTTCCTGCAGGCCACAGAGCAGTTCGGATGAGCCTAACCAAGTTAGGACGAGGTTTAACCAATAGCTACTTCAGATTAGATATGAACAGTGTTCTAGAGGTAAAAACTTAATGACCCCCTCTCAGTGCCAAGCCATCTGGACCTGTGATATCTGTATTTCAATAGTTTCTTGGGTAGCAAATATTTTCTCTGGATTTCTTGCTTTGAAGCTTACCATATGTTTTTGCTCTTTGCAGATGAAATGTCAAGCTATGATACAATATACTTGAAGATGCTAAGGAAAATTAAAAGTTGCATTAATTATGTTCATAGGTTGTTTTAAACTTGCAGTATGTGCAGGAAAGACTGACTTGGTCTCTTAATTTCACTGTAGTTTACCAAGGAGTGAGACACAAGGGACAAAGGAGAGCCTTCCATTCAGGAAGTACGAAATTTAACCCAGACTTTTTAGGGTGTCCTATATTACATAAGATTACAAATTCAGACTGACATGTCACCCACTGCATGCTACATCCCAAATGTCCATGCTCTAAGAATATTTTACAACATTCTCATTTATTTAAACAAAGTTCTGAATAACAGGGAAGTGCTCAAAACAAAAGCAGTAAGCCATCATGTAAGAGCTCACTGATGCCACATAACTCATCAAATAATCAGCTTTGATTGTTTTTCAGGGAAGTGAGATGAAAGCCATTAACGTTTTTTACGGATGGTGGGTTGACCCTAGCTGGACCTCAGGTGCCCAGCAAAGCTGCTCTGTCCCTCCCCTCCTCAACCAGACAGGGGAAAGAAAATGTCACTAAACATTCATGGGTCAACATAAGGACAGGGAGAGATCACTCACAAATTAACACCACTGGCAAAACAGATTCAACTCAGGGAAACTAGTTTAACTTATTACTAATAAAATCAGAGTAGGATAAAGAGAAATTAAACCAAATCTTAACAACACTTCCCCCCCACCCCTCCCTTCTTCCCAGGCTTAACTTAACTCCTGAATTCTCTACCTCCTGCCTCAACCAGCACAGGGGGATGGGGGGGAATGGAGGCTGTGGTCAGGTCACCACACTTTGCCTCTGCTGCTCCTTCCTCTGCAGGGGGGAGGACCCCTCACACTCTTCCCCTGCTCCAGCATGGGGTCCGTCCCACGGGAGACAATCCTTCACAAACTGCTCCAGCGTGGGTCCCTTCCATGGGCTGCAGTCCTTTGGGAACAGACTGCTGCAGCGTGGGTCCCCCGTGGGGTCACAAGCCCTGCCAGCAGACCTGCTCCAGCCAGAGCTCCTCTCTCCATGGGTCCTGCCAGGACCCTGCTCCAGCACAGGCTGCCCGTGGGGTCACAGCCTCCTTTGGGCATCCCCCTGCTCCGGCACGGGGTCCTCCCTGGGCTGCAGGTGGGATCTGCTCCACTGTGAACCTCCCTGGGCTGCAGGTGGGATCTGCTCCACTGTGAACCTCCCTGGGCTGCAGGCGGGATCTGCTCCACTGTGAACCTCCCTGGGCTGCAGGTGGGATCTGCTCCACTGTGAACTTCCACGGGCTGAGGGGCACAGCCTGCCTCACCAGGGTCTTCACCATGGGCTGGGGGGGAACCTCTGCTGTAGTGCCTGGAGCACCTCCTGTCCCTCCTGCACTGGCTCTGGTGTCTGCAGAGCTGGTGCCTTCACATATTCTCACTCCTCTCTCTGGCTGGTGTGCAGTTTTTCTCCCTTTCTTAAATACTTTCTCACAGAGATGCTACCACCATTGCTGATGGGCTCGGCCTCGGCCAGCGGTGGGTCTGTCTCGGAGCCGGCTGGCACTGGCTCCATTGGACATGGGGGAAGCTTCTGGCAGCTTCTTAGAGAAGCCACCCCTGTAGCCTCCCCACTACCAAACCTTGCCACACAAACCCAATCCAATACAGTAACAGCAGTAGATAACAACAGTACTGAATAGCTGTTAATTGAAAGCAAATCTGTAACTGCAATGAACTCTGAACACCTACAAAGCTCTGGGTGTGAGTCAGCTGACAGAAATTGTATTATTAAAGCTTACCACCCAAAATATAATCCAAAATCCTAATTCCTCCAATTTCTAACTAAAATGAGCCAACCCTCATTCTCGGTATTTAAGTATGTACGTATGTTCCTCTTTTGCTCGCCCAGTTATTTACAGATTTGCTTACATTCTGTTAAAGTAAAAAAACCTGGATGTGTGCATAAAAGGGCTCAGATGAAATCTCAAACTACAGCAGACCTGCCCCTCCTGATCCATGTTCCCAAAGGCACTGGTACCCCAACTAGTAATCATTCCATCTGTCATTTGGCATGTCATCAGCAGTTTACCTAGGATGATGTAAAGTAATCACCCCAGAGGTTAGCATCCTACATCCTGGCTAGAGACCTAAGACAAACTCATGTAGTAACCACAGGTACTATCCACTGTTTAGTTTAGGAGCCTGAGAGAAATACAGAACCTATAGCTACAAACTCAGAGAATCACCTCTAAATCGATACCCTGTCTGATAAAGGCCAAGAAGCAACATTGCAACACTCATCTCATCTAATACATTGACTAATAATGATGTCTATTCTGGAATGGCGTCTTTTTTTCTGGTTGGGTTTTGTTGTTTGGTTTGGTTTTTTTTAACAGGGGAACTGCACTTGTTCCAAAGCATAAATGGAAATGAACTGTTCTAGTTCACCCAGAGAAAAAATCCTTAACTAATTTTGGACATTCAACCAAACACTTCAACAATTCTCTTTTTTTGGTGCTACGCTTTTAGCTAGCACCGTATCTAATTACAGAAACAGCAGGAACTAGTTTGATTCAAAATTATATTGTTTTATCATAGAACCATAGAAACACCGAATCATAGAAATGCAGAATCTTGGATTCATAGAATGGTTTGGGTTGGAAGTGACCTTAAATCATCTAGTTCCAAACTCCCTGCCATGGGCAGGGGCACCTTCCACTAGAACAGGTTGCTCAAAGCCCATCCAACCTGGCCCTGAACACTTACAGGGATGTGGCAACCACAGCTTCTCTGGGTAACTTGTTCCAGTGCCTCACCACCCTCACAGTAAAGAACTTCTTCCTACTATCTAATCTCTTCCCACTTAAAGCCATTCCCCCTTGTCCTGTCTCTACATGCCCCTGTAAAAAGTCCCTCTCCAGCTCTCCTGCAGGCCCCCGTTAGGTACTGGGAGGCAGCTGTAAGGTCTCCCCAGAGCCTTCTCTTCTCCAGGCTGAACAAGCCCAACTCTCTCAGCCTGTCTTCATAGCAGAGGTGCTCAGATCCCTGGAGAAGTTCTGTTCCAACCTGCAAAAAGTATATAAAGTTACCTGATAGATAATGTCTTAAACTAGGCACCGATGCATGTGGGTGAGGAAAATACAGCAAAAAGGAAGTTATCCAACTGGAAAAAAATTCAGAATATAGAGCATCATAAAAATGAAAGTATGGCTGCCGAAAGTGTGCCTTTTTATTATTGTCAGCAAGTTTCCTCTACGTGCTTATTGATACCTCCACCTCTCATACTTATACTACTGCCATATAACTCCAGCCATGACATTCATCCATGTTGTTTACTTGTGGCATCCTTCACTTCCTAATGGGTCCTTTCGCTTTATTTAGATCCAACATAAAAGCATCCTTTCAAGTTTGTTTTTAAAGAGGAAAACAATTTCCCCCAACTGAATCAATTAAACATCTAATAGAGGTGCCTAGACTAGTGTTTTAGGCTTTTTATCTAGGCAGGGAACGTTCAGAGGCACAAAAGAGCTCTGAATGATCTCCTTGAAGTTCCAGTAAATTGTCACTATGCCCATAAGTCAGTCACTTATACCACACACCTACAGCTAGACCCCTAAACATATTTTGAAAGGATGGGGTAAGATTTTCAACAGCACTGACCTAACTTTACTGCAATTTAAGTCATTGGAATTTTACCATTAACTTAAATGTGACCATTTAAGGCAATGCTAAGTGCTTCTGAAAATCCCATCTGTAATCTCCTTTTAAATTGATGGTTAGGAAAACTGGACCAAAAAAAAAGTAGCTGTCCAATCATTGCTTATTTTAAAATCTATACATCAGCAACGTGTGAACATGATATAGTCTGTGCACATATAAGAATAAATGCATACATACATATAAAATAACTGAATTTCTGTGTTGACAGATTATTTGCCAAGTTAAAGCCAAATGTGATTTGAAATTACCACGATATTACACTGAATAAAGAGGATTTATAATGGAAATACTAAAAGAACCTCTGTAATAGTGATCCTACTAGGCACTGCTATAACAACATATATTTCACTCTTTTCAGCTAGTGCTGTTTTTCTCCTTTCTCTGAATGTTTGAGAACAGTAAGTGAAATGTTAATTTTTTTAAGTCAGAACCATCTAGCTAAACCATCCAAATCGTTTTTGTATACAGAGATTTTATTTCTAATCTTTCTCTGCAAGCTGCTTTGTTAAATCCTAATGACAACTTTTATGCATAATGCATAAAATAAACTTTACCAATATTTAACACACTTTTATAAACATGTAAAACCCCTTTATAAGTGAGATGACACACTGCAGGGCATGCAGTTGCAGTACACTGGGAAACCACACTTCCTAGATGACTGAAGGCATCTGCTTCATGCCATTAATTTCTCAACATCAAACACATGTAGTTATCTTAGAACAGCGGTGCATCACATTATTATCTTTTTTTTATTAATAGACAAGTACATTTTATTGTATGTATAATATGTGTGCTGTTCAAATCTACTAGGAATGTTCATATTTCCTAAACAAATGGGGAGAGAGGAAGATAGCTTCTTCCTTTATCAAAACACTTTATATTAGCAAATAAATACCTATAAAAATATATGCTAACAAGGAATCACTCAAAAATGGATGCTATAAATCTTCCTTACACAAGAGGCAAAGAAATCAGAATAATAACAATGTATCACTAGCCTATGTCACTGAAATGATTTGTTTTACTCCTTTAATCTTTACCACATCTAAACTGACTATAATAAATGAATAATTACTCTGAATACAGTGGAGTTAATTGAAAATCTGCTTGAAGTATAAAACCAAGAAATCATAACAACAAATACAAGGTTTAGCCAGTGTTTAGGAACTTGTCTTTGTCAATAATTTTTAAGGTTCAGTGTAAATGATACTGTTTACCATCGTACATCATCTAACATTACTCCAGAAAGTCATGAATTATTTCAGACTTCCTATGAATATTAATAGTCTTTAGAGTCATGGTATTTCATCAGCATACACCCAAGTATTAAAGTCTTATGGGGTTTGACTTTTCAAAATGAAACCAATTTAATTCAAGTTTGTTTTATTCTCAAACCCTGATTTCTATGTCCAGAGAGGGTATATACTTTCAAGCATGTGAAATTGAGGTTTTCCTTGCATGTGAAAGGTATGTCACCTAACACAGCGACAGGCTGATTCTTAAAGTTCCCATCTGGACATGCACTTCCTATTCTGTGTCCAAAACAATTGGAATCCTGGAAGAAGCATGCATTAGCACTGGAATAGGCAAAATTTTCTTATTGCTTCCAGCTTAAAAAAACAAGAAAAACCGTCCCTCCTTGGAGACTGTACACGTGTGTATTAATCAGAGGCTGAAAAAAAAAATATTGTCTGAATGAAGGCCACTGCTACAAGATAAACTGTTCATTCTATTGGCCAATAGAAATTTCCTGTTTCATCATCTAAAAACTGTAAGTCCAGAATTTGCAATGAAGCTGGGCAGCACAGCTTTCTCTTTCTTGAAAACAAACACTTAGTAATAAAGGCTTACAAGAGAGTAAGTGCACTTACCCACTTCTGTCTCCATTGAACCTGACCTGCAGATTGCTTGTTTCACCCCTACAAGTGTTGTCATAAATTTGACTAGGGCTGAGGTTAAAAAGAAACATGATGAGTAAAGTAGCTTCCACACAGAATACACAACAAGAAGGAAAGTTTCCACTCTTCCCGTATACATTCCTGTGCAGCACTGCTGTATTACTTTATTCATAACGCAAACCAGAAGTACCAGATTTGAAATTGGGTTACCATAGTAGAGAGCAATACTGCTCTCAGGCAATCACATACGTCCTCAGCAAACTGCAGCATATATACAATTACTGCACAGGAAAGTCACTGTGTTGGCTGTAAAACAGGTTCTCTATAATCAATAACTCCACTCACATAAAAGGAAAGATCATACTTTAAGTGTTGCTATTATACCACTGTCGTCTCCTACAGCAAACTCACTATTTACGTAGTGTTGCAAACATTATAAATATATATTTACTGTATAGGTTATAACCAGCTTGCACTAAAGGCATATGAAACATTCCATTATTTAACTCTGAGCTAAAATGACAAGCTACGAGACATGGCAGTGCCAGAAGTTCTTGCTGACAGTCATTACATGCAGATGCTGTTGTTCCCTTTGCGAAAGTTGTCCCTTCTACTGGTCATATTTTCATCAACTCTCTCACGGTAACCTCACAATTTTTGAGCATAATGATCCCTGTTTCTGAGTATACTTGCACACAGGAAATATCTGTTACTGTATAACAGACACCTGGCAAATCCAAATAAAGCTTCTTCGGAAAATACAAATTTTAAGAAATTTTGAATAGTCAGAATGCGCATCCTCGAAAAAGAACCAGTGAGGTGCGTGAGCGCAGCCTTAGCAGACCAAACCTAAATCCTGCATGCTAGAAATATTGTCAATCCTATCCCTGTACCTGAACTGGAAAGGGGGTGGCTGAGGCAGCAAAGTCACCTTATTCCATTAGCCAGGAAAAGCTTTTTGTCTCAATGTGGAAAACCCCCTAGCTGGGCACAGTCCTCTCTGAACTAACTTGCACTCAGATGGCATAGTGAGAGATATACATGCTCTGCCAAACACTTGCTGATGGTAGAAGTAGGAAGAAATCAAAGACTCTTGGTTTCAAATCCAAGTTTCTGGAGGACATTCTAGCTTCTCACAGTAAAACTACCTTTTTTTCTTTTGTCTCCAAATATACTCTATTCCATGTTGCACTGTCACGTCTCTGCTACTCCTGCACTCCCTTTCCTAACATCCATCCTCTTCAGTTCAAATCTCATTTTCTCTACAGTAGCTTTCTTTTTCTCCCCTCCCCTCTATTTCTTCTGCTTCCATTTCTGACATGTCCTGCTGGATTGTTCCAACAAAAAGTTCCCGTGCCCAGCATCACAGTCATACCTGCAGGTGTGGGGACTATCCTGTTCAACATCCCTACAGGCAGGCCTGGAGCATGGCATGTTCAGTGCAGATGAATTCTTCAAGGAATGTACATAGCGAAAAAAAAAAAAAAAAAAAAAAAAAGTGGCACTACTGATGTATCCTTGCAACCTCTTACTTGGAAATGACTGAAGTGTTAGAGCTTAATCATTAAACATATTGTGTTTGGGACAAATGCCTGTCAAGGAAAATACCAGCTAAGATGTTCAAGTTTGGTAAAGTTATAAACTATTAATTTAGCGATAGTGAGAAAAGACCATTGTCAGTGGCTTCTTGCTAAACTCTGACAGTTGTGACAAGAAACATGATGAGAGAGCCACACGTAAACGTTGTGCTTTCAGTTGGTCCCAAGTGACTCAATGCTTACAACCAGAAAAGAATGAAGACCTTGCAACCTAAACTGGACACAGAAGGAAGAATATGTCTCGTGTGGCACTGTATCGGGGACCCTGAATCTTGAAAGGCACAGACTGTGCTGCTGTGAGATGAAGAACCCTACAAGGCTGGAGCTATAGTGACTAACAAGTTTTGGGCAGTGATGAATGTGGAAAACTCAAGCTTGGTCATCCATTAGAAACTGCTGTTACCATAGGAAATCTTGTCCTTTGACTATGGTCCCCTGCAGTTTGAACTCTAGGCAGGCTGCCTCTTATCTGTTACCACCTTCTGCCTGGCTAACATTGAAAATTGGAAGATTTTTAATTTAGGGTTGCTTTCTAATATCAGATTTTTACTGAAAAAAATTGCATTGAGAATGTCTTTAAAGAAAGGAACTGAAGGAAGATGTTCATTTGACATTCAGAGAAAAGGGGGAAAATATTTTAAACTAGACATTAAAAATAGTGTAAAATTTCCTTAAAAAAACAACCAAACAAAACGGTAAGAATAGAAATTTAAAACTCCTATCTAGATACGCACACCTCCCCATCTCTCAGGAGAATAAAGGCAGCACTGCCATTCTGGTGTAAAAGAGGTGTAAGCAGACATAAAATCTATTCTTCTGAGTTTAGTTTTCTTGACAAGGTGTAGCATGCCATCAAGAGACTATCTTATCCTACTGCAAGAATTGTTAAGGCCTATTAGCAGTCTGTGGAAATGATTGCTAATAAAAAGCCTTCATAAAACAAGAAATTCTCTTGATTAAATTGTTATTGCTTGAGTGGACATACAGTAAATGTTCACCTCATTGTACATGAGAAAATCCTATATATAGGACAAGATACGCCTTTTAGAAATCATGCCTTAAATTAGAAAAGAAGGAAAAGATCTTTTCTTCTGAAATAATTTTACTTTTTCACAAGGAAGTAGAAATATATCTATCAGAAGAAGGATTATAACAAAGCAGCTGGAACACTGGAACCTCTGTAATATATTGCACATTTTAATCATGTTTGATATAACACTCTTTATATGGATATCAATTACACTAATGACTCTTACATAATACCCCTGAGTGCCTAAGGGATGTGTATTGTCACCTCCTTTCTGTCATAAAAATAGAGAGTAGTTCTATATACACACTAAAGTAGTTTCTTCCATTTTTATATAATGAATGAGCAACACTGTAAAAAAAGACATTTTATCCCATATTAGTTTAGCAAACAGAAGAGATTTCACATATGACAGTGCTAAATATACTCTTAAGCTGCTAATAAAGACAAAGCCTGAGGGGGAAAATTCTAATGATGAGCAATACCAGAAGTTTTTATTTCTGAATCTAAAGTAAAAATGTTTCACTTAGGTATAGTTTTAGAGGCATCATGGAAGAAATCAAGATTTCCAATAATTTTTATCTCTAATAAAATCACTTGAATTAATTTGAGCATCATTACAGCACTGAAAAAATGCTTTTAAAGGTACCGTTACTTGTGTAACTTGTCTGTGTGCATTTTATTGAGTAATGAAAACTGAGAGGTTTCACCTGTAAATGATCTACACTTTCCCAAGCAATTGCCTAGAAAACACTACAGAGTCAGTGGTACTCTATAGAGAGCTGGCAGGACACAAGATTCTTTTTCCCTATTCCCATAAAACGAATCAGAGAATGAGACAAAAGGGGAAACCAGTTTCATCATGGATTTGATGAATTTTAAAACAAGCACTTCAGTATTTTCTCTCTCCAAGATGGTACTATCTTAAACACCTGCAAAAATGAAGTACCACCTGCCTAAAAGTTTTCCTAATGCTTACATGGGAACACCAGTGGGCAATGACAAAGGTGCTGTAAAAGTGTAATGGCTGTCTACCATATTGAACAAGACGATCCCTGTATTTTCTTATGCTTGTGTCAGCCTGCACCCATCTGGGATGCCTTGGCTCATGCACAGGATTATAAATTCTTTAGGCCTGGGAGTGACCTTTGTCACATATATATGAAATGGTGTCTAGGACTAGGGCTTCTAAGTGCTGGTGCAATACAAGTAGGACTAATAAAGACCAAAAGCATACAGTGTGATTAATATTCCCATTTTCTTTGTCCTCAGTTACCTGTAATTCTCAAAGCAGAGTTATGCAGCAATATAAACAAAGAAGTGCAGCCTCAATAATCCAGTGGTCTGCCCTGACTAATTTATCACAATGTGTTTTCCTCATCAGATCTTTGGCTTCTTTGGTAACATAAACAATAGCATGGCAATTAAATTTATCCCAACTTTTTCCTTAAGTTCAGCTGCTTATGAGATTTTCATACATTTTTCTCTATCCCAGAGTTCAAAGCCTTCTAATGTATTTCTCAGTGCTAATTAAATCCTGATAATACTGTGAGTTGGCAGGAATTCCGTGGCATTTGCGCAAAGGGGAGCCTGGTAGCAGGATAACTCTCCAGAAATCTACATTGCTGTGTCGTGCCCTGGAATTTGCTGTCCTCCTGCAGCCCTATCATTTTGAGGAGTTTTTTTAATCATCCATGAAAACTAAAGGAACCTGAATATGGCAAAGCAATTTGTATTCATGCATGTTTTTTCAATCTTAGTTTTGACCTTCTGAGATACAGCATAAAAATACATGTTGGATAGCTTCAGATGATTTTTTCATTTGTAATTATTTAACATTGATTTTGATTCAGCTATGAAAGCTCATGTGCCTTCCCCATTTTGAACAAAAAAGTAAAACTTCCAGGATATTTAAATATTAAAAAGTGGCAATTGCATATGCATAGCAAGTAACCACCTCTCCAAGATACTTCAGAAAAATTGTGTTTAGTAGAGTACTTGTGATAAATTATGTATTTATTGTAACAGGGTCAGAAGCTGTTACAATTTACCGTACTTGGTCAAAAATTCACTTTTATAAAAAGTACTTCAGTGTCTCAATGTACATTTAAATGAGAACTTGGATTCACCAACCACATTGATTTTCATGGGAGGCAAGTTAAACATCTGAGGTCAAATTTTGCTGTGACTTACAGTGGTATAAAAAACCAAAGCATAGTCATTCTACCAATTTCCAAATATTTAGCCTTTCCTCACAGATAAAAATATTAAAAAATAATTTGGAAGTTGGCATATATTTTTCAAGAACAGGTTATGCACTGTGTACATTGTGCTGCTGTTGTGCTAATGAGTAATGCAGGAGAATGGCTTCTAACAGAGCAAATGGATGAAAGCCAATTGGCAATAAGTGAAATACTGAGTTTGAATCTTAATACAGAGCTGAATTTTAAAAATTCTGTTATTCATGTGCCTGTACATATACTATGTGAATATAAAATCAGTTCTCAAAGTTAATTCCTTAACTATTATATAGTTGCTACTTCTTTAGTTTGTCCTGCTGTCACCAGTAATTGCTATCAGAATTCCTTACATTAAGGTTTTCTGGAAGTGTCCTTAATAAACTCTAACAATGTCACTGCTATAGGAATCCTTAGAAGTGGGACAAAGAGGAAGTTCTTAACCCACAGAACTATCCTTTCTTTGTCACTGTATATTCTGCCTAAGTTTCACAGAGTTATAAACTCCTGAAAAAAGAAAGGGCTTTCCTGTCTCTATTGAGCAGCCTGCAATTACAGAATGTCAAAACATTATCTGCAGAGCAACACTGTTTGTAATCTACAGCTGGGTCTATGCCCACTGTGGAACTGTCCATATCGTACTGGACTGGACGAATGGATGGATGGATGGAGAAGAGAGAGAGAGAGAGATGCCTTGGACTACTTGCTGGTAGCAATCTGAACTAGCTCAAAGTTTAAGCAAATCATGCCAGGAATGCTGGCTTTTCCTACTGGGTACTCATTTAGTCCTAAAGTTCATCACATTCCAAGAGCAAAAGTTCAGGTTTCAAATCCTTGTCAGGGCCCAGTGTAATTGTTTGAGGTCCATGTAACTGTAAAATTGTGCTTCCCTTTTTCCATTAGGAAGATACTAAAAAGTTGATGCTGTCTATGTTTGCTACCTATGCAATGCATTGAATGAGACAGAAGTCAGTAGAAAAACATAGCAGGTGATCATGTAATTAAAGGCTCTGCCATAGTGAATATGCATACAGAGATAAAATTTAAGTATCACAAGCAACCTACATTCCAACATTTCCTAATTTACAAATACTTGCCTGCAGCCTCGGTACTGCAGTGTGACCACACTGCTTTCACGTTGCAGAGGTTACATAGTCTGTAACAGTAGTGATTGGAGTGCTCTGTAGATGCTCATGAGAGCTTAAATTAGCTAGCTCCAATCTTGGTAGCTGTCTGGCTCTAGCACTTTGAAAGTGACTGCCTGCTGCAAAATCTTCATGACAGGTAGGGTTAATTGGCCCACATTAAGCCTCATGCTGCTATGGCAAGACAGCAACAGTACCTGTTTTAAAGTTAGCTTCCAACTATTGATCTCATACTGCTGTCATTGCTCTGTTGACCAGTCCTTATTGTGCAACTGCAATCCAGAAATAGTAATTTTAATATAATTCTTTCTCATGAAAATTAATTTAGAAAACATTTTAAAGTCACTTAAGTACATAACAAGTCCACACATCATCATATTCTCTCACAGACAACATGGAACAGTTGTGCATCAAAACTCAGCTTTTATGCACCTATAAAGTAACATTTAAATATAGAAAATTATTGCAATTCCTTCCCTAAGGGAATTTACCTAATTACTACTTTGGAAGACTTAATCACAGAAAGACTACATACACTTCACAACAGCTGAAAAGAACAGTGAAGAAAAATAAATGGCCTCTATGTTCAATCCATAAGCTCAAGTAAAAGCTCTTCATACTCTTCTTTTGTTATAGATCGTATTTTCTTCAGTTACATCATCTTGTATGTTAACCAATGTTTTCTGGTGGGGTTTTTTTGCTCATGGAGAGTACTGCTATATGTGAAGTAAAACTGAAATTGAGTATATAAGTAATAACACACTGGAATAGACACAATGTGTACACATGTGTTTGCACTGAAGTATCTTTCCTGAGAAAGAAGAATAGAGAGACTAGCTGGTACAATTAATTAATTTTATAATATACAGATGGAGATGAAGAACTTTCTCAAAGGAAAAAAAATACAAAATTCTAAAGGAATATATTTTCTCAGCAGACTCCTAGAAACTTCCCTTTCCTTTTACTAATTTGGGTCCATGTACTTTCCTGGAGATACAGCTCTACCCACTCGTTCCTGAGCCAGAGCAAATTAAGTTTCATTTTTTGTAAGGACATCCAATTCATGAAAAATTTAAAGCAAGAACTGAGTTTTCATTAGTTAGGATTTTCCTAACTAGAAATTATTTGTATAACTGATTTTGGTAAGTTAGATCTCATCCCTAGTCTTCTGTTGCTATGTGAAACAGAGAGAAAATCTGCTTATGTTTATTTAATGTGTCTGTATGACATGAATTTGGCCACATTTTCATGTTTGCTCATGTTTCACATATACCCAGGTAGCACTGATAGTACCACAGAAGCAACACTGACTTTACAGTATTATTCTCACTTTATACTGAAAACACAGTTGAACTTGCATGCTACATGTGTACTTTGGATTCCTTAGTTGTTTGATCACATTGATGAAGGGATATGCAATCAATCTCCCACTAAGACAGTGAGTAGTATTGGCCATAACTCATTACTCCATCAAAGGATTTGGCATTTCAATCGATGGGAAATGATGTGTGATCATTCTAATTTATTATACATCATTTCCCATCAATCGGTGTGCTGAAGCCTTGACATAATAAGTAGTTACAGACACTGTCAATCATTCTTGGTCAAATACTTCTGAATGCCACCATTTGGTGCACCTTCAGCTATTCATCCAAACTGCAAATATTCATCCAAAACATTCTGTAATCAGGCTGTAACTAGAGGTACATAAAAAGATTCACAAAAGTGCTTAGGAAGATCTGAAAAGCTTCAAGAACACATGGAACTGAAGAAAAGAGGCTCATTATGAAAGTGCACTTTCAAAAAAATGCATAAAAATTGTGAAACCAAATCTCTAGTGAACAGTGAGTCCAGCTAGGAAAAGACTGAAAAAGTGCAAGCTTCAGTACTGCACTGGATTTTAGCAAGACCATCTACTATGCTGGCCACCTTACTGCAAGGAGGATCTAAATTCCGCTTACTTGTGTCAGCACAGTTCCTTTTGTCTTCAGTGGAGTTGCATAGGCATGTAAAGCCAGGCCACAGTTAATCTTTGCCCTACTAATTCAAGAGATTAAAACTCTTGAAATCAGCCCTGAGCCTTAAACGTTCTTTCCCTCTCCAAATTCCCTTTAAAGTTCCCTCTCCATAATTCTCTTTGAGATCTCCTGTTTACTCGCCAGCAAAAACTGCCAAAATTACTTGCTCTATTAATCATGTTTTTAAATATAATTACATATTACTCAACAGTTTACTTAATACATCAGTATCTTCTATGATTTTGCTCTGTCACTTTAAATATCAGCAATCTCCAAAGGGTTACAGACTTTTTCCAGTCCAGAAGTGTGACAACCACCACAATCACTGTCAAGTTACTTATTAAAGCAAAACAAAGCCCACTTTCAGTGACAATTTTTCTTCTGGACTTAGTTTGAGAATCTACTTGGCCACTACATCTGTTTCCTAAGGCCACTGCACCTCTTTCTACCACATCAGTATGACACTTAATATGTAGGAGTTATTCTTTCATAGGAATGTATTAACTCATCTAGTTTAAAACTTCAGTCCTCCTTAAGAAATTGCTATTCATTTCTAAACCAAGACTTAACTTTCTCTTTAGAATCTGCCTGTCTCTAATCCATCCATTTGGGTATGGAATAGAGTGCCAACAAAGACAGATAAAGCATTTGTTGTAGCAGAAAACCAATGAAATGTTACAAAAAACAGTATAACAAGAACTTTCAAAGTCACAAAATGAAGCAAAAAATGAGTGACTGACTTCTATTGGAAGCCAGCCAACATCATCTTTACAACAGCAAGCATTCCTGTGATACATTTCAGATATCAGACTGGGTCAGCTCTAGTTCCACTGTGTGCATTATCCCCTCTCATTCTTAGCCATTCTTCTATGCTTTTCTGTTTCTCTCCCTACAAGAGAACTTGTACTGTTTCTTTAATACTCCTCATCATTTTCTCCATCTCTCTTTCTTCAAGATATTGTCTTGTCTTCCTGCATGACAAATGTAAAACCTATCGTATTGAGTTCCATATAGTAATATCTCATTATTGGTAAACTGGTTAGAGATAGTTTGTCTGAAAATGCTACATAAGAACAATACATTGAATCATCTTTTTCTCTGCCCATCCATCCTTTCTATACTCTTCATCAGATTTGTCAGCCTAAAAAAAATGTAATACTGGACAGTTTAATGTGGCCCCTAAATTGACAGGTTTATTTATTCTGTTACTATGAAATATTCTGCTTTCCCTTTCAAGTCCCATTTCCTCATCTCCTGTATGCTGTTCCAATCCTCTTAGCAGCCTCCAGCCTGATCTTCCATGATAATGGCAGCTCCCTGAGAACGGCAATCTGTACCCTCTACTGGATTTTAAAAATGAAGAACATTAATAAAATAAGACCAAGCTAAGTTAATACTTTTTTTAATATATGCACATTTTTGCATAGATAATTTTTGGGGGTGAATTTGTGGTGGTTTGTTGCAAGAATTGTTTCTGAGAGAGGCAACAGACCTAGACTTTGTCAAGTGAATTTACGCTCAAGGAGCAGTCACCAGCCCATCCACTTGGAGACTGTGTACTCGCTGATAATTCTGAACTTTCAACCACCAGGATTCAGGTTAGAAATTTCCTTTTAAGAGTTCTAGTAACTACTCTTTCAAATAGGGAACATAAATGTTACTACATCTAATCAACATGTACAGAGTGATATCTGAAATTAGAAATTCAAATACATGCAACAATCTGCTTGCCAACAATCTCCAGACCAAAAATTATTCAGATAAAGTATTTGGTGAATAATTTTGAATAGCAAATTCATTTGAGAGAATCAAAAGCATCTCACAGACAATTCGCAAATGAAAAAAAGTTATACATGTTAAATCATTTATTATGAACTGTTTTTCATCTCTGTTCTGTTATTTGTTTTCGCATCCAGGCAAAGACTGCTTAGAAAAAAGGGGATAAAAAGGCAAAAAAATCCCCAACCCAACCCTTTTCTTACTTGGCATCTTCAGGTAATTCTGGAGTAATTACCTATTTATCAAGAAGGGAAGAAGTTAAATGTTGACCCACTCAAGGAGAAAGAAGTCCACCCTAGTGAAAATATTGCATACAAAGATCTAGCCTGCTAAGATTGGAAATGAGACTTACAGGCCTCCCAAACATAGGTCTCATAATTAACAGACTTTTAACTATAGCTGCATTGCCAGGTGTGAATTTAATAAAAGATTATAAATGATAGATGAACTGTATTTCCAGCAGCTGTTTGTAATACCAAGCAAAAATCTTCATTAAGGTAGTGTTAATGTTGTAAATGGTTATCTATTAATTTAAAGTATTGTGAAACATCAAACATTACTCATTTAGAACACTGATGAAAACCAACCTAAGACACCATGCTGTAAATAAAGTTTTAAAACATGAAGTTTTAAGTCAGACAATCCGAAGTTACAATTAATAATGTCAAAATTTCTGCAGTCTTGAACAGATTGTCCCTGGGAATCATCTGAGATCCTCAGGAGCACTGCTAAGTGCTACTTAAAATCCAGCTGTAAGAGCCCAGTGTTAGGATTCTGGAATTGAAGCTTGCCACGTTTTGTTAGATCCAGTGACACACAACAAACATGTCAGCTCTGGCACCAGTTCTGGTAGAGCTCCTGATCTGAGGAAACTTCCAGGCTCTGTAAGGCAGGGTTCTAAGCACAACCAGTTCTGCTGATATGCTCCAAAAGGTAAATAAAAATATGTATTTTCTTACATTAGTCCCTCTTATACAAATTTAAGGTGAACAGGATTTGCAGGGAATAAAAAAAATATACCAAATATACCCAACTTTCCCTCATTAAAGGTGCACAGATGTAGACTCTGATCTGGAGGAGGTTCGCATCTTGACCCACTGTGTTTGGGAGTTTCCTACAACACCAGCGCATAGTGCTCTCCTTCAGAAAATCCCCAAAAAAGCCCTTCTCACCTAAAGCCTCCACCCTTTTCATAGAGCTACAGCCTCAGAAATGCAAAGAACGGAACATCCCCACTGGGCTCCAAAATTTACCCTACACTGAGTTAAGTCAGACAGCCCTTCACCATTATACTTTGTGGCAAGGGCTTTTACAATGTTTTAGTGAGAAAAACAGCACACAGGAATATGTTCACCACACCCATACTGCTCATCAGATTGGGGGAAGGGGGGGGGGGGGGGGGAGGTAATCTATGTATGGTTTTATTCAATGTATTCTGTGCAGGCCTTATAAGAAGACAAAACCCAAAATCAAAATCCATTAGAAAAATTCACCACAGAACTTTTCTTGAGAAAAGCTACAGAGCAAACCTTAAGATTAACCTGCACAATTCACATTTTATTTTGCATTTTTATTTGAATACATTTCTAACAGAAAAAAAGAGAGGGCACTAAATGGCAAGCTAAACTCTAGAAGATCCATGAAGTACAATTAGATAAATAGTCTCATGGATGCTTAGTAACGATTGTTACTCCTTTCTTACATGTGTAGAAATTCCTAGATAAGGATACTGTGAATAAGATATTTGTCTCTAAAAGGGCCTTGTTCTTCAAATCCCTTTCCTTTCCTTCCTCACTTTTTTATACTTAACAATGTACGGAACAGTTTCTAATGACACTCAAATCATGGCCATTAGCATTCCCAGAGATCTAAGTTGCTCTAAACAGCTGCAGTATCTCAGTTTCCAAATAAAGCAGAGCTCCCGTACTTCTAAAAAAATAACCTCCCTTTTAGTTCTTTCCCTCCCTTCCTCCTACTCAAAGGTTTAAACCTCTTTCATTTCCCCCTTGAGCAACAGAAATTCAAATTTCATTTGATAATTTTCATGATGAATACACAGCTAAAAAGAGATATAAAAATTAGTGTTGAGTAAAAGATCAATAAGCTACTATAATAATAATTTAAATTAGACAATTGTACAGTATCCTTGGATCTTAGTTTCTCTTTACATTACTTATTTAATGCACTATATAAGAAATAGCTCATAATTAACCTAAACATCTTCTCTTTCTTTATATACTGTACGCACACCTGAAAAACATTCCTTTTCATGTGTACAGCAAGAAAAATGTACTTGTAGAGAAAAATATTTTCCTGAGTGTTTTGTGGTACAAATAAAATTGTCATTTCTTTCTTACCTGAAAAATAATCCACTGCCATTTTGGAAGAAAATGCCAATATAGTCAATGTGGTGTGCAAGTCAATTTTTCCCTCTGAGCTGAAACACTGCCATGTGCAATGTCTGCAGGGAACAAAATTTTGATGGAATTACACCAGTAAAAATCCAGTACAACCCCAATGATTTGATCAGATTATTTCCCCTATATTGTATCTGTGTTAAGAACAGAACAACTTGGCCCAACCCAGAGAAATATATAGGAGAACATCAGTAATAAAATACAGGGAAGCATTGAGATGCTCAGATAATACATATGATGCAGATAAAATAATTTTAATTCAAGCAGAATGGTATGCTTAGGTGATCTTTCAATAGGACATACTGTTCATCAGTTGTGCAGCCAAATCAGCAAAACAAGCAACCAGCAAAGTGTTCCTGAAATTTCCTCCGTATTGAATTCAGGAAAATAAATCATACCTCCAGAAAAAAAAAAAAAATGGAGTTAAAAAAGTAGAATTAAAATACTAGTAATTTTTGACAGGCCTTGCATGGCCTGCACCATTAGACGTGGAAAATATGCTTAATGTTAATAACAAGTCTCATATGCAAAAAGTAAAGAGTAAGTGTAAATCATGGCTGCATCACTGTAATTTTTGATGTATAAACAACAATAACTGATGTACCAAATTGACATGCTTTACCTAGAAACCATGTTATGTAATTTTCAGTTTTAAAACAGCATTACTTTAACCCTTAGTATCAACCCTTGGGTAGAGGTACAATATCCAACAAATGCAAATTGTGTACTCCTCTTTCAAACATGGCTTGTTTTCTTGACATGCTGAATTTTAAAACTTATTAGGTATTCTGCTTTTTCCCCCAAATAACAAACCTGCTGTCTGTAAGTTAGTACACAAGTGTACCACATGAAGAAGTTCGCATAAGCAAGCAGCAGTCATTCCGACATGACAGATCAGAATGGCACAGAAGGAGCAATTTTGGTGTTTCAAGTTAATAATACGAAAGATTGGCCCTCTACGACACATTATGTTAAAAATGCACCTTATAGCCACATTCAAATAAGGTTCTTATTTAGATCAGAAAGATTAACAACTCTGATAAAGTCATTCCAAACTATGAGACACCCATTTGCAAAATACAAGTTTAAATTTGTAATACATTCATAAGATTGGTTAAGGCATCGGAGTATATTGCTTTGCCTTCCACACATTTTTTTATTCCCAAATAAAAAGCATGTATTTTAGCTCTAACAGAATCAGTTAAGGTGACAACCAAGCTTAGAAAAAAAATGACCATATTCAAGTATTCAGCCCCTTCCACTTACAACTCAAGTCTTTCAAAAGCAAGGAAATTGAGTTAAAACATATGCTACCTCTAGCTGCATGTTCCTATGCTTTTCCTCTAGATGCAACACTTAAAAGAAGGCATTAGTCTCTACACTGATTTCTGCTTTGCTTCTACAATGCCTTTTTCTTCACTTTTATACAGCCTTTATGTTACTTCACCTTGGGAAAAAGGAAACTGCATTTTGCAAATAACTTTGAAAAGCGCTGCCTATTCTGTAGAAGACATAAAAATTTGCTTTATTCTTTTACCTATAGAAAGATTTATGAAATACAGTAGAAAGATGGATTCAACCACAAGGCAGACAGCTGGTTTCCAAACCCCAGAAAATTTCTGAGGTGTTCAAAGCTGAGGTTTTTGTTCAGTCAGTTACAGAAATAAGGGCCAGCCATGAAAATTAGATCTCCAGTTAGATTTGGAAACATTCACTTCCCGCTAAAGTTCAGGCGTTCTGATCTGCGTTTAGATCCCTATCTGCTACAAAGACTACATTAATTTAATGTGTTAGAACAAGAAAAATTCATTCTTGCCACAGACATTAAAAAAATAAAATTCAAAGACAAACCATTCTTCAAAGGAAACAAGGGCCCCATCTGCTGATGTTTAAATGTACTACATTAACACACGCACTAAGTGCTACCACAGATAAGAGAGGTATTGAAATGAATCGCAAAGACAAATCACCATATTAACTGTGCTGCATTCTTCTGGTATTTTTTTTAATAGGTAAAATAAAGTTTTTAGGCCCTTGGGTCAATCAGCTTCCACTGATGAGGAGAACTTTGTCTGTGAAAAACACTGGGAGACTAGGAAGGAAAATCCGGCAGGAACCTGAATTTGCACAGCAATAAAATAACGGAGTATCGCCAGTCCAACATATAGCAAAATAAAATTATATCTACACACATACAATGAACAGTTATAGAAAATAAGAAAATATTACTATTTAAATCTCACCCAAGAAGTTAAAATTAGAAACTATCAAAATGTCCAAAAACACGACAGAGAAATTAAAGCAGAACTTTAAGAGCAACAATGAAAGCAGGCAGCCGGGAAATGTAAGTGTCAAACTTTTCTAAAGTGTAAAACATCTTGTTGAAAAGTGTAATAGTTGTTTATTGAGAGTTCCTGAAACTAAGCCCTGTTTTGTTTACAGAAACCCCACACACAGCAGATTTCACATTATCTTATGGCAAAAATTGGCAGGGAGCGTAATGAAAATAAAAAAAAATGTCCTTACTATGAATAAGAATATTCCAACCCTTTTATCGACAAAGAGCTGGCAGCTGAATTTATCATCTTATATTCTGCATATTCTGCAATAAAAAAAGTGTATAATTTAAGAAGTAGCAAACCAGTTTTGTTTACATGGCTACACCACAGAAAAGGGTCATTCTGATATACCTGGATGAAGCATGTGCCTGGCCCTCCTCCCCAAGCCTAGCAGCATGGCAAATGAACCTCTGATTAAAGCTGAAAAAAGCACTAAAGAAATTTGCTTCTGTTCTTCTCTTCTGACCTAGCCAGAACTGCAGCCAAAGCAAGCTAGGTGTTTGTTTATACGAGCTGTCCTACTCCCCAGAATTGTAACTCTACTGTGGAGAGTTCTGGCGTTTGCTTTATCCTACCTAAATGACTTTCTGTACCATAGATCTTGTTTTCATGTATGATGCTGAAGGTCACCGCTGGGCCAGACAGTAAGTGCTACAGGACAAAATCCCACGAATCATTAACTCCCTCAGGAAATAAGAAATGTACAATATATTCCTAGTGAATACTCTAATGTAATGATAAGAGCTGTGCAAATGTACTAAACATGCACACATCTTAAAAAATTCTTAGTCTTCACTACTGAAAGCCTATGAAACTTGAAATGATTTCCAGCTGGGCAGTGGTCAGAAGGCAATATGAAAAACATCTCACTGCATGGATAAAAACTATAATTAGAAACTCGGTGCTAGTGAATTCTTCAGTAAGCATGAGTATAATCCTCACAATAAACAACACTGGCCTGGCTTTTGACTGAGTAAGTTAAATTCTGAGTAGTCTGTGCATAGTTCCAAGATGTGCTACCAACACTAAAGGCACAAAACAAAACTATAAATAAAACTACTTTTTCAGAGCATAATTAGATCTAGTGTGGTTTTCCGGCACTTTCTTGTAACTGTATCGTTAGTAGAGTTCCTTCCATCAGCTTTTGTATTATAAACCTATCTAGAGATGTCTACAGTCTGATTATTGAAATGTACTTCAGACCGAAATATGTTAAACAAGGGATTTGTGCAGTGGAGTAACTAGATAACCTTGCCCACCTCAGAACAACAGAGCATAAGGCTAAGGTCCAGTTCCTAAAAATGAAATTTACCATTTACTTTAACACTAGCATTTTCAGAAGTTTTTTTACAAAATGTGCTTTTTTGGCCACGTGGTTATTTGGTTGATCATTAGCACTCATAAAAGAGGAAAACAATTAAAAGATGTCAGAAATCAGCCTGTTCAAAAAAGCACCTGGGAAAAAATACGAGCATTCTCATTCTTGATCACAGATAACACCAAGTAACTTTACTATCCCCCTTCATTAGATCAGACATCAATCTCCAATGTGATAATATATGTTGGGAAAAGTAATCATATCTGCATCAGTTGTAAGTACATTAGAAACAAAGCTGCTGCAACTAGATGTTGTCAAAGGTGAACCTGCCACTTTCAGTGACGCCACATGTTACAGGGTGAGCTGATCCCACTGGTTACTGCTGTTGAAAAAGGAAAAGCTCAACTTTGCCATCTGCTCACAACTGTGTGCTCCTCACCACGCACTTCTGTCTCCTGCCTCTGGCGCTTCCTGGACCTGAGCTCTTTCAGCTATGTGAAACAGTGGAAAGCTGACCCAGCAAGCAAAGCGGATAGAATAGAATCAGGCTACGAAATCAAGTCTAGCAGAGTTTTCCAGGCGCCAGAGCCTGTGCAAGGAGGGGGCAGGACTTCATAACTAGGAGGAAGCCTGGGAAGGTGAAGGCAACTTCCCTTTTTGGCAGCGATAGCAAAGCTGGGATTATAATTTGATCCTGAATTTCGCAGCTGTGTTTCTGCATTTCTGGAGCATTCAGAAACCAACGTATTTTGAATAGTGCCCTGACCCAAACACTCTGTTGTCACTCCTTCACAGGCATGCCAGTGTTTCGCTTTGGGGTTTGTACATCTGCCTGGGAATTTAGAATTATCTCACTGAACAGTAGATGAAGAATAAAACTGGCTAGGAATGATAATGTTTAGTAAGTACTTACTCCAACTGCAATATTACAGTCTAAATAACTTTCTAAAAAAGCAAGAATCCGGGATCTTGCCTTCATAAATGCTTCAGGCAAACACTACGAAGTCCAAAACCAGGTACAGGCCCAAGTTAACATATGTTTCGGTCTCATTGACTTCTATGGTGTGAAACATCTAACAAAGACCCATTTGAAAAGAACAGCGTTAGGACCTACTTATGTCCCAAGCACCACAGATGAACCAACAACTCAAGTAGCTGGCTCTTACAATGCTTTTCTTGAGCAAACACAATATACATCACACTACATATATACAGCTACCTTGTAAATCTCAGGTACTTCCATTGGGATCATGCATTTCCAAAGGCAAGTAGTTACAATCCTGATAAGCAAATCCCTGCTTTTTATTGCCTTGGAAGACCTCTTTTTAAAGTAATGCAATGACTTGCTTGTAATTCCTTAGTATTTTAAACTGACATAAATTTCAGCACGGTTTGCCTTTTTTTTTTTTTTTTTTTTTACATGCACACACAGTTTTATACGACATTTCTAACAACTGCCCCCTTTCTACTTTGTTTTGCCTTTTGAAAAGTCAGTTAAAATTCTCTGAGGAAGATGTAATATTAAATAAAAATAAATACATACTTTGGGTAAACAGAAAATGAGAGCTGTAGCTCAGCAGAACAAAAGAGAACTTTGAAAATTTGTTGAAATACTTCATGAACGTTTTTTAACAATTCCTGATTTATATTTTGATCAGTTGAACGATTTTTTTTCTCCTCTTTTCTGCCTTTCTCAACCCATCATACCACAATTTAGCTTTATAAGGGAAAACACAGTATTCCAGAAATCTGATTGGCAGACATAAAGGCTGGCAGACACAGAGCGTGTCTTTTTGATTTAATAATGACGACTTACATCGTTGTTTTGAAAGACCCATGAAACAGAATGGAACTCTCCTTTCAAACCTAATATTTCTATACCACTGCTTATGTTTGGAAGAAGGAGCTCTATCTTGGCTGCTTTTGGTCTCTTTTGGAGGCATCTATTGATGCTTACAAACATGTTAATGAACAGCATTGTAGTGCTGAAAGTACTGGATATGAGGCTTTTTTGGAGTTTATTAATACTTCTCTTTCATCAGCCAGAGGAGATGCTGTAATGTGACACCTGAAAGTGTGTTGTCTCTGAAGTGCTCCCAGTCACTGCTGGACCACAGAGCAACCCAAGGGGCTGAAATGAACATCATCACAAATAACACTTACACAGACTTTGCAAACACATAAAATGGAAAATGCTGAGACTGAAGTTACAGGATAAAAGGAGTTTTTCCATTACTTCTGTCTTTAGTTAGGACCTTACCCAGAGTTTTCATGTCTTAAGTATGGTACACTATTTGCCATATGTATATATGCCTCGGTATCATTAAAAAGTAAAGTTACCCTTTTATTTATCAATAGTTTTATAACTTCATGTCCTGGGACATGCGTGGTTTCCTTCCAGACACAGAGAACATTGTGCACAGTGCACTGTGGAGCTGTAAAGTCTAAACAAAACCAACAGCAATAATAAATAGGAAAAAAATAGATATCAAACACACAACTAAAAAACCACTAACTTCCTTTTGATAGGGATGTTGAGTTTGAGACTCCAGGTGTGTATGGAGATGTGTGATATTAGTCTCCCTTGCCTTCTAAGAACTTCAGGTACACCACTGAAACACTTGAAAAAGTATTTTGTCCCTGTATCAGCAATTTCATCCAAATGTTTCCCTTCCCAGGGAACCGTAACTATTGTTTAGGTGATGGCTGGGTGGGAGCTTTCTACCACTCAAAAGGTATCTCATCTCTTACTATGAAATGACCCTTAAAATTGTTATTGCATTAGATTATAATTGTGGTGTATTTAGCTGTGAAATTGCATGGACATTTTTGTGCCTCTACATTTCTAAGTACTCTCCCTACTTGTTAAGTCAAACAGCATTTTGTTTTCAGTGTTCAGTGCTGGCTATCCACGGAGACAGAGGCATGCATGCACATGCACACTGTCTCTCTGCTCTTTCACAGAGAATTTAAGTCTGCTTCTTCTTGGGTTTTGTTCTCTTTCAGACCAAGGCTCTCTGTTCTTTCCATATAGAGGAAACCTTGCAATAACAAATAACTCTGTCCAATAACCTAACTATAATAGAAGTATGCTCAGAGGAAATTGATAGTGTTGCCAACTCTCATTATCTTCCTATGAATCTTGTGATATTTGCTATTTTTCTTAAAGCCCTGACTGCTGAAATCATATGAATAAATGTGAATCTGAGCTTCCATTAAAAAAGTGTCTAGATTTCTCAAACATGAAGTAAAACGTGGAAATATGAACTGAATGTACTCAAAAGGGCTAGAAACACCCAAAGGTAAATTTAAAACAAACAGACAGAGGTGTTAAAGTACATCATAGTTTTAATATAATTTCTTAATTTCAACTCAATTCCGAACACTTGGATTTCACAAGTAGTACAAATTGGCTAAAATCCTCAGATAAATGCTGGACCGTATAAAGTAAGGAACAAGCAAGGGCAAGAAGAGGGAGGAACTCTCCCACTTAGGACATGAATCAGCTCCCCAGAAGAGTGTTTCTCACCCAGAGTTGGAGTAGTAGCACTGAAGAGAGCTTCATTGCCAAGTCCATCTTTGTAACCCATGCCTGCTGTACCTCTCCCCCAAGGGATGCTATGCTTCAAGATCTGGGGCTTTGAACTATTCAAAAAGGATTTACTATTTTGTACATCCAGATATTTCTTATTGTCTACGGATCCTACAAGTAAAGGATGTGGTTACTTCAGAAGGACCAAAAATTTCTCTCTGTGCAAGTAAGTAAACTTAAGTTTTATTTTTAATGGCTATAACAAAAAACCTTACATTGGTTGTGAGCCAGTTTGTAATGGAGACTCCCACAGCAATACAGAGAACTGTTCACAAGGGTTGTCATGAACACAGGATCTGGTACTCAGAGAGGATATTGGTTTTTCCCATGCAGAATTATTTTTTAAAAGTAATTAATAATATATTTAACATAAATGAAGAAAAAAAAATCCAGTAACCCACTAAGCTTGCAGTTTAAGCCACAAAAAGGACATAGATGCAAAAGATGCTGGAATGACTGATATTTAGGAAAAGAAAGAAGCATTTTCTTATAATTAATTTTTACTTGACTTTGTACACAGAGAAGAATGGAATGATGTGCTTAGAGTACAATGACTCACAGATCTATAGCCACAATCCTAGCCTCTCTGCCAGTATATCGGCATCCTTCCCTTTGCTCTGGAGGTGCAAGAAGGCAGTCTGGTCCTCAGCTACACCTCTTCATAATATTAACATGAGAGAATTTACCCTATCTCACACAAACTCAGATTTAGCGGGAGACAGGTCATGCTTCCTCCACTCTATTTCAGGGAATCTTATTAGTCTACAATACATATTTTTTCAAGTAAATTCAATAACTACAGAGAGGGAGAAAAACTAACAGAAAATATCTTACCAGATGGAGAAAATTGAAACATTACCCTTGTTTCTTTGCCAGCACAGATCCATTCTGACAGGTTGGAAATGATTTATGGTTGGGGGGGGGGGGGGGGGGCGCACAACGGAGGAAGAGAGTGTGGGGAGAAGGAAACATACTTACACTAGCAGAGATATTATTAATTGCTGTACAGTGTTCAAATCTTTGCATTGTTTTGCATGCAATTAGTTGCAAGGCTTACATATGCAGCAATGTTTGCATGCAGATCTCTGCATGAGACAAATAAACCTCAAGAATATGATGCATGTTAGAAATTGCTTTCAAACCACTGTAGAAGACACTGTGGTAAAGGAATGATACAATACGGCAACTCAAAAGCTGCATTCAAGGAAACAGATTACCTTTGAATATATGAATAGGTAAATACTATAGCACGTCCATGATTAATAATAATCATTACTATTTTAATATATAAAACATTATGGATATTGCTACCCAGCAGCGATCAGGCAGATATCTAGTCTTTGTAAATTAAAACTAGATATTTTTCTGTATCTAATTGATTTTTACATTACATTAGGCAGCCAAGGCTGCAACCTTCCATGACATAGTATCTAAATAAACATTTATTAAAATATTTTAATTAGAATGAGGAAAAATATTGTTTCCAATTATGTTTTCAGAAAGAAAAAAAATCAGACCTATTAAGAATTAATGTAAACATAACTGTAACATAACATTTAAAGGCAATAATTAAGCCACATGATTTATATAATGTGAGATTTCTAATTCCTAAACTTTTATAAAAAGGACTACTTATACTTATGTATTTCTTGCCTCTTGCATCTCATGGCTTTGATCTTGAAAAATAATAACAAGGGACACTGTAAAATGAGAACAGCGATTTTACAAACTCAGGCATATCTGTGTTGAGCAGAATTTATCTTATAGATGCACAAGACTTAATGGTCATTAATAACATTCCTCTGCCAGGGCAGGAGTGCTTCTTACTCTAAAATGCTGAGGTGCTTTGTCTGGTCTAGCTGCAAATGTCCCAGGTGACTGGCCTTCTATCATTTCCCTTGGAATACTAACCAGGCAAAAACTTATTCCCAGGGGATTGGGCAGGGATTGTTAGAGTCTCTAAATGACTTATAATTTTTTGCTATATACACGCATATACCTATGTGCACTGATATTTTGGCTCCCTCTATTCTTTTTTATGGAACAGTGAGTATCAGATCCTGACATGATTTAACACAGGGAGATTGAGTCAGGCACAGTACACTGGTATAATCTGTAGTTTATAGTGCTGATAAGTTGTCATGCCTTATTGAAGACATACATTTCTTGATAGTATAGTTCCACACCACCAGATATATACACATGAAGGGGAATTAGTTTATACCTCACAAACCAGGCAAGACTTGGTGTGGAAGTGAGGACAGCATCTTCTTTGCTTCAGCCAGGAGCTGGCAATCACACGACTGTCACTGCAGGGAAACAACCAGGGGATCTTCTACACCTTTTAGTTTAAGACATTATCACTTACCAAGAGCTGCTGGAAGAGTTTCTGGCTGCCATGTAAAAATTGGGTCACTGTGACATTGATATCATCTTGTGGAGACACTAAAGGTTCTACAAAAGTGACTTGTTAATGAAGATGGGGTTCCTGCATTTTTTTAAAGCAGTAAATAAATCCTGGCCAAAAGAAAGAGCTTTTTAAGTGGGCATTTCACTCATAAATGTATGCCATGCAAACAGAAACGGAGGCTTCTGAGGAAAACAGGCTGACACAGCCGTATCAGTTGTTCATCTTTCTCTTGATGACTTTTCACCAGTTTGAAGCAAATCTCAAAGTACTGGGATTGGTAAATGAGAGCAAGAATATGCCATTTCAGTCTTCTCTGGGAGTCAAACATGCAAATATAGTGCAAGACCTAACAACTCGGGTCATACCTTTTAACAATACATATACTTCTGCAAAGTAAATGAATATAGAGGCCTTTATCAGACAAAATTTTGACAGTTTTACTCAATTGCTTATTACCTTAACAATTCTTCCCTTATGAGCATTGCCACCTGTTAATTAGTGCCTTCATTTCCTCTCCAGAAATTTCCTTTTTGAGAGACTGCAGCTGTTTCTAGGTATCTCCATAAAGGGCTCTATTTTTGTGCCCTTCATTGTAGAAGTATTCATGGAGGGGGGAAAAAAAAAAGAGAAGGAAAAAATCTACCCCTGATCTAGACCTTCCAGAGGTGGACAAGGATGGTAGAAAGGAACTCATTGTCAGACAAATATCTTGGAGATGTAAATATCTTCCCTGGATAAACAGAGTATCCTCAAATACAAATGTGTCTTATCCACCTCCTTCTTCAGCTCCGGGAGGCTAGTCCCTGTCATTTGTCATAATGTTTGTGTTGTCATTGACTTTCTCTCCCTTCCTTTTCTATCAAATGTTTCTGCAAGTCTGTAACATACCAGCCATAAAAATCAAGTATTTTTTTTGACAGACTACAAGAGTGCTGTCCTGCTGGCACCCTTCCATTGCAGCTCCAGTTTCAATCGCTGCAGCATTACCACATAAAGCGGAGACCATGAATACACCATCTCCACTCTCCCTGCCATTCATTTTTAGGGCTCACCCAAAATGTCCATGGAGTCTAGACTCACTTCTAGTCTACACCTTACTACAATCTACCAATACTGGAAGAGCTGATACCCTCTTTGTTCTCTCTTAAAAAACCCCAAATAATAAAAAAAACCACCCACAAATCATTATGTCTTCTTCAAAGCCAGTATTTCACAACACAACATAGCTACAGTTAGTAAATTCAAGTTTAGTTTCTTAAATTAGTAAGCACCTAGATTTTAAATACTAAGTGCTCAGCTCTTAGAGAACATTTAACAGCTTAACTTCAGACACTTGTTTATTAAAATCTTAGTTTTGGCTCTCTTTCACATATTTCACTTACCCAAATATCATAACTTACTCAGCACAGAATGCCTCTAATATCTTCATACCATTCTGTGTAACAGATCCCTATATTGCCTTTGCATCTAACATTACATATATAATCCTGTAAACGTCGTCACAGGAGGAGGGGGTAGGATTCAGGCACTATCATCCAGCATAAAAGGAAAGATAAAAAAACCTTGACACTTCTGAAGTGTTTTTTAATTATAATTTATTTTAATTAACATTTGCTATTTTACAAATGTTTTACTGTAAGCATATATTCTAAATGTTCTATGTTTAATCTAAGACTAAATTCTGTTTGACTTTTTTTTAATGTTCTACATCAGAGGCATCAGAGTCAGAGTCCTTGCAGATTTTAAAGATTGAAACTCTGCTGGGGCTCAGAGATACTAATATCCATTTCCCTGAGTTAGCAGCGATGGACTTGAACATACCTTCTTGTGATGGAACTTGCAGTATGTGTCATTTTTTGCATGTTTATTTTTAAGGCAGTTACAGTAAGAGAGATTCATTTTGGCACTCATGTTATCCTCATTTTTACCACAGTAGTAACACTTACTTGGAATTTCCAGCAAGAAACCCCCTCCAAGTTTTCAGGACTCTTATTTTCATACTTACCACATTACTTCTAAGTATTGCTGTACTAGATAAAGATTTGTGAGCCATTGTGTTTAGCAGCTCCCTTCCAAGTGAATTACACATCTCTTACCCACAATCATGCAGAAGCAAAAGCTCAGAAATAACAAATACACTGTGCAGTGGCATTTTTGCCAGCCACGGGCTTCTCAGAACTGTACAATTTCCCAAGTGATTGCACTGTCATTATAATAGGTAATCATTAGATTTATCTTTTATATAATTTGTAACATCTTATAGTATTATACGTGCATTTATGTAGCCTCATTACTGCCAGGAGTCCTCTTTAACTGAGATGATAAGTAAATAAAGTAGAAATTACACACCAACAGGAACCTGGAATATGGTGTTTTACTGTATGTCTGAGAGCTCCCTTTAGCAAAGCTAATCTGCACAGCAGTCACCATTATTTCTACCTCAGTGAGCACTTCCTAATTGCTGTGTTATTGCTTGTGAAGAAAATATATTATTGAAGTCCACAACTTATGACTTGTTGCACATCTATACATGGAAGGAAAAAATCTTCTCATTTCATCAGACCTAATAGGTTTTGAACAGGATGATCAGCTGAGCCTGTTTTTCTCTTGCGGATCTGTTCATTACCATTTCATAATGTCAGTGGCTCCTTCTAACAGTCAAGATGCATTCATAATTTATTCAGAAACCTGAAAACATTACTAAACCAAATCTACTTAATTCTCTATGAATCAGCTCAGACCTATTTTGGTAGCGATTTGTAATGAACAACAATTATAAGCCCAAAGGAATCAGTATTCCTTTTTAGCTGTTAATGTTTTATACCCAGTTATTGGTCCACTGCCAGATAATGATCCATGGAGCATTAGAACTGTATATTAATATTATCTTTACGAATGCAATAATACTCAGTGGAGGATAAAGTTTTGATGAACTCCTCTTGTGTGCAAGTTAAAGCTCTGCGTTGTTGGAGAAAAAGTCAGCATTAGCACTTTGTTCTGATGGGACTGCTAAGAATAGGGTGACCTTCAAAATTTGGCAATATAATCAAAATGGCAAACAGCAGCTACTGAAATTAACACAGAAAATAACTTCACGATTTTTTCATGTTCAGAATTACTAAGATGCCACAGATATGCAGAAAGCAGGTCTTACAAAAGGATTTTAGGAGACAACAGAATATTCTGCATTCTTCCAGTTAAAAGTAACAATGATGACACCTACCTCCTTCAGTGAGCAAGCCAACACACAAGAATTCCTGAAAAGATGATGAGCTTTCATTCACTCATGGCCAGATTGTACTATTTCTGTCTTGTTCTGAATACTGAGTATTACTTACTCTTACAGTATGTCTGGGGTAAGATATACGAATCATTTTAAGATATGCATCCCATAGATTCTACCTGGGTATAATACTGTGCATTTATCCTCAGAATAAATTGCCATTTTTAAGTGGTCTTAATACATAGCTAAGATGTGGCTGCATACAGAAAATGAAAATGCCAAACCCAACTCATGCAACCTATAGTGGCTTCTGCGCAAAATGAAGAGTTTTGGAAAGTGAGAAGAACGGCATCTAATAAACATTTCAGAGAGAACACTGACATGTTGATTATGTTAATAATGGCAGGGTTTTAGTACACTGAGAAACAGTTTACATTTAGATTATTGATGCTCCTTGCTAAAGACCTCACTACTCAGATTTGACTCCTGACTAGTGTATGTCATTCCCAAGTACCCTGCATCACAACACGCATGAAGCTGAGTGGATGTTTTTATTTGTTTCTATCATCAAGACCCCCGAGAACTGTGGAAACTAAGAAGTCATTCAAGAGTTGAGCTACCACTTAAAGCCCTGTTTGTTTTTTTTTCAAAATATGTGGCCTGTTTCTATTGTCACCTGGAATTAATATGCAATAGAGAGAACAGACCAATATATTTGTCAGCACTAGAGACAAGCCATAAAATGTCCACAGTCAAAAGCAGCTCAGATCAAGGACAAGGGTGCATCCTTTCCAAAGCACCAAAAGACCTAGAGGCCCTTTAATTGGATCTCTAAAACACCTGGGCATCTAATTGCCATTGTCTGTGACGACAGTTAGGATCCTGGGTGTTTTTAAAAACTCCACTAGGTGCCTCTACACCTTCAGGAGCTTAAATACCTTAAAAATTTTGCCATAAGGCCCTCAGCAGGTAGCTTCAACAGCCTCCCATGTTCTTTAGAAAAAGCAGAGAGAGATAAATAATGCTATGTTTTGATCAGAGCAGTTGCAAACATTCAGCGTGTTATGTATTCTTTTCCCTTTTACATGGAGAAGTTGATGACAGAGTCAGGTATTTCTTTGATGTAAAGCTGTTTATTTTCAAAAATATGTATGTCCTGTTCCCATGAACACAGTGGGGAAACAGCATTTGCTCAGTGTAGTATGCTGCTTTTTTCTAACCTATGCTGAAGGGTTGTTCCCTTCGAGCTTTCTTTCAGCATCATGTTAGAAGTATCTTCATTTTCCTGCCCATCCTCCCTCTGCCTCCGCCACACTGGCTCTGTTTGCTCTTTCCTGCATCCATAGCACTCAAATGTCCTCTTCCTCCTGCCCCACAAGGATGAATTTCCCAATTTTTTGGCCTTGTGCCTGGTCCACAATAAACTCCTTCCTGCACATAGCTCAGTTCCTGTATGGTCTAGCCTTAGCTTAGACTTTCAATGGTGTCTCAGCTGTCTTCCTACATAGCACTTTAATGGCTTCTTATGTTGATCCTAAATGAACGACAGCTCTTACACGTAGCAGCTTTCATCAACTCCCCACGTAATGTACTGAACAACAGGTAACCTAGGCCTCACATAAAACTATAGGTTGTGCTGCTTTTTAAAGATCTTATGATCTAAAAAGCTTTGGACCCAACACACTAAAGATTTCACTATTGGATTCACATTTCAAGGTATGTTTTAACAAAAAAACATCTCATTAAAAACTCACACGTTAGCATTTTAGATAATTTAGGACTTGCTGGAACAAATTTTACTCTGAATTACAACAACCAAGTTCCCTGCTACTTTAGTTCCTAACAATGACATTGTATCCTCATCTAAAGATATTCTGCAGCAGAAAAACAAATTGCTAGGAGAAAAAGTATCTGAACAAGGACACTCAAGTAAGAATATGGTGGGAAGGTGCAGCTCATTGCCCAGCTCTCCCTATAAACAGAGGGAGTATATAAATGAAAAGTACATACTCAGTCTGGAATGCATTTTGATCTATCTAAACATTAATAACACAAATAGAGGCATAGCCAAGTTTGTATTAGTGCTGCCAGTAGTACACGCAATGTAGCTAGTAACACAGACCATAGCAGTTTCTCTTAGAAGTGGGTTCACAGCCAGTCCAATCACAGACAGCTACAGTGAAAGTAACTGGAACCTCCTTCTTGCATTTCAAATTCTGCAATCAGTAAAAGCACCAGGCACTAAAAAAAGATAAATAAAACTCTCTTTTCTACCTGAGGCAAAAGCCAAAACTTGCTACTATAATACCCAAATGGAAATAATTAGTCCTTGGCTTTTCAAGTGGTAAAAGCAAATAGGTTCTTTTACGTGCAATTAAAACTATACCGCATACTGAATTCATTGCTATTGATAGTTGTAAGGATTTTCAGGCTGTAAGCGCAAGTTGCTAACAAAATACTGGTGATTACTACTCCACTCTAATATAGTATAAATAATGTCAGTAAAGATCATAAGGTTCCTTCATCCTTAGAAAGAACCTCAACAAGCAGAAAGCACCTTTCCTACGTACAGACTGCACTTGTTATGCCATTATGATACAATATCATAAAGCACCTTAAAAATATCCAGCATCTTTTTTAACAAGCTAACTTACTCCATGGAGAAAGATTAATTTTCATTTCCAAGGCATGTGAATATGACTGTTTTAAACAAGGGAACAGCACCTACACCACCTACCATAACTCTTCCTGCTTTGGAGTGTCCTTATCAAAAGTAACTCAGAAACCCCCCTGGCATTAATTGTTGTTATGCTTTTTTAAGGGCTGATCTGAACATCAGAGAGAAGCCTTTAAGTCTGAAGAAGCTTTTTGTTTGTTGATGTTTGGGCTCAGCATGACATCTACTTTTTTCTATGTCCTGCTTTTATTTTGAATGCAGGATAATAACCAAACTGTAGTTAGACCTGTATAATAAGTGAAAAATGCAAGGAGTTTAAACATCTTACCTCTCATTAGTGACATTCTAGCCAGCAAAACGAAAGGAATCACAAGCTGTAGTTAATTTTACTTCAGTTTAACCCTCCACTAGTTATCAAGTAATTTCATGAGGATATTTTCAAGAGGCAAGTCAAATAGACAACTTTACACGACGAAGACACATACAGCAGTAGGAGGTAACAAGGTTTATTCTTTCAAGTAGGCTTTTTTCCCCTCCCCTTTTGGAACCTGTCAGTAATTAAAACACTCATTGGCAATCTGGTGACAAGACACCTGAGCTTGATTTAATTATGATTGCTTTGGTTTTGAACCAAGAAGAACAGACTATATGGAGGTTCACATTGCCGTTTCTGTCATTCTTCCTGAGTATTTTGTCATGCAGGCAAGTAGTAGGAACAGAGAAGGAAAAAAACAGCTGACAGAAAAAGAACTGCCTTGAACAGGACATAAATATTTTGCAATGTCTGAAAAAAATGAAGATAAGAAAATTACTTGAAAATAATAATTTCATGGACAGAACTAACATATGCAAAGGCCCTGAAGACCAAACATTAAGGAAAAAGATTAAAATAAATGGTGATAGAGCAGTGTATCAAAACCAGTAAGGTCTGCAGCATGCTTGACACTGAATGAAAAGACAGAATTCGCTAGTGCTGGAAAAAAACAAAGAACAGGAGTCAATCACAGCCAAAATCCTTTCCCCAGTGATCAGCTACAATAAATTCAACAAGACACTGGGGAATTCCATCAAACAAAAATTGCGTATTTGCTGTATTCACACACAGTTTGGGGACCAAAAGGTAGCCACCATAAAGGAAACACAAGGGCAATTTTGCAAACAGTGCAATGAAATTGTCTCCTCAGAATCAGCAGAATTCTTAAATAACACCAAAGAAAAAACCCCCCACAATGTTATATTAAGGCAGAAGAAAGATAAAAAATTCTCTCTCTCTCTCTAATTTGAGGTCATCCTTCCCACCCTTAATTCATAGTTCTAGTTTAATAATCAGAGCTCAAAAACAGGGGCGGGGGGGTGGAGGGGAGGGGAAGTGGTTATCTGAGACCTGGAAAGATTTCTATATAAAGAAGAACTAAAGTTTTGGGAAATACCTAATGATCAGATCTGGGGAGAAAGCAACTTTTCATTTCCAAAGTAACTTAGGCTTTGTCTATACTTCAGATGCAAAGACGTCTGATCCAATGGATAGATACTCTTACCTCAAAGGAGTGTGGCGTGGAGACTTTTCAGTGAGCTAAACCCAGACCCAGAAGTAAATACTGTATGGCAGTGCTGGTCCTGAGTTACTCTGTCCTAGTTTAAACCCAGGCTAGTGCACCTGCACAATACCACAGTGCTTTGCAAGAACATTGCAGGCCAGGAAATTCAGCAGAACGTCCACTGCAGCATCTATATGTTGCCACAGACACGTAATAGGTTATGTTCCATTGCTTTGTGATTAAATTTTAGCTCCTATGTGTCTAATGACACTGTTTACAAACGTGTGTGTTGAGACACAGACTGAATCCTAGAAAGAGTCTTCTGAAACATTCAGATTGGTCAGAACTTTTACTGATTTCTATGGATGAAAACCTCGCAGGCAAAGTTACCAGTTAAATACAAGACCCTTTACACAAACTCTTGGGCAATACCGGTCCAGCTAGAGCTGACTAGAAATGCAGTACTGACAATAAGGGAAGGGGAAATGCAAGGAGAGTAAACATATTGATGCAAATTTTACAAATATAGGAGTTACTGAGGAAAAGGAAAGGGGCAAAGGTTATATTTACAATAGAAACCACAGGAATGGTCATGTGGGTCAAGGGGTTAAATGCAGATACCTTGCAGCACGCACATGCAAATCAATTCCAAAACAGATTAAATGAGAAGTATAATCGGGAGGGGAGGAACCCTCTCATTCTACCATAAATGTCTCCCTATTTCACTGAAGCATAAACACAGAATAAAAAAGGGGGGTTCAGTGGAAAGATCATTATTAATCAGCCCTATGGACAGTACAGTATGTATAACCCCTGAAATTCATACAGGCACCTGCCTCCAGATTGGCTGCCTAAGGGACAATTTATCATAACTGAATGTAGGAGTGGGGGAGGACACAGTGGTCATTGCCTGCATTGGAATTTATGACGGAAAAGAAAGTTAATTAAGTTCTGTGGTCAGTGCTTAAGGGAAAAAATAGAAGAGCTCCCAAATGCAATTCCTTGCCGGAACTGATATTTTGGCAGAACTTGCTAATTACTATATTAAACTGTTAATTTGGCAAGAGTAAACTGATTTTTTTATAGTAAGTTTTCAGGGAAAAACACATAGAAACAAAACAGTTTTGTCATCTGGCCTTTTGTTGTCAAAAAGGAAAGTACACCTGGCATACTCTGTAGTTAGTAACATTGTTACAGCACAGCACATTAACTAAGTAGCAAAGTGTGAGTAATAACAGGGAGAGGAAAGTCAGAGGCTTCTGAACTCAGTGGGAAAGCAACTAGTTTAAGGAAAAATGCAAGGCAACTATATGTGCAACCACATTTAGCTAAATTAATGCAGCTACAAATCATAATGTAGGATAATTCAGTGCAAAACATCAAATGACTAACAGGGCCCTTATTGCTTTGCATAATATGACCTAGCATTTCTGGTTTTGGCAAACTCAATAAATAAATTTTATGTTGCATTCTTATATATTCTTACATATATATATTTATATAAAATCAAAGGGATAAATAATCCTTATTAAGAGCAGAAATCCTGAGGGCAAGACAAGACATCAAATACAATAATTTAGTCAACATCTGCTCCAGTCACATGACCTGGACTATCTGCATGATTCCCAGTTTTAAAGCCTTACATGTCTCCAGTTCTGAAGCCAACTCTAAGACACTTGATTAGACCTGGGCATTAAACTTAACGTGAAGATCTTCATTCACGCTCTCCAGATAATGCTACAGACCAGAGCTTTTGCTTGTGATAGACTATGTGCCAAAAGCAAGAAGCAGGAGTGTTTCTGGTTATTTTCCCATGCTATTTATCACCCCATTATTCATGTGCACTTCCCTTGTGGAGCTACATCTCCTTTGAAAAAGAAGCTAATCATAACCCCAAACCTACCACCATTATACCAATATTAAGAATTGGTATTCAGCCATGAATTAGTGCAAGGTGGGAAACAAAACTGAAAAGAAAATACAAGTAAAACTGCACACAAATTGTTATAAGAAAAATCTGTAAGCCAGTTCTGACTACTACATTCAAACAGAATAACCCAGTGGTCAATAACGTTTGAGAACAGAAAAGTCCTAGATGTCCTAGCATGTGAAACAGAGACATGAAATTCAGAGGGAGTTCTGTAAATTTATAGCAGACAGCTGAAAATGGAATCCACAACAGAGCTTCTTTGCTTCACAAACTTGCCCTCAAATGAAAAAAAATCCACTTCCAGGCCAGCCAGAATATCTTTAAAAACTACAACATGGCAACTTACTTAAGATAGCTCATTCAAGTAACAGAAATTGTTATACAGCTTCCCAAGATGGGCATCAGAAAAAGAGAGCCATTGCTCTATAAAAGGAGAGCAAACGTAGTTTTTCTTATATTTACTTGCCATGTTCGGGCAAAAACTCTTCATTGGACAATCACGATAGATTTCTTTCAACTTCATCAAAACATAAATTCAACCAAATAATTCTTGTTAACAGATCATCATAGGTGACTGTGAGTGATGTAAAAATATATCCCTTGAGCCTGGGGTGCAAAGGGAGAGGAGGAATGAATAGACTTCTGTTTCATTTTAACCCATAAATAAATTTTAAACTTGAAAAAAATAAGCCCACAATGTATAAGATAACAAATTGAATTAAAACTAAAGCAAACATTCAGTTATAGTGGGTTTAGTAAGGGAGAAATGATTTTTGTTTGTTTACTTTTTAAGCCTTTAATCCTTTTCAAATTAAGGCTTTTTCCATAAACAGCAAAATTCAGTGGGCAAGAACACTCGGTATCCTCAAGTATGCATATTTTTTTTACAGTGAAATATTTTGTAAAAAATAAAAGTCACTTCTACTTACTAGGATTTCAGGATGTATAATAGCATTATTAGTATAAAACTTCGCTAAATTACATAATTTAATGTGAATGATGAAGTGCAAATTACATGGAAAAGCTATATGCACATTTAGTGATAGGATTTGGCCCTCTGCTTCATTTTTCTTATCAGAAGCACAAAACCCAGAATCTGCTTCTTAATTTTAATGCACGTCCATGCCTTAAACTATGTTTTTTACTTGACTTTCAACAACTACAGTATATGAAACCAAAATACATTCCTCTTTATACATATTTTATAATTTGTTTCAAGTCGCATCTTAAAAGGTATTTAACTTTTTCTCCTGGATCCTGATTTTAGTTAATGGCAGTAGAGAAGTCACTGTCCTTGATCTAGAATTGTTTAGTAAGAAGGAGTCAGGGCTAGAGGCATATGAAAACATGTCAATCAGATGTAATTGCTCTCTAAAAGAAACCTTATCAAACTGAACAACAAGAACTAACACTGAACACATGGATTCACTGCAGCACCTAATCTACTAATGAGCTCAGCTTGTTATTTTCAGGCTTACTATTCAAAAAGTTCAACATAAGAAACATGGTGAAGGACAATATTGCTTAAACAGTTTTAAATAGTTTAGTTCTTATACTGGTGGAGCCAGTAACACCACTTGTAGTTAAGGTTGCTCAGCACTTGCCATGACACTTCCCTTGCTACTATGTCCAGCCTCAACTGCTTGGGCTGAAATTTTCTACAAAAATTGTCTTCCTCTAACTGATATTTTTAGGTTTTCTTTCATTAGCTTGATGGGTTTTGTTATTATTTTATCATCACAGGAGAACAAATGACATTAGTGAAAGAAGGAAAATAAAGGGAAATGTAGTTTTATCATAACATCATACCAGGTAGAGAAGACAAATTTTACCCTGAAGGTGACTGCTCACATTCTTGCCAATAGGTCTGCTCTTCTTCTCAGTATAGCATCATCAATAAATCTGGTCCATCCAGTCCTGTGCCCAAAAGTCCATGCAGGCAGGCACAATTCAGTTGCAGATGTCCACTGAGTCAACCCCTTTCCTTTCCATGTCACATGTACACCAACCTGTTTTTCCCCATGATTCACAAATCTTCGCATTTGTTTGCTGTCTACAAAATAATCTTTCTTCGTTAACAAAGCATATGCCTAGTTGTTTGTTGGCAACCTACTACTCTTTAACAGTTACCATCCCTAACTGCAAATGTTTATGTAGTTGATTTAAAGAAATGTTCCTGGTGCTGAAATCTGAGAGTATCAATTTGTATACCAAAATTAACATCTATTGAGATCAATAGAAAGGGATCTGTACACAAAACCCCTTGGTGCCAACATTCTAATGTCCACATCTGCTTCAGGTTGCAAACTGAATGCTTAGTAGTGCTGGAGAGTATTAGAGTCCTGGTGTAAGTCTTCTGCTTTATTTTCATTCAGTGAAATGTAATTTCTATGATCCATAGCAAAAACAAACACAAAAAGAAAAAGAAAGATGGCCTCATACTCCAGACAGATAAAGGACCGAGAACTTCATTCTGACTCCTGCTTTACCAAAGGATCTCAGAACTTCTTCTGTGGAGCTCAGACATAGATTCAATGAGTAAATAAATTTGGGAAACAACTACTAAAAAAGGAGATGGATGATTTAATGTGAAAGTAGCATTGTTAAGACATCAGGTACACAGACTGGAAATTAAAAGTTGTCTGAAATTTTTAGAATCTGGGTCTTGCTCACATCATAATATTAAATCAATTGGATCAGAGGTTCAGAAATACATTTTTCCTCAGGTGATCTCAGCAAAAACACGGGTAAAGAACGAGTGCTTCTCATTTGGCCATTTTAACCCATTTCAGTCAGTAAGGGTAGTGAAAATGCCTTTCATTTCTTCTGCTTTTTTCTTGGAAATTAGTTTAAAAGGTCCTAGGTTTAACAGAAGGTGATGGGGGAGCTTTTGTGACTTGCAATAGTCCTGGGTAGAAGAATGTCCTCTTAATTTGTTCTGGATTTCCTAGCTATAACAATCTGAGACTGCACTAACAGCCCAAGTGGCTAAAAAGAGTTTGCCCTTTGTGTTCTGGATGTCCAATCTGTAATTTCTGGAAGTGCTAGAAACTTTTACATCCGACTAAAATCACAAGGAACTGTACCAGAGAACATAAACATTATCACATACTCCACTAATCATCCTGAAAAATCAGGTCCTGAGAATCTTAGACAAAATAACTGGGTAAGCCTATAACAATAATTCTGTGGCTAAGTCCCCTGCCTTTGTAAAATGGACAAACAACCTCACTCTTCCAAAGCTATAATGAAAATTAATGTATAAATATTTGAGAAGCATTTTGCAATGATAGTGGTGAGCAGCGCAGACAAGCTTATGTGGAAGTGAAAATGTCTCTGATTATAGCACGATATGAGTATTTCCCAGATAATGTGAGTTAGGGCCACACATGAAACAACAAAGCTAAAATTCTGAACTCAGAGAACATAACCCATCTGTGCAGTGAATGAGGCAGTGGTCCTGTAGGAAAAAAACCAGCATGTGATCCAGTAATTAAAGACTGTTCATGAAACATAGCCACAAAGCAGGCAAATGCTTTTAAAGAAGCAACCTTAATGCTGGCATTTCCTGACTTTAAAGTTTCATTTTTAGCCTTAACATTTTCAAGATATTTTTTTTATGACACAAAATACAGACTCACTTCGAATAAGTTCATGCATATATTACAGTAGTATTTCCTAAAAATTCTTCAGCATTTACTGGGAAAGACTGCTCTTTCTCCTTCCATCCAACAAATTAGGTTTTAACAATTATACAGCTATAAGGACTGCTTTAAAGAATTAGGCAGTTCAGGCTTCTTGGTTTAAATTTTATGATGCAAGGAACAGACTGTTCTATGTTTGCAGAAAACAAAGGAAATGAGCAGAAAAAAAAAATGAGAAGGCTTTTCCCCTTTCCTGACAACAGACTTCTATTATGACCCGAAGACTCTCCAATATCCATCCCTAATCCCCTGTCATCCTCCTGTAAATGCTAAAAAGTGCTGCAATTTGCATCAGTTTGTGTGCTATACATTTTTATATGAATGCTAACTCACAGAGAGAAGTAGAGGTTCAGTTTGTAATCCCAGGCGAATGTGTAAAGGACAATCCAACTGAATACTGTACAAAGACATGGAGCACAAACTAGGGTGTCTCCTTGTGGAATCTAACTAGCATATGCAGTTGTTAAACAATGCAGCGTTAAGTCGGCTTGTGTGGTGAATCTACACAGATGCACAGACTTCAGTTTCTCAAAGGCTGACCATGCCAAGAAGCACCGATTCACCTTGCACAGGACAGCTTGTTTTCTCTCAGCTCCAGTTCACATTAGGCTTCTTTTCTAAATCTGAAAGGTACAGTTGGAATAGCAGTCGTGTCACAAACCTATGCAAAACAAGTTTGCCTCTCCTCATTTTCTTCAGTAATCAAGCCCTCTGAACCTTTCCATATCTTCTGAGATCTGGAGGCCTCTAACACTTTCTCTCTTCTCAACCTGTTCACAGAGAAACTATAGTTTTTCTATACCTGCTACACGCCTGTCAGCAGTTTGTTTTGAGAATCACCAGTCAGGTGAAAATCTCCATTAGCTGAGGAAAAGCATGTCTGAGCCTTAAACTAGCACTCATGAAAGTCAGTCGTCATGGGATCTCCATAAGAACCTTCCCATAGCCAACGGGCTACTACAAAACCATCAATCAAAACAGTCATTTCATCGATGTATTATTGTGCAGGGCACGCAACAAGCAGAAAGACAGAAGTCATTTAGATTTCCAACTACTTTAGTATCATTCCTAAGTCAAATCATCATTCTTTAGGGTACCTGATAATTTACAAAAGTTAAAAACTAAATGTCCTTCCAGGCAGGTTATATCACGCAGTGGACAACTATGTGTTCTTGCACCTTCCTCTTAGGCATATGCTTCTGGCTGGATTCATAGACAGAATACTAGAAATCATACTGGGTAATATTATTAACTGCCCCTAAATACCTTTGGAAATAGGAATCTAGGGAGCTGGTTCCATAATTTAAACACAGACATCCACTTCAGTGTTGTAGGCCCTGAACGGGGCCAATCATAAGTATTTAGAAAACGTTAATAAAATTAGTCTTTTGAGTGTACTGTAGAATAAACTGATAATCAAGCCAGGAAGCACATGATTCAGCATTCAGGCAGACAGGAAGCACATGATTCAGCATTCAGGCAGAGATCAGAGATTTCTCTGCTGTACTAGTGTTGTTCCATCCCATTTGAGTCCAGGACCAGTGTAAGAAAGCTTGAAGATGAATACGACCCTGGTTCAGTGCAGTTATACAAACACTCACTTACACCAGAAGAGACACACAGGAAGATAACTTGAAGGCTGAAGCAAGGTAGGTTTGATTTTTCACGTACAAAAGAAAGCTGGGGGGCTGAAATTAGAATTTATTTAATGTCTAACTTACTCCCAAGATTCAGATCTGTCACATCTCCCGCAGTATATCTTTCATCTCCCACTTCATGAACCTGCATGCGGAGTACAGTTGGTCAGCAGATCCAAGAGTCCCCAAGCCTGTACATGTGGCACCACAGGATGGGAGAAATGCTGAAGCACTGTGTAGCCCTGGAAAGGATCTGCCCTCTGCAGGCAACTTCACAGTAAAACGTGCCTCGTTGTCCAGACTTGCCCGAGCAGCAGCCCAGTGTCTAGTAGATCTCAGCAAAAACATCAAGAGTCAACTTTCAGAATTTGAGAACATAATCATTTTTAGAGACCAGCAGATCTTTGAGACCACACCGTAGAATTCATACACTCCTTTACTACCATTTTGCTCCTAAAGAAGCAAATCTATAGATTTGCTATTTCTATGGGGTCACAAAAAAACATAAAAGGTTATTACACAGTTCTGACACATTTCAGATGATAACTTTATACAAGCAACAGATGTGATTTAATAGAAGCCAACTGCCTGTTTTTCCACACAGGAATCAGAGGTTTGGAAAATATCTTCATAGAAAGAGGAGGCGGAGGTGGGGAAGCCAACAAATCTTCTGTTATGTGACTGCTGTAAAATACACTATCATTGAAATACATTTAACTAGTCGTTTTCCGTTTTGGGAATTCACAGTGACTGAGTTCCAGTTCATTACTTTGAGGGCTATGGTGCTATTGTCAAGGCCTCAAAACCAGTAAAATGGCCTAACCCCCAGGTTAGAGAGGCTACAATAGCAGAAAGGCAATTATACTGTAGGAAAAATGTTGTCCACTAATCAGCTAGCAATCAATTACTAAGAAGAGAAGATAACCCTATCCCCACTCAAGCTCTTCAGTATTAATAGTTCCATCATGTAATTACTTTAGGCATGGGCAGGTGCATGAAAGGACAGACTCTATAGTACACTGCATCTAAGATTAATGAGTTCTGTCAATTTGCCCAGCAGACATCTGATTCTTCAGCTTTATGTAGCCAGTAGTTTTACACATGCCTCAGGGCTTTCTTGCTGAAAAAAATCAACTACTAATTTAAATACATCCCAAAACCTTACATGTTAAAAAAATCCCTAATTATGCAAGACTGCACCAAAAAGATTTCTAATATGAATAGTAATACGGCATGTTTTCCTATTTCAGTTATTCTTTATTTTAGTCAGGGTAACGAGTGAAACACAAGATGCTACAAGCATATAATACCTCCTAGAAAAACTGACAGCACACAATCCTGCAGTCACAACATCCTGAATTTCACTCACACAATCAATCCCAATAAGTAAAAGAAAAAGGAGAAAAAAAAAAAAAAGAAATGTTTCAGTAAATAAGTCATTGCTCAGAAACCAAGACAAAGCAAATACAGAAGCACTTTGCTGCAAAGTTAGCAAACATGCTGAACGAGCACAGCTGCCAAAAGCAGAATCATTCTCTGTGACAAGCTACAGCCTACAGAGTTAAGTCAGGGATACGTAGGCCTACACGTAAAGAAAGAAAGGGCTTAAAATAGAGTTTCTATCTGGAAAGTGGTTTCTTTTACTTTAAAGTTACATCTGCTGTAATCAGCAGCAAAAGCCAGTTTTTAAAAAGAGGGAGTTATTGAATGAAATGTGACCGATTTTTAGAAACATCTTCCCCATTTGGAAGGTGCACCAACAACTCCCATCTCCAGAAAAAATATGATCTATTCAGGATTTTAAGGGACCTTCACTCTTACTAAAACCCTGTTTCAAGAAGGTGTTTAAACACTTCATTAAATCCTTCAAAAATAATCTGAGATATTTAAAGTCATTCCGCTACTTAAACACGCAGACAGTCTCTCAGATATCCTCAGGCATCCCTGAAAGTTCAGGCTCTTAAACACCTTTGAAAATCTGGCTCAAAGTACTTGGCTGTACATATACATAGCCCTGATGAAATAGCACACTTATCTCCATTTGTATTTCTGAGTGCAATCCTTCAATAACAACAACAAAATTTAAAAAGAGGTTGGACTCCAAATCAGAAATTCCAAGTACTACAGCCAAGGAGGTTACCACTCATCAGCCAGATTTCATTAACTGATCATATGCAAGGTCCAAGTCCCTCAATGGCAAAAACGTAAACTACTAAAAGCCACAGGAAACACGATGAAGGTAATAAGCTTTTTTTGCTCCTACTGACTATGGCTGAATTTGATCCTAAAACACCAGTGCAGCTTCTGAAGCATCAAAGTATCAAACTCACTGGCCTGGAAACAATGATTATTTTTTTTTTTTTTTAATCTTTTAAAGTATGTCTTACAAAAATTTAAGCCCCTAGATATGGGCCTAAGCCAAAAACACAAAAAAATTGTTCTCAAAGCTTTTCTGTGACAGGTACAAGAACTGACCTATTTATTTCTCACCAAAGTCAATGTCATTCTAACTGTTCCTTTTCTGTCACTTCTCTTTGGTTATGGAAAACAGCTAACAGTATCTATTTTTTTACCTTCCATTTAATGTCGCAACTGACCACCCATGAAATCTTTCTCAAGACCACATTTATTGGATATTAGATTCTGCTAATTAATTCTCTGGATTAATTTCTTCTGAAGTAATGTTATCAATTGTTTCCAGTAAAGAAAAAACAGGCCAGCAGTAACTTGATTTTCACATAAATGGATTAAACCTACACAAACGCAGTGGCTGAAGATATCATTGATCCACGTTCATTGGCTGCTGCTGCTGTTTGAATTGTTATTTGATATGGTAAAGGACAACAGTGGAAAACGGTGTTGATCCGAAGCAACTGTTTCTAAGAAGATACCAGCAACTCTCTCACAATACATAACTTACAAAATGTATTCTATGCATTGAAAAGCACTAATCCCTAAAATTATAACTATTTCTGAAACTCATAGTTTATGGTTTGATCCTGAAAGGTGCTTAAGTTCACAGAAGACATTTGAATTGAAGCCACTCAGTATGCAATAAAAATGTGTGGGAATTACCAGGAGGAGGAACTATTCTACAAATTGAAAAGAGGCAAAAAATATCAGGTGTCCTTGAAACTATGAACTGGGTATTATCAGTTAATGATTTAACATAGAAATGCAAAGACTGCTGTACTAGTCAGCATTAAATATGTTAAATAGAGACCTTCAAAGACATAATGAAGACTTAGGAACACCTCTCTTTCTGAAAGCTACTGGGAAATTGTCACTAAACTTTTTATTTTTTCTATATCTGAAAAAATCCTCTCTTCAATTTATTGTAATGATACTCTTCGAAATACTGGTTTGGCATGTTGTATTCATTATGCACTGCATGTTGTATGGTGACATAAGACCCAGATCTCCACTTTTGAACATATTCTTCCTTGATGCTGTTCAGTTTTGACCACAAAACAAAGTTGAATAGTTTAAGGGTTGCTTCAATTCATGTCAGCTGACAAGAGGTTCAAAGGGTATCAGAAAGGCTAATCCTTTCAACTTCCAATGTCGGAAATGGACTAGGCATGAAGAAGAACTGACCTTTCTATTTAGATTCTGCTCTGGTGCTCTCTCTTTACTAGCATGACACATCACTGACAGAGTAGGCACTTTTTAGCATGAAGGTACAGGAAATTAAAGTTCAAGAAAAGAAAGAATGAACAGTGAATGGAAAATAAATCTCCAAAAGTTATTGAAGATACTACTGAACCCAGACAAACAGGATTTCATCTCATTGAATTTTATGTTTGATAGCAGGGATTCCTAAATTTACTTCAGTCAGCTACTATCACGAGCAGCACTACGTAAGGATCAAATAAACTGCTACCACTTCTCTCATCATACCTCAAAACCTTCTGCTGCGTAACCTCACTCCCTCTAACATAGGATACCAACATATGCTGTTAGCTAACTCCACAGATTAAGGTCTCAGACACAACCACTACCTAAGCTTTCCTTACCAGTCCTGACCACACAACTTCATTCCAATTATATAGGTCTCATTTCTTGGCAGGTTACTGCAGGTATTGTGAATGCACCAGCACATGCATAGCACATAAGCAGCTGGGCTACAGCTTTCTATGTCAACAAGGTGTTGTACAGCTGTACGACTGGGAGGCAGTTCCCACATCACCTGTACTACACACTCTGCAATGTGGTTAAGTATTTCTACAGATCTACCTTGGACACTCAGAGAAAAAAATCTCATTTATTTTGCACGTCTCATTCCCACTGGCTTCTAGAGACAAACTGGATTCATTACACAGCATTTCTGTCACATCAGAAAGCAACCCTTAACTCTGCTTTAAAGGATTCAGGTGGCCTTAGCTGGCCTGCCTCTGCAAAACTCTTGCATCTATCTTGAAAAATTTTGCTCCATCTTTGTGGATGGTTTTACCAACATATCTAACATCAAAATTCCTTGCCTCTGCATCTCGTACAGACTCTAGGCAATACAAAACAACCTTTCTTTGTTTTTTTCATTTACAATTTTAGTAGAAACACATTTTTCCACTGCAGAATCTTCTGAAGCTGCAGAGAATGGCAATTTTTGTATTTTTTTAATTCAGTATAAATTCAGATAAATCCTTACTGTTCTATTGATAATCATGTACTACATAATATTTTCATACCCATAATATTTATAGCCAGAGGGGTCTTCACAGACTGTATCTTTCATTCTTAGTAAATCATTAAGAAAACATTATGATACAAAGAGGAATCTTCCTGGACATTGTGAGCATTCGCATTTCTTGTTTATTAAAACCGCTTAAGCTGCTTAAGTTGCCTGTGTTTACGAAAGGGTTATCACTGTAGGAAACTTGCAATATAAGTTAAAGTATGTCATGGTAATAACAAAAAAAAAGCCTGAAGAAGTTTCTAACTGTTTCAGTTCCTGCTCAGCAGAATATCACCAACTGGTTAATATGCTCAGTTCATTTGATTAATTAGCTTCATAAAATTAGTGCAAATTATCCTTTTATCTCTGCGGTATTAGCAGCTTTCTGTTTTGAACATGTACTCTGCCTGTAAAAATAGCGATGGCTTATTCAATAGTTCTGCTCCTCACATAAAAATTTTTATCTCCAGAATCATATCTATTAACTTTAGTGACCAAAATAAATAAATAACCACTAAAGTAATATTTTTACTCATGTTAGCATTGCAGAGACAGTAGCAAAAGGAAAGCAAGATGGATTCAACACATGCATTGTGAAGAATCAGTTTTATAACACAAATGCAAAACCAAATTCAAATCATTCCTGTATTCTACTTACAAAAGATAAGGAGATTACCCAGCTACAACTGAAAGCAGAGTTAGACTTACTGAAACTTTTATTAGTGGTAATTGTGCTTGAGCTAGAAAGAATCTGATGCTGAAATTTAGAGACCAGTTGAGTTTGCTGAAGAAGCAGTTCAGAAATTCATCTTTGACATGTCACCTCTGCAAATGTAATAGGGAATCACCGAGAGAAACAAACAAAAAATCTGATCCTATTTTAGCACTACATTTTTCACAGTACTATTGAAGAACGCAGCAAAGACTGAAACATTATGAAAAAAGAAACAATCTACTCTTGCTGTGCATACTTACTCACTTATCATGTTATCAGCCAACTTCCTTCATGCAAACAGCAGTGAGCTGAATTGTTGAAGCAGCATAGTGATGTTTTAGTCCATGCTTCTCCTGTTTGTCCCACTATGACCGAAATATTCACAGACCTATTTTACTGTGCTTCACTTTTCTCTTTAAAACCTGCCAGCACTGCAACCTCCACAGAGTACAACTTGCCCTTAATGGTCATGCAGGACAAGAATGGAAAATCATTTCTGATCAGCTTTTTCTATCCTTTCATGGCCACCAAAAATCCCCAAACACCTTGTCTAACTTGTCAGGTGACAGAATAACCCAGACTTTCTTTTCATCATCCATTTTTACTCAATACAGCTGTATGTAAAATATGAAAGACGACAAATTTCACATTTTGAGGTGAGGTAGGGAGCTATCCTTTTTAAAAAACACTGTTATCTTCACTTGCACAACAGGGGAAAAGCAGTCAGAGTTTCTGATCCTTTCAGATCGGAAACAAAGGGATTTGAAGGATATTTCTTAAGACCGTATGTTACAATTTGTTCTTAAAATTACCTTTTTTCATGAAGTTACCTATAGGGTGTACCAGACTTACCTTCTGTTAGCACGGAGCACTCACAGTAGTGGAAACTGATCTACCTAATTCCTATCAGATATAACTAATTTCTAAGAAAATGCCTGTTTGCAGCAGGGCTGCTTTGACAGTTAGGATCAGATGTTAACATCACATGAATAGAGATCTGAACCAGAATATTTTCAGTAACACCTCTTCACTTTGGTGTACAGGTTTGCTGAATTCCAAATTCAGTGTGCATATTTCTTGTCTCATCAAACCTGAAAGAAGCAGATGTGAACCTGAGAAGATTAGAACTACTTTGCCTGTGTTAATCATTTTGTTTTAAGTTTTAATGTGCCTACTTTTGTCAGACAAGCGTATTTTATAAACAAAGTTACACATGGAATTGGAACTCTACCATAAATTTACTGTTTCATCACCATCATTACTATTATTATTTTTTTTCTCTGTACCCTAGAAACTGAATGACCTCTATATGGTAACCATATTGGACAAGTTTTCCTGATTGGATTTGCTGGTTTGTGGTGGTTTGTTTGGGTTTTTTTAATTACTAATCACTTCTTCCAGAAGTGCTCTTGAAAGGAACTATATACCACTGGAAGATCAAATTGATGTAAGTCTAAATAATAATCTGAGACAAAACGAGTAGGATAAGGACAAGAAAGGAGGGGGGAAGATCTTAAATATAAATCCTAAGCTTCCTCTACAAATCCAATTGAATCATAGGAAAACCTGAGTTGGAAAAGAGCTCAGGAGGTCTCTAACCCAAAGTCCAGCTCAAAGCAAGGCCACCTCTGAAGTCAGATCAAGCTAAACAGGGCTTCATCTAACTTGGTGTTTAAAACTTCCATGGCTGGAGAGTGCACAGCCTTTCTCCATACTCTATTCTAATATCTGACTGTCCTCAAAAGAAAACCGTTTTCCCTTACATCCAGTCAGAACCTCTTTTTTTTATTTTTCAATTTATGCCTGTTGTCTCTCCCCCTCTCACCATGCACCACTGTGTCAACAGCCTGGCTCATCTTGCTAGCCGTCTGCTGAACCTGTCCCTGCTTATCAATGTCCTTCCTGTATTAGGGGGCACAAAAACTGGACCTGGTATTCCTGATGTGGTCCTCGTGGCCTGTAGTGTTAAACACAGATCAATTCTAGTGATTCTCTGGAGTGACTCCCTCACCTCCACTGGCATGTCTCTTCTAGTCTCTAAAGTAGCTGAAAAACTCATAACAACAGCTCTTATTCACAGGTCTGCAGAAGAGGTGTTACAGACAGGTGCTCTGCCTGTAAAAATAAGCCTTTCAAAGGATGGCAGAGGGCTTTGTCACCATAAATACATCTTAAAGATACTTTTTTTTTTTTTGTCTCAATTCCTTGAGGAAAAGGAGCAGGCTCCACAAACACCCACTGCAGCTGCAGAAGGGCTTGCTCCTCCATACTGCCTTTTTTTGCAGTTACATGTTATATTATTACAGAACTGGGTTTTTTTCTTTCTTTTCCTTCTTCTCCAACACCTCCCTGCTTCCTTCAGTTACTGTAGATCATGATTTTATATTCAAAGAAAACTCTTAACACTAATCACTCAGAGAGATTTACCAAGGCACCCGGGGGGCTCAGATTCCCAAGTTCCATTGAATTTTAAAGGGAATTTGGTACCAAACTCCTTCAGGTTCTCTTAAGAAATGACATTCTTAAATTAATATTGTGCAACTGGAAGTATTTGCTCTGAGTATTAAAAAACCCTTTCCTGTTCTGCTAGTTTAATTTTCTAAACATTTCTTCTCACAGACTGACTCAATAGCCACATCAGGTTAAATCTAAGCAGACTAAGAATAAGCTTCTCATTCAGTCACACCAGTACACTCCTGCTTGATTGGAATGGATATCGTACATAATATGTCCCTGCAGATGTTTTCTCCAGTGGGGCACATTGAATTTCATTTAAATGCCAAGGCTCAAAATCTAAAACAATGTGACTTTAACAAAAAATCTGATGAGGAATTTGATGAGAAAATGGCAAGAATTCCTGTGGCATTTGGGTAACAATTTCAAGCCTTCGTTTTAATAGAATAAACAGGATCATATTTCATTCAAATCTGGCAATGAGATGAGCTTTGGGTATTACATTGATATAAACCAATAAAGAATTTGCAAATTTGAAGCACTAATTAACAGACACAATATTAAATGAAAAAAGTTTGCTCGAGGGGCAAATATATTTTGAAGACTTTAAACTTTTATTAAAAGACAATTTTGAATAGCTTCTTCTGCATTTGACTATTTTGTTAGTTTCAAAGAGGGGAAGTCTTGTGTTTTTAAACTAGCATGTTTAATATTGTTGGAATATAAATGAATAAAATAACAGTTTCGCTTCTTCCTTTCTGAAATAATAACTCAATGTCATGTCACTTGAAAAAGAGCTCATAAGTTGAACCCACACAGCCAAGAGCTATGTAAGAGGATGTTAGTATTTCATTATCTACATTGAAGTCCAATGCTATTTCTTTTAAATTATATTTTTTAAGTGTTACAGTGCTGAATCAAAAAGCACTCATATTTAGAACATGACTGCACTATTGAAAGAGTACTAATAAAAATATATAACAAAAAAAAAACAAAACTGGGGACTTTTGGTTTACCAGTCACATATGTACCATAGTAAGAGGATTTTCTCTACCTAATTGCAATGCTGCACATAGTAGCTTTCGTGATACTACAATATCTAAGACTTATGTATCTAAAGACTCATACTTCAGAAAATGGGAATGTCAGCTAGAATATTAAGGAATGAAATCTATGAGACTGACCTTCACATTGGATATTAGGGACTGTTTTTTGGAACAAGTGGTTATTTCATCCTAAGCATAATACCATCAAAATCTGCTGATGATAAAGTCACCTGCTCTGACAACTCAGCAGCTGTGCTGCACTTAAAAGTTATCACATATTTAATTCATTAGCAAACCCACTATCTTCTTGTTTTAAGAAATCAAGGGTTTTTTTAGTTCTAAATGTAAGGTACCCTTTCCTCTTTTACACTCTATATGATTATTGTGTGCTTGTATCTAATCCTACAATGGCAGGTCCATGCTCCCTTGTACCTTATCTTAGGTGATGCATCCATTTCTTCTAACCACTTTCATTTTTCTCATCTTAATACAGTTGATTGTGGTACCTTTTCCCCCCATTTTTATTTAAAGGAAAATTATGAGGTAAGTGTTTAGAAAGGTAATTGATCTGTAGTTCAGAGATAAAGGCCTGATCTTTCCTTCTGATACTGAATGTGCATCAAAGTCAAGTAGTTGAAGCACTTCACATGCACTGCTTAATGAAAACTTGTAGAAAATGGAATATAAAAAAAAGCCATTAGCCATAAAAATAAATGACAGGGAGTTCTGCAACCTATTCAATGAAGATTTGTGTATCACATGGATTCAAAATTTACACAATTTACACACAGACATGCAATATTGCATGAGTTTTATGAACACCTGATTCACAAAATCCCACATGTAGGCTGTGTAATCTGTATGCCTGTAATTCTGCACCTGAAAAATGCCCAGAATAATTTGGGGCAGGATCCAAAATGAGGAAGCCTTTACATTTTTACACAGCAGACATAGATAGAAAGCCCACACAAAAACATACGCAAAGTTTGGAGGCAGAATGAAATCTCTTTCTTCCTCTCTACACTAATGCATATCTCAGAATTACAGGACATACCCCCACACTAGGCTGGTAGTCGATGTGTGAGAATTTACAATCTGGGCATCCATGCTTCCTCATGCTTCTATTCCAACTTTATAGATAGACTGTTCAAAAAACAAAGGCGAACCATACCAAAGGCATAAAGGCACTAACTGTGAATAGGAATACACATCCTCCATGGCAGAAGTCAGAGCAGAAGCCTGGGTCAACACAGATACTGTCTGGATGGGAGAAGTAAAAGAGGGTCTCTGTCCAATGTGTCATACTGAGTGTGATCACACATGCTACAAAACATGTGGAGAGCAGGACAGTGCCCATAACCCTCTTCCTAAAACCATGCCCACATAAGCCCACCCCAACAAAATCAGTGGTATTCCACTGTTAACATACATTATTTATTTTCTTAGAAAGAATGTGACATAAACAAATGCTTCAGAAGCAGACTGAAACATAAAGGCTGTTGGGCTTGCCTCCTGTGCAGCTCTTCCACAATAACTATGAGCTATCAGAGAAATTGCCTAATCACAAACCGAGGGAAGAAGTTTTAGGTATAGAGAGCAATTACAATATGGACAAGTAAACAAATGGATGCAGTAAGCTAGAGTGGGATATTGCAGCACTACAGCTTCTTTGTGCTAATTCACCCATTGTTGCCACATTACTAAGGAGTACATTATCTTACATGTACTGTGAGTTAAGAGAAATCAAGCCTACAGTTTCCACTGTGGTGCTGGTTTTGCTTTACGGAGACAGTTACTTATTTGCCCATCCATCTCATTACAGAATTAAATAACAGATCATTTCTGTATGAAAAGAAAATTCTGTATTAAAAGCTATCTACTTCATATCCTTCTATAGTCCCCACTCCAATTTTCCAAGGAAATTTATCATAGCTTGAATATTTAAGATCTATGAGTGGAAGTATATATGAATAAACACATTTGCACCTGTAGCTGCCACATTGTAAGACACTTCTCAGTAACTAATGGACGGAACTAAGTACACTTACTGAATCTACAATGCAATACTGCATCACTTAAAATACTACACGAATGAGTGAAGTAACATGAACTGGAAGAAACAATTCAGCCTGCACACTGAGGGGCTCTAAAGGCCACAGGAGTAGATGGAATACAGCTAGCGGCATTGTGACCATGAAAGCCAGTAAGATGTTCTGCTATGCTGAGGAAGGAAGAGGGAACAATAGTTAAAATACTAGCTCATTATCCAGATCATCCCTTTATTACCCAAGGAAACAGTAAACTGAGATAGCTCAGATAAAGCAAAATCACAGACATTAGAAATGGAAAATGAAGTTTTAATGAGTATGAGAAAAGCTAGCAACACTGAGGTACAGAGATCCCAAATCAAACCAAGCAAAACTACACAATGCAGAACTGTGTAAACTCAGCTATAGTGTATCCAGGCACCAGTTCAAGCAGAGCACTCATGGTTAAAGTAAAAACTTTAATAATACAGCTGGAGGACTTAATTCTAGAATATAACACTGATCACAAAGCTGAATCCTTAACAGTGACTGCAACTTTTAAAATCCCACTTCATTAACAAAAAACAAAAAAAGGAACTCCAGCACAGCAGAGAAAAACGTGTATTTTTGAAGCACTTTCCAACAAATATATCTGTAAATATTAGGTCTTTCCAAATTATAGATGCAATAAATAAGAGTGGATGACACTTCCTCTACACTACATCCACATTTTTATACTAAGTACTCCTAGGTACCCTTCCACATAATACACAGCCTGAACTATACCAGCAAAAAATTAAAAAGGCAGAAGTTTTAAAACCACAAAACAATATTTTACAGGTAAATAAATAAACACTTAATGGAACTTACTGCTGCCTGTAATCAGCAAGGCTGAGAGTCTGCCAAGCCTAAAAAACCAAATGCAATATTTATGCAGAGAAGGATAACTTCCACAACTACGATAAGGTCTAGATCCCGCAAAGACACACCTACTTTGCAATGTCAATAAGAATGTGAACATTTTATGAGGGTACAGAAGTGTCTGCAAGATTCAAGTCTCAGATAAGATAAGATGTACCAATACTGTCAATTCTCATGCACTTTTCTGGATTAAGGGAGGGCTGTTACCTAAACAAAGTTCTACAAGTTCACGCTTTTCACTTTGATTACAATACCTTTAGCCTGTTCTAAAAACAGCCCAACCATCAAACAGATGAGCCATAAGTATACCATAAAGGGCCATGAAGCCTCAATCTCAGCAATTCTCCAGAGACATGTCTTAGCTGAACAAAACACACCGCTTTAAATCTGGCGGAATTTACTGAAAGCTACTTAAACCAGCACTGCTGAAATCGACCAGTCAGCCCAAGAAGCAGCTGTATTTGTCAGCTAGTCACCCTTCTCTGCTTTACATCCAAGCTAATAAAAGTATCTAAATGCTTATATTAGAAGTGTTTAGTATTTCTGAACATGATAGCCTAAATTGGAACAGTCCCAAGAAAGCCACAGAGAAAAGGACAAATGTCATCATGTATTTTTGCAAACACTTCAGGCTGCTGAAACATTTATGATTCTTGAGTAGCTATTGGAATCTGGCAAAACAAGGGTGCTATGCATAATTCTCCTTTAAACACACAGCTTCAGCAAAACACTATTCTAATTTACTCCCCCAAAGCAGCTTACTTTGAACAGGAAGGTTTTGCTGTAAAAGAATAATTTATTACATAGTAATTCATACTTTCTTAAAATTCTTCATTTCTGAGATGCTGGCAGAGAGTTTTAAGAAATACATCTAAGAAAGCAATTCAGTTGCATGGCAGATGACCATCTTCAATAGCAGTTAGGTTCTTTTCAATAGTTATTGCAATAAGAAAAGCACACTACTGGAATCATCTCATTCTAAACAGCACAAGCATGTACAGCTTCCCACATGCAGGCAGCAGGATTTGCACAAGGAGACAAAAGAATAGGCAAGTGTTCAATGAATTTTGGAGATTAAGAAAATTGTGCTTATTTTAAATATTCAAAAGCAGCAGATGAGAACCAGGTCAAGCTATTCAATCACAGTTCAGCTTAATTTTCAAAAGCTTTCAGTATTAATTTAACTCTGCTTTCACTGAAGCCAGTGGGAACTGCTAACAGGTTTCAGTGTGAGAGTCTGACAAGCCTCAAGCAATTTTAGAAATCTGATCTTCAAAGTCTGCCACCTTGGTCATTGCTCAATGTATTATATTTGAGTACACATGTACACAGTGTTTCTTGCCTTCTCTTCTTTTCTCCCAAAACACACATATGAATGCACTCACAAACACAGCAACTGAAATGAAATGAAAATTTGAAATACTCTGTGATTTCCATCTGTATGAATTTCTCCCATTCAGGAAAAACAGGGGAAAAAAAAAAAAGAAAAAGAAAAAAGAAAAAAAATCTGAAGAAAAGTACACCAGCCTATTTCAACCACTTGGTAGTCCAGCAAACCTTGTAATTATGGATCTCAGAAAGCACATTTTTTAAGTACTACTTACATATCTGTCCCGTAACATTGTTCATAGTTCCACAACCTGGAACATAGCCTTTCAATAACCCAAAAGAATATGCCTGTTTTTAAAACAGGTATGGTTTTGATTAAGCTGCCAGGAAAGGTAACCGGTTATATTTATGGATTCCAGCACTGCTCCTGGGGTAAGACAGAATGTTTAGAATGAAGTCCCTATCATGACTGCCCACTGACTTGTCTTAGAGAATAAAAAAAAAAAAATCTATTCTCTTCCATGCTGGGATCTGAATTCAAAAAGACATAAATAAAATTCTACATAAGTGTATCACAAGGGTTTCTGAGAAAAAGAAAATGCTGTGTGTAACAATCAGGCACTTCTACGAAAAAACCAAAATGGCCATCTCCACAGGATGTTGTTGCTACAGAATGAAGCCATTGACCTACTACAGTCCCTCACAGAAAAAGTGGCTTAAAAAAATCCCATACGTCTCAGACAACCAGTATCTACTGTCCATTCAAGGCAAGTCTTTCACCCTCTCAGCTCTTTCAAAACTCCTAATACTTAAGAGATATGTAGAGTTCTGCTTGCCACCCCCCCCCCCCCCCAGACTGTTTTGCTGTGGTCCGCACCTCAGAATACAAGTTTCTGAGAATAGGTGCCCTCTCTGTTCCTTTCCTGTACTGTGTCATACTTGGGCAGTCTTTATCTCTCTGTCCCTTTCCCTATTACCCTCTGAGAACAGCACCACTCAGAAGTGCTGCTCTCACCACTGAGACCCATGCCAGGCCACCAGACTCCCCTACAGCATATGCGCTGGCTTTCCATACATCCATGTCTTCCCCAGTTTTGAAGTTAATCATTCACATGTAACTGCAAAGCCAGAAAACATGGAGGTTTTGCCAAGATTTCCATATACAGTACTTTCTGGGAAATCAGAAGAGCCTCACATATAAATACATATATAAAGATATACATCATGCATGTGTGTCCATACCCATTTCCATTTCCTGAACCTTTTTCTGGGCTCAGGTCTCATGGGTCAGTTCTCTCCAAGATACATACTTTTGAGAAGCCAACAGTTTTTCTCTAACAGTTCACACTCATTTTTTGAAATGCGTTTTTCCCTTTTCCCTTCCAAATCAGTTGCTTGCCTATGGCAGGCTGCACAATGAATTTCCTTCCTCATACCTTTCCAGTTAAAGTCATTCATTCCCTCACTAAAGCATCCTTTAAAATGGTTTCTATCATTTTCTTTTTTATAACCCCCAGCCATCTTTCCGCTGGTGTCCTTTCAAGGGCTTCAAACAGTCTCCACCACATAAACGGAAAACCAATCAGGATTCATTTATTTACATAGATTATGCAAGTAATTTTTCAGTAATAACTTCGCAGTGATACTTTACTGTTCACAGTTTCTTTTGGTTACCTTTACTTTGCATAGAAAATAGTTCAATGAAACTCAGCCCTGCAACTATGTGTGTGCATCCGGGTGCTGCCAGATGCCACTGTCAGACTACAGCCTTCTAAGCAAAACCTGGAGTAAATGTAAGCAGTTTTCAAGTTTCTCCAGGACCATCATTTATGTGACAGAACCTTTTATGTTAACTCCTGGACATTTCAAGCAAGCATTTAGCATTGATTTTGCTTACACAGGCAATATCCTGTTAAAGCCAGCAAAAGGAAGAGAATCAAAAGACCCTCTCTACACAGACTATGCTTTGATTAATCCTGGGTAGTTCTTCAGAGGTTAGAAAATCAGCCAAACATGTGACTTTGAAATTAGAATTGTACAACAAGATTAAAAAAAGAGGCATGCTATGCTAATAAGAGAAAAGAGAAGATGTTATCAAAAATACAGTGGGATTTTTTAAGGTCTAAAACATCAGTCTCATTTAGGATTTCAGAGGTCAATATACCAGAGTATGGGGGATAAATTCAATTTTTTGCTAAGATCAGTTGGAGCTTAAAAGGCTACACAGACTTTTTTGACACTGGATATCATATTTGAGGTAGGTAAATTACTCATCATACTATGGCTAAGTAAACTGAGGCACAGAAGTTCATGTTCTTGGCTGAAATAAAATAGTATCAAGCAAAAACTACTTTAAAAAGCAAAAAGCACTTAGAAATTACTGTTGATGAAAATCAAGTACCCAATTATAATCAAGTAGTAACAAGTTAAGAAGTCACATGAGAGTAAAATTGAGAAACACACTGAAATTTGCAGGCTTGTTTTCTGGATGCAATATATATGGGCTTGGAGTGCTTTCCAAATGATAAACTGTCATGATAGCATTATCTATAATCAGGAAATACACCTTACAGTATATTGTTTGCCCACCCCAGTCTTCCTATCCTACAGAATTAGGATACACCACCATGTATCCTAATTTGTCATTCAATTTGAGATGTCATATCACCATGCTTTTTGTGGCAGTGTGCTCCCCCCACCCCACCCTGACCTTTATTTCCCATAACCCTGCCCAAGTGATAACCACCAGTGGCAATTGCAACGGACGTGTCTGGTTGTGCTGTATGCAACCAGCTCAGAGTGGATTCGGGTAGAGGGATAACAACACAATAGCCAAGAGCTAATTTGAGCAACGCACCCACCTAACCACAGTGCTGGTCAATGTCCGACTCGAGACAAATTTGGAAGAAACTAACATCTGAAGTCAGTAAGCAAATATGACTATCAGACAGTCATCTTACAGCAGACAGCCCAGGGCCCATTGAGCTCTCCTGCGTGGCAGTGGGTTGCATGACAGGATCTCTCTGTATGACCAGTAGGGATGTCTCCCAAGGTTATGCCTGCTGCAGAGATCCCTTACTCCTCAAGGCTGAGAGAATCCTTATTGCATCAGATACTCAGTAAGTGAATTGGAAATAAGTGCCCTGAAACTTTGAAATCTTTGCTAAGTGATATAAAGGATTGATTGTGCATATATAATCCTTTAGACATAAACCATTGACAAAGTCTGGGACTAAGTCTGGATCCAGCTGCACCTAAACGCCCCTCTGAGAAAGAGTTTAGAATGCAGTAGGGTCCTTTCTGAACCTCATGACTCAACAAGAGGATGTCCCTGACAGTTTTGTCTGACCCCGTCCTCTATGCAGTAAATACTCAAGGGTAACTTGCTCTCAAATCTTGTTAAACCACTGTCACATTTACCATGGAACCTTGTTAACTCACAGTCTTATATCAACATTGTTGCTTCTCTCTTGTGAGTGAAGCGCATGACTCCATCCACAACACTTTTCCACCAGTTTAAGCAAAACATAATGAAATCTAGCAATTCTTGTTATACAATGTTTATTCTTCAAACACCAAATTTCACTATGGGCCCAATCCTGTAAGGTGCTGAGTGCCCTCAGGTGCCATTTGACATTCACTTTGGCTTAAAAACTCATAAAATTGATTACAATATCACATTTGACTAATAAATGCCTCAGGACAAGTCATACATTTATTTAGGATAAGTAAGAGCAAAAGGAAAAAAGCAACACATAAGTGAAAATGGGCATAGTTTCCAACACACTGGGCACTAGCACTCTCATTTCACTGCATTGATGGAAAATAGCCTAAGAAATAAAAAGGAAGACAGTAACAGCCTTTCAGTTGAAAGTTCCATACTATGTAGTCATTTATTTCCTTCTGAGATTGCTAGACTGACAACAAAATCTCTTAAGTTAGTAAATATTAAGGAAAAGAAAGAATGTCATTTTTTTCTTTGACAGTTGTATAATACCGAGGCATAAAGGGAACAGTGGACACTGATATTTTTCATGAGAAACTGTATGAACAGTGGAGAAGTCACATGCCTAAAAAGAAAACAACCTAGGTTATTCAGGAGTGGCAGAAAGGGTAGTTCTCCTGCTTCCAAGGCTGTCTGCACATACTATGAACAGGATTCATCCAACTACATTATGTCACTACATGTAAGAAAATTTAGCAGGAGTACTTCAGTAAACATGACATCAGCATTTTTTTCCTGTTTTGGTCCTGAATTTGTCATCACATCTACACACCAGAATAATTAACTAACAAAGAGTATTTACATTCCAATTAAATGAAATGGAAAAGAGGTCTCAGAAAGCTCATCCATTAAAAAAAAAAAACCAGAGTAGAGGTTAATTAATTTCAAGGCTAAAAGGCAACATTAGATGATTTTATCTGACCTCTTACATAACACAAACCTTAAAATGTTACCTGGTTCTCCTTGTGCTAAGTCAAATGATAAAATACCACTGCCTGATGGCACATCTGCTCCGCCTTCCTCAGAACTGTGGAAAATGTGGAAAACAGAAAAACATGTGTGACCAAAAAAGGGAAAATGAAAGGTTTTAATCTAAAACACTAGCATTTCCTCCTCCTCCTAAAGCAAAACACCATTTGTTTGGTACCAATAGTTATTTTGCAGCCAGCACTAACTAGACGACTTATTATTGTAGCCTGCCCAATTTCTCATCCAAAACTGCAGGTGGTATCCAACATATACTGAGAGCCCAAGGATACAAGAATTAGAGCTGTAGTGTCTGTAGCTCAATGACTCTTGTTATGCAGTTTTGGGGGTTTGCTCCATTACAGAGAAACAGATTTACCACAACTTGTGGACATTCATTCAGTCTTCAAACAGCAGATAAGTCAGCCCAACCAATGATCCATTACAGTATTTATTATACTAACAGAATGATCTTTCAGTTATTGTTCATGTGGATTTACTGACAGGAGGAGAGTAAAGAACAAAAAGTAGTGACAGGAGAACAAAAGGCCTGAGAGCAAATGTTGCCATATGTTAATCATGAGGCCATAAATACGCCAGTATTTTTGGCTGGAGCAACTTTTATTGGTTAGCAAAAAGAGGGTTTTAAGACTTTTCCTCTTTCTCCATCCTAAGTTTCAGCACTAGACTAACTTCAGAATTTCAAGACCAGTATACTTTAGTAGACAGACATGCCTCCTTGTCCTGGTTTCAGCTGGGGTAATTTTCTTCTTGGTGGCTAGTGCAGTGCTGTGTTTCGGATTTCATGTGGGAACAGTGTGGTTGGGGACTTCTTGGTTTCTCAGGCCTTGCCAGCAGGAGAGCTGAAGAGGCACAGGAAATTGGGAGGGGACACAGCCAGGACAACTGACCTGAACTAGCCAAAGAGGTATTCCATGCCATGGGATGTCATGGTTGGTATATAAACTGGGGGTGTTGGCGGGGGCCTGCCGATCGCTGCTCAGGGATTGGCTGGGCATCGGTCAGTGGGTGGTGAGCAGTTGTATTGTGCATCACTAGTTCTCTTTTCTCCCTTCCCTTTGGCTTTTGTTCCTCTCCCCTTCTCCCTCCTTTTCATTGTAACATTAAATAATAGTAGTAATAACAATAATAATAATAACAACAATAACAGTTATTATTATTTATCTCAATTGTTAAACTGTTCTTAATTTAGCCCTCGAGTTTTACATTCCTTTGCAATTCTCCTCCCCACACCCCTGGGTGATGGGGAGGGGGGGTAAGCAAGTGGCTGCATGGCATTTAATTACTGGCTGGGGTTAAACCACAACAGTCCTACAAAAGTGACTTTCCTACAGATGCCCAGCAAATAGCCACACTGTTTAGTAGCTGAGAAGTAAGAGGAATCAAATGTCAAAAACAACCCACCAGGTCACATACAGCTTTTAGTACAAAAACCTCTAGCTAACACATCTGCTAACTGAATAGAAGTGTTTGAGACATGTTTTTTCTCAGGAACATACAAATGGCCTACAATGGGTTTCTCCACATTGTATATATGCAAGTACCTGTTTCGTATGTAGTATTTGATGTCAATAGTGCACTATTTTGAAATGCACCTTACTTATATTAATAGTAAATATGATTGATGAAATGGATTCCAAACTCCATAATTAGGATGTGGAGGAGTTAACTATTATTATTTTTTTAAACTGTTAAGGATACAATGTTGATAGAGTTCTATTAGCAAAATAGTTCTTCAGGAATAAAGACATTAAATCAATTTGAGAATGGTAGTTAACAGTAGGGAGTTTTAAGGTTTACACTTAAACTGCATTAGAGAATTCCGAAGAAACAAAAAAAAGAATGAAAAGTTTGGGGTTTTTTTTTCCAAATGCAGCATAACTCAGGTCTTCTAGCACTTCTACCATAAGCAGTGTTGAAAGCTAACTTTCCCTTTTAGTATGACAGGTAGATTTGTCACTTAGGCCATCAAGCCATTAAACCAGTTTTTAAAAAGTATTTTGTAGATTCTGTAACACTAGCATTCTATAGAATTTTCCGGTGCCTTTTCAATCAAGAAAACCTGGCTAAAATTGCACTATCTGACCTTCCGATTAATGGCTCTGCCTCTTGCCTGTCATACTACCAGGGTGTTTGGGGAATAGTTAGGATTCATCTGGAAGTGATGTAATTTCTGCCTTTGTCTTTCTTTTCTGGACGCTAATGGATTTTAGTCAGTCCTCTTCACTCAATGGATGACACATGTAGCCATTCTATTTTAGTTGTCCATTAACTTCAAGCATTATGACAAGAACAAAGGAACTTCTTTTAGAAGTTAAGTTCAGCTACATGTATTAAATTTCTACAAATCCTCTGTTTACAAGGTGCTGTTTTCAATTGTCAGTAATGTTTATCTGAGTGCAACAGTATCTATTTTAATTAAAAGAGGCTGCTCAAACAAATATAAAGGGGTCACAAGGCCTGTGGATTCAACATTAGGGTTACTGTTGAGTTTCTCCATGCATTTCTGTCTGACCATTTTTTTTTTTGCACAAGTTATCTAGTTTTTTAAGCAAGAACCATGGAAAAAAAATCAACAATCAGAAGGCTACAGTTTGTGGTCTGAAGTCTAAGGCCTGAGCATGGTACTTGATCATGTGAAGTACAGACTACAGATAGCACTCGTAAGCAGAAAGTAATACATACATTTCTATGGATACTTAGAGGATCACTAATACAAACTACTAAGGGAAATAGATTCTATTAGGAAAACTGACACCTGTAGCCCTGCAAGCTTTTAAAATAATATTTCTGCTCTTTAAATATTTATCATTGAGCTGCAAATAAAACATCTGTAATATCCTGTGGAAATAACACGCATTGGATGACTTTTAGAAATATGTTTGACTGTATTAACATTTTACTCAGTTGCAGCAACCTGACATTAAACCTGTATTAAGGCTGCATTACAAAGCATTTCAGTTCCATTTTTTATTCCTCATGCTGTTTTAAAGAAACAAGAAATCTCCCACCTCTCATTATTAGGCCACCAATGAGATAAGAAGTCTGTAAGTATTGCTGAGAGGTTTGAGAAGTTCAACTATTGTTGGATCTTCTCTAGCCAGGCAACACAGTAAGGTTCCACTTGAATTTAGGTCTATGTGGCAAAGGTGTTTTATTCTGACTCAGCTGTATTTTTCTGTGATTGAGCTCTGGTTGAAGTTAACAGCAATTTGCCTCTTCCCTAGCCAATTTCTTCCAGGACCAGCCATGCCTGTGAAATGATACTTGTAGCCATGCTTTTCTGTGTTCCCCAGTGATGGGATGTTCTATCCTAAGTCATGGGCATACACAATGGAGCCTAAACCAAGGGGGGCATGTTTACCTACTATTGCAATGGGGTTTTAGGACACAGTGGTTTGCACTACCTGATACTTCCAGGTGTACCTGAGCCACCCGCCTTGGCTTCTCACCTTGGACTAGACAAGGAGTAAAGAGGCAGCTATGCTCTAGTCTCCACGGTATCTTTTCTTCCATTCCAAAAAGCCTAAAATCAAAGACCTCACTTAGCTGAGCGAATCTGCAAGAAAATGTACAAAACAAACTTTGCTCATAAATAATATAAAACCTTGACAACAAGAAACTATTTTACTGATCTGAACAATTCAACGATTCTGCTGTATCCCAAAGAGAAGAGGCACCTTTCATTAAGTCACTGAAACTACATTTCACATGGTATGCTTTTAAACTCCTCATTCTCAAACCGCAAACCTGCTGCATTACTCTACTACTTCTGTCTATCAGATGACAAACATTCAAAAGATGCCTTATCTCAAAAGATGACTAAAACACTATGTAGAAACTTGTGTGTTGTGCTGTACTTTCTCCCTATTCTTTCTCATGAACCCTTCATCAGAATACCCACCTCCCTGCAGAGGGTGATAGGCAGTGCAGCACTATAACGTTAGCTTTGCCCTTCAATGAACAATCATGTTCTTCAGATGAGTGGCATCTTAGGATACATTCAACAAGAAGTGCTTACATATTCCCTGAGTGCTGTCCTTTCCTTCTCCATCCTCTCAGCTATTAAGAAAACCCAATCATAACTGGGATGGAGAAGAAATCATCAGGTGACTAAGTATCAATGAGAAGAACCTGTTCTCTCTGATCCCAAGACTTCTCTGCTAATCTGAATCCAGCAGATCAAAGAAAATTACTGGGTGCATTTCAGGCAAGGCCCTACACTCAACCTTACAAAGCCAACTACTGTCTGTTCAGCTGCACGGTGCAAAGTTGGTGGTGAAAGTAGAGATAGGACAGTGGTGTCTGTGACAACAGACAGCTGAGAAAAAAAAATACCTGTCACATACCCAATGCACTGCCAGGCAACTCAAAGTGCTCAACTTCATATAGGCCGATATCTTAGGCGCTCTTAAGTCTAGGGAATGGCAGGTAGAAGATTCTTAAAAATCTTCTATGCCAGTCACTTGTCATTATGAATATAATTCTGTAGGTCAATTTGGCATTACAGGCTCAGATACCAAAGTAAAACACAGAAACAGCCCTGTACAACCAGCTATAAAGCAATGTGGTTTTATCCTCAGGAAGAGGATAAAACTTTCTAGGGTATGTTCACCTGCAAAACCACTTGGCAATGTTGCACTTTTAATATAAGCTAAGCACACAGGCTAACAATAGGAGGCAAATTTAAGCTCTCAGAGTAAGGTATAGCAAGCAGAAAAGAATCAGCATGAAGCTCTATTCGTGGCTGCAGAGTCCCCATGGATTCTCACTGTTCAACTTGCTGCTTCACTCCTACTTTATAGCAATCCAGTAAGAGCTATCATCACCTGAATCATTCTGATACCCTGTTTTCCAAGGGTACTGCCTGCCTCTCCCTCTGTCCCAAATGCATTCAGTCCATCCCCTCAAGCAGCTTGCTGCCACCTGAGCAAGGTTTAGCTTGCACATGCCCACATAAGTGGGACAGGGTTCATTTTAGGCTGCTAAAGAAAGACCACATGTGATTGTCTATGTAACCACAATTAGCCCAACCACCTGTAAAAGGCTAAGACTTGGAAGTATTTGTCCAGCTTGGGTTTGTTGTTGTTGAAAAACCTGTAACATGTACTTCCATCGAATACCTATGAGAACTTGAAAATGCACAAGTTTTTCAAGTCACTGTTTCTTAAATGTGGGATAGAATCAACCACCTATTGTCACCTTCTATTCATCTTTACATGGTGTGGCTATTTAGTGCATGAAAATACTTTATTATATTCCCAGACAATGCAGCTGTGTAATGTTTGCTTTGTCCTTCAGTGTAAAATCATTTTTTTTCTGACATGTGTCTTAGGACCCATAACACTAAGACATTTGAAAATAGTGATTCATTTTAAAAATTTAATTCAAGCATTTGCACTAAACAGAATTTACAAAGGAAAAGACATAGTCTGATCCATACAACTTCACTGCTTTGTGCAACCTACACTGCTTTGTGTTTTCTCCAGCTCAGTCACTGACAAAAGATTATACTAAAGGTTATGTCTTTTCCTGTATGTTCCTAGACAATTTCCATTTATGACATAAACCTAAATTTAAAGGCAAAAGACACTTCATTCTTCAGATTAGTTACATGCTTAAATGCCTTATAAAAACCCAGCTATTAAATACATGAAAAGGAATTGTTAAAAAAACCCAAGTTCAAACTCAAGGGTATGTACATGTGCTGAGTTGGGGTTATTAAAAGCATGACGAGCTACAAAGCATTTTTTTAACGCAAAATGCTTTCACTTAACCCTTAGAGAACTATATACCTGTGTATGTGTATGCCCATACAGACATACACACAGAAATTAAGGTAACTTGCCCTCATCTGCTCTGGTGCAGCTCCTTCTGATACCATAATAGAAGGAAATCACACTAGTGAGGTCATGTAATAGAAGGAAATCACACTAGCAGAGATAGATTACTCCTGTTCAGATGATTTTGGAAAGTAAGGGATAAACAGAAAGGTGAACTGCAGTGTAATGACAGAGATCAGTTTTTATGTGAAAAATCAGATGATGGATTTATATGACACATGAGTATTACCCAAAATCACTCTGTAATATTATAAGGTGGCTACATTATAGGCTGAAGAACATATCTACAATGATAGTCATTGATACTAAATGCAGAGAGAAGACAAGGAAATGGTAAAACAATGTAAGAGAAAAGCCTTAAAAAATACATACACCAAGCTGATGACAGAATTAGTTTGGTCATATTAACAGGTTGGCTTTAGCATAAAATGTTGGACAATATAAGGTAAAAACATAATCTGTTAAGACATTTTCCTAGTCTACTAAAAGCTAACAAAACCATAGATATGGATACCATTCAAAGTAACCATTATTAGCTGGATGGATGGACAATGAAACCTCTTGTTCCAGTAACATACATCTTACCATAAATTTTCTTAGCAGTGTACTTTATAATGAAATGTGGAGCTCAAGAAAAATTGATTGAAACAACAATAAGGTTGTCTGTAACCTAACTGTGACTAAACAAATAGCTGGTAACATTTTCATCTAATTAGACAGTGTCTGCATAAATTAAAGAATTGTAATTGTCTCAGGAACTACACATACATGAAACTGATCTTAATATACTGTGAAGTATATTGGTACTATTTACTATGAAGAAATGTACATAAAAACTTTCCTTACTCTTATTTTTCTCCCAGCATGCAGTGTATATTAACCTGTCCAACTTCACATAGTAACCAATTGTGACTACTACAATCCATATAATTTATCAGATTAAAAAAAAAAAAATTAAATCCAAGCAACACCTTTCCATATGGCCAATTAGTGAAGTCATAAAATGCAGTAAATATATGATGCTGTATTGAACATCTGTGCCAGTTATCCTATGGGAATTTTTAATAAAGGACCAAACAGCATATTGATGTTAATTCTATGTTACCGGGACTTTAAATAAAAAACTAAAATAAATAGCATCCATTAAACTGATCATACTGTTGTAACTCAAATTGTGTTTATTATGCTAATGGAACATGAAATTAAGAAAAAGACCTTTATGCCAGTGGAATTAATTAATGAGCTTTATGAAGGCATTGGGATGTAATTTATTTCTAGATAAGTAAGTCTAATTTGCAGTTCCATGGGTCTCTGCAATGCTGATTGTAATAGTTATTCCTGCAGATGTGCTGCTCACAGCATGTCTTTCCATTAGAACTGAACACCTCATTATATAAACTGTACCTAATTAAACATAATACAGTGGTGACTTGTTAAACTGGCCTTTTTAAGTCAGCAGCTGCCTAAGCTAATAATACCGTACACAAGATTTATATCATCTACCGTATAATACTGATATTAAAATATACTGCCCAAGGGATTGACAACTAATTTACCAGTACGTAACAGGTAAACTTCAGATTCTGCAATAGAGATTAAAGACTAGTAGTCTATAAAAATCAAATGAATTAAAGTCTATTTAGAGTTCCAAATAATTATAAAAGTTTTTTAATAATTTTGTTCTTTTAACAGTTTATTTTAAAAAACATAATCAGAGAATAACACTTTTCTTATGTTCTTTCTCCCTATCTGACAGGGTGTTTTTCTTACGTGGTCTGAATTATTACGATATTTGAACACAATTAGATATGTGCAGACTCACTTTGTTTCAGGCAAAACAAAGCGACAAACTGCCAAGAGAGGTACTTTAACTTTAAGTTATTACTTTAACTTTGAAAGTTGTATTCTGTGACTATTCTGTACCTGGGTTTTTTTCGACCAAAATGCAGATATATCTCATATTCAAAATATGACAGTCTGCCCCCATGAAGTCTGACTATTTTGGTCAGAAAATAAGAAGGTCAGAAAATACTTTGAGAACAGATTGATTTTCTCATGAGATAAGATAGGAATATTTGAAAACTACACAAGAATATTTTGGATAAATAATGTTTGATCATGAAAACTTTGCATTCTGTATACACCCTGTGGTTTAAGACTTGTTTTCTGTTTCTCTCTCCTTCAGAGGCTGAATCAACTGCCACTTTATGTTCTAATGTAGAGTGGCATTACTTTTTTTCTCATTTTGCCAGTCTCTGTATGAAATAGATATGTTTTCCTCGCAGGTACACAAATGGAATAATGGAATGAAGGCTCCCCTCAGAAGCCTGTGATTCTTCCTTTCCTCCTTGCTCAGGTGTGCAAAACTGGCTCATCTTCCACTAGCTCTTGCTCTATCCCACAGCTGAATCATCTAAAGACATATGAGCAGCCCCGCATATTGCTGCCACTTCTCCTCTGAATGAAAAAAATGAGATTCAAATTTTAAACGTCTTTTCACCTATGCCATTCCAAGCAAAAAATTTAAAAGCATGCACAAATTTAGTCAAAGACTTGAGTCCATTGACATCCAGGATCAAGACTCAAGTTCAAAGTTGATTTAAGAAATGCTAACACATTTACTCAGTAAGGACTTGAAGTTCCCAACAACAGTAAACTCTCTTGCACAACCTTTTCTTGCACAAAGAAGGTAGAAAACACACAAAAAAGGAAATGTGGTCATATTAGTTAAAGCCCATCACTTTGTTTGGATTCTCTTCAGGTTTTGGAGGAAAAGATTCAGAATCAGATCAGATTTGCTCTGAGCCACTTTCCCTGTCTTACTGAACACATAACAAAAAGACAGTGTTCTTAAATCAACCATTGCTTTATCTTTGTTTTCAGTAAGCTGTGACAATCAAAACACCATCCTCTTCTAAAGACTGCTGCTCTGATAGCAACCTCTGTCACTCTCATAAACCTTAATATCTGCAGCATCATACTTTACTTTTAAGGTTTCTTAGTGAAGACAGTTTGGCAGTCATTCTCCTTTTCTTGCCAGAAACCCTATATCATCCTAGACTGTAGTGTGAAATACATGAATCACTGCAAATTAAGGTAAAATTACACTTTGTGCTAGAGTTACAGGCTCAGAGAAAAGGGATCTGTCCTGTCTTAAAGAATGTGCATCAAGTAACAAAAACATGTGCAATTTAACTTTATTGGCAGAAAATGAAGAGCAGGCTTCCAGACTGAAATAGCTTGTACACAACTAGCTTATCCTACCAACCGAAAAGGGGTTCTTGGGGTAGAGCTGGCAGCATGCTTAAATGGAGCACAGCATTCCAGGATAAAGAGTGTAACAGGTATGTGCATGGGAACCTGTGAGTAGAAGAAAAGCCTGTAAGGGAAATAATGTCATATGTAGAAATTGTTCCATAACCACTCTGAACTCTTGTCTTCACCAAGGCTGAATTTTAATTTCCTGGATGATACCATTTACTTCACACTTTCAAAAGAGTCCTCCAACTACCATCTAAAGCATTTAATTCTTGCTTGGGATCTTTATTGTGAATTTTTTTATTATGAAGTCCTGTACTGAAACAACTATCTCTAAAATAAAGGATACTGTTTCAACTCAAAACAGGGCTCTTTTTTTCATAGAAGTCCCATTTAAATTGCTTCACTATCTCTCAGTAATCAAATATGAGATGTAACAGAACAGCAACATAATTTGCTGTGAGAGTAAAATTTAGCAGAATCAATCAACAATAAGATGAAAGTAGGAGCTCATGAGCGCCATGGGTCCATTATAATTATTATTATTAATTAAAGTATTCCAGACACACATTAATTTTCTTTGCTCGCTACTATTATTGTTTGACTTGCCTTGAAATGGGAACTATGAGCACTTTGAAAAATGTGTTGAAAGACTCTCTTGTTTCACAACAGATTGAGTGGTTACTTCTCCATCCTCTGCCAAAATGCACTTTAGTAACATATCACAGCTATACTCCATGACTCACCACAGATATCCTCTGCCTCTTAAAGCAATAGAAAACTAGGAAAATATTTTCTCTATACCTCCCATCAATGAAAGCACAGAAATCTCACTGAAGGTTTAAAGAGATCTAAAGAACTGGCCATGTACTGGATCTTGAATTTGAAAAGCATTTTCAAAAGTGATGTTATTTTAAAATTAACAATCTTTATTAGTGTCTCCAAAGAGAAAATTACTGTCATTGTGCTCCCCAAATACAGACCAAATTAAAAAATACTAAACAGAAGTCAGATAAAATAAAATACAAACTTCTTTACTGAGCTCAATGCAAGATTTCTGAACTGAATTCAAATTTCAACTATTTTATAGAAGCATTTTTACCGTTTCTTACTCTGCCTGTATCTGGTGAAAAAAGATTCTAAATACCACAATAAGGGTGGCTTTACCTGGTGTGACTGGGTTTTCCAAGGCAATTTACAGCTTCAGGAAATCAATTACATTGAAAGAAATATCTAGATAATCTGATGATCACCTGAGCATCAAAAAAAGTTACTCACAACTGGTCTGATCTTGTAGATGCCTGAGAAGACTGGCTTGAAAGTTATACTGCCTATTTAACTAATTTTTTTACAGTTAAGTAGTACTATGCACACACAAACAGTTATCCTGGAAGCATAAACAAGATCTTAGACCATCACTGACAGCTGATCTTCAGCCTCCTTGGGAGATGGAGGGCAAAAAACCTGGAATCAACAGAGTCTCTCAGGAACATTCCTCCCTAAAGGAAACTAAAAATACACTGATGAATGGGGAAAAAATTATTCTGTATAAGAGACCTCACAAAAAGACAATTACTTTTTCAGCCAATTGCTGCTACCATAGAGTCAAAAAAAGCTGCTGGATGAAGGAAAGTGTTATGAAATTACTCCTATTTTTCCTCTCAAACCAAATGCAGAAGGTAATTGTCTGCTGCATTGCCAAAGACTTTATTCATACATTCTTTCAAACTTTAATCCTCCTCCTGGAATTTTTCAATATATACAAAAGGACCTTTAAAGTGAAAAATCAGTATCACACGATGAATTAGGACAACCGCAGAAGACGTAAACAGCACCTTCTTCCAAGTAACTCTGCAAACCCTATGTCTGGGTGAAGCAAAACCTCCTAATCCACATTCAAGACAATAGGAAAACAGAAGAAAAGTTGCATTCACTAACGCCTCACTTCTCCAACAAGACAGTAATTGTCAGAAACCCTGAAAAATTACGAAGCTTTTTTTTTTTTCCTGATGACTTGGAAGGCAAAGAAAAAGTATATGAATGTTATTTTGACTTCATTTTGTTGCCAGAACTTGGATATTGTAATACCGGGACGTCACACAGACAACCTGACAGAACAGTACTGACAGGCTGTTAATCGCTGACAAAGTTACAGCACTAATAACTTTTCAATTATAACAATATTGTCATAGTTTGAGGGGCCACTCTCCATTCCCCAGGTGCATACTGTAAAGAATACTAATGAAATGTTGTGAGTAGAGATCAGGCAGTTGCTTCTGCTCCCATCAAGGACAGAAATCTCCACTGACTTCAATGTAAACAGAATAAGGCCCTTCATGTGTGCATTAAAGGCGACACTTCTGTCTCAATCTTTTCTGAATTCATGCTTTTGATGCCACAAAGGAGATAAGACAATCTGATAAAAGTAATAGATGACAACATATTATTATCTATACTATCTCCATTATAAGATAAAAAAACTCTGTAGTGTCTGTATGTATTACCATAAGCTACAGTGAAAGTTGACCTGGTTTCTAGAGGACAGGTTTTTACGTACAAATGCTACAGCAATTTTAGATGACATACTTTTCTACAACATTTCTCATGCCACTAAAGATTAGATACGTCTGCAAAATACAATATAAATACAGCACCAGAATTGTATCTTATCCCTTGGCCACTCGCTACAAAGTAAATGTTTCAGTATCGTTTTCTATATAAATATGAATCAGTAAGACTTTTCCTCATAATTTTTTTAAAAGACAGACATTATTATTATTATTGCCATTGTCACTAATTACAAGAATTACTACTTTTTAATTGCATGTTTTCTTTCCTCCCTCTCAAGAGGCTCCACCACTGAAAGCCTTTACAATATAGATTAAAAGCAATGGCATTTTGAGTTAGATTTCTTTAGCTTTGGAAGCCAATACTCATAGCACCAGGGTGAAACACAGCAAAAAATCCAGAGAAGGAAGCACAACCTCCCCAGCAGGAAGTACCAGGAGTACCCCTGTTCAGCAGGTCACAAATCCATAGGGAGCAACAGAAGGGTGGGTCTTGCACACCCAGCAGCCCTTCATGGAGAGGAGATGTAGGCGGTTCTCATTCAGAGAGCACCCCAGGAAACACATGGGGTAAGCCTAGTACTATCAGGTGACACTGTTTTCAAGGCTCAGAACACACTGTACTGAATTACAATTTAATACATTAGGAACTACACTGAAGTAGTACTGTAAGACCTCAGCTAGGCATGTGTGATGCACTCTGGAGAGACTAAACTCCATAGGGAAGCACTTACAAGAGGTGAGAAAGAATTTTGTTGACTCTACAAACAAGGAATCAAGTCAGAAAGGACTTGGGCAGAAAGCTGCTGGATGATTACCCTCTGTGAAGGAATCCCAGACCAACTGGATCCCAAAATAACACTTCTCCTTGCCAAACACCTCCTAGTCTCCGGCCTGCTTCAATTACTGGAACACACACCATAATACTCAACAGTGCTGGCGTTATCAAAGTTATTTTTCCTGAAACTGAGACCATCGTGAATTCAACACATAACTTTAGGGAAAGACAGTTAGTGGAAAAAGGTAAGAGAAAAAAATGCAAAGATGCCTTTGATTCCTCCTCTTTTTGCATGAGGCAGATTCTCAGCTAATGCATAGCTTCATTTTGCCATTCATACCTATTAAGCTCTGATAGTCTGTCAACTGGTGTGTTTAACAGCAGGGATAAGAATAAACCTGTAGACCGAGCTGTAGTACTTTCCAGACCCACACAAACACATAATGTGGTGAAAGGTCAGAAAGCTGCCCACATTTCTACCCTTTGCCCAACCCCATACCACTACCTCCATCTACCCGTGAGATGAAGATTTGTTCCAGTCACCAAGTTAGTTGTCAGGCTTAATGACTGAGTCTTTGCACAAAACCTCAGTTAAATCTAAAAGTGCACAGACGAATTCTGACCTCTGGTGAGAAAAGAGAATGCATATTTATTTGTACCCTTTTTAGCTTTTACTGGTTTCCCACCAAATCTCTTAATACTTTTTCTGACTTACTCCAAAATTTCAACTTTTGAATAACTACATTTGCAGCTCTGCTAATTTTGCTGCTCTGGGAACACAGCAAAATCTGGCTGCCACAACTGTGGTTCTTTTGTGTTCAAAACTGCATCACTTATGTATTTAAAAATACATATGATATTTATAAAGCCTACTCAAAACATTACCAAATTGTCCCATTTTCATGTTTTCATGACAATTTATATGTTTTCCATATGGGCAAGTGCTGACAATATGATACAAGCTTAATGGAACAAATTGTGGTTTCTCTTTATTGTCTTGGCATCACAAATCTACACTTGCATAAAAATAACTCTCTCTCCACTATTTTCCAGGGATGATTTTTCATTAACGCAATATTAAGTGCTACGCTCTCTCTCATTTTATTTAAAAATGTGCCAGAAATGTTCACTGCTCACCTCACCACTGTATCTGGGAGCATTACAAATCTATTGAAAAAAGCAGCTGGTATCTAGACAGTGCAGAATTTTTCAGATGAGTTTTCTATAACCTACCATGAGCTCCACAAAAGACTGAGGTTTGGGAGGGGAGGGGAAAGATGCCTCACTCTTCCTTCTATCCACAGGCAGACAGAATTCATCCCTTCTGCTTCTATTTTCTCCCTCCAACTTTCCAGAAGCAGGAAGAGTAAATGCCTACAAGCATTAGGAGAAGACTGTGCTAAAAGACTAAGGCTGAAAAAGCTGACAGTAAATTATTTCCTTAAAAGTTCTCAAAGACTCCAATGCGGCACTGAAAAGAGCTATTATTCTTATACAGCAACAGCATACATACTTCAGCCATCTCCATCCAGTCCCTGTTGCCTCCCTCTCTCTACCTTACTGCAGAGCTGTCCTTTCCTTCTACTTTTCTCCTCCTCCAATTACTGCAGTCCTAATGTAGAGAAAGCTTTCCCTGACCTGAAGCTCCTCGGTAGGCAGTCAGATGAGCTAGCTTTCACTTCATTTAATCTAGCTCCTACACACGCTTCACAACATGACAGACATGTCAAATGAGCCATCCGCCAGGCCACTGACAGCAGTTTCTGGGGCATAAGAGAGGCAGCTGATGGAGAGGAGATTGTTGGAGGGAGTCAGGAAGACAGGAAGCCATAGGTAATATCACAAGTGCCCTGCTGAAAACTGACAGCTTAATGGGTATGATACTGCCACTTACTTTACTTAGCTCAAGTCTTGGTCTTGAATAATATACTTACTACTGAGAAGTTAAAGTGGAAAATAGATTTTGCCAGAGTTAATAACAAAGGCTAATGTAACAGAAGTTGTGGGTAATAGGCACCACCTCAGTCACAGTCCAAAATATTTTACTTCCTAAGCACTGAACATTGATGAAAGTTGCTGTGCTAACGGAACAAAACCAAGTTAATTCATCCACAGAAAAAGCAGCTAGTAGCATACACAAACCTTCTCTTGGACAGCCTCTCTCTAGGATAGGCACCGGGCAATCTGTTTAAGCAGCAGCCTTAAAAGATAGCTGACTCAGACATTCTCTGAACAAGCTTCCTATTAACTAACTAGAGATATTCAGCCACCAGCTGGTGCTTCCTCCTACAAGGCGAAGAAAGCAGCACTTCCACCAACTGTTCTCTTTTGAGGTGACTCACCTCAGTGACACTACTGTCCCTAGACATGCATACACTTCCATCTGTAACCTCCAGGTCTGCAGTGAGCACTAGGAAAGAACATGGGTTGTCACCTCCTTTTTTAGCAAGACTTATTTTTTATCAGTTATGTGGAAAATGCACTTCAAGACACAACAAACTGACATTTCCATGATTGTAAATAGGAATGCAGCTTCACAGATGTTTCCATCGTTGGCATTTGGCAACTTACTCTATCTCTCCTGACTTACATTTTCTTCACTCATTATCTTCATTTTCCTCATTTCATTACATCCCATTTAAAAGAGCTTGTGGCTGAGGTCTAAGAAAGTTTGAGTAATAATTACTTTCACCTTCTTCTTTAGCAGGTTTTTAAAGCATAGATCTCTCAATGGCATTCATAAGATGACCATTAACAGCAAACAAAATGATCTTCAGAGTAATAGAATCTAATAACGACTTCTCTTGCTTTACTCCTGGATTGTTTTCATATTAAGTACAGTATACATATATAGTTTAATTGGGACAAATTTTCTGCTTGTTTATGATCTCATCCTTCACAAAACTACAACACTAGAGGTGTTGAATAAGCTATAAATCAATCTGATGTCCATGCATGGTGTTGAATCTCTCTCAGCAATTAAGCAGAGTTTTGGAAAAGCTCTTGATCCAAAAGTTCACATGATGAAAATTTTGGCACAGACCTGAATATTCTCTATTAAGATGCACTACACAGAGTAGTAAGCTATATTCTGCAGTGGTTCATTTATCACCTAAGCAGAGTCTTGATTAAACACCTGTCTGTTCCCCTTATGTGTCAATTGCTTGTATTTCAAGCAACTGATTGCTCAGTAACAGGGAGAAAGTTTGCAGACAGGAAACTGCTGAGTCTGTTCTGTGAAATATAACAGAATTACTGAAATTAGGTAAACTTCCTGGAAGCTGTTCAGTGGAATCCACTGTAATCACCACCTATAGCCTTAAGTCTTAAAACTTAACAAAATTGCTCATTTGTTCAAACAGCAAGTTGTCATTAGGCTATGGGTGATTCTCATTTTCTCATGTAGCATCAAAATCTACACAGTTTGATCTTGAGCTTTCATTTTAGTTCTTCATGATCAAAATGATTTAACAGTCACCAGAATCATTAGTCACATAATAATTTTAAAAACTGTGTTGCAATAAGATGAAATGGTACAGAATATTGACCACTGTGCAAACACTGTCCTAAAGGATTTTAGTGCCTGGATGGACAAACAAGATTTTTCCTTTATAAGGAAATCAAGTAGTCTACAGGGAACATGAGAATAGGTATTTTTGCTATTCCTCCAGGCTGAATTAATAGTACTAACACTTCCTAAACCTATGAATTACAGTGAATGCAATTCCTCACTTTTCACAAGCCATTTGAAAATGAAGTTTTCCACATTATTAATCATATATTTAATCAATTTCAGGTGCATCATAAGCTTCAAATGTTCTTTCTCTTCTTGCACTTCTCTGCATTTCACCCTTAAAACCTGTTCTGCAGTTAAAACATCCATGCCAAAAAGTACTAGTATATACAGTCACTAATTTTATGTGCCATTTGCTAAACATTTTATAAAATAGAACCACAGCACACGTATTAAAATACCCAGACAATATACAGATTTTAAGGAATGATAATAGATTGTGGTCACATCACTTTAATTCTTACAGAAATTAAACAGTTTTCTCTACTGGACAGAAGGGTTTGGCCAGCCTTGGTAATGGAAAATAAGCCAGAAGAAAATGTCAGTTTTTTAAAAATTCCATACAGATTCCATACATCTAAGATGCAAAGAGGGCACTACATTTAGTACATGATCTGGAATTTAAACCATTCCCTTCTGACTATTTTCTTTCAACAGATGTATTTGAAGTGTACAAACACTGCAAGTCTAGGCTCCTTTTTACATAAATTTGATTTTTCTACCTTAATTATTGTTTATATTGTACATCATTTAGGTGTGATTATGTTATATTTAAGTATTCCTAAATTAATTCATATTAATCTAGTTACCTAAATTACAGCTGAAAAATTATTTTAATGTGACATCCTGTTAATTTGTTCCTTTGGTACTTCAGCTCTGCATTCCTGGGGCAATACAACTGTATCTCATCTGATGCAAGAGTTTCAAAGCTTAAAAATAGTATAAAAACTTGAGATCGTAGGAATCGCCATACATGATCAGAGTCACAGGCCATTTAGTCAAACATCCTATCTCCTGCAGGGAAGATGCTCCAGGGGAAGGTGGAAGAAACCCAGCAGCAGGCAATAACAAAATATAACTTGCAATGCAGTTATTTGACACAAACAATGAAAACAGTGATTTTAAGGACAGCTACCATAACAACACAGATGAAAAAACGACAGTAAGTAACCATTTTAAAGAACACCAAGATGTTTCTTTTATGTAAGTTTTCATTCCAGTGATTCTTGATACACCTCTGATATTCCAGCATGGGCTACAACTAAAATTACTTTTCAGGACACAGCTATGGGCAAGAGAAATATGTGCATTTATTCTATATAGTGCTGTTTTAAAAGTGTTCTCCAAGCGGCCCACAAATTTTTATTCAGGGAAAATACCTGCTTTTCTTATGCTATCTTAAATCAGTAGTAAATCTAATTGTACTGCCTTTGGTTTAGAAGGGCATAATGGAAAGCAGAATTCAGCCATTATGCACCTTAGGACATACCTACGCAGTATGTGAACCATACAGAGGCTTATGATCAACAACTGAATTACAGCAATTCAAGGGCCTGTGTACAGAGAAAGCCCTGACAAAATCACAGCTTCCCTTAAAAACACAAAAACCACAATCAAAATCACACACTTCCCTTACCCTAAGTGGAGTATTCCACTAGGGCTGAAGACTCTGATTTTTTTCCCCCTCTCTAGAGAAGACTTCAATCCACACAAAAACACCTTGGTTCCCCTTCACCAAAAACTTTCACAATAGCCCTCTTTTACATCTTCCATGAGAAGACTCCACATAAATGAAGCTACTTACTGAAGGAGGTTTGAAATGAGCTTCCACAAAAAGCACAGCTCTTTTGCAATAAAACCTGCATCAAATTTTACAGAAAAGGGGAAGATCTCCTTGAAGCGTGGCAGCTTCAAGCAGTGACAAGACAGTAACTCCATAATGGAACTTTGCTTTTTAATATTTTTTTCTTTACATAGTAACAAGAAATTCAACTTTGAGATTTTTCAGAAAACTATGTTAGGAATGTCACATAACTCAGCCCAGAATCTCCAAATCTTTTTAGCTCTACACCTTTTGTGTATACTTTACAATACAGTCTAATTACATAATCACTTATTTGTCAATATCGTATTTTTCTCCCACAAAGTCAGAGACAGATGTAATATCATCCAATATTTTTCATTGCCATAATGGCCCAGTATGTCTTCACTGACAGACTTTTATGTGATTAAATTCTCATCTCTCTTCAGTAAATATTTTATTATTTTAGTCAGCAGTCATATACTATAGACCTTTTTTTTAACCAGCAGCAATGCTGCCTTAAGTTCAATTTTGAAATGAGATTTTATTCTGAAGCTAACTGAGCTGCATGCACAGGTATCCTACAAACCCCACAGTGTTCTTAAGCTTGTCAATGTTATCTGACAAGTAGCCAAACTATGGACCAACAGTGGCCAACCCACGATCAACAAACAACAGTGGGGTTTAGCTGAGAAAAATATATATTTCTAGAATGTTTTCTCAATTCTTGGAAAACAAAAAATACATGAAGAATGGAGCCTTGTTCTGTCCTAAAATGTTAATTAAATATAACTACCCAGATCATTAGCCAGGCTTGAAATATGGAGGATCACACCTACAGTGTAGAATAAACCTGTGAAGTAAACCAGCTGTGACTTACAGAATTACTCACTAGCCAGTACTCAGGTGTTTGTGGATCAGCAAATCCATGCTTTGCCTCTGACCAGGAGAACGCAACACAGACCAGTGGTTACAGACTGCAGTAGTCATGAATGCAGATTTGGCTCATACACATTGAAAAGCTGAGACAGATAACTGATTTGCCAGAGCTCTCTGGCATATACAAAGTGTTCAACAGCATAAAATGCAACATTATCTGAAGTGATATGATAATTGTACTTCAGAAATAGTAGCTGACAATGTAGTCAAGAGTTGCCTCTTAAAGGGATTTTAGAAGTGTGACATTTCTTACCTTTTGAATACTTAACCTTACTCTTGCTACATGCTTTTACCATCAAGACTGTTGAAGGAGTGTGCAGAAAAAAATGGAGTAGGAAAGAGCAGCACTGAAAACAATACTGTCTAGTAAGAAACTAATTAAAGAAAGCTGTACAATATTGATTGTAATATATGTATTATTTTGCCATCTCCAGAAAATAAACTCAGAATATACAATAATAAATATAATATTCTTATAAGTGGAATGTTATTTATAGCGTAGGTGGGCAAAGACTAATAAACCAGAGCTCTTCCATATTGGTAAAGGATAATTTAAGGAAGGCAATCTTCTCCCCCCTACATCGTTCTTGTAGGAATGAATAACAACTGATTTCCCTTTACAGTATCTTGTCTCACCCTTCTTTGAGAAGTAGGGTGTTTGAGCTGCCAGCCAGGCCAGATAATTTGCTAGTTACAATACCCATCAGCATAGCCAAAATTGACTCAAATTTCTCTTGTAAAAACATTCCATTTCCTGTTTTAAAAGGCATATTAATACATGTACAGTATTTCTGTGGCTTAGACTCAGAACATACTCACTAGGCTTAAATTGTTCTTATGGCTCCTTTCCTCACTAGGAAAGTTACTGCTTTGGCTGTATTTTGCTTATGGAGTCATCCCATTTCTGCCTGATAGAGATGAAAAAAACCCCAAATCTCCTGGGGAAATGCACTCCTAACGTAGAGGCAAAAGAAAGGGCATGTTCACTGAGATCAGGTTCAGGTCTGAAATGGGGAAAGTCACTTTAAGATAAATAATAAAAAAATCTGTTTTGACATACAGTCTTCTTTTGTACATAAGACAAGTAACTTTGAGAAACTGTTTCACTGTACCACATATAGGGCCCTGTAGGGCTTTTTCAGATGAAAGGAAAAGATAGTAGTGTGATCTGCACAGGTGTCAACAAGAGTCTAATCAGACAACATTGGGACTGCAGAAGGTAGGCACCTAACTACAGAACCATTACTACAAATGATGACAAATAGATGGAAAGAGCTTGGTTTAATGGTCAGACCTTAAAGTGAACTTGTAAGATCTATACGCAATAAAAAGCCTTTAATGCTTGTGCAGTGAAGAAGTTGATAAGAGAATCAGTGATATACAAGGGAATATGGAATACCACAGTGCTCTTATAGTATTGGTATTTCTAACAGGAACACTATCTTAATGACTTCTTTGTAGATGTTTTATAATGTAATCAATCTTTGGAACATGTGTGTGTGTGTGACATCTACAGTGTCATCCCTAAAAACAGGTTTAATCAGACACGTAGGCTGTAAAGACTGATGGAGCTTTGACATCTCTCACCTTTACAAGGCTTTCTGTGACCCTGAGCACCTCAGGTTTTTTTATAAATCTGATCTGTCTACTGGAACACATGGACCAATTCCTACATGGAAGAACACACATATGTATGAACCGCAACTGCAGTTTCTTGTAAAAAAAACATTTACTTAATCTCTTTCTAAATAACTCCAGTTCTGAAATACAGAATACATGGGTACTTTAGACTAACAAACCCTTCTTTATCACTTCTAGAAAAACTCTATTTCCAAATAGAGAGGAATATTTCCAGAAAAAAATCATTCAGAAAATAGAAACCAAATCTTTGGAGCCCCACACACTTCAGAACATGGGTATCCTTAAAGCAATAAAACTTAATCTCCTGGATCTGTAAAAACAAGCATATTGCCTTAATAAATATTTTCAATTGTGTGCCATGCAAAGAGTCTGTGGGCAGGCTCTTGATCCTTTACACCAAGGAAACATAACAGGCAACTCTAGGGAAACATACCAGTGCTGGACACACAGTGGGAAGTGCTCAGAAGTCCAGTGCAGATTGTAAAAGGTGTCTAAAGGAAATTGTTCAATTTATTACCTCTTACTTAAAAAAACAGTATAAATCTTTACTCAGTGTCTGGGAACCAGAAAGCATATGTGTAGGTAAAGCAGAAGGTTGAATGTTCCTCAGCTGGCAGAACTTACCCACCCTCTTCACTGAAATACAAAAGCACGAATTTGACACCCCCCAAAGTTGTAACTAATCTTAGCATAAATTCCTTCAGTACCTGAGACATCACTAGATAGAACACTTGCGTAATAGTTCTAAAATGCTAGTACTATAGATGGATTTTCTGTTAATATTAAACGTGAATATGACTACAGCGATTGGCTTGAACTATGCCCCTCTAACACTATTCTTACAGATTCAACCATAAATAGCAACATAGATATTTTTCCCCCCAGGGAGTAGAGGGGTAAAGGATCAAAATTTCAAAAAAAATTATCAATGGCATGAGAAGACCAACTCAAGACATCATAAAGATGCTTAACTGCCTTTGAAAACCTAGAGCGGGCACCAAAACCCTCCCTACTCTCAAAAAAATACCTTGTGTTCTGAAATGGCAAAGTAACAAGTTGGTGGCAGTCATACCATGAGAACAACATGAAGGAAAATAATAAAAGGTATTTAAGTGACTAAGCGCAGTAGATCTGTAACACAGAATGAAAAGGGCACAGTCCCATTGCTATTGATAGGCATTGACCGGTTTTGCCTATGTCTTTTAATGGGGACAGGCACAAGGTATCTTGAGCTGTTCTAATGAGAGAAGGTCGCACTACCCACCACTGACCCAGAATGTAAGAAGGGTTGTCTTTGGGCATTCAAAGGTGCACAAAAAAGCTTGCTACTGCTCCTTCATACACAGCTTCTTGCAATGAAGTTAAAATGTGGCATTTTATACAAGCCATGTTACAAGGTAATTTCTCCTAAAAAATAAACTCATAAAAATGCTGTTAAAAAAATGCCTGATCTATGTTTTCAGCCCACACAGATATTAAACCTAGTTTCCTAGACCCTGAAAAGCTAATTATGCATTCAATTAGAGTTTCTTAATAAAGATTAAAACTCTGAAGTCTATTACAGGCCCATATTTAATTCAACTGCCATTTTATCCATGCCATGAAAGTGTGAGTGGTAACAATGAATATAAATTATAATACATGCCATAGAGTGAACGCTATTTGTCCAAGTACGTTACTATAAAGAATTAAATTTTGCTATCGGTTCCATAATCTAGTTAAAATTGGTATTCTTTATTTGGTCTTTCAATGTAGTCCAATTTCCTACTTTGAAAAACAAATTCTAGGGAATAAAGAAAAGAGATTAATTTATCATTAAGACTCTGCTTAATTGAAGTCAATTCCGAACAAACTTGAATTCAATTTCTACTCATTAAATTGAATGTGCTCTGCGTTTCTCTCTGCATTGCTTTGAGCAAGCAGCTGAGAACAAGGGACTAACATCAAAATTATTAAATTGAGGAGATTTTATTTGGTCTTCACATGCCAGAGCCGCTTTGATGAGGAGCTGTTTTGGCACTGAAAGGAAACGAGAGCAGCTGGAGGAAAAATCAAATGAAACTAAGCCTCGGAAAATTGAAGAAAACGCAAGCTTAATAATATTTAATAATTAAATTTCCACAAACAATAGCGGCAAATGAAGTAATCTGCAAAGTCTGTGAACTCATTTGCATAATTGATGCCGGTCCCCTGTAAATGAATAATGAAGATAATAAAAGATGTTGCTAAAAATGGGCACAATAACAGCAAATTTCATCAAGCCGCGCGCTCTGATTAATCTGCTCTTGCAAATCAGCAGCGAGAGGGGGACGCGTGATTACCCGCGCGGCGGCCGGCAGCAGGCGGCAGCCTGCCCTTTCCCGCCGCCCGGCACCGGGCGGGCCCCGGCCCCAGCGGCGGGGGCCCCGCAGCGCCACGGCGCCGCCTCCAGCGCCCCGGGGCCGCGGCAGGGCGCGGGGCGCTCCGCAGCCGCGCAGCCAAGGCGGGCCGCTGCGCCTCTCCGCCGCCGCAGCAGGGCAGGCCTGCGGGCCCGCCGGCGAGTGCTGGGCGCGGGGCGAGGCGCAGCGCCCTAGGGCCCGCGGCCGGTGCAGGGAGCGCCATGCTCTGCCCCTCCGGGTGGGCCGGTGCACAGCGCTGCCCATCAGGTGTCCTGAACCGAGCACCGTCCGTGTCCTGCTCGGCGACCCTGCCGCCAGCCCGAGCACTCTCCCAGAAAACGCTCTGCCAGACTGTCCGCGTAAGGGGACGCGGTCCCCATGTGTCACTGTCAGGGCCTTCGGAGCCGGAGAAGGTCTGGCTGGGGCAGCTGTGCACCGAGGGCTTCTGCTCTGCCTGCCCGGCCCACCACCGCTCGGCTAGGGGTAACAAGGCAGCTGGCCACACGGTAACCACCGGACCGTCGGGCTGACGGAGCCCCTCGTGGCTCTGCGGGGCTCAGACGGAATGTGGCCCGGCCCGCCACCAGTCAGCCTCAGCTCCACACCGGGGCAGAGCAAGCGCCACACGAATGAACTGCTGGCCAGGTTATAATCCAGCTCAAATGCTGGTAGCCGTAAAATAATACTTTCAGACATAATACTCACTTTACCCAGATTTAGCTACTCCCACAAGGATCCAACTCTGCAGATGTCACTGGCAATAATTAGTGCTTTCCACAGGACTGGGATTTTTCAGATTGCAAGAAACAATATGAGAAACCAGTGATGCTGCTTTCTGAAGCCGATGCGTAGGCTGGCAGTAGACATTATGTGTTCAAAATGGGATATTATTCCAAAAAGTAGTACCTTTTTATAATACAGCCACTACAATGTTTTTAAACATCTAGAAATAATCATTTAGGAAGAAATTACTTCATTGGGATTACTCATAGGAATATGTATAGGATAAGCCCCAAACTGTTATTCTGTAGATATAATTTAACATGCATGTACTCTGTTGCCTTGAACAAGCAATCTCTCAGACTAGTGGATGATTGCAGTGAATGGCAAGTTTTCACTGCATGTAATGATTAAGTGTTATATAGCCAAAGCACAAGATACCCTCTATTTTAATTGTGTTATTTTGCTCAAATTCTGGATCCACTTTAAAACCTACAATTGCTTGAAGTAAAGGACATGTATCTTATTACAGAATGGAAACTTTGGTATTAGGCACACCAAAGAGAAGCCTTTTATATCAATCTAGTGAAAAAAAAACACAAACATAATTTTCTCCTCTTTATGGTCATTTGCAAGCTGCAGTTCCATCTATTTAATTTGGTTGAGCTTTAACTCATAAACTACCACCTCACTCCTTTAAACATAAAGAACACCAGTCTGCCCTTCATGGCAAATAGATCCCTTTCATCTTTCCTTTTGCACTGACACTAAACAAGTGTTAAAATTTGGTTATTAAATCTATGTACAGAACTATATAAACATGCAGTACAGCTTGATATAATTCATACAGACATATCATAGGCAAACCGCATTCAGTACATACAAAAGCAGTTAAGCCATTCAACCTAGAATGAGCATTTTCTTCACAATCTTGACAAGAAGGGCAACAACCAAGCTTACGATACCCACAGACCTGGATGGCAAGAAAGAAGGTTTAATTGTTTTATTAGGCATGTAGATAATTGTTTTATTACTGAAATAGGAACAGATTCCACTATATAAAATACTAGTCCATATTGTGCAGCTATGAGGATAGCTTTTAATATTTAAAAAAAAAAAAATTATACTAATACTCGAGGAATAATTCAGTTCCCAGCATAAGTCAATAAGTCAGGGCAGCCTTTGAACTGCTACAAATTCAGCAACTTTGTCATTGAACCTAAGGATCCTCCTTTTGACAGTGGATCACTGAAGCACAACCTCCACTGGCCGTAAGTACAAAACAGCCAAGAGCCCAAGGGAGTAAAGAGTCACATAAACCAGTTGTACATCAACCAAGATTTGTCCCGCTAAACAGTACAAAGACCATGGAACAGGGCTAAGGATCCTCAGTCCAATGGGTTTGTAAACTTAGGAGTCAAAGATGCCATTAATAAGGGAGAGTACATTTTTATTTAAAAAAAAAGTATGGATGGAAATTTGGATTTGATTTCTGATGGAAGTAATATATTTGGGGTGAAAGCTAGCTATTATAATGAGTTTAAAGCAGACCTTATGGTCACTTACAACTTGACTTGCATTCAGACTTGAGTCAAAGCGCCAGATGAAAGAGTTCCAGTTGAGCTTTTTTCTCATCTTGATGAAATTCTCAGTCAACAAAAGGACATAATGAGTGCTAAGTAAGATGCGAAATAATGAAAGGAGCACAACGACTAGAAGACAAAGATGAGTGTGCCATTTGCAGAATATGCACTGATAAATTCAAAATGGAAATCAAGGAAAGAATAAGAGTTGCACTCTGAAGGATGTTACAGTTGAGGTTTAGAACTAGAATTTATTATGATTGCCCTGAGTAATATTTAAGAAAAGAAGGAAAGAGGCCAAGGCACCTAGAGTCAACACCAAATGCTCAAAGCATTCACACAGGATATGGGATAATGACAAAGGAGGACTTAAATGTGTGTCCTAGACACAAGACAAAAGTGTATTTCCATCCGTGTTCTAACCTAGTTAGATTCATTTAAGAGCTGAGGTTTCAGCTCTGAATAGGCATTCTTATGCCAAAAGCATATCCCAAAGATCAGTGGTGACTCTGAAAGGGAGTCTGAGAATCTTTTGCACAGTGAACAGTGCTGATACTTGAATCTGCATTTCCCAGGACAGAAACCTCTGTGGCTGGCACAAGCCTCCATCCTTTCTACCACACTCCAGCCTAGAAATTATTTTCCCACAGAAAAATATTTGAAACTGGCATATTCAATACTTTCTCATCAATGATCAACATTTTCTAATAAAATATGTTCTCAAATAGCTCTACTGTACAATTAGGTTACAATGTGGAATTAAATGGGAATTAACCATAGTTTCACAATAAAATATCTGGGCAAAAACAGTAACTCCACTGAACAAAGCTAGTACAATTCTGCTTTGCACAGAATCCAGACATGTATCCCTTGTCATAATCATGGAAAGATGGGAAACTGAAGTCAAAAGGAAAGGTTTTTAAATATTTCATGGTTTGATCCAAGAGTCATACAGAGGATTACCTGGAATTCTTAATAGCTGAATATTTACAATTTGATATAAGGCTATAACTTGGCATGTAAGGACTCAACCTGGAATGTAATTCATTTTTTTTTTTAGATCAGTTTGGGGAAAAGTTTAGGTCAGTCATTTTTACCTTCAGCAATTGCAATAAAAAATGAAGTTTGATGGCTTGCTTATATATATATTTTTTTCTTATGCTTATATAGCAAAACTCCGATATTAAAAAAACACGTTTCCTAGTAGTTTAACCATAGTACTACATGCTAGTGATTCAAATATCACCCACTGCACAATTTCTGTCACACAGCCACAGCTGAAGAATTTGTACGTATGTCATCACATTGACAATACTCAGCATAATTAGTTTGGGGGTTGTTTTCATTGTTTTTTAAAAAATATTTCCAATTATTTTGACTAATGCATTTCTCAAATTTTATAAAACCCTAAAACTTAGGGGTTTAGCATATTTTTCAAAAAAAGGTGACACAAAAAATTGATACCATGTGAACCTTCAAGCTGGAAGAGCACTAGTGTGAGCTTCTGAAGGAAAAGCAGACAGCCATGCCAATTTGCATGAAAAAAAGGTCAAATGAATTAGTGAATTAAAGGCAAGATTCTCTCCATTCTGTCTTTCCTCACTGCCAGACAGACCTCTCTTGCAGCCAAGGCCCAAAGGTGCGATGCAAGGTGTGACAGATTCAGAATTACTTCTGTACCCTCCATATCTTGATTCATTCTTTTGTGTAAAGTACATTCAGCAGTAAAAGTAAGTGTCAATGTGCATGAAACAAGAGTGTATTGGGGGCTAAATGCAGTGATGTTCCTTCTAATGTGGAAAAACATAGTTTGAAAACTATGCTAACAGGCTTCAACAATGCCCTTTACAATCAGAGCAAATGGAGAAGTTCAGCGGGACAGCAGTCACAGATTTTAAAAATCAGAAAGCAGATGTTTGATTGATTTAAGAAATGGCACTAACAGTTTTCAGATTATATATTCATATAAAACTGATTTTATTTTGAAGAATCATCTTTTATTTCCTACTCTTTTTGAGCTCTATCATTTTATACTCTGTTAGAAGTCATTATCAAAAAATCTTTGTCTGATAGTAGGCTGGGAATAATTAGATTTAGCCCAGTCCAGTCCAGTCCAATGACTGGTGCACTGACTCATGACCTGACCTTTGTTAGCTAATTAATTAAAAGGACCCTGTATCAGATGCAAGTGTTTTTATTGTTTTTAACAGCCTATAGCAATCTTCAGGAAAAAAAGAAGATTCTAGTGTGCTACCCTCAGCATAGTTTAGTACAGGTATTTTTCATCTATAAATATGAAGAACTATTTTTAATTACTTGCGTTTCTATCCAAATTATTGTTTAGAAATGAATTAGGTAAGCGCTGACCTCAATGAAACACTAATTCAGAGATGCTGAGACTGTTGCATAAACCTATGATCTAAAGAGGCAGAAACAGCTTTTATTAATGTTTACTCTTTCTTTTCTTTCTCCCTCTCCGCCTGCTTCGGATTCTTAGGATGCCCATGTATTCCATGTTCTGTTCAACAAAACATTCTAGTATTGCATCTACGTAGACTCCATCCAGAGAGCATGCTGAAACACCTGCCTTCAGCACAACCCTGTTTTGTCCCCCAGTGTTCCAAAGACAGACTGACAGAAGTTAGCAACTCTTGCAAGAAATGTTCCATTTAAAGTTTCACTTGATCTTAGCTGACAGTTTTCAGGTTGAAGCAAATTATGTTGCTTTTAGTACAAATAAACTAACAGACTGGATGCACTCCCTTTGCAATGAGAGGAAAGGACTAAGGCTCATTCTTTCTTCTCCCCTGACTTCTACAGTCCCTAAGTGGAGCTTGTGCGTTTTACCTGCCACTCAGTAAATCTGGCCAATGTCCTCATAGGCTAAGTCAATCTGGCAAATTGTGTTAGACCTTTTTGTATTCTCTTTAGCATTCAGCTGCCATGTTTCTCTCTCTAGTCATAGTTAACTTGTCAGTGTTAATTGGTAGGAAAAAGGCTTTCTTTGACCAGTCTGTTTATTTTCATCGCCTCCTGAAATTGTATATGGTGGTCTTCCGTGCTAACTGGCTCTGAAGACTGTAAACTTCAACTAAGCATTCTGCCATATTTCTAAAAAAGAAACAATAAAAATTGACTGGCTGACAGGACTTCTATCATACTTGGGACAGATTTCTTCCTGTGGGATATTGCTCTTCAAACTTTACATTATATTGCCTAAACTGAGTTTTGTTGAAATTTTCATATTTAAAATGTTCCTTTTTCTTTTTTATTTGCTACTCTGTAGCTTTTACTATGTTATTAACAGAGAAGACAGGTAAAAAGCTGTCACATAAACTTGTGCCTATGGCCTAAAGATTGATAAAAGTACCACTAGAGATTGTACTTCTAACAGTTCTCATATCTAGGGCTTTGCCTGATACTGTTATGTAAATACACCGGTCATAGCTGGTGACATTTGGTTATGCAATGTACTTTTTTTCTTCTAGTAAAGGAGGAGATTTATTGTCACGCTATACCAACTTCCATGTAATTGCAGGTAGCAATGAGCAACTAAAATAATATTGGAAAGCTGTTGCTGAAGGGTTCTTTTGCCAACAAGTTAAATGCACTATTTAACTGTACTAACAGCATTATATAGAATGAAGAAAATCCAGGGGGCAAAGTCTTTACCCAAAAATAGTCCTGTCACTACAAAACATTAGATTCTGGAACAGTTTTCTCTAGCTTGTTTAGCATTATCAAACCATTAATTCTAGGCCGTACTTTCAATGACACTCCCCCCTCAGAGGGACAATATTAGACATTCACTTGTATGATCTTCACCTTGTATGAAGAGAATGAATAAAAAATGAAGTTCTTGACTGTGAACTATTTCAGACTACCTATTTTCATTTAAAAAACTGTTTATTTTACTTTGACAGTCTGAAGGTTAAATTAACTCTTGAGTCTTCTGTTCTTCCACTGTGAAGCTAATGGGAATACTGGGAGCATACTGCTTCCTCTTAATGTAGGTAAAGGAAATTATAACATACAGCCCCAATATTAACACTTTTAACACTGTTTCTAAGTCATAAACTCATCAAAAACTTTCTGACCAGTGATACTTTGTTCTGTCAAGAGTGTACAAGATCTCAATTACTGATACAGAGCTACTGGAAATAAAAAAGAACCAAGATGCTCTTTCAAAATAAACATTTTCAGTGATGCATCTTGAATGCCATGCTGTTTCTTATGCATTCCACAACATGTGGATACATACCTCCAGTAGAGATATACTGTTCCTGAGCCAGAAACAAAAAGGATTGAGGGTCTTGTACATATTTAAAAATTTGATCCCAATAGTTGATTTACTGTCATTGCCTAAACAGAAGAGAAGGTTTTTACCACCCTGATTACGAAAAAAGCATAAAAGCATATTGGTCATGCGTATCCCTTTGCCATTGTTAATAAGAAACCATAAGTAGAATTTGGGACATACTCTGCACCACAGATTTTGTACTTGCCTCTTTCACACCATTAATGAATGCTAACTGAATTCACATGGAAGGGGAGTTTTCTAAACAGAAGATTTTTTGAAAAAGACGAAGTTACCAGGCTTTTAGCTGAGGTTACAAGAATCTATGTGGGGAATTGCACATCGCTGCAGCAGTGTCACAAAACACATACACTGCACTAGGCTGCTACACTGAGCAAGCCATAATGGCTGTCTTCTAGAATAAACCTGTAAAGCAGACCAGTACTGGAGATATTTGCTACTAGCTCATACAGAAATGAGTTCAGAGCCTTTTGAATTATTTGTTCAGTGCTCTAGCTGATAAACCACAGCCTATTTATGCCTCATTGTTCAAAATTTACTTGCCTATCATGAAAGGCTGCTATATTGTAACTAAATGTAAATCTTAAATACACAAAGTCCTATCAACAATGTGTAGAATATTTTTAAAAAGTATATCTTCAGTTGGATATTCAGACTGACTACTTGCCTTAATTTATGCAAATATAGCCTATAGCTAAAAGCTTTGTATATTTGTTTCCCTATGGTATTAGTATTCAAAAAATAGGACATTCTTTCAAGGGCATTTTATAAACGCAGAACTATAATTTATATAGCAAATTAAAGCTCATACAAAATGTGTGCACTGAGGTACAGATTAACATATTTAATTTCAGTATTACCTGCAAACCTATTTTTTTCCATGCACTGCTCTAATTAGCCATATAAAATCAAGTCAGTATATTGTAAGCAATTATTTTAGTAGGAGTAGAAAGAGAATCTGAATTAAATATATGGTAAGAGATAATATCTTATGGAAATTAATATACTCATTTGTGTCAAGAAAAATGCGTTCTAGCTAAATTTTATAAGATAGTTTGGAGTTCAAAAATATGACTCAAGTAGAAGTTGTAGTTTTATAGTTACTAAGCTGTTAGACTGGAACTGCTTTTAAGTTCCTTATTAATGTGTCAGTGCTCATTCTTTGATATCTACAGATTGTCAGTAACTACTAATGTCATTTCATATTGTGAAATTTCTCCTATTATGAATATTCACTCCCCCTACAGTCAAATGTGTAAACTGTTACTAACTTTATGTTAAAAGAAGTTTTTCTTCCATCATTTAAATGTATATATCATACTTGCTCTTCATATTTTTACTTTGTAACTATTCACTTAAGAGAATTAAATGATGGTGAAAATCAAAATGCAATTTTTGTTTCATTGAAATCTAAAAGTAATCCTAAAAACAGTAATTTTTTTCTTTCCCATTTTACTCTCAAAAAGTCTGAAAGCTAAATATAAAAATTATGTTCAAGGAATGAGAAAACAAAAAATGATCCATGTGATAATGAACTTCAGCTGTCTTCTTCTAATGCAGTTCCCAGTTGTGATGGGATTCAGACAGCAGAAACCATTTTCGAGCAATAAGAGCATTTAGCTGATCAAGTTGCCGTAATTCAGAATTTTACACTCAATTTCAATTGTAGAGTCAGCAATACATGCCATAGTTATGTTCCCTTTATAAGAAGGATAACAGACCCATACATTTCCTCCTACTTCTTGCTCATGATCTGAGGATATCCATGAAGACCAATACCAACCACATGGAAGTCTAATGCCTGCATAACTATCTTGTGGCCTTAAAGCAACTCTTTCCCATTTCTTGGCACAAGAGTTGCTGTCTGACATAGCTGCCGTATACCTCCTTCACTCTGCCCTGGGAGAATGACAGTAAGGAATTTTATTGCTTGCAAGGGCCCACGAAAAAAAGCATGCAGATAATAAATCCTTTTAGAAGAGAGGTACAAAAAATTGATTTACATTTTTGCCTTCCTGCCTCCAGCATCACACAAGAGTAGCTAATGTGCAAGAAACTTCCTGTATCTAGGACTATGTTTTTTCCGTCTCATGAAAATTCAAAGCTTTCAAATGCTTTACTGTTTCATATCTGGATAAACCAGTGACCACTACAAAAATACAGTGCACACAAGCATGGTATGGTTCTTCCTCCAGCACTCTCTCGTATCTCAGCTGAGCATTCTGCCCACTTGGAAGTCTGAGGTAAGCTGTCCTCACACTTCCTACTGAAGCCTTCTCATCTTGTATAAATAGAAAAATTTCATAGGAAAAACTTCTACCTGGACAGAACATCAGCTACCGGCCAGCCTTAAACAGCTGTATTTTATATATATATATATATACACACATATATATATAGACACACAAGTAGAGGAATTACATATATATGTATACACACATAAACATATTCCTATGAAACAGCTAGATTTGGACAGATAGTCATCTCTACTGAAACTCATTCTATTTTACAAATCCAAATAGTTTCCCCAACTATAGGAGGAATAATTTCCAATCTTCTATATTAAAGTGTACAAGTAAAAGAAGTGTGAATAAAATATTTTTTAAACTTCCCTTAACATTGTAGGACAAATTGGCAACACGGCCTCAATCCAACCTATACAAATATGTGGAAGAACTTCAGATGCGACAGCTAAATCTTGCACTCAACAAAAAGTGCAGTAGGAGTGACAGAAAAAGTGGCAGACAAATTAAAGAGCTACTTCTGTTTTAGCAATTTTTTGTGACAGCATTTTAAAAGTTTGCTGGGCAATTGCTCTAAAATGACAACGTGCTGCTGAGCTGGTAGTGCAGAGTACATAAAAGAACTTGTCAATAGCTATTTCAATAGGGACTTTCAAACTCACAGGAACTTTAGTATACATCATTACATCATTAAAATATTTAATTCTTTCAGCTTTCACAGATGTAAAATTTTTGCTGCACGAATTTTGCTAATTATCTCTGACATTTATGCTTATGACGTAAATGTTACATACCTCAGAGATGGTGCTTATCTACATCCTAGTTACTAGAGTCAACACGCTTGCAGTATCAGAAACAAAAGACTAACTAATATAGAGAACTTTAGACTCAGTAATGCAGTTTTGCATTGAATTTTTCTTCCTCAGTTTCTCCAAATAAGTCCACCTTTTGGGGTACTGTAAAAGAATTATTTCCATGCAGCATTTCAAATGCATTTTCATTGTATTGTAACAGAAATTACGTCAATTGTTGTGATTTTATTTCAAAAGAAAATGGTTTCCTTACAAAGCTACTATAAATATGGTCATGTAACAGGAAATATTCAAAGAATATTACTAAAGAAATATTTTGCATCTGCTCTATATTACTTAGCTTCTGTGTGCTTTTTTGTACATATTTGCTCAAAATTAATAATGTACCATTTTGGAACATAGCCTTGCTTGTGCAGTTTGAAGATTCTCTGCATGTTTCAGTAAAAATGGAGTAGGTTTTCTTTTTATCACACACATCAGAGGTTTTCCAGTCACTTTAACAAGTACTGTCTTAAACTTCCCAGCCAAAGTGACTAGTGACATTTTTCAACACATTACTCTGGCTGATGAGGTATTAGAATAAGAATGATCCAAATTTAGTTTACATCAGAATTATTCAAGTGATTCTAATGCCTTTGGTAAAAAATTTTAATCCTGGATAAACTCTGCTGACAGAGGGTCAAGACACAGATAAATACATTTTTCATTTCCCCATCACCAGTTTGAACCTATTCTACTTTGGTACTGTCCAGAATTTTTCACTGCTGTAAGCTGGCCTGTGTGAAGTTTCTAATAGGAAACAAGTACTACAACAGATGGAAGAGTACCTGAGATGTACAAGTCTACAGTATTTTGTTATATACTGAAAAGACAGTTTATGAGCCATCCAAGACTTTGTTCTATCCCACCAAATGCACTTAATGTTAGCATGTAAATGTTGGGGGGGGGGGGGGGGGGGGGGGGGGGGAGAGGAAAATACTATTATTCAAGAGGACATCCTACCAACCACAAGTATTTCACATGGTGCCCAGTCCTTCATATGGATTTGTACGTGGCATCATCTCATGATGCCTGTTTGCATGCTTGACTGCATTTTGCAGCTACAGAACAGAGCCAACAGGACAGCCTAGTGCCAGTCACATGAATTTTCAGAATTTCTTAAATACTTATAGTTTTGAAAAGCAACATACTGGGGTAGTACTTGTGGAGCTAAAGCCAGTTTGCCATTTTCTGAAACTAAAGTGTTTTTTTAAAGCAACATAATACATACCACACCTTGTAATTAAAGATAGGCTATAGCTGGAGTGAGCATGTGGCCCACTCTAGTACATACTGACACCCAGACTCAGATCAGTTTCTGCATTCAGACAGGAGATATGTGGGGAAGATGTTACCACCGAAATCATACCCAGTCCTGTAGTTAAAGTCCACATGGGAACTCCCAGTGCACTGGCTCCAATGTGTCACAAAATCCTGTATCTACCTACCCCAATCCCTGCCCCTCTACCTGTCTACACACATTGCACTGCTGAAGAGTAGTTCACAGGCTCTCCCATGCACCATTCACAAAGTATATGAAATTTTGCAGCTTAAGATTCTCTTTCACTTCAAACAACGGTTTTATTCCATCAGAGACTTCAATATCTAGATTCATGTCAATAAGCACAGCATTACTACAAACTAATACAACCCTCTGAAGCCCAGGGTCTTTGTTAGATCCTGCAAATCAATATGCAGGAGCTGTGGTATTATGTTAAAATGGTAATCTTAATCTTTATTTAAAACTGACTTCATCTGGGTTTGAGCTACACAATGTCATTAGATTTTCACCAGTAGTTATATGCATGATTCAAACACCATTCCAAACATCTGAATGGTCAATAGCTTTACCCCGTTCAAGTACTCAAAGTCATCCTCACTGATATTGTAAGAAAATTACCAAAACTTACAACACAGCAAAGAAATACAATGCTTTTTAAAATGATACAATGGTTATAAAACAATTCATAAAGTGATGCATAAAACGTGTACTTTGAAGATGTGTACCATCTTTTCAATCATACTCATAGTCAGCGAAATAATACAAAAGCAACAGTACCGAATTTAGATGATATTGACATTAAGCTATATATCAGCTACTATATGTATTATGAAGTAAACGTAAACCTACAACACTAAGGAAATTCAGCAGTAAGAAAATAGTTTTCCTCTGGTAAGTACAGAAGAACTTGCAAAAGACATTTATCTCACTGAATTAACTTCTCCCTGGTTACAACAGTCCAACTGGAGTGTCAAAGAATGTCTTTGGTAACACATGGGCTCAATCTGCATTCAGGCAAAACTCCCATCCAAATAAATGGGAATCTCTCCTACAGCTCTGATTCTGAAAATGCTTACATATGTGCTGACTTCAGGCTTAAGTAACCCTACCGAAGTCCACAGGACCAGTGGGCTCAGAGCCTAAAGAGGGAGTACAAAACTGAGCCTTACCTGAACAATGGTTTGGAGTTCCCAAGAGGAACTGTTTACGAAAACTTACATTAAGACTGCAATGCCTAACTCTTCTAGTCTCCTTTGAAAAATCTAGGCTCCTGTGGGCCAGCCAAAAGAAGGGAACAGCTGTCCTCACTGCCTTAATTCCAAGATTCCTGCACTATATGAATAGTTGTGATCCAGATTAAGTTCTACACTTTATCAAATGGCATAAATATATAATATGATAATGCTAGACCTGTATGCATTAGATGGGGACATATGTTTGTAATGGTAACACACTGTCACTTAGCAGGGAAAGGATCGTTTTGTGACAGGCAAATTATTGCTGTATCTCATTAGGAATGTTATGTTCCGGTACTGAGTTAAGACATACCAATTGCAAAGTGGTAATCATCATAATATCATCAAGCTGTCGCTATATTTGAATATGATATGACCTCACCATCAGATCAGCCCATTGTCACCTACCAGCTTGGAGTACAGGAAAGATACTGCTCTACAGTGACTCATGCACAGAGAAAAAAATTAAAAGTACCTACTATGACAGCCTACTAGGAGATGTGTTTAGTAATTTGTTTCCAGAAGCCTGTGACTTCACAGCTGAAAGGTGGAATATTTTGAAAGTTTCTGAGCCTGGAAGGTGTCTGAATTATCCAATAATGCAATCTGTCCACAGCATCTTATTATGTGATAGCCAGTATTTGATAAAAATATACAAATCTGAAAGCCTACATTTGTAGGTCAGATTTGCCTAAAAAAATTAGACCGTTTTGCTTGACTTGATAATGGAAAAGGCCACTATACCCTTTGGACTCCTTTTACCACTAGCCATCTCAGTCAGTATTTGTCTAATGAAAAATTGTACCCTCCGAACGAACAAGTCTTCAGATACAACAGAACTGTCTCTGACAAACGGAAGTGCCACCAAGGGTTCAAAGTCTCCTACATTTGATGAAATTCTCTCTCACGTTAGAAGGTGTAAATATCTAAGACATAGAAATTTAGAAAAATTTCTTCTCAATTATCTTACTGTAATGGGAGTTCTTCAGTTATAGAAGGCTAGAAGGTGTTTCTAAATCGATTCCAAGACAGTGCCATGTAACAGAAAGTATCTCCCTTGTTAAATCTTACTCATAGAACTGCAAGTTCATTTGTGGCATTAAAAAAATGGGGTTTCATCTGTCCCTTCAATGCCCTTGAAACTCCTACAGACAGAGTGACACAGAGCTGCACAGTGATCTCCGGGACCTCACAGATCACTATAGAAGGAAGAAACATATTCTCTTCTAGCTAACTCAGACAGTTGAGAAAGTTGGTAATTTTCTCATTACCCTTTCTCCTATGCAACAAAATAACCTAATACATATGGCAGAGTAAGCATGTTTTCCTATGCCCAGAACAGCAGAAGCACTTCAGTTACACTGGATCCAAAGACAGGTGAATAATTTCTTTCCTGGAGACCCTAATACAGTCATCTTCATTTCTGCCTAGCCAGTGGCAGATTGGCTCCAAAAAGATTGTTTCAGATTTTAACAACTGGACTGATCTAAGCAACCTTTGTTTTAGTCTGATGATTTGCTTGCATCTGCAAATACTTCTCTATATATACTTAAATATCAATTAGGTAAGTTTTACATTTTTATTTATCTGCAAATTATGTTTTTATTCACCTATCATATATTTAGCAACAGCTAATGATCAAACAAAAATTTTAAGATTTTAAAATTACAAAGAAAATTATCATTTACTAATGTGTTTGGCAGCCATTCAGTTTCACAGCTAAATGACAGTATTCCAAGCTTTATGGCTGTGTCCTATTCTTCCTCTTGTGGACAATCTCATCTAATGACTTGATCATTACTTGACATCCTTGTCTTTCATTGGTTTATGCTTTCTACTCCCTCAGGTGCATGTGCGGAGAGTTAATCACAAAATAACATGACAAAACACAGAACACTAACTGGGTACTAGGTATTTCTCCACCACTACCAAAACAGTTTCCCATGATGAACCAAAGCAGCCTACTCCCATTATAAAAGTGGAACCAGCATTTCCTTTTCCTTGAATACGTCCTCAAAAGTAAAAACAAAATAGGAAGGAAAGAACTGCAGAAACTGGGCTCTATTCTTCTGAAGGGGAAACTATTTTTATATTAAAGTCCTTATAAAACTTCCGTCAAGGGAATCTAGAAACAAGAAGAATGTGTTGCCATTGGGCCTGCACAAAAAAATTCTGTGCAATTATCAATACTTTCCAAACAATTTCTGCTATCCTTTCTCCCACAAAAGCAATGATGCACATTTATACTGAAGAACCAAAGCTTTCTTTAGATGGGCAATTCAAGATCCTGTACTTATAGTACCAGCTGTTTCTCAGGTACAGAATCATCTGTGTTAGTGTCATCTTATTCAGCAAGGAAATGACTTTGGTGCTAGGGAGCGATGATAGCTCCATCTGACCAAAAGTGGTCCAGAACACCACCTGAGAGTTCAGTTGGTCTTACAAGCAATTCTCTGTCCCCATGCTCTACTGACTCTAACAGTCTTACATGGGATTTTGTTGGATCCACACTGAAGAAAGGCAGAAACCTCAGACTTCAGATTAGGAATTACTGACATCCTTTCTTCCTGATGGCGCAGATAAAATAATACACAAGTAATACCAATACTTCTAGTATCATGCATTTTAAATGCAACTAAAATTTCCTGTAAAAAGGAAGTCTGTTCTTTCACCCTGATTTATTGCACTGGCAAAGGAACTCCTCCTGATTTACATTACAGTATGTGAATAAAAACTTGATGTCATATATTTCAAAAGGTTTCCTTATAAATTTGTAGAATCAGAGATTACACCACAAATATTTTTAATGAAATCTAAAAACAGACGCATTAATTTAAGTCTCCAATTCATTAAGAACTAAACCTGCACGGCTGATGGACATATGTCACTTCTAGGGGATTCCAAAGGAATCTCAATTTTTCACCAGAATTTTAGCATCATAGGAAAATGTGACAGTAGTAATAATACATGGTATTATACACTGCTAGACAAGTTGGACAAATTACATCTGCTACTGAATAGATGTGGAAAGAGTCTGGTTTAGAAAACTTCCTGCTGGGTCACAAACATACATCAGTAATGGTTTGTTTTCAGCACAAGAAAAATGGCCATTGTCATATTCCAAAGTGAGTATAAATTGTTTTACTATAAACTCCCTGTTGGTCCCTATTTAACTGAGAAATCACTCAATCTATATTTATTTTCTCTCTACATGACATTGCCATGTGTTGGTATCGCCAAACTCAGCCTCAATAACAAAACCAGTATTCCCTTACAGGACAGACTGCACTCTTGATCTTAAGGAACCTTGCCATACTTGTAACTCTTGGTTTGCCCCCACTTCCTTTGATTTGGAATCCAATGCTCTCGATTTCACAAAGTCAAGGCTTCATTGCTTGTAGAGATTCACAAGACAATCTCTACAAACTTCCACCATGCTTGACAATTAGACAGTTATATTTTATATGTACATATATTAATATATAAATTTTGAAAACAAACTGTTCTCTATTTACATGACCTCCTGTAGCTTCAATAGAGAGAAAATCCTAGTCCAGATTAGCAATAATAGATATACATATTCCTGCCATCCTCCATGCAAATCACTTTTTAATTTGATTTCCAAGTAAGCTGACATTCTTACATAAAGCCATGTAAACGTACACAAAACAAGTACATAGACTTTGCGGTTCTCCGTTGCATTTTTTTACCCTTCCATCACATTTTTAGTATCTGATAGAAACAGGTAAATGACAAAGATTCTCCAAGAACTCCACCAAGGAAGGCTTTGTTGAGGATGTAATTTTTCATACTTAGTGCCATGAAATGTCAGCCTGAAGCAAAATCAAATTCACCATGCTTAGTGTCACAAACAGTTCCATTATACCAACAAGAGCACAGCTGAGGAAAGTGACTGAATCTAGACTCCCAGTAAATACTTATCTGCTAAAGATTAAATGTGTTATACTTGCATGTATTTGTATTGGAAATATTATAGGTTTGATTTTTGTATGTAAACATTGCACACATTCATAAGGGAACAAACTATTCAAAACAAAACAGGAGGATTTCTTTCATTTTCCTTAACCGGAAATTACAAACAAGCAAGGCATCAGACAACACTTCCTACCCACTAATTTAATCTCGGGGAAATAGGAATATATTTTGTATCTTACCACTCTTCACTGGAAACGTAGAGCAACTTGTATATTTTCTTTAAGAAAGGAGGTTGAGAGACAGGATGCTACTAGAAAATTAGGTGATCCAATCTTTCCTGTATCTAGCTTCTCCACATTCTCACTGCCCAAAGTAGCAGCAGCAGCTCAGTGTGACTTGCACAGGCAAGCCAAGCCAGGTGATAGATATCTCAGAAGAAAGCAGGAAGGCAGAATTGCTTCTCTAATTATGCTAATCAATGGCATCCTTAAAGCATATAATTCATTCCTCTTTTATAGGTTTTTCCAGAAGAGAAAAACTAAGAAAGGGCATAAAAGAAGGGTATTTTTCCTTTTGTTACTTTTAAAAGAATCCATGATTTACTGGGTGGAAAAAACAACAGTCCTTCCAAACTTCTTTTTATAATCAGATTTTTCTGGTTCCTCTTCTGCACCAGGACTTTTTTGCATATTTGGAGAAAGTAGAAGCCACAAGTGGTGAAAAATGAGAGCTTATTTCCAAATAACTGTGAGTCCCTCTTCCAAATTAAGAAGGGAGTTTGCCTATTATTTTTCCACAGCGTGCAGAAATTTAAGCAGTTACCTGGAAAGCAGGTGCTACAACATGGTTTTGACTCAGCTAAAACTGAATAAGGGTTATTTCCTATGAAAGTAAAGAAAACCTGAGTTTGCCATTGTCCTTCTCTTGCCCGAGTGATGTTTTTCAGTTCAACAGCACGTGATGAAGAAGCTGTGAGTTCTTGAAGCAGTCTGTCGCTCTCCACTCACAGCTAGTAGGTCCCACCTGGTCCACCTGTGGCTAATTTAAGAAGTCACAGGTGCCACAATAATCTAGCAGCAGGAACTGAGTCATTGTAGATATTCTTTTAGATATAGAATTGCAGCTACAGGCTGAGATCTGTTTTGGATATGAACTTCCATCAGATCTTGGAAGACAGTTAAAGCAAATCTTCAGCTGGGACCTCAAAAGTTAAGGGAGGGAGAGAAAATTTAGCTGTACTCCGAATTTTGGACATGTGTTGTATACTGTGTTATTATGGCGTTCCTCTAGCCTAAAATAAGATAAAAATTAAGAGTATTTGTAGTGAAAAGTAGTGACAAGTATTCCTGCTACTGGCCTGTCTTTCCTATTGGGAAAAGCAGTATGTGAAATACTGTTAGACAGTTTGTTGTAGCTGCATGATATCTGTTTATTAGAACCCACTGATGTAATTTGGAAGCATAAACATTGTATTTGCCAATAAAACTATTGCTTCAGAAAAGCACACATCACCAGTTATTGTCTTCACAAGGGTATGTTCCAGAGAGACTTACATTGGGCTGATCAATAATTTGTGGGCTTTCTGTTAAAAAAATAAGTGTCTCATGATATTCTAGCATAACTTTAATCCTCCTTTGGACAAACATATAAAAATGAAAGAAGAAATGATGCATTTGAATATAAGAGCCTTACAGAAAAAAGATTTTCTATTAATCCCAAGAGAAATAACAATGCTGTCCTGGTTTCAGCTGGGACAGAATTACTTTTTTTATCAGTAGCCAGTACAGTGCTGTTTTGGATTTGGTACCAGAATAACATTGATAACACACTGAAATTTTAGTCATTGCTCAGTAATGCTTACTCTAAATCAAGGACTTTTCAAGTTTCCCATGCTCTGCCAGTAAGCAAGGTACACAAGAAACTGGGAGGGAGGAGAGCCAGGACAGCTGACCCAAACAAGCCAAAGGGATATTCCATACCATAGAACATCATGCTCAGTATATATAAAGCTAGGGGAGGAGGAAGGAAGGGGGGACATTCAGAATTATGGCATTTGTCTTCCCAAGTAACCATTATGTGTAATGGATTTCCTGAATATGGCTGAACACCTTCCTGCCAATGGAAAGCAGTGAATGAATTCCTTGTTTTGCTTTGCTTGCGCATGTGGCTTTTGCTTTATGTAGTAAACTATCTTTATCTCAACCCACAAGTTTTCTTACTTCTACTCTTATGATTCTCTCCCTCATCCACTGGGGGGGGAGTGAGCAAGCAGCTGTGTGGTGCTTAGTTGCTGGCCAGGACTAAACTACAACATATGCACACTAGAAATGCATCCAAAATGCAGTATGCTTAGTGGTAGGATCTCACTTATTCCAAAGCTACCAAAACCAGAAATCTCTTAAGTATAACTGTGTAATTCACACACAAAGATGAAGAAAGTGTTCACTTTGTGAGAAAAGCAGTACAGAGGCTCCAGCAAAGGAGAGATTAGAGCTGGAGGATGCAAGTTAGGAAGCCAATACAGATAAAATAAGAATAAAAAAGAACCAGCACACATCTGATTTCTGAAAACTTTTGAAAAAGCACTAGTTCAGAAAAACAAAGGAGAAGAAATAAAAAAAAATCTTGTTTTCTGACACTCCCCTGCCAAGACCAGAAAAATGCAGAGAGAAAAAAGAAAAGCAATATCTGAGGATGATGAGAACACACTAACTGGCAGGCTGGAGAGTGAGTAACTGAAGGGACTTGCAAGGTGAAGAACATTCTGAGTGCCAGGAAAAATTACTTTTGTATGTTAAATATTCACTGTCTGGGAAAGAATTAAAATGCCTACCCACTCCTCAGTGATCATCACTTCTGGGTTTTATTGTGGTGGGAATATTATTTAAATGGAAAACCATGAAAAAGAGTTAAAAAAAAAAATCTGTTTTGCAATACATTTCAGTGCAATCATTATTCATCTAACATAAAGTCCTAACTAGAGAAAGTCCTTTTATAGCTGAATCTCTTGTTCCATTTCAAAATTCAGCTACTCAATCTATTTATTTCTATCTCTACATTTTAAAAAACATGTTTTGAATGAAAAATAGCCTTAAAGATAAGTTCAATGCCATGCTTTCTAAGGTCTTTTTCCTCCCATCTCCAGCGTTATTAATTCTAGCTGTTTGTTACTACATAGCCGCAGAGCACTATAAAGATTGGGGGTGAGGGGTGGGGGAGGGGATGGTGAAGGGGTTTAGAAAGGGCATCTAGTTGAAGGTTATGCTGAGATAAAGTCATAACTTGCTTTAGACTTATCTATGTCTTTTCCCAACTGTATATGACCCTCCCTTCTTGCTGAGCTGTATTAACTGATTCTGATGCTGTGTATCAGCTGACAGACTTCTTGTAGAGCTTTATTCTTGCCACTGTGGTTTCAAATGGTGGCTGCAATAAAGTATGGACAAATATTTAGCAAACCTAAGGAAATTTGGAAATAATTTTACTAGATAGGTTTATAGTAAACTATTTGACAATGATCAGTAGCTTTCAAGCACAAGAGTCAGCTAAACCTGCTTTTTGTAATAAAGTAAATACAATAATTCTCAGTGAAATTAAGCTTTCATTGATTTCTAGTGTCCTGCTATTTTTATGTTAATCCAGACTATTTTAAATAGACTGCTGTTTGAAGTGCCCTATGAAACATTTCCAAATGTAACAATTGGAGAAACAACAGGAGCACAAGTTAAGGTAGGAAAAAGCAGCAGCAGAAGAAAAGGCTTTAGGGCCTTTATTTAAGACAGCTGAACACTGTTTTAAGAGCAGAAGATAGCTAGAAAGCTCAAGTAGGTTTTGAGAAGATTACAGATGAATTCTGGAACTACTAGGTAGTGATATTATCCAAGCCACCTAACTTCCAGAAGCTTTAAAAGGTTTCAGCTTTGGCCCACTTCAGTGCAAAAACAATTACGTTGATTCTAGAATACTTTTGACTACCCCCATTACAGAAACAGCTAACAGTGCTCTACCATTGAAGACTGACTGATTAGAGCTTCGAGCTTCAGCTGGAACAGGTTAAGAGATGCTTACATCTGTTTTTATACCTCAGTGACCACTGAGTCTCCGTAAAGAAAAGTAAGTTTGGATTTTGATCCTGTTCTATTCATGCCATAACTGTTAGAAGAAATCCTTGTCTTCTGCCTGCCACCAACCACTCTAAAATGTCTTCTCCTGAACACATGTTTATGTATGAGAACAGCTTCAAAGAGTTTAATTTTTTTTGTTCAGAACAAAGGACACTGCATTTACTGGTAGATTCCACTTAACATTGCTTCTGCAGCACCCATACCTTACATGCTTTGCCAGAGCTTCTGATTAGGCTTTGCTATTCCACTAACTCTTTGATGGCAAAAATAAATTTTAAAATTATTTGTGGACTATCCCCTGCTCTGTTTTTCATTCAGCATCTAAATATTCAAGGTAATCCAAAGCTTAACTCCACACATTATGAAAACTATCATTTAAAATTAATTTATGTTTAAAATGACCTATAAAATCTTTCTTCTAAAGCTCGGTTGAGATATCAGTTGCTTAAATATATTCAACACATTTAGCAGAATCCTATCACTTCTCCTGTTCTTATTTAATTAAAAATTACTTTTGCCAGCCACAGGAGAATCAGAAGAGCTTTCTTTTGAGTTATTCACAAAGTGGTAAAATAACACATGCAGATACAACAGCTGACAACATAAGCAGGGTCAGTGTTAGGACAAACTGGCCAAAAAGAACAGCTTTTGGCATAATTTTAATCAGTCCTTGGGTGCATGAAATGTCATGGAGTTTCATATGAAATGAAATTATCCCTTTCTCTTAGCTTATTTCTGTTCCAGCTAATCCCCTAACTCTTTATTAAACATTATCTTTACCATCTGCTCTGGGTGAATGTTCAACACCTTGCAGAAGAACCCTGGCCTGATTGGTTTTTATGGGCAACATGATCTGAGTTTTATGCACATACTTAGGATTATGTCAAGGACAAAGAGGATGAATAATCCATTAACTATAATAAGCAAGAACCTGTATCAGTGCAGCTAGAACATGTGTTACGTTTCAAAAGCAAAAGATGAATCAGAGATATGTGGATCATAAAATACCCATAACCCAGGACCCTGTCTGAACTAGACATCATTTCCATACATACACACTCCACTACACAGCATTTCTGGAAGTGATGTTTCAGTCTTGATGAATCAGACTTTTACTGCTGAAATGGCATTTCCAAGTCTACAACATGCAAAGAAATAGCTCTGCTGAACTGGATGTTTCCTCTAACATGGAACAGATGGTAGCAAAATATCTGCCCCACGCACAGGTCTTTCAACCACATCTGTATGGTCAATAATAGAATGTTACTCTATTTGCATACTTTTTGTGAGCCTCTAAAATGAATCACCAAGGAATGGCTACCGTTTAAAGTTATAGTCTAAAAATTTACATTTAAAAAAGTAATTGTCAAACGTTAGTCAAATGTTGCTATCAATTAGATCCAGCTATTGCTTCCACTCTTTGATAACCACAGACATGAAAATAACATTATCACTATTAATCATAATATTTAGTGTAATGTGTACCATCCTACCAAGACTTCATTTGCTGCAAAACACATAATTATAAGAGTTTGGTTCCTTGCTCACAACATTTCATGTAATTACTCTTGTCTTTCACCTTTACAAATCTGTTACAATAATTTGTCTTCCTTTGGCTAACCTTTCAGACCAAAGTATTTACCCTCTCTTCCACTATAAAGGTTTATGATCCCATAATGAACAACAATTATGATGGTATCCGATCACAGTGTGTATATTAACAGAAAACACCTGGACAGTATGTCTTTACTCATCTTCTTGCAGGAGGTTTGCACCAGATATCCTTGCAGTATGCTTTAAGATCTAAGGGCAAACTACTCTTCTAAATGTTTTCAGCACTTTGCAGAGAATTATTTGACCCACAGTGAGCAGTATACTTCACTGCTGTATCACTCTATACATTAAGTGAATGATCAAGTTTTTCTACTGGTGGAAGTCATCTGGATCCTGTCAATTTCAGTAAAACTATGTCAATTTAAGCCTACAGTGTGATATATACACTTTTAGAATCAGTGACACAGTAAGGACTCGGAGAGAGGTAGCTATTACTAACTACTGGATATGCTGCTAGGACTATGAGGGCTGTCCACCTGAGAGCTCTGACTGGCAACAGAAGGCTGTATTAAACCCTGGTATTCAGACCTCAGAACTCTACATGCTTAGGTTGACCACAGACCTTGAATTCTTCACCTGCTCCTCTAGTACCCATTAGGGGCAAAACAAGTAAAGAGAATCACTGACACTTGCCATCATGTACCATGATCCAGACCACTGCCCTCATAGCTCATGGGATTAGAGGGACATCAGATTAGACCCTAGCTCATTTACTATACGGGAACCAGCTCCAGTTCCATACCCTAATCTAAATCTCAAGTGTGCAATGCTGTAGATGAAAACCTACACAATAGTTGCATAGCTTGGGTTCTTGGTAAACTTATTATCCTAAACTTCAAGACTAGTGACCAGCTTAGAAGTACAAAGTATTAAAAAAAAAAAAAAAAAAAAAAAAAAAAAGTAATAGATCTAAAAGAGCCCAAAATAGTGTTCTGTTAAATGGCAAAAAATAACCTTGTCTCTTCCTCTCCAAGTCCTCTAGCCATAGGCAGCATTCAGTGGTAGTAACAGGTAGGCAAGGAAGGATCCAGATACCAGATGCAATGCTGCACATTTCTCTCCCTTTTCCTCTGCAGGAGTCCCTCACCCAGGAATAAAACAAAGATTTACCTTATTACTTCATCTCAAACACAAGCACAGAAGCCCTGGGGGATGAAGAAAGAAGTGAAGGGGAACGGTATAAGGAGTCCTTCTACAGGCATTTCTGCTGAGATCCCAGCCTCCAACTGTCATATTTTTGCCCCTGTCAGAACCACATTTCACTACTTTGATTAGTTTAAACTTGCAGCCTCCCATTCTCAGATATAAACAGCTAGAGCATTCTTCAGTTAAATCTATTATATCTTGGAGGCCTTCTGTTTCAGGGGAATATGTATGTACCAGTAGAATAAATATGACATAATATGGCACACATTCTGAGTGGTCTACATGTCTGTACTTAAGCATGTTTATGACACAAAATTTCTCATGTAAATAACAGGCTGCTTAACACACACAGAGTTCTTCTTGGACTAACTAGTCTTTGTGAATCCCTCAATTCAGAATACAAACACCATTACTAAATGAAAGAAAGTCTTCCAAATAAAGGTATACATAATATTCAGAGTAAATCCCATTTAAGTTGGGATACTTCAGTTCCTGAGTAGACAGAAAAATGGGTTCCAAACACTCAAGTCTGGTCAGAGGTCTAGGCCACTCAGCAGAAAGCACTCCTATCAGTTCCCATCCTAACCACTGAACTTCGAAGACTCTTTGAAAGTAAAGAATGGAGTTATTTTTTTTCCTGCTAATACTTCAATTAAACCTCTTCACATGAAAGAAATCAAAGTTACTTTTCAGGTGTGCCTGTTGAAAAGTGCCAATTTTCAACACAATGGGAATTTTAAAACAAAAGATAAACTTAGTATTCATCCTTATCTAGAAAGTGTCTCTCCCCTCCGCAAAACTTGTTTATGTACATATATACATGCATGATTTACCTGAGGTAGAATGACAGTGGGAGATGTAGAAGAACCCTCTCCAAAATAAAAACCTTGAAAGTATAAAAAAAGGAAAGCAAAAGAGTTATGTAAACTGTTAAAGAGAAATAAAGATTTTATACACATCACTGTTAGCATGAGTAATACACAAAATGGATTTGGTTTAGGTTACCAGCTTTTATCCAGATTATCCAGACTATCAGCATCTGGTTTAAGTTGCCTATGTAACCATCTGTAGTAATGTCACATGAAGGATTAGCCTTATCTGACATTTGTAATGAATATATGGATGGAAGAAGAGGAAAGAGCGTGAAATGGTGTACAATTGTTAAAATTTCAAATCAGGTGAAACAACCTTTCTGCTGATTCTGACACCAGTGGGGGTTTTTTGACTTTTCAAACATTAACATATGTCTTAAAAAAACAACATATCACCACTGATTTTTTTAAAGAAAAGCAGGCAAATTTAGAAAAAAATAATTTAATATATTTTTATATTTGACCTGTTAAACGTAACTAGAACATTAAACAAAAATAAAGCCTAATTCTTCATGTTCAATTATGACAGATGGGTGTGATCACAAAAACATCAAAGGCAGGCTTATCCTAATCCTCTAAAGTGGTAAGTGCCTCCTGAAAGGTCCTGAGTGCCTTCTAATCCTACTGAGGATAGGCTGCAAGTGCATCAAGAGGTAATGGGAGTAAGTAACAAGGGTAATAGTGGGCTTTCCTGTCCACAGGAAGAACCATATGTATCAAAAAGATCTGGTCTGTTAGGAAGCAACCTGATTTATCTAAGTATAGACATCGGGAAGTGGGAAGATGTGTGTTTATTTTCCACTCTCCATGAGCTTATATGGTATGTATTAGCACGGCCCTAGGCATGCAGCACGTAGCTCTAATTCAGAAAATCTGGCTGCTCTTCCAGGCTCTGTTATCTGCCCAATATTGCACAGTGCCCCAGGCCAGTATCTTTACCTCTTGTCATCAGTACCTTCTCTCCACAAATGGTGAAATTGAAATGACCTTTTCTCAATAGATAATGAAGTCATGCAAAAGTCACAAGACATAAGAATCCATTACCGTGATTAGTTTTAATGCATCAGAATACATGTGGAAAAAGCTAATACTCAAATCCTAAGAAATGTTTTGATTTGGGGGTTTTCCCTTTGGGTGCAATCAAATATTCAGAATAGGGAAAATGAGAATAAAGGATCCTATAAACTTGAGGCAAGTAGAATGTTCCTTGGAAGAAGAACTGAATTGGAATGACTGTCAATCAGGTCAAGTTCACCAAGAAAAATCTTTTCATCATAAAACTGCCAAGTGAAATATCTAAATGAGGATTGGGCTGAGTATTTTGAGGCTAAGTGATATGACAACATATTAAATAGTACTGCAGCGGAGCATAGCAGCTAAAAGCATGCGACAATGCCAACCACTCCCCTCCAGTTTAAAACAAGCCTGCTAAGTCATGCAGCAAAACTACCTTGTGCAAAGTCACAGATGATACCTAGGGCAGCTTAAGAACTAAGCCTCAGATAGTTTTATGTTGTCTCAATGAAACTTTAGGATTATTCCTATTGGTCATATAAGGCATGGATATCTCATTTCCTTTGGTGAAATGGCCACAATTAATAGGTGATATTAAAAAAAAGGTTTCTTCGTATGTGTATTATTAGATGTCATATGTCCATGAGGTATGTTTGGGGGTCTTTTTCAGATATCTAGATACTGCTGTTACCAAGCAGAATGTCACTAACAACTACATTTTATAAATTTGTGTGAGACATTTTTATAGCACATGTTGTATTGGCACCATTGCCCAATACTGCATGCAATTACTTTGTTGTTGCTGAGGGCCAAGCTCTAACAAATTAAATTTAGAGAAGAGAAATAGGCTTATATGCAAATGGAATTAAATGCTGACACAAGGATAAAACAGTGCTGGATTTAGACAGGGCTCTCCCCCCGACTTTTTAACCAATCATTAGATTTAAATTGAGCAGACAGATTCATCTTTGATTTAACTCCACTGTAATCAATGGAACTGCAGCAGGGATAAACCCAGAGCAATATGTTTTTCACAGGTTTTATGCAATGGCTATCCAGAATGAAGTAGACCAAACAGATTTATTATTTTTTTACTTCTAATTTATAAAATTATTTCCCTGTCCCCAAATCCCTACATCAAGGAAATTAGTGCATAAAAATGGATAAAATAGGCAGCTGTATGCCAAATACTAACTGGTGACCACAGGCTCTATACCCATAAACTGAAAGCCAAAGTATTTATCTGACTTACCTGTGAACCAGAAAGAACTCCCTAATGATGTAAGTACAGCTGGATAATTGCATGGTTTCTCCTCAATATCACTTGCACTGTATAAAAACAATTAAGTACATTTAGTGCTTCTATAATATTACTATCACATATAAATTATTGCTGGATTTAGAAAATTATGTTCTTTGGGGATCTGTAGAAGACCTAGGAGGAATAATGATTGTTGGTTTGATCACTGCATTAGACAAGATTCATATTTCAGTAAACTTTTAGAACCCCTGGTTGCATTTTGTGCATTTATTCCATGACTGCTCCTGTATACGGCTTTCTCCCTTACCTGTCTCCACTGGCACTTCTTGTGGAAACAATAAATTGTTTATCAAAATACTTTGTAAATTAATGTAGGACCAAAGGACTCTGGCAACATGCACTGTATATGCAACTAATGAGGAACTAGGGATCATTGCTCCTACCAATCTGACAGACCCTGGATTTTTTTGGCACCTTTTTTTTGGCATCTAATCCTCTTCATTTTTCTCTTTCTTTCTAGTTTTTCATTGCTTCTTTTCAGCTGACAGCTCATTGCTTATTCATTTATTCGTGTGTCTTATTTTTTTTGGTTTTGAGGATTCTTTATTCAATGGCAAGTTTAGAGGAATTAGTTTGTTATTCCACACAGCCACTTCTCTGTATTAAAGCCATCAAATGATACAGCAAACTTCTGTACAGGCATGAAATTTTACCCTTATTGTGTCACAGTTTTCACTCTTGCATTACTTTCTCATACACACACAAAGTTATAGCTTCTTTTTCACTGTATACACATACAGCTATTTTAGGTAACTGCTAATGGTTAGCCACCTATATTTGAGGGAAGCATAACAGACTCTCTACTGGCTCCTATGACATGGTCACCGCCAGTGAGAGTTTGCAGATGATCTGGCTGAAATATTGGAATAGCACAGTGCTTTTTACTTTGAGGCCCATGGAGCCCCTAGGTCCGCAATAGGTAACTAAGAGAAGTCTATTGTCAAGAAGTCCATGCATCAAAAAATGCTTGTTAACTGCTACAATAGAGTTATCCTGAGCTGGCAGAGTAGCCTTGGACTACAGGCTTCCTAGGCAAAGGCAGCAAAGCAGTCAAATTTCAAAAAGCAAAATTAATTTCAAAGCAAAACTCACTTCAGATTAAATAGCCTTAGCAAAACATCTATTTCCTTTGTACACTTTGGTTTACATATAAAAAAACAAGAGATAAGAATCAAACAAGACAAATACATAGCACTGCACTTAAATTGGTGGGATTACTGACCTTTGTTTATATTTGCTATTCTGCAGCAAATCACTAGGGACACAGCAAAACAGTGCTTATCAGTACTGTTTTACTAAACAAACGTGCTAGAATCAGGTCTGAAGCACATACAAACTTCTTTTCTTTTCTGTATTTCCTTCTTCCCCACCCATCCAAAAAAAATATAAAGATATTTGCTACGAACACATTTTGCTTACTGGAGATTTTTGAAAGCATAATCAGAATTACTTTGGCAACACACAGTCCTATCAAAATATGAACAAACAAAAGAATTACTGTAGTATCATGTATTTTCATGAAAAGTTAAGTTCTAAAAAAAGTTTAACGAAGTTATGAAGACATAAGCCAATAAAAAGTGAGGAAACCAACTCCTTTCATAATACACATCCAGCTTTAAAAAGAAAGATAAAAATATACCTTTGCAAGTACGTAACTCTATAAATTAGAGGAAAATTAATATTTTACAGTTCAGCTACTAGTACTTCCCAGAACATGAAGCATGAAAGCCTGAGTATTCCTCTTTTTTCAGGCAGTGAAGGTTTCTAGTTTTTTCCCCATTCATATTTGTTACCACCTTCCCATCATTTATATTTAATTGATTTCAAAACACAAAAAAAGGCCTTTCAAAAGAAAACGCTTTATAAATATTACAACCTGTATTACAATCCTTCTAGATTTTCACCATGGAAACTATAGTAATTTTCAAGTAATAAAACTTTATGCTTACTTTCTGGAGTTCTAAACATTTTGCTCTGTTTAGTTATTCAGTATGATCTGGTAGTACCATACTCTAGATTATTCATTCTTCTTACATGAAGAAAGCAGACTTAGAGATGGTAACTAAGATCAGCATGAATTCAAGGATCTAAGCAATACTAAAATACAGGATGTCTGTTACTTAAGAAGTAAAACCTGCATTAAACTTTCCCTTGGAATATTACTGTTATTAGTAAGAAAATTTTCAACCCAAGATTATAAGCCTAATTTTTTTTCTAATCTTTCAACAGTTGAAAAACAAAGAACATTCTAAGGAGAGAAACTTGCATCAGGTCTTATATCCAGGAAAAAAAACTTGCTGGATTACTATCAGCCTCCTAGAGCTTGCCTTGAAACTTCAAGGTCATTGGCCCATTTTTAGATCTTTCTTCTACTCTAGCTTTGAATTTCTCCTTTTTGTCTACCAAAATACCCAAATTTATTTGCAGTTGCAAGAAGGTTATCCTCCATGTGTTTGTTACAGGGTTTTACATTGAAATAATAAATAAAATGAATTTATTTAGTACTCTAAAATGCCTTTCAGTTCTATGGGGTGACTGGCTGATGTTTGGTGAAATCTCTCTGCCGCTCTGGAGCCCCCTGCTGCAATGTCAACACGTGCCGTGCAATGCCAAAGCAACAGAGACGGCTGCCTTTGCCTGGGCCCTTCATCTGGAAGAGCCAGCTAGTTAAATCCACAGCTGCAAATGGTGCACAGCTCTCAGATGGACATAACATCTTGTACTTTGAATATTCCCTTTTCGTTTTTCCCCAGTGGCAGAAACTTCATCTCAGTCTCTCACCTAAACTAAATGATGTTTCTAAAGGAAGCTTTATATTCCTTTGGGAAGAAAGTAGTAAAATAGAGAGTCAGAAGAGTCTTTTATACAAAAAAAAAAAAAAAAGGATTCAAAATATTCAAGTATGTAATCATCATAGTAATCAAGTGAATATCCAAAACAGATTTAAAAAAATGGGTTCACGGTGAGAAACAGCCCCTTTAACTGGTGAGCAGCCACAACATAGATAGAAAAATCAAATACAAATAAAAGGAATCATCCAAACACTGAATGTAAGAACTATTCAGTGAAAGCATTTTACCATTTCTAATATAATGAAACACCCATCTTGGAAATATATAGTCCAGACAGTGGAGGAAAAAGGTTAGTTACTTTTTCAACTCAAGTTTGAATGAATTGTTGGATGGTGCTGAACTGCAAAACAGAAGAATCTGGATTCTGTTTGCAGTGCTGTGTCTGACTTGTTATGAAATCTGAAGGGGTCACTACTTGACTCTGTCTCAGTATCCTTCATTCCCTATTCTCAACCCTGGTGAGCTACAGAAGGTACAGACCAGTTCTTCCAGTGGGCACACCTATGTCAAAATCAGAAGAGTGACAGAGGGGCATGAATGAAAACATTTCCAGACTAGCTTTACTCTCACTGGCCCACTCAACTATCTTAGTGAGATTTTAGTCACCCCAATAAGCACTCAGGATGTCTGGCAGACTTTTGCATCCTGTGCTGTAGTCCATGTTTCCTGTCAAAGTCCCTTGATAAAGTTCCTTTCAGCGTGGCCTACCAGCCCTTCACTCCCACCACTTAATTACAGTGTGCAGTAGTTACTTTGTATATGTGCCATCTGCATCTCAACTGGAGACCTCAGGTACCACTTTATGACACATAAAAGTAGGTGCTGCTAAAATACAAGCAACTTGCTTGCACTGATGGTTTGTTGAACTGCCCCTGCTTTTCTTCAGATATGGTGTTTAGAAGCATTTCCTGCAATTTGAGCAATTCATACCCCATCAGCCTGGAGCGTAGATCCTTGCAGTTAGACATGCTGAGGAGTCAAAGAGCCAGTGCCCCCTGCACCAGTCCCTGCAGCACAGACACAGACCCTTAACATGCCAGGTAGCAGATGTATTGCCTACTTGTGCAAGCCCTGCAACAGCCACTGCACAGGTGGTTGGTTAATACCAACAGTATGATGCATATTTCCTGTGCTGAGGGGAACTGCATCTTTCAGGAATTGTATCAGGCTCTAGCAAAAAAAAAAAAAATACAGCTAGGGAGAACATATTTCAATATGAGTGAGCTAATTATAATTTTGGCTCCTAAAGCTTTCTAACAGCCAAAATATAAAGTCCAGCTGGCATGTCCTTCAGCCTGCCTGAAGGAAATAATCCCAATTTATAGCATAATCAAAAATCATGTTTCCATATTTTTGGGGTTTTGTAAGTTACTGCCAATACATCAGCCTATAGAAAAGCCTTAGATTGCTTTCCAAGTGATGGAGTGCCAGGAAGAAAAAGTTTCAATGTATACACATTTTACTGCCTCTACATTGGTTTAAAAAGCACACAGGATTGCCTGGCTGGAAGTGAGGGGAAAAGAAATACCAGTCGAGTAAGGACTCTGTGAATCACATAGCCCTGCGCAATTAAGGGGCCATTGTTAATTTTCAGATTGTCATAAATCCATTGGAGAATTTGAGACAATTCAAAAACCAATTACAATAGAATGAAGATTGGGCAATTGGCTGAAATGAAATCCAGCCACAGAAACAAAATGTTGTAAGAAACCAGCCCTGAAATATGTTGGGAAAATAAAAAGCATACAGAACGGAGCAACTGCTCACACATAGTCTTTTAAAGACCAAGGTTATTTGGTATGAAGGCAGAGGGTGTTGCACAGCTCTGAACACTGTTTTGCTAGGTACATTAGGTCTTACTTGTTTCAATCAATTATATGCTAAAAACATTGAAACTACCACAGATGTACAGGGAAGCAGCTGTATGTTTTCACTCACTATACCTGTAGTAATAAATAAATAAATAAATAAATAAATCACAGAAAAATACTATAGCACTACTTGCCCTGAAATAGCATTTTGAGTACGCACCTGCAAGGGCAGATAAATCTTTCTACATCTCTTAACCAAAACACTGCACCACAAATAGCAGTTTGCAATGATCAAAACAGCATTCATATGTCTATTTTTAAATGATATTTCTTTAGAGATGTAATTACGATTTTGATTACTTGTGCACCGATAGAAACATACCCTAGGTTTTATTGAAAAAATGTAAGGGACCAATCCTACAAACCTTATTAAGATGAGCAAGCCTTAAATAATCAACAACAGACTTCAGCACGGCTCTAGGTAAGAAGTTCATGTAGTAACCCTAAATTACTTAAAGCCTAGATGTGCAATATTGATTAGTAATCTTGCAAACCAAGGATAGGAAACCACATTTACTCTTTGGCTGACAGCCATCTTGTGGGTTCTGTAGTAGCTGAAGAGTTGTAAAGCTTAACATTGGTGGTACACCTCCTGCCTTCTATGATGCATTGTGACTTGAATGCAATTTTCTTCGCCACACATCCACACTACATTTGTATGCTCAGGTATTCAAATTCCTTCAGTTCAAGTCAATGCTTGTCCAAGCCATCCTGTCTAACACCAGAATCTAGATGGAGAGGGCTTTGCTAGCTAAGTACCTGAAGAAACTGCTAGTTTCAGCAATTTCTCCAGTTGCAGAAATTCTGTAACATTCAGTTCAGAAATGTGCAAACGTAAAGCATGCTTTGGATGGCAATGAAGACAGAATGGAAACCTGCCTCTACACACTGCCTGCTGCTTCAGCCTTTGCCCTTTATAACACCAAACCCTTCAACAGTGTGTCTCCCCTGAACATGCGTTACATAATTACACTATAAAGGGTGTAGTTTAAGTACCAGTATTATTTGACCTCCTAGTTCAATCTATTGCTACATTATCACAACATATATATCTGTTACAACAGTGAAGCACCTATCAGTCTCCCAATGCTAATACCTAGTTATTTACTAGCAACTACAGCCAGAACCCTGATTTTCTCTCAGGATCTCTGAGGATTTTCTCTCTTATCAGTTAAATACAAAATTCTATACATCTTTATATCTTGACTGTCTGGGTATCTTAACTAAATGTCCTTCTGAGATAACATTTTCTTGGTAGGGATCAAGTCTGTGGCCAGCCAAAGCTGACAAATAGCAAGCATTCAGGGACAGGAATCATATAGCAAATTTACTGATAAGATTATACAAGTGAGAGCTGCCAGCACCAGTGAAAATAGCCTCCTGCATCCAGAGAAAAAAAATACCAGGCCACTGAGTCACATGTTTGGGGGTAATGTTGAGGACAGGGAAAGACAGAATATTCAAAAAGCTATCACTGTCACAGGGTAGGAAGAAATGGACTGATTTCCATACGGACAACTGCAGTGACTGGAGCAAGCACCCCTAGCACATCAGAGGTCTTAACTCAGATGAGCACCTGAGGGAAGATGCAGTTCTCCAGGACTGGGGCTGCAGGGATTGCCAGGGTCCTCTCCCTGCAGTTGAGGCAGGTGGAGGCAACGTCCTTGCCTGCAGCAGTGAGCTAGCAGTATGTCTGGCAGTGAAGATAGCCCACATCATCCTGGACTGTACTAACAGCATAATCGGCAGATTGAGGGAAGGGAATAGAGACTCATCACTCGTTACACCACATGCATAATATTGTATTTAAGTTTGGGATCTCTAACACTAGAATGACACTGGTAAACTAGTGAGCTACCAACATGGTCAGGGACTGAATAGATTTATTTTTTCTGTCTATTTATATATATGTATATATACACACACGTAAGAATTCCATGGAGGGTAACTAACTGCATAGAAACCTCCAATAAGCAATTCTTGACTCACAAGTGGCTGTAGGCTAGAAAAGCATATAGGTGTTATATTTGATTAATATTTTTGTATTTTTTTCTAGGTGGGCTTTTTGGGAGGGGGGGTTGCTACTCTTAGAAATAGGATACTGGACTAGACAGCTCTTTAACGTGATTCCATATGAAAAATTTTATAAGTAATATTTTCAGTCATTTCAATAACATGCTAAGTTTACTACCACAAATATCTATACAGCATAATTGAAAAGAATCCAAATAAATTAGAGGGGTTTGCATTAGGTCTTGTTTTCCATACAGTAAGTATAAGGTTCAGGAGACTGGAAGGCAAGATAAGCCTTAAAAGAATAAATCTGCAGACATGGACCACAAAAGTCTGAGAACTACCAAATCACTACTCAAAATTGTATGCAAAATATGAATAAAATATTGATTTCATTAAAAATGTTAAGGACTACTTAATTCAACAACATTTTATATGTTTGCATATTTATTTCCAAATTTGCATATCTGTTTGCATATATCTTGTAAAGCTGAACGTTAATTATACTTTAAAATCATGTATAAATTGTAACCAAGAATGTTGTATGAATTTTTGAAATGAGACACACTCAAGTACCATTAATTATAAACTGCCATTTAAAGCACACTGAAGCAGACCTCATATTGAAAAAATATTGAGCCCTTGACAAATAAAAAAGGCAGCAAGAGTTATTAACTGGTCTGGCTGATTAAATGGCATCTCCTACAAGCATAGCACAGATACTATTTTTTCTCTTTCTCCCTCCAGAGCATGGCTTACTTTTATTCCGAAGAGACACATGACAATTTGCTGGCCAAAATAAACACTGCAAGTATGATACACTGGTTTATAATTTCTGTTCAGGGTGATTCTCTTTTTGAAATTTTCTTCATATAAAACGACAGTCAGTAATATGTAACAATAGACAGAAATTAATGGGTTACTTTAATGAACTGGTGTCAAATGAGGCGAGTTGAAATGATTTTACCACATGCTAATTAGATTTGTGAAACAATTCTCAGTAATTTAGAAAGCATTTATACAAGGTCAAATCTCAAGCAGCTTCCAAAAACCTAGACTTGCTAAATATACAAGATATGATGACCTGACTATCATCTAAAGTGGCAATTACAGACAGTCAAATTTCTAATAGATGCAGATATAAATCCAAGGTCAGGTATCCCAGTAATCATCAAAAGCCAGGGGGGTCCTAAAAAACTGTTCCTTAAGAATACTGCAAAACTATTATTTGCTCTTGTTAATTTTGAGATGTGTAGAAGATCCATTAATACTGAAAGAGCAAAATTCAAACTTAAAGCTTGGACAAAGCAGGCTTGGCAAGCTTATTAGTGCAAATCGGTGCTGCTGCCCTTAACAGTTACCTGTCTCTGGAAAAGGATATCCCTTTAAGCAGGGAGAGACACCTCTCCCTAGTCACTCCAAACCTGACATCTTAATTTACATGAACAATGAAACTGAGTTTGCATTAAACTATCAGGCTGGAAAGCCTATAAGCAGAGATACAAACTCACGTATCTTGTTCTGCTAGCTTTGCCTCAGGAGTGGTAACTTCAGTGCAAGGAGCAGAATGATAGCCAGGAGCTGTGGAGTCTCCAACTTTTGCATGCACTATGCAAATAGGACCACCTCCATCGGCTTTAGTGATGTTGCACATACAGATGGAATTTGGCCTGCATAAGTCTGACCTAACATCAGCATGCTATCAGCCATTCACACTCTTGGTCAAGCAAGGGGACTTTCTTCAAATCTATGGAAACTTCTTTGCATGACCTGTATTTCCCATTAGCAATATAGACCACTAGAGTGAGAGGGAGAGCCAAGAGATGCACCATGGAAATACGATTCTGTGGTTTACCACTGTGGTAGAGTTTGATTACAGAAAAATAGCTGAAGAGCAGCTGCCTTATACACACAGAACTCTCATTTAACTCTGTGCTCTGAGACACCTCCGCACACATCCTTTCTTCTTCAGCCCATACTTGAAACTAAACAAGTTGTTCCATTAGAGGACAGACTGTAGCACAGAGGACTCTGGTTAACATTTAACCTTGCTTCTACCACCATGCAACCACTGTTCACATTTGCAGAGTTGAGTTAGGTTTGCACAGAATTTTAATACCTGTAGATTCATGGTATGGTATAGTATGTCAATAGTAAAAAATCAGGGCAAATTTTCTTGCTCTCTGAAGGAAAATAATGTGAAACCCTATGAGTAATGACTTTCAATTTTCAAGATTTTCTGATTTTTATGATTTTTCTTTCCCTTTTCACAAAACAGCAGAAGGAAAGAAAGGCCCTAACGCCCATGACCCTTCATAAAATCACATGCCAATACTTCTAACAGTAACTGATTCTTGGCCTTGTTTCTTTCTCCTGTAACAGCTACATGGTTAAAAAAAACCCCACACAAAACACACCAAAACAAACCCCAAAACTCCCAAAAAACCCCAAAAGCACAAATGAACAAAGTGTACTTTTATCAACATGGTTCCAAGCTGTTAGTGAATATTAATTAATGTATTTAGATCCTGAGGTCAGTTATATTTTTATATACGTATGTGCAAAGTAAAGCAAGACAGTAAAGTGTAGAGCTTAGAGAACTTAGTTCCTAAAATTAGCAGCCAGCACAACATTAAGCATGGCTGTATAGTGCAAAAAAATTCCACCATGGTTAAAAATGTAATGACTAAGTTACCCACCATATGATGCTTCCCTTGTAATGCCTATGTCCTTCACCTAAACTGTGGAACATGTATTTTGAAAATAGGGAAAAGGAAATGGGTGCTTCTGCTCCTTGAAACTGAGACTTTCATACAGATCAGAGAGAAAAGAGGAACCTCACAGGATCCTGTAAATTTCATGGGTGTAATTTTCCATTCTAATGAGGATCTATAGAGAATTAACTACTATAGCACTATGGACAGACAACAAACAGCTCTTCCTCCTGATACTCTAAGAGCAACAAAATATCATCGAGGCACTAATGAGTATTAGATAACCCACCTGTTTGTAACAGGACCATTCTTTATTTCCCATAATAGAAGGACATAATTTTGATATTTTGTTACAGAAGGGTCTAGAACTACATTTTTTTGAAGAACCGGGATCCAAATGCAGGTCTTTGTTGTAAAAGTGCCAATTTCAGGGATAAGCCAAAATCCTGACTTGGTACTATGCACTCCCCAAATGCTGGCATGACTTTAGGTATCTAAGTATAGAATCCATCTCTTTCACTGAGCTTTCATGGTTATAGTTATCTATTTAGGTGAACATGGAAGTAATATAGAAGAATTATTTTAAAAGATTGCAACACATACTAAACTAATATAGCTCAAATTTTAATTTTCTCTGTTCCTTTATTACGGTTTGTTACATTGACATAAAGTAGCAATTGCATCAAATTTGGGACTCAGTAACTATTAAGTAGGTGGTAGTGTTATTAGTTAATAATGGTTCAGAAATATTAACACAGCAATTCAGAGTTTGTGTCATCTTTGTTTAATTTTAGCATAGGTAGGTAGTTCTTTAAGGTCTGATAATAACAGTTGCAGTTTGGCATATACAAGACTTGCAAGACTAACAAAGGCAAGCTAAAGTCTAACTAAAATCTTTTTCTTGATTTTTCAGGACTAATCCTCTCAAGTGTTTTAGCTGCAAATAAGTTTCTTAGCTGAAATATATCTGCAACCATCACGTCTTTGTTTACAGAAAAAGTGCAAATACCAGTGTAGTTGTTTTTGATTTTCATATGCAGCATACCTTAGATGACTGCTTCAAAGTATGAAGCAAGAAGTGGAGGCCTGATGAATGTACTAACTCCTTACTATTTAGGAGTCTAATCTTCAGTGTGATTCCAAATCAGTGAAAGAAATTGAGACAGAGGAGAGAGAAATGTAATTTTCTCCTTTTTCAAATTACAGTTAAAAAAATTAATACAGAAAAAAACCTCTGAGAAAGTGGAGGGAATTTTTTAGGATGATTGCTGTAACTTCTCATTGTAGTCTTATCAATAGACTATATTCTGATCATATTTCACAAACAACTGTACAAAAGTAAGTTTCAAGTAATTTTACAGGACATTTTGGTCTTGTTTATATTTGTAAAAAAAGGTCTGTACTTATTGCAAACACATCTTTAAACCACTAAATTGTTAGGTACCTGTGGTTGGAAATGAGCTACTATACTGTACTTTCAGATACTCTACAATGTGTGCCTCCTGGTTTTGGTTCCTCTAAAGGTGCAAAAAAGGCCATGGGCCTTTAACAGACAACCCATCAGCTTTCAGACTAGCCTGCTGGCTACAGTTGCAGCCATGATAAAAAGAGATTTCAGGCAAAGTTTTCTACACTGCTTCCATTTTACAAGGAGCTCTCTGAACATAACAGTGATCCACAAAGGAACACAGAGGTTGTGGTCCTTTGCTGGTTTTACGTATTTTACAGAATGCCAAGATGATGTTGTTTTACAAGATGCTTAAAAGAATAATTTTTGCTTTTTGAAATACAAAGGAGACCATGATTTGCTCAGTGCTAATTGGAGGGGATATAAGTGCTGAACCTTTGTCAGTTTATTTTCTCACAACTGCTGTTGCTTAGCATTTGAGGCATACTTCTGTTATGCTTTTTATAAACTTGAAGACAGCATTTTATGTAGTGTATTATCACCTACTCCTGCTCAGCTCTGTGAATTCTGCCTGGAAAAATTATAATATAGAGACAGTTAGTGGTGGCAGTCCACCTTTTCATGTACTCTCACATGCACAGAAAGCACTAAAACAACAAAACCTGATTTGATAATGTCAGGAAAGATAGTCTCTAATCTTCAATAGCCTGATTTTTTGCAACTACCGGGCTAATCCAAGTGTGGCGATACTATTTCGTCCTCGAACACTCTGTTTTACAATATGTAAACAGTGACATCAGTATTGCAAAGGAAGGGCTGTGTGGCCATCTTAGCTAAAAAACAGGTGACAGGATTGTTAAGTGTCACTTTTTCAATGGCTGTAGAAACCCCCACAGCAGAGCCTATCCAAAACTCAGTAGCAATCACCTGATATGCTTAACTTTGTACAGCTTTGATGTTTGGGTTTGTTTTTTTCAAACTGACCATGTATTTCATTCTAACATGAAATTAAAATGAGGCTTATGGAGAGGGAGAGAATATGGGCAATAGGAACCATTCATGAACTAGATATGCTAAAACTTTTGCTGAATGTATACAGGGTTGACAGACTGAGAAATTTGTGGACAGACCTACCCTAAGCAATCTGATCAGGGAAGGGGCAGAATCAATGCCATTGTGTGTACAAAATAGAACAAAATCTTAACTACATAGAAAGAGGTTTTCCTTCTTTTCTTTCCCAATACTGAAGTGTCCAGTTTGATGAAGATAAAACCAATGCTACTGGCTTATTCAGCCAGTTGTACTAATAGAAATGGCAGAGTTCTGCTCCAAGAATGCCTGTGCAATTTATGATACCAGCGAAAGCACAGAGCTCAATGGCACTTGAGCTTGTAGTATCACTTAATTTGGTTCTGAAATATGAACACATCTACAGCTTTGTAATCTAGTTTTCAGATGCGTTTCGCAAACTAACTACACACACAGCCTCATATTTCCAAATGCCGCACCAACCTAATTAAAAGGAACAAAAAATGAAGATTGCTTCTTTAATGCAAGATACTTTCCTAAAAGGATCAGTGTATGAACATAAATGTATCCATAGATACAGATATCCAAATGTATCCATCCTTAGAGTAACCGCTTGGCTGAGTTGAAACCAACAAACAAGGAACTCTGAACATGGGATTCCCCCCAGCTGTATATTGGAATCCCCTGGAAACCTTTGTCTTAGGTTCTGAAAATTATTTCAGCTAGGGGGCGTGCAGCTTACATTAGTTACACGGCTGCACCTCCGACATTAACCTGTTAACAGCAAGCATGAAAGAAGCCTCCTGATGAGAGCTGTAAAACAAAAGCCCTAATATCCCGTGCTGATATTAAATTTCTCCATTACTCTGTATTCGAGGGTCTCAATATTCACTGTGAAGCTGTAGCAACACAAGTAAATACATATTAGTACCTCATACAGAAATGACCTTTGTTCACGCTACAGCTGTAACACAGGGATAGCCCCAAAGTTTTCCAATTGTGAACGTGACAGTGATGTGCATTATACCTATCTAATGAAGACATAATCCACAGAACAGATTACAGCAGCAACAATTCTGCCAGTATAACTTCATGTACACAAAAATTCTACCAGCATAAAACAGAGATCATACATCATGTTACCCCAGCCTTCTTACTTGTTACAAGTAAAAGCTGTAGCGTAACTACAACCTTAAATATTTGCCAATGCAACTATTTTAATTTGAGATACTACATTTGGGGTATTTACAGGGGCAAAAGATTAGTTCAGTTAAAGCTTGGCTTCCTTGACCATGTGTCACATGTGGCTCCAGGGCACCAGCACCTCCATCTTGCTGCTGCTTAAGGTTCCTTGGTGGAAGTTAAGAGGCAGTTTCATCACATGGCCACCCACCAGGCTCTGCAAGGACAGAACATTTATTCCTGCCCCTTCAATGTAGGCAAGATGAGTGCATCAGCACCTTTCAACTGGCTGAAATAAGGGATCCAGACTTCAAAGTGCTGGAACCTTTCTAAGCACGTATAACCTGGACAATCAACAAACAAGTCAAATACAGGTCTATACCCATGGGTTAGATATGGGTAGCTAGGCACTGAGGTAAGGCTAGTTAAACACTGAAATTTGCCTATGGGGTCTGTAAACTCTTCAGTACTGATAATTCTCTGCCTGGCATGTCCATGGGCTTAGCTGACTGTGTTGGGGCAGGAGGGTGGGTAAAAGAATGCTATGATACACCTTCAGTCCGTATTGTAAGAGATGTCTTTTGCTGCCAGCTCCCCAGCTTCTCTGCAGATGAAACAAACAGGAAAATACACACTGCAGCAGGTGACTCATTGTATTAGTAGATGCCCTGTATTAAATATGAAAATTTCCGTAATTTCCATGGGCGCCACTTTAAGAAACAAAATACACTGACCTTCCATTGTGCTGTGGGAAGCAAAGCTGAACAGCACATCAGCAATTATGCTATTACATATGGACTTATGCTTCCTCCTGGGAGTTGTTTTCCTTAGAAACAAAGCTGATTCCTATTTTGCACTTTGCTGATAGCTCTGTTCCTACATAGTTTGTACTATGGTAGGAACTACTTCCCTCTCCCTCCCACTCCTGCATACCCACACACTTCCTCTTTTCCAGAACAAAAGCCTTTTCCAATTATTTAACAAATTTCAGAAAATTATATTCCCTGTCCTTATATAGTGATAAAGACCATGAAAGAATTTGTTTCAAAATGTACTTTTAATAAGGAAAGTATAATTGTTACCCAGGAGCTATATCCTTACTACCTTGTATTTAATCTTGTAACAGCCATGAGAGAAAAGCTTTTGGGGATGATGGGCTCCCATACCCAGTTCTGATGCACTACCTGGGGTTTAAATTTGATTTCAGAAGATTACTTATGCAAGAATTCTGGAATCAAAACGCACTATAAATTCTGGTTACCTTCAGATATTCCAAGTTACTGTCTTACGGAACTACCATCTGGGATTTAGTTCACAGCCTGCAAGCAGTAATGATAGAAAATGAAGGCAGGGCAGGTTACTACAGCTTAGCTATCAGACTCCTTGAAAATACACTCTATAATCTTTAGAAAAACAAGCTTCCAATAAACACAAGAACAGGTTCCAGTCTGTGATCAAAAATTCTCTTATCTCTTAACCCTGGTTCACAGGCTAATGAGACTACTTTGAAAAAAACATCTTTAAGTGTCTCCCCTTTACCCTTTCCAGAATTCTGCAGGCTGTATGGCTCATTACATGTTTCTCATAACACTGACTAGCCCCTGCCATGATCTGTCTCCTTGCTGCCTGAGCGCAGGAACTCCTCACATCAAATTAAAGGGCCAAAAGCACAGGACATTTCAAGAAGGACAAGGAGGAAGCAAAGCTCACTGACTCTACAGGGAGCAATTGTTATACTTCAAGACAAGCATTTCATCTACTCGGGAAATCTGGAAGACGTACATCCTGGGAGACAGTGGTTCAATGCTGATAGAGGTGCTAATATAAACTGTATGTAAGACTACCCTTATAATTTTAAGATTAAGAGATATATATGGCCAATCTTTCAGCCCTTCCCCTCTCCCCAAGTCAGTATTTTATTGTTTTTAAAGCTTTGTGTTGACACAGTGCCAACCAAAGGCAAACACTACAAAATACAAGCACAGACCCAGCATGTCACTTTGCACAACAGTAACAGAATGAGGAAAGAAGTGCTACAATACCATGCAAAACACTTCCAGGCCTAATTAAAAAAGACGACAATTTTAGACTGAGTGAATTTGCCTTATCCTAGAAGGAGGAATTAATTCAGACCCAGGCACTGGAGGAAAGACAGTGCCACAGTATTACATGGGAAAAAAATGCCTTAGCTAAACTCCATAGCATTCTGTAAATGTAGATTGAATGAAGAACTGCAAACACCTGAACACTAAAAATTACTGTCTTTTGTTACAATCTGTAAAAAAATATCCCCTGAAACAGGAGGCAGAATTTATTTGGAACATCTTATGAACCATTAATTTTGTTTAAAATATCTAACCACACACACAGGAGTGGAGTACTTGAGACAAGGGAGTTGTGGGGCACTGTACTTCAAAACATGCACAGAGACACAAACTGATCTGTCACTAGGCACAAGCCAGTGGAACAGCCCTTGGTAATCAAGCCACAGATTTGGATCAGACTAAAATCAGAGCTGCTCTTGCCAGTAGCGACCCTATTACACAAAACACTATCATTCCCATTTCTAAATTAAAAAAACAAACAAACAAAACCAGATTTATTTTTATTGATTATGCCTTTTTTTGAAGAAGTTTTCAAACAGCATGGTGGAGCTTAATCAATGCTTACTGTAAGCCTAGTTTAACTTTCAGTGAATTCAACAAAAGGATTTTCCTTTTACAGGCATGAAGCTGTAGTAGGCCTCACTGGGCCAAGTTTACAGAGAATACATCCCTGTAAATGTAGTCGAGTTGAAACCAATGGCACTGCTCACACAAGTAATGATGATTTTGTGCAATACTTATAGGAAGGAAGGTGTTCAGGATACAGCCCTATTGATAACTTTTGTGGCAAAAAATCACCTTGGCAAGAAAGAATAAGGCTGCATATACTGAAGTTCAAAAACAATGAAAATATACTTTGCTATGTAGCAGACAAAACTAGAGTGTCTATGGATATTTCTTTATCACAAAAACTCCAAAATATCACAGACAAATTCACCCAGCAGTTTCAATCACCCATGCAGCATAAACACAAGTGTTATTCACTTCATAACAGTTTGTGATGGTTCTAAAACAATAAAGAAAACATGTAAATTACACCAATACAATAAAGACTTGATTATGCAACTGCTTTGCCTATTTCACTGCAGCAATAAGCAAGCAAATAGAGACTGAATGGAACACAATTTAGCAATCATATACTGCAAAAGAATATTCGCTTGTGTTACTGGTTCAGCTACTTAAAATAAATAATTTTGGTAAATCATTATCATTAGGGGAACTTATTTAATGAATTTTCACATGCTACATCACAATGATCCTAAGACTAGTTTTATCATGTTTGCACTTCACTTACAGATTTTCAAGACAGAATTGTTTTGCTCTCAAAAGACAGTAGAACACTTTTTACAAAATGTGGTCAATAAACTGTTTTTCAGAATTAATATTTTAAAGTAATTTTAAATAATCTTTCCTAAGTACTTTCTAAGTGAGAATACTTAAGGATATAAGAATTTACAAGTATATTTTAACCTCGTTGAAGCCAACAGAACTTAAGTACAGGCTTAAGCGTGGGTTTTTTTCCTAAATCAGGATAGATATTCTACTGTATTAGATTAAGACTAAGACAGAAGAACACTGATAATAATTTCAGGCAGCTTTCAGAGTACACATACTAGATAGTCTATACAAAATATGGCAATATGCTAATAAACTCAGTTATTTCTTTTTTTCCTGCTGTGGCAAGAAAAGACACTAACAATGCTCTTAATGGGGGTGATAGGAGGAAACTGGTACCTTCTATTCACCTACACGAAATGTAAATTTAAAAGAAGGTTTCTCTTCACTGGTTCCTTCTCCTCAGAGCCACGGACCTTTCCACACCACTGTGGGTGAGAATCCACATTTTAATTTGATTCATTAATGCTGCTTGAACCATCATTAACTCATCCTTCAAGCCCTATGAGCTACATCAGAAAGGGTCACAGAGTACTGGTGCTAGCCAGCAGTCAGTGACAGCAAGGCAAGCAGCCGGTCATTCTGTTATGGACCAGACAGGGTTCCTAAGAGAATTTTAGTTATTCCATATTTCCTATCTCTATTACAGCCCACGATCTCCTGCAGAGTTTGCATGTACAGCCTACAGATTCAAAAGGCTATGCTCCTCTTGCTGTATTTTTATGTTGTTTGTTCTCTGAATGCTTTCATAAAGTAACCAAATCAGTAATAAGATCTTATATGGTTTCATGCAGCTTAAGAGCATGAACTTCTTCTGGCCAAATCATATCCACACATGACTTTGCAAAACTGTAAGTTAAGGTAATTCCTGCTTTCCTTGTAAGCTGAGAAAAACAAATGCAGGTATCAATGATACTGTCTTGTACAATTCCCTTTTTATGAGGAAAATAGTCATCTTTGTTAGAGTTTCCTGTAACTAACATTCTTACCAATGAATTACCAAATGTGGTCCTGAAGCATTCTGTAGCAAGATTTGGAAAATTTTTACATACATTATGAAATGAAAGCAAGTTACACATGGCTTCCAAGAAAATAAATTAATCAGAGCTTGTATATAAAAGAAATAGGCAGTATGGGTTATGGAGTTAAAAAAAAAAAGCACTTTGGCATGGTACAACAGAAGAGGCAGTATCACCAATACATCATTCTCTCAGGCATATTTGTAAAGATCCATATGTAAAAGCTCCCACCCACAAATGCACAACACACAAAAATGCATAGTTCTTTGGGAAATGGACTTTGTATAATCTGATAGAAAAACTTTACTGCAGCATACTTGAAAATAGATTGAAAATTATTGCCCCACTTTGAACATTTCTTGAAATGCACTGTAGTATCAGTACAAAGCTGACAGCATCAATCAGGAATCTTCAGAGATGCTTCATCTGATTTTTCAGAGAGATGAGAAAGCAACAAAGTGACTGGACCAAGCAGTTCCAGATACTTACAGCACATTAATCAATGTGAAATGAATTCCTTTTGTCTGCAGCTGTAATGGTTTAGAAGACATTTCCTAAACAAATAGATAATATTTTCTTTTCTGTTACAACTGATCAAACGTTGAGGTTTATATAAGAGTTTAAAAAAATACACCAAACAATAGTAGTTTTGTTTGGTTTTTTTTATTAAACAGCATGCTTACAAATGTGAAATCATGGTTACAGAAGTTCAAATAAAGCTTATTTTTTAAATTCTATCTGACCTTGGATTTGACAAAACTGTATATGGGTCAAGATTATGAAAGAGCTTCCATTACTTGAAGTTATCTAAGTATTGTTCAGACTGGTTTTCAGGATGAAATACTAGCTGAAGTTAGTATTTACTTCATGCGCAATCACTTTAACCTTGCTATTTGCACAGCAGATGTCTTCTTCACAAGACTACAGAAGCTATTGACTGTAAATCTTGATAAGATAAGCTGTTCATTCCTTGCTTGTCAGAGCACTCTAAAAAGTCGAATAAAAGAAAACAATTACTGAACTGAGGCAAATAGTAAATGCTGATCCTAGAGTTCTTAGGGGGACTTCAGTAGGACTTCTGTCCAAGTAAAACCAACAGAATTAGAACCATTGTAAATCAGTCATTACACTGAATTTGATTCACGTGTGAAATTTAATTCATATGAATGCCAAAACTGCAGTTACAATTTATTCTAATTGGCATCATTTTTGAGATTTCAATAGTTAGAAAGAAGATGAAATGAGCCTTTAATTCAGCTACCTCCTTTATCCTTGCATCTACCCATTCAGTCATCAGCGGCACAATGTGTGGCTAAAGCAGGAGTGAAAAAGCTTGTATTCCCCATCCTAGGGGGGAACAGAGTGGCCAAGGCTGCCAACTCAATGGTTTAAATTAATAAAAGCCTCCACTGAGTATTTTCACTATCTCTGGAAATTTATTTTTTTTTTCCAAAGCAGGTTCCATCTATCTTTCTGCTTTAGAGACTTGATTATGGAAGATTATTCCACTTACAAAAATGACACCGAATCAACACAAGGAGGATTGAGGGCTCAGACCTCCTGTTAAGAACAGAAAGGTATAAAAAATACACAACAGATGGTATTTTGAGCATGCATGTCTTAACAATAATGGTTAAAAAACACTAGATGAGGTGGACTGCCCTGCAGAGATGGAAGATTATTCCTTCATTTGGAGTTATTAATGTGCTCAGGGGAAAGTTTCTAACTGATACAAAAAAAGCTTGGCATTTTCTTAATTTAAATGAGTTGCCTTCAGAGAACTCACTACAAGGAGAAGTCTTATCATCTTAATCTCTGTCCAAAAGGTGAAACAGAAAACCACCACACCTGTTATCTCATTTGTCTTCTACAAATGAAATTTCTAGAAATACAAACCTGATTCTGCTTTTACTTATGTGATGCTAATGAGGTGCTCCTAAACTTTCTGAAGCTGACAAGCAGTCAGACTATTTTCTAGGGCAAAACTGACTTCCTGTGGGATAGTAATTCACTAATGCTAAGCATCAAAATGATGCATTGTGGGTGAAGTTCTTTTTTAAAGGATTCCATGCATTGGCTTGCAATATTCTACAGCCTTTAGACATCCCGGAATCCCAGAACAAACAGAAAAGTTACTGCAATCCTACCTTGAAAGAAGACTTAACAGATAAAATAACCAAATAATTGGTCAATTATACAAGAATGCCAATTAATAGTGCCACCTTTAAAGCATGTGCACATAGGGACAGGCCTCAAAAACCAACATTAGAATTATTATACATATGCTGTTCAGATAATCTGCGTATATTCAGTCCAATAAACTGGATTTACTCAATTCATAAAGGACAGTCATCTTTTGTGTGTTGCAGTTCAGTCTCCTTCACCTGCATTACAATTCATGAGGAGCAGATGAGGGAAGTGGGCTTGTAAAGCAGTATAAAACTACTAGCACCAAACCTGAGTTTAATGTACCTACAGAGAAATCATTCAAGTCAAACTGAGACAAGTCTACTGATAAGGATTTCTCTCAAAAAAAAAACCTCCTTTGGTTTAGTCTCTAGCAGTAATTCAAAATGAGTGTATTAATTTCTAAAAGAAATGGATACCATACATATGGTCTGGAGAGGAGAAGACTCTGGGGCAGACCTTATTGCTCTCTACAACTACCTGCAAGGAGGTTGTAGGCAGGCACGGGTACACCTCTTCTCCCAAGTAATATGCAACAGGACAAGAGGAAGCAGCCTCAAGTTATGCTGGAGATGTTTAGACTGGATATTAGGAAAAATTTCTTCACTGAAGGGGTGGTCAAGCATTGGAACAGGCTGCCCAGGGACGGTGGTGGAGTCACCATCCCTGGAGGTGTTTAATAAATGTGTAGATGTGGTGCTTAGGGACATGATTTAGTGATGGACTGGGCAGTGCTGGGTTAACAGTTGGACTCAATGATCTTCAAGGTCTTTTCCAACCTAAATTATTCTATGATTCTATGCTGTTGCCAAAGCTTTCTGAAAAGCAGAGATTCCCTACTGCACTTTCAGAATTAAAAGAAACAGAAATTACAGAAGTATGCAATCTCTACTACATGCCCTTTGATACTTAATGAGCTATCCAATCAATAGGGTGAAACTAAGCAAGATGATATGACTGATTGAAGTGATCCACTTAAACTGTTATTTATCACATTGTTGTTCTCCAAGTGATCACAGAGAATTAACACAACTAATGAAGAGAGCCATTCTTCAGTTTCTTAGAATTGATGTTTGAGATTTTCTTAGCTCGCCCCTGCCTCAGCCTTACCAAATTTCTTTTCAGCAGACTAGTTCCCATTCATTTTTGCCAAGCGTTCAAGTTTTTACTAAATTAGAAAAGCATGATATATCTGTTTTCAGCAACCTCAGAGTCCATATCCTCATATGAACGGTAGACCCTACTATCTGAGCACCACGACTCAAGCGTTCTTTCATAATTGCCACTCACAGTAAAGCAATTGTTCTGAGGCTGTTTCAAAGTCACCTCTTGTATGGAAGAGAAGAAAATCGTCATGAGATCAGACATGTAACCTTCTGAGGACAGGAAGTTACATGGTGACAATGATGTGGTGAGCCATAGATAGAATTAGGTCTGTACTGGAAAGCATTCCTAATAGACCTAAGAAGAGCAGACTGAATAAATGTGACAGTGCACACGGAATTCATGACGCAGACCCATTTGTAGGAGAACATGCACAGAAGTAAGTGATTATTGTCTTATGGCAAATAAATATGACATAACATTATCTTTAAAGGAGACAAATTTCAAACTAAGTTAAATATTATTGATCCATCCTTCATGGAAAAGCGTCATATCAGCCTTAGGAAACAAATCCCATCACTAGAAAGCCACAGGCGTTTCTATTTTTCAGTAAGTTAGATGTATTCCCTTTAGCCTCGTTGGACTGCTATACTGCCCCCTGGTACATTTTTGTATAGTAAGTTTGTTACCTGTTAGCAGATACAAGTTCATATGATACAGATGCATCAGCCTTCCAGACTCTGAAATTGTTCAAACACAGTAATCCCTCAAACTTTGGTTTGCACAAGACATACACAGCTGTACCTGTATATATTTCTCTGCCTCAGTTCCCACAAAGGCTTTTTTGGGACCTTTAATCAGAGGTTAAATCCCATCTCTTACATGTTATGGGCACCATACATAGACTTGTTCCAGAAAAGTGTTACTAAATAGGACGTGTGTGCTTCAGAAGCACATCCTTTCTTTCTGTTGGAGTTTCACCTGACAAGGTTGATAACAAACCTTTCTTTTTTTAGGTACCATCTTCTCCCCTTCTCTAGCACACATACATACTTGTTACGACATAAACAGTAAATTATTTTCATGCAAGTTGGTCAATACCTTTTTCCAGAGATCTGGTTACTTCCTACAGCATACTTACTTCACTGACAATTCAGATGTTAATACTTCCAGATAATACTTCTCCAAACCAGATGCACTTCTACGATATTCCGACTTAGCACGTGCTTAGCTCACAAATTTCCTCTTTGAAAGAGCTTCCACAGAAAAAAGGTAAATTCAGACTTCAGCTAACAAGCAGCAGAAATTTCAAAGGAAAAAAAACCTCAAACATTGCTACATTTCCTATGAAATTTAATTCCCCCACGCATACTAGTACTCAAACAGACCTCTACAGTACACAAGAAGCCATCTACAATGTCCAGTTCTACACTCTAACACACAAATCTAATGCTGAACCTGGAAAGTAGATGAAACGTGCTACTTCTAGTGGGTGTTTGACACCATTGCAATCCCTTGTTCTTTCCTTTCTATTCCAAATCAGTTTACATACTGTAACCCACCTCCTACTCAAGGGAGAGGAGGGAAAACTTAAAGCCTACATTTCTACTTTGGAGAATAACAGAACAAAATTCAGTTTAGAGAACCAAAAGAAAAAAAAAAAAAAAAAAAAGAAGCAATTGAAAAAGATAAGAGTCTTTGAACACCTAAATTTTTTCCTGCTATGCCTGGTTCATATCTCCAGCTGCCAGTCTGTCAAGTCTGACAATATCTGCTGTGATAGAAATCTGCTGAAGAAAATAGGATGCCACAAACAGCCTGTTTAATGAAACAGTGGGAAGCTCACATTAGCAACAAACACAGGAGGTGTGAGAAGCCTTGGCAAAAGCCAAGTGCCACTTCTCTGCTCTGTACTTGAGCAGTCCTTTTTATTGGTTATCTTTATGATGGAGTGGAGAAATTCAGGACTTCTACACATGGATTCACAGGTATATTAATGTAGTACCATGTGATTCCACCTGTTCCAGAATAAAAATGCTGTATTCTCAATCAGATGTTCCGCTTCTAAAGCTTTGATTCATAATTTCATGGAAACATGAATGAGGTCATGGAGAGCTTGCTGGACTGAGATTATGCCTTTCAATGTGGACTTCTGCTTTAGTAGCAGTAAATCTGTAAAGGAGCACCAGAACAGTCCGTGATCTGTTTTGTAGTCACAGGAGAGATGTAATGGGAATCACTTCAGATTAGCTACAATATTAGCACTGAAATTATTCCTGAAGACCACACTGTATCAGAGGTTAAAAAACAAAACAAACCAAAAAAAGCCTGAGCAGAACAATTTGCAGAATCACAGAATGGTCAGGGTTGGAAGGGACCTCCGGAGATAACCTAATCCAAACCCCCTGCTAAAGCAGGCTCACCTAGATCAGGTTGCACAGGATTGTGTCCAGGTAGGTTCTGAGTATCTCCAGAGGAGACTCCACAGCCTTTCTAGGCAGCCTGTTCCAGTGCTCTGTCACCCTCAAGGTAAAGAAGTTCTTCCTCATTTCAGAAGGAACTTCTGTGTTTCAGTTCCTGCCCGCTGCCCCTTGTCCTGTCACTGGGCACTACTGAAAAGAACCTGGTTCCATCCTATTGACACTCACCCTTAAGATACTTGCAGACATTGATAAGATCCCCTCTCAGTCTTCTCTTCTCCAGGCTAAACAGGCCCAGCCCTCTCAGCCTTTCCTCACAAGAGAGATGCTCTAGTTTGCTAATCATCTTCATAGCCCTCTGATGGACCCTTTCCAGCAGTTCCCTGTCTCTCTTGAACTGGGGAGCCCAGAACTGGACACAGCACTCCAGATGTGCCCTCACCAGGGCAGAATAAAGTAGAACAGAGTAGAATGGTTTTTATCTTTCAGTATGGAAATATGTCTAAGACAAGAAGTCACATGCTGGTTTTCTTTGTTCACAGCACACACCAGTGAGAGGAGGTTAAACCTAACTGAACTAGGAAAATGCATCTATGGTAAGAATACACTGAAAACAAAACAAAACAAAAAAACCCATAAAAATGTATGCATTTGTTTCTTTTGGGGGGATAGCATCTGCGTGATGAAAAACGGTTTAAGATTAGATTTTATTACAATTCAAAATGAAAAATTTTAGAGGTTAGCATGCTAGAAGACCTAGAATTACTTTCCGATGAAGTAGTTAGAATCATAGTTATTTGCCCAAATAAGTCACACAGTCCAGCATTAAGCTTATAAAATAAGCAACCTGATAGAGTAAACAAATGCCGCAGAACAGATTGACAGCATCAAAACTTCATGGACTTGATCTCATTAAGGTGGTGCATGAGACCAAAACATTTAAAATCTGGGAGAAAAGCAAGCTCCAAGTCCAGAACAAAGCTAAAAAAACGCAACAGCTCTGCAAGTCATGAACTATCCCATGGCAGCTGTTCAGAGAAAAGGCTCAGGCATCTATGGATCAGCAGTTAGGTACTCTAAGTAACTTGCAAAAAGTTAAAAAGTCTACCACTTCTGTATACAGCCACATTTTTTTAAAGACATTTTCTGCTAGAAACCAAGGAAGCATTATAGGGGCAAGGATGAAGAAAAAAGAAAGAGTGGTCAAGGCCAAATATTTATTTACACTGCATGTGGGTAACAGCAAGGTTCTGATGAGTACATTTGGGAAAAAAAAAATAGAAGAGTATACACATAAATAACCTCTCCCTCAATGCACATTTTAAGAGACTTTTTCCTGAGACTGCTGCTGTTTGGCTCAGGCTTGAAACAAATACATTTAATCAGAAAAATAAGGCATTTTGGATGGGATAGGGAGTACAATGGCTTAGATGTTTTTCAAGATCAGAATCAGTAGAAAAGCACAACAAAGCAACTCTAGAGAACAGCAGAATTGCACCAGTACAAACCATCACAAAGCATACCCTGATAATGTATCTGCCTCAGGAAACAAGGAAGAGTGCAAAGAGTCCATACACATATTTTCAACTCATTCAAAGGAAGTTTCTGTTTTAAGATAAAGCAATCTCAAAACCCTGGAGTGTTCAGTACCATAGTATACACTTAAAAAGTTGGAATTCTGAATAATTAAAAACCATCTCTCACAGCTGAGAACCTTACCAACAGGAAAAAGCTAGATTGTTCTTGGCCACCTCCAAGAAGACACCCTACCATGCAACAAGTATGATCCAAACCAGATAATCATCATTTTTTCCTAGCAAGAAGTGTGTGCCAGACTGAGAAAACTGGCATTGGTTAGCTGAACCATAAGCCATTTACTACTATTATCTAACATAGCCTAGAAATTCCCTCAAGAGAATACAGATCTAGGTTTATAGCATACAGAGACAAAAACTTGCCAACTGAATCTTAATAACAGATTAAAGATGGGTATTTTTTAAAATCTGATGTAGATAAAATGAAGTAATCTATAGCTAGATAATATTATGAAAAAACCCTTTTCAAAATAAATACAGACTGATTGCCAAAACAATCAGGGCAAGAACCTAACCCCTCTCAAAATTACAATAGGCATTAACTTGTTTCCAACTAGTTTTAAGAGAAGGTAAGTCCTAAATTTTTCTCACTTCCCAATAAAAACTGTCAGAAATACTGAAAACGTGCAATTGCATATGTCAAATGATTCTTCAATAGATGGGACACATACCTGAAGTAGCAGTACTTAGCAAATTCATGTAAGGTTAGTGTAAAAGGAACACATAATTTTAAGTGACAAATGGATGAAAGACATTATTCCACACTAAATTTTGGAATATGCATTCCAAAGACAGTATTTCAAACAATGTAATTATTCAAGCAGCATTATCTTCTCAATTTTGCAAATCCTTTAGCAGCCACCCCCCTCCCTTGAATCTTGAAAGTCACCAGTTAAAAACAAAACCAAACAAAACCCCAAACCAACAAACTCACTGATACTTCTCAGCTTCCCCAGTCCAACTGAAGGAGGTGCAAAGGCCAAGGCTTTTTGTTCAGTTTCCTGTCAGTACTGCTGTAGATGCCAGTACCAGGGAAGGAACTCAACCATAGCAACACTGATAAAGATTATCTTGCAGGAACTACACTCTTCAGAAAGAGTAGCCCAAAATCCATCAAGCATTAGAAAAAGACAGAGATGGGGTACACCTAACTGGCTTTATTGTCTGGGAAGTCTCAGCTATGTAAGAACCACAGAAGATTAAAAGCACTATTCCAATTCACAGCAATGTTAATTATCTGTTCATATACTGTTATCAGGATGTGTTACCTTCTATTTCAAACACTGAAAGTTCAGCCAAAAATATAACAGCTGAGGTTAAAATGCATGCTGCAAGGAAACTTTAGTTAGAACTAAGGAAAGTTATGCAATTGTGATATTTAATGGGTTCATTTGCCTTGGAAAGGAAGATAGGAACAGAGATCTGCAATTTTAAGTCATCAACCCAACTGGGGAGAGGCAGTCTGGAAAAGTGCACTACAAGGTTTATGTTGCATTATTTAAAGTGAACAATAACAACAGTAGTCTTGAGATAAAATGCAACTCTTCTGGTGTTATAAAGCACTTTCTCAGTATATAAGGGGTATTGAGACATGGACTGAGAAGAAGTGAGAATTAATCTACCAGGAAATTAAAGGTATATAAATTTTTTATGTAGCAGATTAACCGAAACTGAAAAATGAATGACAAAAGTCCACTGCACCTGTTATGTTCTCAAGAACAGCCATCTTTGGATTTTTTAATCTAATACTTAAAATTTGGTTTTAAACTATTTCAGTTCTTTGCCTTTTTCTTGGTTTTCATTTTTAAATATTTTTGGTTTTCTGCAGGACTTCAGCTGATAGCTGCACAGTTTTGGGGTCCATTCAGAAAGAGAACAATGATAACATGTAACCACCCTGAAACTGATTCATAGTTCTCTGATCTTGCATTCTTAAGCATCTCAGTTTCCTTTAAAGCCAGCTATACAAGGCATCACAGCAGCTGGCCCAAGGGCAAGCCTCCTCTGGAGGGCCCTTCTATTTTGTCAGTGTGTATTTCCAAGGTGTGCAAAGGGAGAAGGCATCAGAGATGTCTGGATTAAACCTTTCCTTGAAATTTTTCCTTTTGAATTTTCTCTCTATTTTCATATCACTGGGAAACACAGGGGGTTTCACCTTGATTGGCATAAGAATTCCAATTGCTTACAAAGCATATTGACATTAACAAATCATTCAATTAGTTCATTATTATTATCATTATTATTAAAATTATAGTATCAGTGCCAGTTAAGATTTGAATGAAGCCACCTGCAACCAAGGTTTATCTTGTTAGAACATATCTCAGTATACTATACCCAGTAAATAATTCACTCTGTCTTTTAACTCTTTGCCGAAGAATCAGAGACATCATCTTTATTGTATTAATTATTTATGCAACTCAGCTTCTCCACCTTCCCTCCCAGCCCCAAGGAGAACTCGAACCGAAGGTATTAAGGCACTAACACCAAGTTTTCAAAAGCAGTTCAGACACTTGAACACGAGGCCTGCTTCCATTGATAGTAAACAACAAAGATCCTCAGAATTAACTGGAAGGAAAATCAAAGTTTGTACCTTGTCACAGGTGGAGTTCCCTTGGCAGAGGACTTTCCATGGAAAAGAAGAATTCAATCTTAAATACTTAAAAGGAATAACCATTACAAAGTATAATAATCACTAAAGAAAAATCATCAGTTTTAGCAGTTTGCCACTAGATGGAGCAATTTAATATTAAAATTTCCATTTATAAAGAAAATCCTCTTGAAGTTGCAGATCTTTCACTCATACACCTTTCCCACTACCAATTTTTTTTTTTTTTTTGCCTTTTTATGCTAAGGACACTTAGAAGTACTGTAGCCTTGCAGATTATGCAAGTAAAAAGAAAGTTATATATGAATAAACACAAATGTTTCTACATTCTACCTGTATTACAGCAAAGACTGGATACAGCGTGAGGTAAACCAACCACAGTCCTAAAGCATTTCAGTTAAACTAATAATTTAATTTATCCACCAATCTACACCACATAATATTCAGAAGTATTAAGAAATATTAAGCAGTTTATCAGAGTATTATGCTCTCTATTCACCACAGACAGCAAAAGAACTTTTTGCCAGCGAAGATTATTCCAAAGTAAAAGCTTAAGCCTACCCTGAACCTTAGCATACCTATTATATATTTCAAATTCTTCTATATTTTAATATCAAAACTGAGAATTAAGGTTTTATACTGGCACATGAGAAGGAGACTTGACCTCATTAGCCTGAGTCCCAATTTACATCAGTTGTACCTAAGATCCATGTAGAACTAGAGTGCCTTCTGTCAGTGCAAGCCCGAAAGTTGAACCTATGTCTACCTAAATTTCAAATGTTAATTTCAAGCAACAATTTACAGTTGTTGTTATCCAAAATACTTCCTGGTAACCTCCATCTAAGTGTTGCTGCTGAATGCAGCTCTGAAGGACCAAAGGAAGTAAATCCTCAATGATTACATGGGTCTTACAATCCTTCTTAAATAATGGATTTGCTGGGAAAAGGGGAAGCAATAAACAGAGTTAAGGACAGCCCACAAATGGCAACCCCCAACTGACCTCTGCTTTGCCTTTTTCTTTTAAATGGCTTCTGTTGTATTAGACTTATGAAATATTCGTATTTTTGAAGTATGATTTTATCATCTGAATTATTAAAAAAAGTTATAATATATTGGCTGCTGTATCTAAAATCTGCATGTCTCGTAACACAGGATACAACTTTATTACCCTGCCTATTATTGCACTTTCCTAATGTTAAATCAACTTCTGCCTGCATAGCAGCTGTAAATAACAACCGGATTTACTTTTGTGCTTAGGTCCATGTGAAAATACATGCTTTTTATGTCTAGATGTGATGCTTTCCTCTAATAATTATTACTATTATCTATCACAATTAATAAAAACCCAAACATTAGGCTGCTTATGCAACTTTTAAGGTAATTATGCACTTCTGTCCTAAAGAATTTGGCTACAGTTCCAAAGACAGCGAGGACATATCACTGATATGTCCCTATCATCTCCATCGTTACTATGACCACATTCAGCTCAGGTCCAATTAAGCTAAGCTCTCCTACTTCAATCAGTCTTTAAGGACACTGCAGTTCATGACTGGCCTACTAGATGGATCTCAGGATGGAAAGAATATAGGACAGATGGAGGGTAAACCTTATTATTTTGGTTTTATATTATTACACTTCATTTTCATGCTTTGCTCCATCACTGCACTACTTCCATCAAGGAGGGGTGGGGAGAGTGTGGTATGTGTAGGGAGCAGATATAAGAAAGCAAAGAACAAGTCAAGAGGGAAAGAATGAGAGCACGCTGAATAAGGCATCCCATGAGTTAAGAGACATTTCTAACACTTTTATAAAAGCTGCCCTCATTAAAGCTAATATGTCAACATTACAGCAAGCAAAATGGTAAATGAATGTAAAGAAAATCCAGGTTATCGTGTTTCAGATGCCAGCCCAGTACATTTCAGCCGTCTCCTCCATTAACTCTACCTCAGTGTTTGCCTCTAGCTGACTGCTCCTTGACAGCATAGATACAGAAAACAGATCAAGGCTCCAAAACCTTTTTCCACACGTTTTTCAGTAGCTTCTAGCCTCATTTTTCTTACAAAGAAGAAACAAGTTCACTAACTGCAAACTATCTGCTAGGCAGCAAACCACCTTGAAAGTGGTTTATTTTTCTACTAGAATATTTCATTACATGATTATAATAAGTGGTTCAAATCCAAGGCCATACTGACAGCGTTGAATTTCAGTGAATGCATTTCAAGTTACTTGGGAGCTACTGCAAATTTAAAAAGAAGGCAAAATACCATTCTTACTTCCTGACTTATGCTTAAATAGCAGTTTATTAAGTGGAATACACCATAACAAGCCACCTCTGGACCACAAGGTTCAAAAGCAGTAGAACAAATCAAAGCAATATACAGCTGCAGTAAGTTACACAGGAGCAAATTTGTTTGACATACCATGAGAATAAAAGGACTGGGGCAGAGGAAGACAGGGAGTGAAAAGAAGGAAGAGAGAAGGGGAAGCAGTAACATATTTGGTATCAGCACTAACATTTTTTGAATGAATCTTTCTCTTGATATTGTATGATGCAATTGTCATTTTCTCTGAAAGCGGTTAAACTCACTTCTTTCCTGGGTATGCCAGTCCCAGCAAAGCAAGGAGAATGCAATTAAAGCCAGCTATAAACCTGCCTGGTAACTCTCTTATTTTAAGTGTTCATTAGATGAAGATAGAGCTGCCCTTTTAATTTGGAGACATTGCATACCAAGTACAAGTTAATAACTACTTAGGACTTCAACCCCTGACAGAGTTACATATGCAGGCTACTGTCTGAGAAGAGATAAAGACGTGGAGAGAAAAAACAGCCATCGGGTTAATCATGACCAAAAATCATTACCATCTAAGTCTGAGTGTCTGATGAAGTCTGTTTCAGAATCATTTGGCATAGCTGTTTATAATGTCCACAAACACAGCAGAGCTGAAGAAAACTTTATGTATGGACAGTGCACCACCAGACATGACACTGTAGCTGTACGTTTGCAGGCAAAGGACTTAGTTCCTGTTTCTGTCTTTGCTGTAATTTCAAAACAGCAAATTAAAATTGGTTGAGGACAACCAGAAGTTCACCAGTTGTACACATCAACTTCCACAACACAGGGCGAGACCAGTCTGTCAGTATCACGATGCACAGAAGAATGTACACAACTTTCTGCTTTTTGCATGCCCTCCTGGGAGCTGCTAGCAAATCTGCAGTCTAGTATTGCTGGCAGCAACAGACTTTCCAAATGCAGGTCAAATCCCACCTTAGAAGCATGCAACAGAGATATCCCTGCAGCAGCCTTTCAAGCACAGATTTCCTACTTAGCAAAGATTTCTCTGGGGATGGCATGTCTGACTCATCCTTTGCAATATATTTCCCTTTCCTCCAAATGCAGACTGGGATTCCAGCTATGTTTTGACTCTCAAACTCTTTGTTTTGTATTTGCAAAGCCTTTTGTAGGAATTCGATTTTCCTAGAATCATGGAAAGCTGCACACCTTAAAGCTGCATGTGAAAATCCTTCAATTATCTCCAGAGCCCAAATGTGTTAATGTCTATTCACAGCAACTTTAGGTCACAGCCACCTACATTTCTTCAGAAAGTCAGTCTTCTTCATAACAGGGTAACATACTTTAAATCACTCCTGAACCCATCTTGCCTTGGTTTTATAACAAACTAAGGTACTTTAGATCAGCCACCATTTGAATTAAAATGCTTGCAACTGACAGAAATAAAGCAATGAGACCAGAAACTATGCAAAGGTATAGTTACCTTGCTTGTACTGATTGCTTATCTACATTCTCAGAAAGTAAGGTCTTGATGTTACCAATGCTGCACCAGGCCCTATTCACTTCAGTGAATAGGATTCAACAAAAGTACAAGCGTCCATCTGTGCAGAGCTCATTGCAGAAACAACACTGAGTATGTTAAGCTTGATCCTATAATCAAGTTTAATTAGAATCACTGGGTCTTAGCATAGGTGTAAAGATCCATCATGTTGATCCACTTGTAGGATCATAGCCTTAATGTAAAGACATAAAGCATTTTGTTATTACTTCAAATAATCCAAGTTGATCTCCTTTAAATAAATGAGGTCTGATCTTACAGCTGGTTCTGCACAGGTAGGGCACTTCTCCACAGGGTTCCACTGACTGGCACAAGGCAGATTTTCCCTTGTAAGGGAAGACGGGAAAAGACGAACAGGAGGCAATATCAGGCATGATCCTCCTTCCCCTGGAGCACTCTTTTCTCACTGACTGCAAGTCCTCCCAGGGTCCAAAATTAATAAAACAGATAGTAAGATAAGGTTTGTGGCACTCCACTCCTCATAGCCTCTGCCTACTGGGTGATAATATGCCTGTACCTAGCCCTGGGTAATAGTATGTAAACACAGAAGACAAATTTTAACTAGAAAGTGTGAAGCAATTGCGAGCAGGGTTATGATTACATCACAGCAATCCACTCAAAAGTTGTAAGATTAGCTGTGTAACTAAAAGAGTTATAAAGAAATAGTTTAAGGATATGCAAAATTTGCAAGCGCCACGAGCTAAATAAAGTTACATAGTCAGTTTTCTGTTTACGATGTCATCATCTTGTCCTCTTCACTGTCACTGGTACATCAATAAGAGCCTCAGAAGGCTCTCATGCTCACTCTCAGGAGCCTTTTCTTCCATGGAATTCCCTTTAGGAAATCTGAGTGAAAGGTGGGTGATAAACTTCTAAGAAATACTATGGAAGAAGTGAGTTTTCAAGAAAGGAAACAACATTCTCAAGCTAAACACATTAAAAATATCCACAACTTTGTGTTTGTTTTTTTTTCTTTTTCTCCTGTTCGGCATTTCCTTTAATAAACACCAGCAAGCTGCTGGTCTAAGAAAGATTATATTAATTTCTTCTTTATCTCAAAGTTTAACCTGGTCTAGATACATTTCTTTCTAAGTCTATTCCAAGATTTATTACTGGAAGCTCTTAAAGCAAAGCTTTTTCCCATTCCCACAATGATTTGAGAAGCAAAACAGGAAGATAAGAAGTACTACTCTTCATTAATGCTCTATTTTTTCAGCATCTCCAGGCTGAAGTAAACAAAAATGTCAAAGATGTATACACTGTCCCATCTCACTTTTCCTGTACCTCATTGCTCCAGGATTTCATAAGATTTTCAGAGAATTCATCCTAGAAGGACAACTATGGGAACAAAAGACTAATACTGCTATGTCTAGAAGTCAGGGAGACCAAATGATTACATTACTAAAACTCTGCTGTGGTGTGAGGTTTTTTAAAGCTAATGTTGGGGATACATTTCTTTGCACATTTGTCTTTATTCCCAAGTGAAACATGTTAAATAAAATGCTATCCTAAAGCAGAGTTGAACTGTGAATGTTAGTATTCCCACTTTATTAGAGAGATACAGAGAATTATTTCCTTTAACAGGTATAAATATTACTTGCAAAATTAAATAATCTGTACCCCACCCCATCAAAAAGGTCACTAATTTCTAGTTTGTTGTGTGCCTAAAAACATGGTGGGCTGGCCTAGTATTGCTCTGCCCCTATGTGCCTACTAACACAGTGCACCTCAAATGGTATCCAATTTCCTCTTTTCCAAGAGTTTCATTTAAACCATACCCAAGCACGTCTGTACATTGTTGTCCCCCTAGAATACATCACTAATTTAAACAAGCAAGATTAACCAGAAGCTTAAATAAAAACATGCTTTTTCCTGGTAAAATCTTGCTGGTAGTATAATAATATAATATAAATATATACATATAAGTATAATATAAGTATAATAATATAATAAACACCTATTCTGGTGTTCTTCACATTCCTCAATCCTCATTTCTATATGCATCACCAAATGAAGACAAACTTTTCCTCAGATGATATATAGGACTAACTAGAAACATTCTAAAAAACACCCTAGATTTTGCTTACAGTATCCTTCATATTTGTCTTAAGAGTTCTGTAGTACTATGCTCAAAGGTTCACAAAGTGTGCTTTGCAACCCTTATAACACTGGAAGTCTCAGCTATTTACTTTTCAAGGTCTTTGGGACAAACACTTCAATAACACAACCTGAAAAAAAGAAATAATTAAAGGCATTAGCCAACGGTACTGACATGCCTTTCATTCAGTTTGCTTTTCAAGCATGTTAATTGACTGTAGGGAATGAGCTAATAGAATAATGTCTGAAGAAATAGCATTCAGATATTTTAAGGCACAGGCTGAACTCAGGATTCCATATAACGCTAGATTCTTGGATTTACGTACTTAAATGCCTTCTATTTTGGGACTCACTCGGAATGTTGTCTCTTGCTCAGTAATTCTCTGTCACAGTACTTTAATGCAGAGCTACAGTCATCCAGCACTGCGTTGTGTTTTCCAGATTCTGGAGGAAGAATTACTAAGTATCAGAGATTTAGCTAAGCTAATGTTTTTTTCAACCCAATTCCTCTTTTGATTCCTGTGCTACTACACTTCTATGAAATTTAGAACTTTGTCTAAAATTTAGAAAGTTGTCTAAATAACATTGGGAATATGAAAAAGATTCTAGGCCCTGTCTTGACGGGGACAACAACATGTTGTAGGCTACACTCAATAGACAAGCTAGGTTAAGAACGAACTAAAGTCAGCTGCCTGCTTTAGACAGAATCTCAAAGCTTCACTAACTTTGCTGACATCCACTCATATATCTACAGATTTTCTTTGGGACACAATCTGTGTTTCCCTCTGACAACATCTTGTAAAATGTACATGCTAGCACATCGACTCCTCCTCCTTTCCAATGGGAGCAGACTAGTAGATGAGTTGCAGTAACAGACCACATACATGCTGACAAGTGTAAGTCACTAAGTCACAGTAATCCAGCCTTTTCTGATTATTTCTATATATCCTTAAGCATCTGTTCTCAAAACAGAACTCAAAAAAAGTTCAAATTAATTCTAAATACAGTTCCGCATCATTATATCATGCTCAAACTGAGAAATTATTGTATAAGTATCTGTCTTTGCCCCCTCCCACTTCTTCCACAACGTGCCCAAAAACGTACCCTGCTCCACAAGTAAAGCAAATTCATGGGTTTTGACATGTGACTGCTAAACTAAGACTACTTCACACAACTGACAGCAAAGCTGTGCTACACAAATGTTACTGGATAATGTGAAACTTTGGCTATGAGAAAAATTGAGCCAGGAAGTCTGAGGAAGAATAACTAGGATTCCCCCATACAGCCTTTTTCACAATTGAGTCATATGAATGATTTCTGAAATTCTCATTCTTTGTAACTGTCTCAGATATGAGTTATATTCCTTGCGGCTGTTGATCACATAAAGACGTTCACCTGATACCCAGACTCAGAAAAGCGACCTACATGACCTCTTAAGTTAGTATTCTTTAGGAAGTTTAAAATTGCACAGTAAATTAAAAAAAAAAAAAAAAAAATCAGCCAAGAACCAGAGCTGCGTTTGAGGAATTTACATGCACCACAGAAAGTGCGTGCTTCAAAAATTTTATCCAAGTGCTAAGCCAGTCCCTGATACAATTTAACACAATTTACAATTTAACCTCAGATGTTGTGTATTGCTCTGTGATATCCAAGATATGTTTTCCTCACTGGTTGCTGTCATGTACCAATGCAGAAATGAACAGTAAGTAAAATACTATATTACAGCCCTGTTAACCCCAGATTTATGAACTTTTGATATTCTTTGTAAAACAGTGACAGCCAACTGGCAGGTGAAGTTTTCCTCCTCTCTGCTTTCCCCTTTTCCTCCCAGCCTGCAACTGGCCACTCAAAACACAAATTAAGCCATTGGCTTCAAGTGGACTACATCTGTATGTAGATTTCTATATGTGCAAGATTATGAACTATATCAACAGTTACTTAGGCATGTCAGTGAAAAAGTCCAATTTCTGTGAAGATCTCTGTTGTTACTGTAGAACTATCTTAGTATTTCTTTTATGTGACATTAACTGTGTGCATAGGTTCATAAACTTCTTTTGTACTGCATAATAGACAGTACTTCAGATTGTCTGGTTTGTTTGTTGCTCAACAGTGGAAGTATAAGAATACTTAAAATGTTTCAAATTCGTTAGGAATAGTAATTGTGGTAATTTAATGTTTACATCTCCCATTCCTTTTCCTAAAAAAAACAAACAAACAAAAAAAAAAAACCTAAAAAAACAGCCCTCCAAAACTTTAATTTGCAGTTCTAGAGCAAACAGCCTATCGGCCTGTACCCATACTGAGACGCACTAACATAAACAGAACAAATGCTCATACATGATTGAAAACGAATTTATCACAACTGCATCAACTTATAAGAGTTTAACATGAACTGCACAGATAAAACAAAGTTTTAGTTGCTTCCACACAGTGTTTTGCATGAGTTTAATTTGCCTAATATAACATCAAACACTAAGGTGGTATGAGAATGCATGTGTGTATGGTCTAGCCAACAGAATGCATATGTTTATGGGCAGGTGAAAAAACAAACCTAAAAAACAACAAACATCTGACACTGGCAGGAAACTGAATAAATGCTAGTGTCACATGCTGCCATGAGGGAAGAGACACCACTTCCTCCCAAGACACTCGAGTTGTCTTTGAAGCTATCAGAAGCTTATTAATCTGCAGACTAACTGAACAGTGTCACCCCCCGCCACCCCCAAACTCATCAAGCACGTATGTTTAGCCCTTTAAACTAGTAAGAACGGCGTTAACAGCCCCCACTCACCACAGCCTCCTGGGCCACTGCTCCGGGTCCCCAGGGTGGCAGGTGGCTGCCCTCTCTCCGGGCGCTTGAGATAAACATGACCTCTCCTTCCTGAGCTAGCTGCTTTTACTATAAACAGGCCAGGTTTTCCCTGTCGCTGAGGCCTGGTGGAGCCCAGCCCCAGCAACCTCCAGCACCAGGGAAGTGCCGCACGCCCCCCTTGCCCGCCACCACCACCACAGGAGGGAACGACAGGACTCCCAGCGCTGGAGCTTTACAGACGAGGGAAGCGCGGGCAGGGGAGCGCTGCGGCGCGGGAGGAAGGCGGCAAAGAGACGGGGCTGAGGGGCTGAGGGGCTGAGGGGCTGAGGGGCTGAGGGGCTGAGGGGGGGGCGCGCTCGCGACCGGCCGCCTTCCCGCCCAGCCCGCGCGTCGCACCGCTCCACCCGCGGGGGGGCAGGGGCGGGCTGCCGGCCGCCTCCAGGGAGCCCGCTCTTCCTCCCCACACGCGCGGTCACGTGCTCCGGGAGCCGCAAAGCAGCGGCGCTTTTGCGACAGGGTGACAGCCAAATGGTGCGACATCCGCGGCGGCCGCAGGAGCAGCAGCCGCGGCGGCCGAGCGCTCCCAGGGCCGAGCGCCGCGCCTGGGCGGGGGAGCGCACCGCGGCCCGGCGGGGACCGCACCGCACCGCGCCCCAGCGCCCGGCGCGACCCCCATGAGAGGAGGGGGGACGGCGGCGGCGTCCCCCCCACGTCTCCCTGCCAGCCTGAGCGCGGAGTGCTCCCCCCGCCCCCCATGCGCCCTTAGTCCCGGCCCCGGACCCGCCTCCCTCGCTCCCCTCCCCGCCGGCGGCGGCGGCAGCAGCGTCCAGGTGCGGACTTCAAACCCCAGCGCAATGGCGTCCAACGCGGCCGAGAGGGAGATCCTCTTCACCGAGCTCCAGGTAAGCGGTGGCGGCGTCCCTGCGGGCGCCGCCCCGGCCCCGCTCCGCTCCCGTCCTTCACGGGGAGGATGGAGCCGCCGCGCCCCGCCGCCCCCTGCCCGCCGCGGAGCGCCCACCCCACCCCGCGGCCGGCCCGGGGAGGCGGCGGAAGACCGTGCCCACCCCAGGCCTCTTCCCGCCGCTGTCCCCCGGGAGCGGAGGCGCCGCCGCCCGGTCACGGCCCCACCCTGCCGCCGGCCGCGACCCGCTTTTGTCTGCTCTCGGCTCTCTCCTTCTCCCCGCCGAGCGGCCGCGTCCCTCCGGCGGGGCCTGCCCTGGGCCGCGCCCCCGGTCCCGGCCGCGGCCCCGGCGGCTGGGGAGCGCCCCGCGGCAGCGCGGAGGCTGCCCGCCGCCGTGCCTCGTAGCTCTCGCCCCCGCCGTCCTGGGCACGGCTCGTCAGGGCCCCGGCCGGAGGGGTCCCGGTGGCCGCCCCGCCGCCCGCGTCCGGGTCAGGCGAGGAGCTTTTCCCTTCTGCGGCACCGCGCAGAAGCCGGAGCAGCTTCCTCTATGTAGGCCTTGAACTCGGAGCCTGTGGAGAGGAGAAAATGGTGCGGCCAGTTACTTGTCACACGGCAAGGGTTCTTGTCGCTACAAAAACAAAACAAAACCAGAAAAAAACCCAAAACAAAACCAACCAAAAAAAACAACCCCCCAACACTGTAAAAGGCCCGGAAAACTCGGGGGTTGGTTGTTTCCATCCCTGTAGTTCGATCAGTGTGAGTTGCCAGTGCAACTGTTACTTTTCTGCTTGTCAGCTGCAGCGTTCGATGCGATTCGGGAGCTCCACTTTTGTGCTCGTATCTTTAAATGTCAGCTCAACCTGCCAGCTCTTCCACTTCCTTATCCAAAAGAAAGCTTGCTTTTTTAATTTATTTTTTTATTATACACCGCTAAATCTATGCAAGTTGTTATGACTAACCAGGCAAAGAACGTGTCTCTTAATTTATTAGTTGGACAATTAACCAAAGTAAGGAGTCCATAAATGGAAAGCATTTAATTTAATGCTCGAATAGAAATTTAAAAGGCATGCTTTAAAAAGGAGATATTTTATTTCCTAAATGCAGTTAAATTCTCATGTATTTTTAAATGTTAGTAGTGTGCTCGCTTGAGTAACAAAGGAAAAGAAGGCGCAACAGAGATGTAGCAGTCTGCTTAATATTGTAGCACATGAGATGGCTGAAGGCTAAGAATCCATCTAAAATGCTGAACTTTAATCAGTGGCTCATAAGTGTCTAGGAAGAATCGCTATGTTAATACAAACTTGATACGATGATATATAAGCTGGTAAACCTGTTTGAAGTGGTGAGCTGTGTGAATAAGTAACTGGTAGCATTTCAGGTAAGCTAAGTGGAAGCAGAAATTCTGTTAAAGTACTGAGAGTGGGGTCTGGACTAATTTAAAGAGAAATGGAGGGGGTTTGTATGGGGGGACTTTTGTTATTGGGCATGGGGAGGATTGTTTTTGTGTTGTTTTTTTTTTCTTGGAAGATGAGACTGACTGATACTGATTTAAGAAACAAAAAAATAACCACTACAAAACAACAGGATGGGTTAGATCCTTTGGCTGCTCTATCTCATCCATTATATGTGGTAACATCTGTATCAATAAATACAGTTCTTTGGGCAAGACAGGAAGGTTGTGAAGTTAACATGGAAATCCCAGTAGGGTTTAAGCTTTGAGAACTTCTAGGTATTTAAGCTTCGAGAACTTCTAGGTATTTTTTGGAGAAACTTCCATATTGGGAAGAACCACTGTATAGGTAATGGTTTTGCAGTGGCACATATTAGCAGTGAAATGCAAAGGCATCAGTAGGATTTTTCTTGGGAATCTTTCAAAACAAATTATGCTTCATATACTTCTATGTAAAAGCTACTTTAGTGGCATGTTCCCAAAGTAAAGGGAACTATAGTGAAGTGTTAGATACGCCATTTCACTCATATTTCTTCAGGAGGAAACTTCCTCAATCTAAGAACTCTAACTTAAAAAGTGCTTATACGTAAAATGGGCTTTTGCTTGCATATTGCAATCTTGCACAGAAAGATGAGGAAGTTGTAGAATGCACTGCTACAGTAAAGGTTGAAAGCATCACATAGTTGACTTGATCTAGATCATGAGCAATGTGTAGTTTAGACGTTTTGCTAATACTTAGCTTGTTTTCAGTAGGTTTTCCTAAACCCCATGTTAATCCCAAGCTTGATTCTGACATGGAATCAGTCAGTGATCAGTGTAACACGTTGCTTATCAATATTGTATGTTCTGCATGCTGTTTGTTATGATAGCCCTGAATACTCCAGTGTGCTGTAAGAAGTTAACTCTTAGGCTTGGGTGAAGTTAATGAAAGTGGACCAGTAGTCATGAATCAGTTGAGCTCACCTCATATAAAGATGGGCAAACCTTTCACAACTACTGACTTAACAGGATGTGAAGTGGGTTCTGAAAAAATAGGAAAAACAGAAGGTCAAAATAACTAACTGCTGAAAAGAAAGTGGTAAAACACAGATGTCATATTTTTGTTTCAATATGTGCTGGGTTTAATTAAACAGGCCTTAAATAGGCCTTAGATTGCACTTCTCACAGTGACAGCTTTGTATTTTAAAAAAAGTGACTCCATATCTGATAGAGCAGTTAAAAAACTCTGCTAGCAAATGTCCATTAGACATTTCTGTCCTGCTTTTTCTACAGAATGCTTTATCCATTCTTCTACATCTTACTTCAAACATTTCAGAGACCGTTAATAGGATGTGGAAAGTATATCTTGCTTCTAAACACGAGTTTGTTCAAGGTGAAAAATGCAACACTGGCTCCTCAGTAGTTAGCAAACGCATAGCATGAAATAAACTTGGCAATAAACAAATCCTCTTTTTCATTTGTTCTGTTTAGTAGCTTCACGAGCAAAATTACCTGATTACCAAAGATTGGAAGATTACATGAAGCCAGTGTACCGTTTTTGTTACCTTTACTCCTTTTATCTCCAGTACAGGTTCTTTTGTAGGAGGGGGAAGGAGCTTGGGTAAGAACTGGTATTGCTGATGTTGTCTTCCCTTCCAAAATTCTGCTGTCCTTCTCTGGGCTTGCATCCTTTTAGAGCTTTGTCCAGCAGGTAAATTAGCCTCCCCAGTACTTGCTTTCAGGTTAATTGCACAGCCTTTAACTCTTTGCTTCCTGGTGTAAGTGGCAACTTTCTTTCCTCATAAAATTAAACTTTAATTTGTGATGCTGTAGGCTGTTAAATAAGGCATCCATGAAATAAAATATTTTAAGTTTTATATGAGAAAAGGTGAATATTTTATCTTTTTTAAAACAAGTTTTTGTGAGGTAGGGTGTATTTTCAATCGTGTGTGCTTTCTTGGCAGTGATGGTAGATGTCAGCCTAGTAAACTGATGTGGCTGGGATAACAGAAATTATTACTTGGAGTATTTAAATGAAGCTATTGTTCATATAAAGCAGTTGCACTTTGGTACTTCTAGGTGTTCTCTACCACTTTTCTAGACAGTAATGTAAATGGTTTAGACTTTAGACTTTTCTCTTTAATATTACATGATTTACTTAAAAATTCTGGCTCACTGAAAAATGTGTTTCCAAAACAATTCCTCTTTAATGCCAGAAAAAAACAGTATATTACTTAGTTTTATTTGCTTAAATGAAATTATTTGGTCAAGATAGTGAACGTGGACTGTGCCCTAAAGTAAATAAGCATGTAACAGACCCTCGTTTGTTTCAGATGGAAGTGTTAAATCCTCTACTTGGAATGAGTTTTTCAAACTCTGCCATAATACATATCTCTAAAATTACAAAAAAACTGGCAAAAATGTTTTTATTTCTGTATTGGTCAGAATAAAGGCTTTTTTTTTTTTTAATGGATATTTTGTTTTAATGGAAGCCCTCATCATCACATTTCCTAGGATGCTGTAGTCGGGGATCTTGAAGCACAAATTTCATGACAAAATCATATTTAAAGGCCATTGGTAACTTCTTTTAAAGTAGTGATAAATAGTACCAGAACTGAAATATGTGTAAATAATGCTTATGTAATGGCATATGTGGTAAAGTTTTTTGTTTATTTTTCTGTTTCATGTTAGGGACAAGGATATTCATAAAATGAATACAATAGAAATATGCTCAGTAGTTTGTCCAGTTTATATCACGTAGACTAACAGTTGAGTCTTGGGTTACCCAACTATGTTTTGTATATAAATGTATGTAAAATTAGGCGCTTGTACCTCACCATGTTAGGTTAAAATACTAGACAGGACTCTGAAGACCTGCATTTCGTTCCTGGCTGCTGTGCTCTCAGCTGGGTGACATTAGGCCGATGACTTTGCTTACTCATGTCTCAGTTTCTTCATCTTTAGAATAGAGGTAATGATGCTTGCTTTTTTAGAGATAAAAAGTACTGGGTATGTATTATTAGCTGTGGTCAAGTGCCAAAGGACACCTTAAAAAGGTACAAGTAACCCAATTAATCTGTTTTGAACAGACATTGTAATTAGGCTGAACACTCAACAGTAAGACTGCCTTCAAATACTGTTCAGCTAGGACAGATTAGCCTCAAATAATTTTGAATTACCCTTGTTTCTTCAGAGCAATGAAATGTCACATTCAAGTGAAAATACCCTGAGCTAGTCTACTACAGTTTAGACATGAAAATACATGTGCAGGTGCTTGGGACTTCTCAGGTCCCTATAAACACTTCCAGAATTTGGGGAAGCACTCCAGTTTTTTTCCATTTGTGGATATATATTACTCTTTAAACAGTACTCCGTTCAAAACGTGTAGTAACAAAATATACATCCTGTTCTCAGTGGAACATAAACAGTCCTTAAAATACCTTTAGGTAGGTGCATGGGTGGGGGATTTGGTTTTGTTTTGGCTCTTTTTTTTTTTTTTTCCCCATCTTCTGAATTCTATAAGTGTGCCTGTTAACGTAGGGACTTGTATACGATGTGTATGATTGTATACGTTTGACTGAAGTTTCTTGATCAGAGCAGATGTCTTTCTGTTATTTTAAACTCAAATTATTAGTGATGGCTAATAGAAAAGTGTATTTAGTTAAGCTATGTGTAATAGCTGTTCTGGAACAGTTTTATACATAGTGAGTGGACATTCATTACAATGTAACCTAAAATCTGTAGTGGAGTAACAAGATAAACACGTCTTTTACGTTGGGAAAGGGTGGTTTAAGGGCTTAATGATGGGATTACAAATCTCTTCATCAATGCCTCAGTGCTTTGCTGAATTAGAGACTAAGACATTACATGGCCTCTACGTAGATTCAGAATAACAAAGCCTTATGGTGTTACATGCAGCGTGAAGGTTGCAGTCTGCTTTTTGTTTTGGCTTTTTCTGGAAAGCACTTGTACAACTGGACAAATTGGTTGATGATAGGCTTTTTGTTTTGTTTTCTCTACTGGATTCAGTAAGTGAATGGGTTTTAGGAAGAGACTGAGCTGAAGCATCTCTTATGAGATGTGGCTCTGTAGCATGGGCAAGGCATTTGTATGATACTTTGAAGTTTTAATTATTAATGCTTGGTCTGCAATTCCTGGCACAATCAAAATGGCATCTTTGCTAGTGTTTGGCAGGGAGCAGGAGGGTTGGTTGTTTTTTTTTTTTTAAAGAAATCAGAGTTATGTTGTGGGATCTGATCCATTACTTTTGTTACTTTGAGATATGATTAGGAAGTACTACATTGAAACAGAAACAAATAGTGCCATTAGTTAACAAAATGCTTTGGGCCCATCCCTACAGTAACATTATATCTGATTTGTTTGTTTATTTGAACTGCAGCAGTATAATTATGTCACACTGACACAAGTCCACACCATTTTTGTGACTGCCATTTTACGGTTACTGATTATTTACTGTTTGACAGCTCACCAATGAATTGAACGACTTGCATGGCAGTCTGGGCATGCATCCTGTGGAGCAAAGTTCTGCTCTGTGGGTTTTCTCAGCATGCTTTGTGGGATACTTTCCTGAACCTTCAGGAATTCTGTGCTATGTGTCAAACTAATGCAGTTTTGTGACATCCATCAACTTTGCCAGTGCAACTTCTGGCATCTAGTGAGGAAGATACGACTGAGTTCTGTGGTGAGCAGGCACTAATACAAACAGGAAAGTAGTGTGCAGTTGCACCTTATGTTCAACTAAATGGACCAGCTCTGCTGGCAATTCTGCTGTTGTACTGTGGGTAATAGAAGAGGCTGAAATCAAGCTATTCAGGCTAATGCATCTAACTTCACAAATAGGGTGGGTTGGGAGAGATCACATGATCTGTTACTCTGGCTCAGTTGCGGGACCACCAGCTGTGGGTAGTGGTGATCTGACTGTTTTTTTAAGAGTAGGCCACACCTTCTATTTTTCTTGATACTGGGTATAGATGCAGTTTCCTGTACTCTGTATCAACATTATGCCCGCTTTGGCTGCAGTTCCTGTTTGCTGCTACAGTGGTGTACAGAGAGCACTTCCGGAGTGGATGCACAGTGATGGCAAAACTCTGCTTTTGGTAGCGTAGTTTGTTGCTTCTGCTGGGCAACCAGGGGAAAACCCAGAAATAATTAGCATAAGTGTATTTTGATAGGACAACTACATCTATACTGAAAGCCTTTGTTATTTTGTTATAGAGATATCGATAGCTATCAGTACCAAATAAGAAATGATTGACTTGGAAGGGCTAGGTTGGGCTATGAGAGGTTCATATATGCAGATTTCTCTTGGGGGTTTTTTGGTGCCATAAAGCAAGGTTGATATGTGGCAGGACTCAGGGAGGGTTTGCTCTGGCAAATCAGGAAAACTGGGCTATGTTGGTAAAAACCTTAATGTGGACATGACTAAATTAGCTTTTTTGCCTCCAGTTCCTGTGGATTTCTTTAAGCCTTATTTGCTTTGCTGGAGATACTGATTTTTAAATGACAGAGAGTTTCTGACATTCTCTAAATAAGTACAGATCAGAGAGCTTGAATCAAAATCCCATAATACCTGTTTCATATCTGCAGTGTTATGTATGGTAGTCCAGTGCTGAAGCAAACTGTTTTTTCTGTTGCGGTTTTTCAAACGTTTGCTGTCCTGCAATGTAGTAGCGAGGCTCATAGATTTTAAGTTTCCATTAAACAGAAGAACTTGTTAACCTGAAAATGGAAATAGCAGAACCAGTGCTCTTTCTATTGAGAAGAGCCAGCAGGACAGCTTTCCACTAACTTTCCACAATTGTTATCAGAGTGTCACAAAACACAATAGGTGGCAGATCCTTAGACAGGAGAACGCATAATTAAGTCTGCAATAGCAAGGTGCTAATAGATTGTATCATAGTTCTGAGATACATCACAGGAATAACGTGAGGCTCAGTCTGTTAGTGTGATAAACACTTGCAAGCAGATCAGGTCAGAAGGGAGAACTCGCATGGATTGCTACAACAGTAATAGTCTTCTAAATTAGCGCTGGTCTTTAAACCCAGGAATATTGTTCAACTCCTGGAATGAAATGAATAGGTTAATAAAAGGAATAAGAGCTAATAGTAAATGTAATTGGGTTTTTGCCTGATTTAGAAATAGTACTTTAAAGTAATTGTGGTGCATAACTGTTCTGAAATTATTTTTCTGTCTGTCTGTGTGTAGGTATATATATTTTGTGCATATATAAACTTTACGTAACTTTTGAGGAGAATTTGAGAGTTGATAATTACAAGAGGCAGAAAAAAGTTGTGTCCCCCCCCTTTTTTTTTTTTTTAAGTACCCAACACAAACTGGCTAATTATACAGGAAATAATGATATGGTTTAGTATATCCCTGGCGCAATAGTTTGCTTAGGAATTTTTACATGTATCTTTGAAAACTGTCAAAAGGTATATTCAGTCTGGTTTTGTGTTGCAAATCACTAAGACACAAGGCAGGTCTGTGACACAAATTTAGGATGGAAAAGTTCTAGTTGGTTCATTGACCTTGCTGTGTGCTGGAACTGGAACCTTTGCCACAGACTTGGGGCTGTTGTTCAAAGCGTCAGGCTTTGTCAACTGGTACTGCTGCTGAAAACAAGTCTGTGCCATGTTGTGTTGCTTTACATTTGCACAAACAGCTATACGGTGAACAGATTTGTTGCTGGTTTTGGTTTTTTTTTGGGGGGGGTCCTCCTCCCCCCAGTTAGTTTTCAGCCTGATTGGGTTCACAATCCAGTTCACTGTGTGGCCATGTGAAGGTTTGTACTGGCATGTATCAGCAAATGGTCTGGGGCAGGAACAAGCACTTAGGGAAGGATAGGACTGCTGGTTCTTAAGGGTGGTTTTTTTTGCTGCAGTGCTGCTTTATGCAGTAAAACATTTATCAGATTACAGGATGAGATTTACTGTCATGTATGTGGCTTTGAGCTGGGGACTGTGAAAAGTCCCATTTCTTCTCCTGCAGACCAATAGACGAATAACAAACAGTTCATTCCTGTCTATGGCAATTCTTTTCTAGCTTCATATTCTTCAAGCAGAAGGTCTTACAATATGCTGCATGTGACAGTAAAAACCTATTTGTCTGAAAGAGCACTGAAAATAGAATTGTTTTGGACATCATGCATGGATGGAAGACGTAGTTTCATTAAGTTTGCTGTCGAAAGTTGAGAACAGTGTTAAGGTTTTGTAGCAGTACCCTAAGCGAATGTGGGAGTATGACCAACCACATCTTTATTTAATAGCTTTCAGAGGCTGCTGTTAAACCTTTCACACACTTGCGGCAAGGAGTAGTTTTGAAAAATCCTGAGTCTTTTTGTTATTTCTCTAACAAGTGAAAAAAAAAAAAAGTAAGTATACAATTGAAACAGATGGGAGTGAATTTTGTCATGAAGACAACTTACTGTGTGAATAATACTATTAAATTACTGTCCATAAAGCTAATAGGGAGTGAGGTATTAGTTTGGTGTGAATACATTTGTCAGTTATTGAGTAGTTCAATAACTGTGAGCCATTTGAATACTTAGTAGGAAAAAAACCCAAACAATGATGAGTTGAATGTTTTCAATAACAGAATACCTCTTAAAGGTCACATGAACATCAATTAAAACAGCATTTAGAAGACTTTGAACTCTTGTGTACAAGACTGCTGCTGTTTTTAGAGGTCTAGCCAAAAGGGGGGGGGGGGGGGAGGGCCTGAAACTATGGTGAAGAAATAATAAATTTGATGTAACAAAGTGATTAAATATTTTCAAAGTTCTTGTGGTGTTGAATTAATTATTCAAAATTATCAATACTTTCTCCTTGTATACACTGACAAACTCTAGGTGTGTTATCTTCATTACTCAGCTATACCATTAGAATGTGGGACTTCTTTTATTTTGTGCTGTTGGGATGAAGGATTATCCTTAGAATAAACAAGGATAGTATTTTTGGTAATTCCAGATGTTCTAAAGCTTTCCACTAACAACTGGCTTATTTGTGAAATGTGAGCAAGAAAGTTTATGCCAGTTCTTATGGAAAAAACTTGCTTAGTTCTGTTCTTTTGCCTACCTTATTTTCTGCAGGAAGAGGAACACAACCCCTTTTATGTTAGATTTTAGGACAACCTGTTTACATCACTTAGGTTATTAGATATGAGGTTGAAATTGCTCTTTCATTGTGATGCATATTACCTTACCGTAAACCCAAAAGTATTGTTGAGTATTCAGGAGGAATGCAAATTGACTGTGGCCTGTTGCTTTTTACAAGCATAATATGTTTAACCATCCACTGCTTTTCTACTTCATGTGTTTATTTTGCAAAACAGTTAAGTGGTATGTGTTTTAAGAGGATGTTCCCTTCATAGACAGATCTGCATATGACATGACAAGATTATTTCTTCCCTAATTCTCAAATCATATAGGCTAAAATTATAAGACCAATGATGGCAAAGAAGTGTCAGCTTTTCTTAAAAGTACATTATTAAACTCTGAAGTTACAAGGACATATGCTGTGGACAGCCTCTCCAGAGCTCCATGGGGGGAACTACACGGGTGTAATGGGCTGGGGATACAGAATACAGTAAATTAGATTCTAGCAAAAGGTTATAGAATACAGAGTCAGACTGAAGGCAGGGTTTCAAAGACTTGTATTGAAAAGTACCGAAATAAGCGTAGTACAGATTTACGGAACATTTTAAAATCAGCAAGGCCTTTTTGTAGAACTTGTTCTAAACTTAGCGGCAGCAGCAAAAAAGTAAAAGTACTGTAAATCGTACATGCCTGACTACTAGCGTAGCATTCTTGAACTGCTGCCCATTTAGGACTCAGCAATCTCCTTTAATGGAAGCATGTTTTCTTCAATATTTGAGTTTGTTGCTTATTTATAAGCTCATATGAAGCTGGTGTTTTAGGCCGAGAATGACTGGATGTTAAAAGTTACCATTTGCAAATTGTAATATCTGTATAATTAGACATCCTGTAGATCATTTAAGATTTTGTTCTTGAAACTATAACCCATTATTTAATGTGTTTTCTTCAGGTTGCTAGGATTTGTCTCCAGTCTCTCTTCTGAAAAGGTGGAAGCATGACATTTCTGAAATTTAAAACAGATAGTACTTTAACGTTAGAAGAAGATAATTTATTTCAGAGGGTTTTTTAATTGTTATTCTCTACTTTATTCATACCAGTTAGCCTGAGTCAAAGTAAATAGCCATCTGTTGGGAGAAAAATGTGATCAGTTTGAAATATTCATCTAGACTAAGTTAGTTGAAATAAGCCACTTCACAAAGTAATAACTAAAACTGGCTTCTTTCCGTTTTGTTTTGTATGTGCACTTTGAAAGTAAAATTATTATCTGTGGCAGAGCACATGGCATTCAGCAGCAGCTAATTTTTGTTTTGGGAGGGCAGAATCCTTTCTTGAATTCTTCCTTTTGTTGTAACATACTGCAAAGTGCAGAAACACTTTATGATTGTTAATTTAAACGTTTTAGAAATTGGTGGTCACTGGTATTAGGATTCTGTGCAAGAGAGTGAATGAATGTATTCTCAAGCTTTAATTAAACTAATTCCAACAGATTAAAAAAAAAAAATCTAAGTGCAGGAGAAAAAAAGAAAATCAGTCTGCTGTAGAGTAGTATTCGAAATCATCTATTTTTCAGGTTAGCAGCCAACACTAATATTAAAGTGTTCTTTTTTTGAAGTGTTTCTTTTTGATGGGAGTAACTCAGTGACACAGTTAGGGCAGCAACTGCCGTGCACATGGGAATTGGTTTCTTTACCTCCAATATGATTCTTGAACCAGATGACCTTGAGTATGAAAGACAGGCAAGGGAGATGCAAGTTCTGCAAGTGGTCTCCCATTTTTCTAACTCTTCTATTTCTGTAATAAACAATACTGTTTTATGGACTCAAATAACATTTAATTTCTTTAGCATTTGTCTGCCTTCCCATTGGCTGCATTTACTTGAATTATTTTACTGACAATTTAAGGTTTATACACTGCTTCAAGTAAACACATTTTTAAAACTTAGCTGCAGGGATCTGTATTCTGTATTCATTCACATATGTGTTCTAAACTATGTAGTTGAATTATTTTCTTCTGATTTCCATCTAGCATGTAATATTTTCTGCAGATTTCCTTCACTAATTATTGTCTTGCACTTTGCTCACCATGTATGTTCAAAATGTCAGATGTTTCTAAGTGCTTTTTTTTTTCTACAGTTATAAAATAATCTGTCTATTAACTGGAAGCATTTAAGTGTTTCTTTATCGCAAAGAATATACTTGAAGCTTAGTACACAGTCAAGTACATCTACTGGCAGTTCCTGCAAATCCTGAGTTACAGCAGCAATGAGCATTTTGGTGGCATATACTGTGTATGGTCAAGGATGCCACTTCCTCACTCAGGGTTAGCAAAAGGAGAAAGGAAAAGCTGGCTGTGGTTCTAGCATCTACAGAAAATGGGAAGAACCTGTGTCTGGGCAGAAGCTTTAGCTTTACCCCAGAATGTTTATAATAACGCCAGTTCATTCCATCCTGGCTTGGTTAAACAGTGGAAAGGGTGTGAAAAAGAAACCAGTAATGCTCAGAGGTCAGGAAAGTGTACAGTTGACAGGATGCTAGCCTGAACTAAATATAGTATCTTATTTTGGAAGATGTTATAGACAGGTTGAGACTGTACTTTATTTTTGTGTAGCTCAATTTCTTTTTTTATTATAGAGACTGCTTTTTATTTTTCTCCTGTGACTCTTGACATCTTTAATAGAATGCTTGAGAGAGCCTCAAAAAACACACACACACACCCCCACACCCACAAACCACACACACACTAGTTTCCAATACAGCTAGGAAATAGCCATGACCTCCTTAAATTTAAGTTTATGTAAGAATGTGCTGGTCTCTTTGATGAAGTAGAAGTTTTCCTGCTGGTATTTTTCAGTCAAAATTTAGATTGTGTATTTTTTGTCTCCTAATGATGACATGCTTTAGATTAGATAGCTCATTATAGAGGAATACATACTAGATACTCTTGGGAATGCAACAGGTTAAACTTCAACCATAAATAGCTTTTGACTGCAGTAATTTCTTTCTTTAGCTTAAAGGACTCCTTCATGAAGGTTTTGCTGAATGTCATATCTAGAGTATTTTTTGTAGCTCTTGGTTATTAATAAAGAATATTCTATTCTACTTCTGTTTAACATATATTTCATGCTATAGTTTTGATTACGAACTAAAGGTTTTTCTCAGGCTGATAACTAAAATGCTTGCAAACTGTCATGAAGTGAAAAACTTCTAGCCTTGAAGAAGAATGTCTTGACAGTTAGGAGCATATCAAAGCCAATTACACTGGATTATTGGCAACAAATATTCCTAGAACTTTTTTAAAATTGTATGTGTGAAACCTGCTGTGTATATATGCCCTGTAAAATAGGGTGAGGCTTTTAACATTAAAAAATAGATCAATTTAGGATAAACAAAGCTTAAATACCACATTAAAGATCCCATTCACATGATTGGTGCTGGAAAACACATAGAATGCATGTGTAATCTTACCCACTCTAAAAAAGGAAGGGCATTGAAATCACTAACAAATATGTCTCATTGTGGGATTTCTGAATACTCAGCAGTAGAAAAAGCAAGCAACATATTCCCCTAGTTTAATGAAGTTGTAAGGTGAGAACTTTTTGCCATTGTTTATAGCATAAACTTTTTAAGTTTCACTTTTATAGGCTCATCTATATATATGCATTGAAAAACTGCTGGGTCTATGCTGCCTTATTTCTGTTACGTTATAGGTCTCATTGGTGCATTGGTTATTTGGAAACTGATGCTTCCCATTTTTAATTTAGCTGTTGTTGAAACGCTGCTGGTAACAAGAGCTAGATGGAAGAGAGTCCTACAGAAGTGTATATGCAAAATTGGTAACGGGAGGTAGTATTGAGACTGAACATAAAGAGTAAAACTTCTTAAGTGAGCATTAAGAAATCCTTCAACTAAAATCCTAGACTTTTGTTCAACACTTCTTACTGTCAACTTCATATGAATGTCAGAGGTTCATTTTGGGTCGGAGAAGGTAGATATGGATTGCTGTACTGCAGGTCGGGGGGGGATCAGGGCTCCTAAAAACTGAGAAAATGTAGGAAGCTTTTAAAACCAAAAATTTAAGCAAATTTGTGTTTTGAAACGTAAACACTTTTACATTTTGTGTAGAATGTTCTGAATATTTTTTGTAATCCACGTAATCAGTAAGTGAAATCACCTGCCTCTTTCATTAGTATTGCATATAAAGCAGTTAAGTCAGGAAATTTTCCTTTTTGCTTGTGTTGTAAGTTGATGGACTTCTGTTTCTTCGTGAATTCTCACATACCTAGGGAATTCTGAAATAGAAAATGGTTAAGAGCCAGTGAGAAATTTCTTACCATGTTTTAAGCATCAGAGAAAGAAGTGTTGCAAAACCATTATTCCAATGTATCAGCATACATCAATGATGCTCTGTGAAAGTCTCAGACAAATGGGAATGTGAAGTAATGCTTCTATAAATAACTGTGTTCATCTATAAACTTTTACTGGAAAGGCATGGAATGAGATGCCTGCATCTCTGCAAGTGGTATTTTGGGTGTGGCAATACTTCTCTCCAATAGTGAAAAGTGATCTTTTCTACTGACCACCTGTAAAGATGGGGAAAGGATTTAAGGAGGCTTTTCCATCCTTCTGCTGCTGGAGATGAAAACAGGAGCGACATTTGCAGTTGGTTGGAGTGTAGGGTGTGAACTTCAGATACAATAGCCAAAACTACTGTGAAGGTGTTCTCAGTCCTAGAGTATGAAGACATGGTTCCTTGGTATAAATACAAACATACATCCCTTTCCTTTAATAACAGATTCAGCTACCAAGATGGGGAATCCATAAGCTGTGGTGAAGGCACTGTTGCACAGTCCTAAAAAGCAAAAAAAATCGGTTCCTTCACCAAGATCCAGTATTTAGCCACTTGGCCTGTTGCCTCATAATAAAGCAGATGTTAGTATTATCTCTGATATGTATTCCTGCATTTATAATGTACAAAATAGTTGGCTGCTAAAGATGATGGCTTAATTAGAGTGGAATGTAGACTCTCAGCTCTTCCATTAGTTTTGCAATAGCTAAAAATAGCTCCTGTAAAATATAGTAAAGTTAAATGGACTAACCTATCAGTCATCTGTGCTGAAAGCTGGAACTGCCAGAAACAGAGGTGGGTTTTTTATTTTTCAAATCATGATTATTCGTCCCAGAAATGGAGCTTCTCATACATGGATCGCTTTGTTGTGCTTTAAAATGAAAGAAATTAGTGTATTGTTATTTAACAGCATCCTGGCACTTGTATGTGTTGTTTAGAAATTCCTGTTTACTAGCTGAGGATTTATTTTACATCATTTCAATGATTTAAGATTTTTAACCTGCCCTGAAAGAACAGGGAGATCCCAAATTGTACTGACTTGTTTTCGTAGTAAGGCATTTTAGCATTCTTCTCCTGTAGTTTAGTTAGAATGTGTGACACTTTCAGTACCACCACTTACAGATGTGGCAATAGCCGATACTGTAATTTGTGGATGAGCAGAACGGTGAATCAGTTGCATTATCTGAGATAGACAATAATACCTTTTAATTGGGTAATAGTAGCTATTAACTAATTCATTTTTATCGTAATAGAAGAAAACCACCTTAAAAATGGGAGTGGACATGTTTGTCATTAAGAACTGGATTTTGGGTTCCTTGGGGTTTTATTTTGATATTTCTGCATAGTGATTAAAATTTCTTCACAAGCAGAACTTTAACCACACATGTTTATTGTAATGTTAACATTACAGCCACTGAAAATATGTAGTTGCAATGTTAACTTTACATTAACGTAAGTATATTTTTTGGATGCATGCCCAACGAACTGTCACCTTTGTACAGTGTGCATTGTTTGAGGAGTAGTTATCAAAGTCCTAAGGCATGATTGTGACTTATGTCTGTTGACTGACCTTTTTACCTTTGAAAAGCTCTCCTACCAAATTAAATATTGTGTCCTGCAGCTTGGATAACATAGTAGTAGTATGTTTCCAGCATCGTGAACTATATGTGTAATATTATCTGCTATGAATGTTAGACAAAATTAGGTAAATATTTTATATGAAAAAAAAATAAAACTGTTTATATTGGTGTGACATAAAACAATTATACAAACTTTCTGTAGCAGCCGAAATGCATTATTTTAGGTGTTTCCTTTAACACACACTTCAACGGGTACCTTACTAGTTATGTTGTATTTGGGGAAGGGGGAGAGTGTTTCTCTCTTGTGGACAGATTACTAGTTTCTGTATTACTAGTACTGAGAGTTTTCTACGCAACATTTGCATGACCTTAGCTTTATCTTAAATAGTTCTATTTCTTCAATAAGTTGTGTTGGACTCCAAGCATTTCAGAGCAGTAAAACAACTGCTTGCACCGGACTTGAGCATAATGTGACTACGTAGTCTGGAGAGGAGGGTGCACTCTGCAGCTACCTGCAAGGAGGCTATAGGCAGGCACAGGTATGTCCTTCTCCCAGATAACAAGCAACAGGAAAAGAGGAAATAGCCTCAAGATACACTGGAGAGGTTGAGATTGGATATTGGGAAAAATTTCTTCACTGAAGGGGTAATTAAGCATTGGAACAGGCTGCCCAGGGAGGTGGTGGAATCACTGTCCCTGGAGGTGTTTAAAAAATGTGTGGATGTAGTGCTTAGGGACAGGGTTTAGCAATAGACTCGGCAGTACTGGGTTAGCAGTTGGACTCAATGATCTTCAAGGTCTTTTCCAACCTAAATGATTCTGTGATTCAGTGTATACCCATGTGTAGTATTTGGCAAAAATATTAAAATATACACTTTATTTTAAAAGCACGTACTGTACATATTTAAGAAATAATTTTAGGCCATTAGAATGAAGTTGATATATTTATGTGTTACAGAAAATTGCAGATGTTCCCGTGAAAGAAACAATAACTGCATATTTATTTGAAAGCACTTAAAATAACAAACAAAACAACCCCAAAACCCACCAAAGCCTAAATCCCTTTCAGTGCTTATTTTTGCTATCAATTTTAAATGAAGTTGTTTCTTCGAAGCAGTCTGAAATTGTGAAACACAAAAATAGTAATTTCTCTGCTATTTACCAGCCTTCACATTTTCATTTATGTAATGGGCTCTTAAAATTTTTTCCCTGAAGTATGTCTCAAAAGAAGACTAAATTTTTCAGATGAAATTTGGAAAATACAAAACAAGTTCGTGCATGGAATTCCGGTGTTGGCAGTAGGAGATGAAACGCACATGTATGACTGTTTTTGCTGCCCAGTCCAGTATGTTCAGTGTACAGCTCCAGTTAAGAGTCTGTGACTGAGGGACTTTTTTTCTTAAAATATATTGTGCTGCCTTGAACTTGTTTCTCTTGCCATTTATTGAACTGCCATTTAATCAGCCTGGTTTTCCTCATCTTTTAAACAGAAGTGTGTGTATTTATTACATTATGTATACATGCTATGATAATGTTACAGGAATTAGATGAGAAATTATCATTTCAGTGCTTCTAGGTGAGGCTGAATCTTAGGTGGAATTAATTCAGTCATCTTTGCACAATTCTATGATACTTCTTTATTGGAGAAACTTGCCGTATGGTATTAACAGTTCATAAAATCTTTTTCCCTGTATCTTGAAAGAGCTCATTTGTATTTTTGGCATTTAATAGGGCTTCTGCTGCTGTGTGTGGTCTCCTTAAAACCATACTAATTGTGTGAAATGCAGTTTTCTGAGTATGTATTCTGCTGCTTTTTCTTGTTATACTAACTCAACTACTGTAGCACCACTGATAATTACTGGTACTTCATACACACTTTGAGAAGCTAAATTAAAACTTAAGACAGCAAGGTCTCAGAGTATGGAGGAGTGGTGGTGTTACAGGAATAATGTCATATGCTGATCTTGTTCCTGGACACATGTAAATAAAAGTTGTGACAGCAGTCCCCATTCATCCCAACAGGGATTTGTGGTGTTTCTTTTGCACTTCTGAAACCAGAGAGGGTAAGGTTTTTTTTTCAACAGTGCTGGGGTCTATTTGAATTTTTTGGCTGGGAGTAGGAACTTGAAGTTACAGATAAAAAGTCTGGAAACTGCTGAAATGTCTGTACCAAGCCTGTTGCCAGAACAGCTAGTCACACTTCTTGGATACTGTAGCCATTGCTGATCTCAGATTCAGGTGCTCTTTGGTTGTGTTGTGCCATAGCCTCTGTTGGGTCCTTGCAATCATGAGAAAAGCGAGAGTGGGTTTTTTCTTTTAATGTCATAATTTTTTGAAAGCCTCCTTGCAGGTCCTTCTCCTAGCATAAAACCATTAGAAGCTACTGCAATGAGAAGTAGCTGAAGGCAGCATTTCTTTAAAAGTTTTCCTTCCCTTCCATGGTGAGGAAATCTCACTTTACACCCTTTTCTGTAATCAATGTTGGTACAACGCTGCATCGTCACAATTTCCAGTTCTGTAAGCAAGTCTGTGCTGCTGTTGGAGCACCTTTGGGAAGCATGCTCTTTGCATTGGTAAATGCTGGCCTAATCAGGGATTGTTTGTGGCTGGAAACCTAGATGTTGGCAAGGTATCTCTGGGGAATTTTATTACCTGTTTAGGTGCAATCTGTGGCCTGCCTCAGCCAGGCCACACAGCTTTTCATACAGGTGCTGTAGGACTAAGCGCTGCAGCCCAGCAGCTATCTTGTGACTAAAAGCAAACATTCCTCCTGAAGCATTCGTCAGGGAAACAGCTGAAACTGGGAGAGAGGGGCAGAGGGGACCAGCTGACTGAGGACTGTAGGATGGACATCCCTGTTTTAAGGAATGCTTGCTTTTTTGTTTGTTTGGGGGGTTTTTTTGTCCATTTAATCTCTTACAGATGCAGCCAGGCACTCACTGTTTTTTGCACAGGAATTGAACCCCATTTAGTCGGTGTCCTACTTAAATTCATCCATGTATAATGCAATACAGTATGGATATTTGTGCTTTAAACAGCCTTTTGTTACAAAGCAGAAAGCTGTGACTTAGATTAAATTTAAATCCTGATTTGTGACATGTTAGCACAGCAAACTAATGCCAGAATCTATTAAGCCTCCAAGGTTGGGGTGGTTTTTTTGTTGTTCTTGATGTTGGGTGAGTGCTGAGATCTTGACCACAATCACATTTGCTTCTGGGCAGGAGGAAATAGTCCATGTAGTTCCAGTAATCCAGACAAGCCGTCACATCTGGTTTTATGAATGACTTCGGGGGGAAGGGAAGTTTGCAATTGATTAACATTGTTCTTAAAATCAAAGACTACTCTGGTTTCAGGAATTACTGTAGAGAGCTTCAGGGACCTTGGCAGTTAGCTCAGAAAAACAACTGGATTTTTTTTGCTTTTTTCTCCGCGAAAGATTGTTCAGAAAATTATACTAAGAAAAATAATAGCTCCAAATCTGTACTTCCAGTTCTTCAAAATGAAATGAAAAATTAATAAACATTTAGTCTTTCTGGATTATGGTAATTTTTTAATCATACATAAGATGAAAATCCTATTTTTATATTTGAAATGAGTATGTTTCTATTTAATAACGAAGCATTTTTTACTATACTTGTCAAACAGGTTTTCTTACTGTATTAATTGTTTGTTATAGTCTATTGAAATGGTTACTAAAATTCAAGAGCATATAAAAATGAATGCTAATAGTTTTAGGAAAAAATAGACAAGTTTTGCTGTGAGTTTTGATATGGTCTTTTTTCTAAAGGGACGTTGACTGTGTGCTAGTAGCACATCAATGTGAAGTGTAAATAATATTTTGCATGAGTGCTCATCAGCTGTTAAGCACGCTGTAGTTCAGGGCCCGCTTACCTTTCTGTAACAATTCCTACCAGAAGTCAGTAATCTGTATTCTTGCCCTACTCGGTGTTCTCTATGGTGAATACACAGTGCAGCTGTACTGTGCTCTTACAAGCAAGTTCTTTTGGAGTTATTAATAATGCCCAGGATTTTAGCATTATCTTTTTTTCTTCTAAGAGGTGGCAATTTGATAATCTCACTTTGAATTGGAAGTCATTCAGTTTACACAACTTAAGCAGATTCTCTGGTATTTCCAACTTTATGGTACTCTCTTCTGTCAGCAGTACCATTTCCGTCATTCAGCAGTTTAGACATTTTATTCTTCAATGGGAGTTTGGTTGGTAAGTGCAGTTTGGCAAGGCACCTGCTTCACTGATTATTTGGCTCAGAATTGACCTGGGGAAAAAGTGTGGGACTCCCATGGGTTTTCATAAACAACACTACTGCTCTCTTTCACCACATCAGCCAGAATAGACTCTGTGTATTATTAAAAGACATGCTCAGACCACTACCCATTATTTTCAGCAGCTATACTTAAAATATTTCCCAAGAGTACAGAAATTGAAGGCTGGCATCTTGAATTCATTTCTGTAAATAGATAGTCTTTGAGCCAGCAATCTAAGTGAGGTTGAGTCATTAGGCCATTGCAGCAGGAAAGCTATGAGTTCCTTCTCTCTTTTTTTTTTTTTTTTTAGCAGTAATATCTAATTTGTGGTCCTTCAGAGTTTATTGTAGTAAACACAGCTTCAGTTTCATTACATGCTGAGATGTTTCAGAAATCTGCAGCCTGGCTCATAAACATGTGTTTTTCCCATCACACAACAAGTACGCACCACTGCCTCGAACTGCTTCCCCTGCAGCCCAGAAAGCAGGTTGTTAGGAGCAGCACCGGCTGCCGCTGCCCTTTGCTGCTGTGGGGCACAGAACTAGGTCACCGCAGTCGGCTGTGGCACACGGGGAAGGAGGATGCTATGCCAAGTGGTCTGGTCCTGGGACCACCCAAGAAAGATGAGCTACTGTCTTTTACCCAACAGTCAAAACACTACCAGAGTTAAAAAAGAAACTGAGAATCGGTACCTGGCTGCCCGTTCTTTTGTCTTCGATTCTAAAGCAGGGAGGCCTATTCTCTGTTTTACCAGCAAGAGTGGTTTAGTCATTATCAGCTTTGGAGCATTTCCACTCTTAAGATACTTCATGTTAAATGATTCTGGGAGGGAGAGTGAAGGAAGTGGTTGTGCAATATCCATTGATGGTTTCTTGGCATAGAGAATGTGAATGATTTCTTCTGTCTTTGCACCCTGCCCACTTGAGCAGTGCAAAGCAAAGGACCTGGCCCCTGCCTCCAGCTGTTGTTTCTATTTACATACTTAATTTTCACATTGAGGGGAGAGAACACCTACATCCTAATGGACGTGAGGCTCAACCTGGGAGGGGGTTCATCCAAATGGGGAAAAGAATTTTTTGAAAGAATATTCAGCTCTAACAAGAGACTCGTAACAGGTTGTCATTGAATAAAGCTGGAATATCCTGTGGTTTTAAGTCGCTTCTCAGTTTGAAAGCAGAGTACGAGTTTGGCGTTTTGGGAGGTGATTTTTCTTAAAGAAAGAAACATACTTCTCTTACTCAACTGTTGGACATTCTGTCCGGTTGTGTCAGTCTTGGCATTATCTCCATTTTAAAATGGAACGTTGCTGCGGCAGCTCAGTTCTCCGGCATGAGGATCTGTCTCAAACCTTTGTTGCATCCCAGCAGCAAAACGTGTCAGCGCAGGAGCAGAGCAACTTCACTTGCAGAACACGCTCTGGCTCTGCTTTGGGAGCAACCTTCAGGGTCACTGCGTGCACAGTTGCCTCCTTGGAAGACTGTTTATTTCACAGTGACCTTTGTGCCAGGTGACACATCTAGGCAACTAGGTGACAGGGTACTTTTAGTTCAAAAGTATAATTAACTCTGGATGATAAGAGAGACAGAAGGAGTATCATCTGTGGCTTTTGGAGGGATTTAAAGATGAATGCTTAAATTCATAGGCAATGTGGCCAGCTTCCCGCGTTAGAATCAGCACTGCTGTACTCTTAGCTGCCTCAGAAGCAGATTGAAGACAACGATTCTATATCCTGAAACTCTTAAGTCCAGGGACAAAGATGCTGCTGAGTAGAACTGGAACTTAATTACTCGAAATTTGGAATGCAAATTACTAATGATCATGGAGATTTAATTTAATTGAAGACTTGTTAAGAGACTGTATATGTGGAGCAAGGGCTCCAAAAACCTGTTTATGGAAGAATATAACATCCCTTTAACAGGTGGGATGTAGGGTTAGTAGAGGAATAAAAACCTCCCCTGTAATAAAATACGTTATTGTTCAATAGATAAACAATTAACTGAAGTCTCTTTGGGAAACCCTAGTCAAGAATATTTCTGAATTATTTATATTTTAATTACATTGTTCTGTTTGAGAAGTGTACCTTCTTGGCATAATTTTAGTGTACTTCGGGTGCTATTGGAATAAGGAATAAAGGTTTCCTTTTGCTTTTGGGGTTGGCTGGGGGGTTGTTTTGTTGAGTTTTGTGGGGGTTTTAACACCACTTGTCTTTCTCCTGTGAACTTAGTAATGTCATGCTTTGAAGGAGGTAGATGAGTTTATTTCTAGGAAGCTTGCAGAACAAATGCAAAGCATTATGGTTTAAAAAATACACTTTTTATTTACAAAAACTGGTTTGATCTCTTTTTAAAGGCTAAGTATTAGTATACTAATCTTGAGGCTCATTTTCTACTTCCTAGATTTGTTAGACAAACAGGGAAATCAAAGATCTGGATCTAATTTATATATACTTATTACCTGAACAGTTTGCTATACAGTTACTATATGAGCTTATTTTCAGTTTCAGTTGTATCTTAAAGCACTCAACACACGGTGGTTGGTCTCCGTTATGGATATGAACCTTTGTACTAGTTGTTCATCATTATTGATCATTCTTTAAAAAAAGTTGATTCTTTTTATATGTCTATATATGGAAACAATGTCCTGTATTTCCCAGTGCAACTATTAATAGCCTCTCTATATATGCATAATAAATTATTTATTTTAATCTACACTAACAGAAATGTACTTACAGGAGCCACAAGTGCACTCTTAAGTATAAATTTGCCTTCCCCCCCCCCCTTTCGTTTCCTGCTTGGTTTGTCACTTCTAAATAGCTAGCTTGTTTGTTGTCTTTTTCAACGACAGACAAATTCTGTGGCAAGATGGTGATTCTGACTACTTTTAATATTTAAGAATCTTTGAGTTGCTAACTTTTTGTATTAAAAGCTGAAGCTATGGATATAAATGTTTTAATAAGAGGGGTTTAAAGATGACTTAGTAAACAGGTAAAATTAGAGCCGAGGACTGACTGATGGATTGGATCTTGCTTACAGAAGGCACAATCACTGGAACGTACACAGATTGAAATAGTTTGACCAGCATTATCTGTTACAGGTATGGCCCAGCTCCAACTGTCATGATCCTTTTTTCCCCAAATTCTTCCAAAAACAAACTGTGGACTATATCTAGAGATCATGTGTTCTGGGACATTTTTACAGTTTATTAGCCCAATGCTGTGCTACTTGAACTCCTTCCTGAATGTTTTCTTCTGCTGTGCTGTTGGAGTTTCCAACAGCAGATAGTGATGACAACTAGTATTATACCCAAAACTTCCTGATTTTTAATCACCTCTTCAAATACCTTACTGTCCACTCAGATATTTCAGAAGTCTGGGCAACTTCTTCATTGTGTTTAAGAAAATTTACTGGAATTTTGGTCTTTTAGGTAGCTACATAAAGATCAGGCCACACATATACTAAATACATCCTGAATTATGACTGGATCAGATTCTAAGTTTAGGAGAGCCCTTATTCAGTCTTCACTCACTTAGCTTTAGCTAAGACTTCTTGGGTAGGACCTAGTGTATACTCATGGTACAGGGTCCTTGTATAAGACAAAAGAAGTGTTATTACATATGTAATTGATTGTATTTGTACTTTATTGATGTAGGTTCTGTAACATGCCCTTTGTACAGTTACTTCCTCAATGATACGTAAGCATACACTAAGCACAAGCATGACCTCATATGTACTGATGGTCTGAAGATTCTTTTTGTCCCCTGCTCCCTTACTACACCAACTCCCATTCATCAATGCAACTTTTTGTTGTTGTTTTTTTAATTTCATTTCAGCCTAGCTTGCCTGCACAAGAAAATAAGATTATTTTATTTTTACTTGAGGGATTTTAAAAAAAAAAATATCTAGCAGATTTCCAGTAACATCTTGACAAATCTTTATAAAGATGCCAGTGCTTCTTTAAACATTTGCAAACATCAATAAGGTTTTTCTTAACTTACTTTTTTCAATCTTTAAAAGGAATTTATTCTAATGAATGTATAAAAATTCATCACAGATAATAATTGTTGGAAGTTACTCTTATTTCCTCTATCCATTTGGTCTATTAAAACACACAATTAAATCTAGAAAATTACAAATGTGAGTCATTAGCTCTGAGGCATATAACTGCCAGGCAAGCAGCCATGACAAATCCAGAAGTATTTAAATCTCTTGGTGTTAAAAATAGGCACAGTAAAGACGTCACTAAATTTAAAATAAATCTGTTGTAAAATCTAACTCCAGTTAACATGTAATGTCTTGTGAGATTGTTGCTTTAGGGCAACATTAGTGTAGGCCCATGGTTAGTAAATGGTCTTACAAAGTGATTGCTTAATAAAGAGAGGCCTAAAGCCTAGGCATTTTAAGTGTGCAGCCTGCGTTGTCAAGAAACAAACTTTCCTGGTAGTTACATTACTGTTTTTCTTTCTAGGGGGATGCCAAAAGTCTTCTAGCCGCTGAGAATGTGAGCACTGGCCAAAAGTTGGACTTTTCAGATACAATGGTACAGCAGAAGCTGGATGAAATAAAGGACCAAATCAAGCGGGAAATAAGGAAGGAGCTTAAAATCAAGGAGGGAGCAGAGAACCTCAGGAAGGTCACAACGGATAAAAAGAACTTGGCATATGTGGACAACATTTTGAAAAAATCAAATAAGAAGTTAGAAGACTTGCATCATAAGTTACAGGAGTTAAATGCACACATTGTTGTAACAGATCCAGAAGACGTTGCAGGTACCATATGTTATTGTGAAATCAGTTTTTCTTCTTAGCTTAGATAAGCTGTGTCCCATTTCACTTGAAAAAATTGCTCTGGGAATGAGCAAATCCTGCTCATTCTGGCAGTTTGTTACTTATGTATGCCTATTTGTTTTGGTTCACAAGTGTCCTGCTGTTTTGAGTTTTAAATTGTTTTCTGGGGAGCATTGTATTTCACAGACTGTTTGATCATGGTCTAAAGACCAACTTAACATGTACCAGTTCTTCACTTTCAGTTATTACTATATTTTAATATTTTCTCGATCACCATAATATCTCCTAATAACTTTTCACTGTGTAAAAGCAAATTTCAGTAGGCCTTCCAGTGACTTTTTCTGAGTGTAGGCATGAATGTTAGTACACCTTTTTTATTCTATGGAGGGAAAAATTATAACATTTCTACTTAAAAGTTCTGTGTTTTTTTTTAAACTTAAATCTAATTTAAATTTAAAAGCTGTGTTATGCCACTTTGACTAACTTATCAAATGTTTCTTAATGTGGGAACAATTTGTTAAGTCTTCTCTGGCTTTTCCACAATGAAACTACCATTTTAAAGACAATTTGGAATTGTTTTCACAGAATGGTTGTAATTAATGGCTTTAATTAGTATTTTCTGTGGCATGGCAGTGACGCAATACTTATTTAGAATATATTTTTTAAAAATACAAGGGTTGGTATTTTAAGATGGAATGTTGTGAAAGTAAACAGTCCTTTTTCAGCTTTGTCAAATTACTCTGGAGGTATTGCCAGCCTCATGATGTCACATTGCACAGATTCTTTTTGGCAAAATGTTAATAGATGTGCACAAGCCATCAAAGGTGTGTTTGAAGTTATTGCCAAGCCTTAAGAAGCTTGGGCAGTAGAATAAAATGACCGCATCATCCTTGTGAAGAAAGGTTGGTTACAGTGAGAATTCAGGAAAATATTGACAGTTGGTATCAGGAACTTGTATTGCCTGGCCCTGTGACATGCTGCAAGATTGTTGAAGTGTCCATGATGGTCTGCACAGCATTTTCTCTATTCTCTGCTTTTTTTGCTTGGTAGCATACAAGGGGCAGAGGGTGGGCAGAGGGTGAGCACTACTAGAACTAATGAGGCAGAGTAGTTGCTGTAGCATGAAATGGGAATGAGTACAATAATGTATGCTTCATAGATACCCATTGGGTTTTAATCTGCATGAAGCATTCTGTTCCATATCGGCTAAGGTTCGTGAAAATCTACTTCAATGTTGACAGTAGTGTGGCTCTTAAAGGAAAGAATGGAACAGAAAAATAATTGTATACCGACTGTGTATAGAGTGAATATAAAAAATCTGATATAAGTTTGTGAAGTTCATCTAGTAGCAAAACTTGTAAAGTGGATGATGCAGAATGTTCTTGTTGGAATGCCCCTTTCCAATGTAGCATTCAAGTATCACAATGAGTTAATGAGCAATACTGTCTTTGCGTATGACTCGGGAAGTGCAGTAGACCCTGAGAAAGCATTTACTAGTGTTAAAGAGATGGTGTGAATACAAAGATCTGAATTATGTTGTTCAGATCCTTAGTATACTCCTGAAAAGGCCAGCAGTGCCGGGTGCATTTGTGGATAACTGTTAGCAGTCAGGTTCATCTCACCTCATGTTCAAATACCAGAGACTTCCATGAAAGGCTCAAAGGATTAAAAGAACAAGGTTGATAAGCATGTCCTCCTCCTTGCTTTTGATGCATGCTGAACTTCTTAGTACTATGTTTTTCACTTTCATTCCATTCAAAGTGTTATTTGTAGATAGCTTTTACAGTCTTACTTAATTATTGAAATATGCAAGAAAAATCTTAATAATTCTGTTGAGATTGTTATGTTCTTTGTATAGTATCAAATCAGGTATTCCTATATAAGACCCATTTTAATAAAATATATTGCATAACCTTCTGGGGGAAAAAAGTAGTCTTTAGTTCTTTTAACATCTCTTTTTAGATCAAAGATCTATAAGCACCCACCCTCCAAAATTGAAATGCTTGAGTCTTTTATACTCTTTGCCTTGTAATTTAACTGTCTGTCTCCTTCCTTATCTGTGGTCACCAATTCATGGAGGGGGAGCACTATCAATAAACATGCTGTCTGTCTTGAGACTAATGGTTGCAAGTCATCTAGGTGATACTCTGATTTTTACTACTGAAGTCTTAGGTTTGACTTAAGGTATTCGTGAGCATGGCCTTTGCAAAATAAGATTGAGAATATAAAACTTACGGCATGGCGACTGTGTGGATGTTTCTGTATATAAGTGTGTTAAATAGCTATGTATATTTACACATAATATTCAGCAAATACATGGACACATAGCCCTGAAGACCACTGCCGTCTGACAAAAGATAGGTCTGTGGAGAGGCCACAGGTATCTCAGTTTGGGAGTTCTTGCTTTTGCTCAGGATCAACAGTGAATTTAATAACCGTTTACTGGAGCTCCCCAAATAAGTGCGTTATTTCTAGAGGTTAGCTTTTTTCTAAGTTACAGCTTCTCACTGTAGCTCATGTTTGACCTTCTTCTGGTCAGTTAGTGACAAATTATTTAAAAGAGAGAAGGAAATACATGGGAAATCTTCAGACTGCACAGACCATGAATGGTGAAAATAAGGTAAAGAGGGTTCAAGAGCTGTGGAGTCAAGGTCTGTGTTCCCTTTATGTACTTCAGTACTTTTCAGGGGTGGCCATATCTATCTTTCTGTCTTCTAGAGTATATTGTGTAGGTTTTTGCATGTTCTAGGTAGCAAAGTCAGGACTGAGATCGATTGAGAAATAAGACAGAATCATTGCATGTAAGATGATGATCCCTTTGACCTGTCAGGCCTCAACTCTGAAAAGGTTTTTGGACTGTTTCTGTTGACTGGTTGAAAGGTCATTGCAGTAACTTGGAACAGTCATTTAGTCTTTCCTTGTTCCTGTATCTGAGAAGTGGGTGTGAACATATATTTGTAAAGTGCTCTAGATTTAGAACTGAAAAGTGCTATGCAAGCTGTTGTGACTCTTACTGCTGCTTATGGTATCAAGCAGTAACTTATGTTACTTTTTTAATGAACCACTGTTTTGTAGTGTAACTTCTTTGTAATCAGCATAGTGTAATCAATACATGTTAAAACTATTAAACATAGAGTTAATGAATCTACTGTAGAAAAATGTGTTTTCATAATATTTATCAAGTTAAGATGTTTTGATGGTAGTTTGCATAGAACTGAAAGCTTTCTGTGTCCGAATGTCATAGAAAATCATTTGTAGAACTATTTGAAGAATTGGTATTAAACCCTAACCAAAAAGTACAGTTTGCAAAAAAGCTATATTAATGAATGTGAGGGTAGACTTGGCGGTGGATGTATGATTTGGAAACAAGTTTTGGCATAACGTAGGTTTACTTTACATTATGGAATTGCTGGTGAATCTAGATTTGTTTTAGAAATGGGACTTTGTACCAAGGTCTGCCCTTATCATGCAGTGTATTAGTCATACTGAGACACAGTTTTAAAATTTGAAGGTTCAGCACTTAAAAGTAAAGCAGAATGCAGCAGTATAAAATGCGTAGGACAAGCTTAGTGACCGTTATTACTGAAAATCTGAGTGATTTCTTTTAATGTGTAACATGGGCTGATTACTTCAGTGTTGGAGATGAAGGAATTTCCTCTTAAAAACATACTTTTCTATATAGTAGCACAGATACATGCTTTTCATGTGTCTAAAAAGTAGCAGTAGAGATTGGTTTTTAATGTGACTCTGCAAGGTGTAAGATTGAAATAGTTTACTTAGAGCAAATCACCCATTTAATTAGGCATATAGTTGATAGGTAGAATATATATAAATTGCAGAATTAATCTGTTCCATAGAGCTGAAGTAAAGGTGGATAGGGAGGAGAGATGACAAAAAAGTGAGGGAATTGAGGAGACTGGATAAAACGTGGAGAACATGAAACCAAAAAGACAAGTTCACACCTCTTGCATTCTCCTAACTTCGAAGCTATCTACTTTACGCTAGGTTTGGCTGTAGGGGTCACAAAGAAAATTTATTTTACTTAAGAATATGACTAGCTGGCAGGGAAGTTAGACTGTTTGGGGGATTTCTTTGTCCCTATAAATGGCTAGGTTAATCTGTCAGACACCACAGTGTCCATGTAAAACTGATTACTGGAAGTGGTAGAGGTAGCAACCAAATTAGTAGAGGCAGTGACTTTTGAGACAGCGGACTCCACCTACGAGGCCCATATGCATAGGAATTCTATGGTAACTTTTGGGAATCTTAATGTAGAACAACATTATCAAAGCAATTTGAAACAATCTCCTTTCACTTGTTTAATAATTAAAGTTAGCCATTACTGAATTGAAATGCAGTTGAACTCCAAATGTTTCCGGGAGGTCAGTACTGGATGTTCTCTGAGTGCAGAATGTCCACTGCTGCCTTGGACTTACTGATGGCTTATTTGAAGTGCTGATGCAACCATCTGGCTCCCTGAGAAAAGCCTGATGATGCCTCTTTCTACCCCCCACCTCCAGCAATGCCTAAACATGCACCACAGATATTTTGGTTGGGTATGACACTGATGAGGCTAACTGCAATTAAATAGTCGCAAATAAGATTAAAATTAACTGGTTTACCAAAGGACACTGGCTGCTAATTGCGCAGTTTAGCAGCATGCTGCAGTACCATCTGGGAACCCAAATTCAGAAAGTTACGTGGGATCGTAGATTTCATGCTGAGCTTACTGAAGAAATACCATACCTAGCATCTGGGGAAGAGTCCCCAAAGAATGAGCAGCAGTCTCAGAAGAGTAGAGTTGTGTCACTAACAAATCTAACATACAGGAGCACCGATAAAAGGCAGTTTAGAAGCAAGAAATATTTGCTGATGAGCGCTATGCAAAGACTCAAACAGGAATAGTTTTCAGAAGAGCAAAGATCACGGTTAAGATAAGCATTTCGGACTGAAAACTGCCATTGTCCTGATGCAATCCAGACATTTTAAAAAATAGTTAAACCATCACTATTAACGTATTTTAAGTCTTAAGAGTGTGTTTACATGAAAACAGGATATTGCAGGTGCTGGGGAAGCAATACTGTAGCTCTTCCAGCAGCCTGGATGTGTGCTAACTCTGCACAAAACTCTGTTAAGCAACAGCATTCACAGTTGTTCAGCAAAAATAACATTCTAGTTACTTGAAATGAAGTCAAGTTCACTTGAAATACATCTGTTACTTTACTTGATATTCACTGTCAAGAAGAAAAATGCCTAGGGGCACTAATCTCTACCCCAGCAAAGCTCTTGCTTCCTATGCAAAGGTGGACTTGAATGCATCCAAAATGACAAGTCTGTACTGTTCTTACTGACCAACAAATGTGGCAAGCTGGAGAATCTCTTATTTTCCCCAGTCCCTACTTACTTACTTGAGGAAAATACCAATTTGGTATGAGTACTTAACTCTTGTTTAACTTTAAGCATATACATAAATCCCCATGATTGCAATTATCTGGATTAATTTATTACTTATTTGTATTATGAAAATGACTAAAAGTCTCCAGATGAGATTTGAGCCCATCTGTAAAGTGTGTTACACAAATAGATCAGAGATAACTAGCCATACCAAAGTAATTACAACCTCAGCAGACATTACAAAGAGAGAGCGAAACAGCTAATATAGATGTAGCTTCTAGTGCTGCTGCTAAGATTGTCAACGCTTTCCATAATAGGACCAGTTTGTCTAGCTGATTTAAAACTTTAATCTGAATTCTTTAAGAAGCTGCCTCAGGCTACTTGCTGAATTGTAATTGGGGAGGGGGGGGGGGGCGGGGAGGAGTCACTTGGAAGCCATTTCTGAAAAGCTGTTGGTAAACTGAGGGGGTTTTTTTCTTTACAAAATAAATCTTTGTTAAGAAACCATATTGTGCCATGTTTGGGAGTTTAGTGAGCAACTATTATGCCTGAAGGCAAAAAATTATTTCTTCCTAGCAATTAGTCCATGCTGCAGAAAAGTTTCCTTTGCTGCTGGTTACTAACAAAGCATATAGTAGAACCATTTAAACTAAATGGTAGACAGTAGTTTAGGTCCACAAGTGCAGACTAACGCGAGATGACCCAGGTAAGTGATGTGGTTCCACCTACACAGTGCAGACACGCAAAGAGAGATAATAACAGCTGCCTGGGCAACCTGAACCATGGTATCTCTAATTAGTCCTTGACTTGTAACTTGAGTTTGTTTTAATGCAAGGGAAGGCTGCTTGTATGCATCTTTAAAAGCTGTGAAAACAGACTGCAGGAGCCCCACAGTCTTCCCAGGGATCATCAGAGGCCTGGGATCTTTAAGTGGTAGAGGCCTGCATCGTAAATCTAAAGTGGATAAATATTCATTTATACGATTAATCTACTTTACAAGGAGACTTGACACTGTGACTTTCAAATTTCACATTTGTTCTAATTTTGAATAGATTATTAGGTGACGATTAGTTGAATGTGAATTCGTAAGTGAGAGGAAAGTATGTTGTTAATCTTGGTTTTATTAATAACAGATTTAAGGTAAGCTGTTCAAGTGCAGTTCCACAGAGAAACCAAGCCAAAACATTGAGGAGAGAGTGAACGACAAAACAGATGAGGAGAAATACAGATTTAATTTTATTTTTTTTAACATCTGGTATTTTCTGTACTACCCTTAAGGAGTGAGGAGGATGCAGTTAAGTCTTGAAGTGGCTTGAAGTGAAGAGTGAATTAGCAGCAGAGGAAATTAAAACTTCTCCTTACATGAAATCTGCGTGTAGCCTCAGCAAAGGTGGCCATTTAGGAGGAAATTACACAGCAGACTTGAAAGTAAATGTGTTAAGTCTGCAAAACTAGTTATCAGAAGCTTTTACAGAAGAAATATGAAATGTCAGATAAGGCATCTCCTCCCCATGACACCTCATAATTAATAATTTGTAAGTTACTAGTGCAATGCCTGTGTTTTCTAATACTTGAGGATTTCAGGAATTTGATCCATCATCTTAGTTTTAATTCAAGGAAGATTAACTAAAATTGGAAAAAAAGACTGTATTGGTGGTATTGGGTAAATACCTTCCAAGAGACAACTAGTGTCATTTACCCATAGTGAAGGTATTTTCTCAGTTGTTAGGGTAGAAGAAATCAACCACAAAAAAACTACTACAGTGGATGTAATTTATCCTCTTTTACAAAAAGTTTGAAAGAGAAGCCGTTGGGACTGTTAGGGAAGATAGTTAGCTAAAAGGACAGTTGCGCTGGACATAGTTAAGTATTAGGAAATAGTCCAGTGGCGCTTGCTTTGATTTCGTTAACAGTTCATGTTGCAGAAGCTGAAATACCAATCAGTGATTAATAGACGGTACTGGAGGAGGATAGGAAAGTTAAGGAGTATGACTATACAATTTGATTGATAAAACTAACTTGCATTCCATTCAATTAATCTAGTAAGATGGAGATCTAAACACAGTAATATTGTGAAATGAAAAAGCTTTATCATTCCCACAGATCAGTTGTTCAATAACATGTCTGCCTATATATCCGATAATCCCAGGATTCTGTTACGATTCCAAAGCAAAAACTGTTTCACCTAACTACTAAGGAAAAGGCGCGTTTTATCTAGTCTTAATTTTGACATAAATGGTGTTTGCAACACTCACGCTAGAATCAGTGAGGAACTGCTTAGTATCTGTGTTTAGACCGTGCTCAGTGGTACTGAATATTATTGTCCAAGTTTGTTTTTAAAACATTTAGATTTATAATCAGGAGTGTAAGAAAGCTTAATGAGAAGTTGCATTTTTAATTGACTCAAGACATTCCAGATGAAATAAATCTCCTTTGAAGCGAAAATAGAATAGGCAGGTTTGCAGCTAGGTCTACCACTCCTGGAAGTGATTCATGTGAATTAGGACACGTGTAGGAGTCACTAGGCTTTCGTGAGGCTTTTCATGTTAAGGCGCATTTGCAGTGCTGTTGCAAAGTAGCTCTGGACAGGAGGGTCAGTCTTAATACTGGAGTGTGATGTTCCAGCTTTGTTTAATCTATAACTTAATAGAATAGAGTTTAGGCTGTTTTGTGGGGAGGGGTTTGGGGTTTGGTTTTTGTGAGGTTTGAGGTTTTTTCTTTTTTTCTTTTTTTTTTTTCTTTTCCTGCACATACTACATCTTACCTTTAATTCACAGATTGTCCTAGGACTCCCGATACTCCAAATAGCGATCCTCGTTTTTCTACTAACAACAGACTGATGGCCTTAAAGAAGCAATTGGATATAGAACTGAAGGTAAAGCAGGGAGCAGAAAATATGATACAGATGTACTCAAATGGCTCTTCAAAGGTAAGACTTTGGAATGCTTAAAGAACATGACTGTAGATTTTTCATACTGCTGTGGTATGAATGTACAGTGTATAAACAGTATGCAATTTCAGTAACTTTTAGTTTGGGGTATATTTTTGTTAAATAGTTATGTCAAATCTACTACAAATTACTGTACTGTTTTTTGTTGCGGTTTGATATCCACTCAAGAGGTTGTTTTATCAATTTGTCCACATGCAGTTCAACCTAAATAACAAATCCGGCTTACTAAATTTAGTACATCTAGTAATCTTTGATCATGTGCGATTCACGTAGAAGCAAAGCTTGGTATGACACTGACTGGTATCTAATGCTTTCCCTAGCTCTGCTAAAAAAAAAAAATTCCATTAGTTTAAAGTATGCATCTGAAATGGTCATTTAGTTGTAGTTTGCAGTAAAAAGATTTGTACTAAATATTTGTGTGAATAAGATGTGTATAGTATTCTGATACAAGTTGTTATAATCTGCATTAGTACACATGCACATAAAATACAAAAATACTTTTATTTTACAGAAGTGTGGTATTTTAGAGGTAGTATCAAACTGAAATGAAAAATAAAGCCATGCTTATTTCTAGATCTGAATTTTAAAACAAATGCTCACTTGCACTCACTCTCTCTTGATAGCACCGGAAGCCCTCCAAGGAGGGGGAGGTGTTTGCTAACCCCTAAATGGGTTGACTTATTAAGTAGTCCTAACTATGTAATAAAATCCACCATACTCAAGAATCCTGTAACTCAACTGAAAGACAAGCCAAACCTTTTAAATAGGGGGGATGGGGCAGGGGGTGGTGGACATGACCACCCAGAAACAAACAGAAACCCTAACATATTTTATAAGGGAGTCACAGGTCTCAAATAAGAAGAAAAAAAAGGGGTGGGTGGTGGGGGAGAGATCCTCTACTTACCAGCCCCTTCACCTTTCACTAGCTACTCGTTACTTGTTCTTTCCATTTACTTTTACTAAAGCATTAAGGAGATTTATTTCCAAACTATGGGTAAACACAAGCATAGGTCTAACAAATAGTGTGTAGTGGCTTGGTTAGATGTTTCTGTGTCCACACAACAGTAAATACAATTGAAATATTTTAAGTGCTGAACTAAGCCAACACTTAACTAGGTCAGTGGACTTATTAAAATGGGGTGTTTTGACTTGAAGAGTAGACATCTGTGAATTGCATTGGTACTCTTATGACTGATGTTTACCAGGAACTGCTGGAAAGGAACTTCAATTTTCTGAGTGAATTTCTGCTAGGGACCGGTGGAGGGGCAGATTGCTTTCTATCTCCCTGCTGTACGACTGACTCATACCTTGAAAAAATTACAGTGAACACTACTCACTCCCAGAAAAATGAGTGTAGACCTGATGGACCATAGGTGCTATCGAGCTCACTGTCCCAGCAGCACTTCTGTTGAACCAGCTGGTACTTTGGTAGCCTTATCTGAAAGTGAACTGTAACCTACTAGCCTGGTGCAGATGGAAGAAATATCTGGAGTGCACCTTATGACTAAGTGCCTGGGAATGCTGTCCATGCACTACAGTCCCTCAGCTTCTGGAAACTCTAGAGTCTAAATCCTCTGGGGCCATGTACTTAACGTCAGGTACACTTAAAAATAATAATCAGCTGACCCAAATGGATCAAAAGACATACATGAGTTATGTTCCTAATAAACCCTCAGTAAATAACATTGTAAGAGCCTGAAAAAACTTAACTAAACGCTCAGGCTATGATATTAGACATTGTTAGCAGGCTTTGATCAAACTAGGTAGAAAGGATAAAGTCTGGCTTGCTGTAGGTCTAGGTATGTAATTAAAATTGATGATTGAATCTTGTATTTGTAATTGGTAAATGCTTAAATCAGCCTACCAGATGGGGTGTATATAGTGTCTGGGCTGGGGAGAGCAAGCTGGAAAACACAAAAGCATTGCCAGCTGCTTCAACAAACGGGATGGAAATGGTGCGTATTCATTCTCTTATGTTCTTAATACTCAGTAGCGAGTTAATTTGGAAGGTTTAAACTGTAGGTTTGAGCATGGTGATTACCTTTTAAAAAGCAGAGCTTAAAACAACTCAAGTGTCTGGGTGAGGTGGGCAAAAGGGGCAGAAAATTCCAAGTTTAAATCCAACCCTGGTAACCCAGTAGCTCTTTAAGAAGTAGTCACAAGACCCTTTTTAAAACATACTAAACTCTTTTGTGACCTTTATTCGTGTACTATATGATCTAATTTCAGATTTGTTGTGTTATATTCAGACCTAAATTTAATGGAGGGAAGTCATCATTTGTTTCTTAAAAATGAAAAAGCAGTCTGTTCATAATAATAAACCCATCATCTCATGGGAATGTTTTCCCTTGTATTTATTGTACTTGCTTCAGTAACATTCAGCTCAACCTATTCAGACTTAAGTGTTTCTGAGATACTGATTATCTTTCCTTGGACTTGTGTGGATTCTCCACGATCCCACAACAGCTTTCAAGATCAGTTATACAGGCACTGTCAGTCTTTCTATACTCAGGAGATGCCTTGAAATACTTTGTATTCAGCCTCCAACGCTAAAAGAGCTGCTGAGTATATAATATGTCCATTTTGATTCCAAAGATGGGATTTTCTGCCTTTTGAAAACAGAAGGATATCTTTATAATCCTGAATTACCTCCATTCTACACATTGAAGGGCTGATGTTGCCCCTGAACAAGCAAATCCGTTGTCGTAAGAGGATATGACGGACAATCAAGAGCAGCAAGATCAAAAATAAGATAAAAGTGGAGATACAGACAAAAGAAACACAGCGTATTTATACATCAGAGTGATGCATGGATAAGATTTAATACAGGATTCCAGAGTTGCTTGTAATCTGTTACTTAGATTCTATGTACCACTGTAGACAGTTGTTATTTCAAAAGTTGACATTTGTATTTGAGAAGGCGTTTATTTAGGAAATTCAGTGTGCTCATTAAATAATTGGATAGCTAACACGGAATCTTAAAATATGAAAGCTAGCGGTATCCCTCTGAAATGTTGATTAATTCTAAAAATTAAGAGTTCTGAGGCTATAGTATGCAAAGGGGGCACAATTTCTCCCGTGCAGCCAAAGCCTTTTTATGAGTACATCTTGATGTATCTACCCTGCAGTACATAGGGCAGTGTTAAAATACCCGAGTAATACATTAGGCACAAGGTCGTAGAGGAGCTTTAGGAAGGTAAATTTCTCTTTCCTCAGCATACTGATTTTTCTCACAGTATACTTCATGGTGCCAGTATTTCTAGCTCTGGGTGTCTGTGCTACACTGCAGTTCTTTGTCTTGGTTGTGGTAAGGAAAGGAATTGAATTTCTTTAACTTCTTAAATAATTTATAACTTCATTATAAAATTAAAAATATAAGTATAAACCATGTCCATGGGAAAGTAACTTATTAATGAGGTTATAGAGTGGCTACAAAATTGAGTTAACCAAAATACCCTTTGGGCTATAACAAGTGTGATACTCATCTACACTGTCTACTATTAATTACTGTGATTGATTGGAACTGCACAGGCAGGAGAAATAGACTGCCTTAAATTTTTTTATAACCCTTTTTTTGTTCTTACTGCAAGTCAGATCACCTTTTAAGTTATCTGGTGATTTCCAAAACGCATAGAGCGAGCCATGCAGCAGGCACAGAAGCACATGCACAGTTCCACATCCCAGAGCCATTTGATGAGCCATTTTACGTCAGATCTCCAGTAGCTGGAGGACAAAAAGTGGTATACCTGAGAAAGGTGTGGATGGATGGCTGCACTCCTGAAAATGAAATGGCGTTACCAGTTAGTCTGAAAGCTCGTTTTCAGAAATATTATCTTCTAAACTGCTTGTGTTAGTGCTTTTGAAAACAAAACTTGATTAGCTTGGTTTGTTTAGATGAAAAGTAGTATACTTTAAGTTGCTGCTGAAACCAGGGCAAATAGCTAAAGAAGTAACCCTTGTGTGCTGTGTATTTATTAATGGGGAAAAAAATCTTCAGATTTTATGTGTTCAGAAAAAACATACTGCAGACTTATTTATAATGTGCTATGTAAGATAACTTGATATTTCTAATTTAAAAATTGAAAATCAGCTCCAGTGTAGTACAATGATTTTTATACAGATTTAGTCTAGCAAACTTGTCTACTAGAAGAGTTCTTACCACACAGTAAATTTGAGCCATTCTACATAGGTTGGAGGTATTTTGCACTTAATATCATGCCCTTTCTTTAGTATCAGCTTACTAAACATTGACCTACACGTGTAATCCCGCTAGGTGATGCCTCCTTTATTCAGCTTTAAACAGATAAACTTTCCATGGGAGTGGCTTATAGACTTTAATAAACCAGAATATGCCTCTGTCCTAACTCTAATTTCTACTGATATCCTAATGTGGTTACTTAAATTGGTCTGCTATAGCAAATGAATTACATAGGCTTAGTACTTGTTCCTAAAGCATGTGGGTTTTGAAGCTTTCAATGTGTTTTGTTCCTTGAAGAGTATGTGATTTTAATTTGTTTGTTGGTTTGTTTTAATAGGATCGAAAACTTCTTGCCACAGCTCAGCAGATGCTCCAGGACAGCAAGACAAAAATAGAAGTTATAAGGATGCAGATTCTTCAGGCAGTCCAGACCAATGAATTGGCTTTTGATAATGGTGATGGAGTAGAAAGGAAATATGAATCATTAATGTCAGAATGCCATGTAGATATGTACCCATATGCACACAGAATTATCAAAAATTTCTAGTAGGAATGTTAGACAAAGCCTGCGTGAATGAAAAATAATTGGAGAGCAGGCATACCATTGTGTGTGTTAGGATGCCAGGTATATCTGACTTGAAGCAAAATACCGTAAGCTTAATGAAGAGAAATACAATCTCTCTTCATCACCGTTTTTACGCTTTATGCAGTCCATATTTGCTTTGTGGTCTTCATTCTCCCTTCATGCATGCTTTCTTTGTCTTTATAACTAGTAATTTTCTTTAAAGCATATAATCTTTTCACTATCCTAAAAAAAAAAAAAAAATCTGATGCAGGTACAAAGCCTGCTTGTCATACTTAAATAGATTGACCTTATTATTACTAATAGGAGCACATGGGGAGGCAAATTTTTGCTGTCTTTATGGGTGTTTAGGCTAGACTGAGTAGTAAACAACTGTTTTAAAAACAAACAAAAAATCACTGTTTTTAAAACAACCTGACTTGAAATACTCATGCTGCATTTCAGAAGTAGTTTTAAACTTGCATTTCTTCGGAAATCTTTAAATGAAAAGTAAAGAAAAAAAATAACCCTGAGCTATAATAGCATGAGTGTACTATAAAATTGTGGGCATATTGGTACATCTCTTAAGTCTTGAACTTTATTCGTATGCATTTCTGTGTATTGAAGTTGTGTGATGATGCTCATAATCAGACCCTGGATATATCCTAGGTAATGAAAAAGGGATGGGTGTGTGTTGTTTATGTTTTGTGGGGCGGAGGGAGGTTGGTTTTCTTTATTTCTTTTTATGCTTGCAATGCTTCTGGCTTTTTTTAACACCCCACCTTAGCACATGGATTATGTATTTCATTTCTTTAAAAGAAAAAGAAAGGTATTGTGGCTAGAAAGGGCTATCAAATGCCTTTTTGTGTTCCTACTACTCTTAGAGCTTTAAACAGAAAGGAATATGTCCAGGAAACTTTCTAATCTAAAGTTTTAGGAAATCTAAACACTGTGCGAAGTGGACATTAGAATGGTTAGCCCAAACCATTTGGGGAAGGCAGTGTATGGGACCTCTTAGATTCTCTGTGCTGGCAGAAGCCGGATTCCCTGGGATTTTCTGTGAAGCAGGAGGATTATCAGAAACCAATCAGGGATCTACTTAGCTACAGAGTAGTTTGAAAGATAAATCTTCAGAGCGGGGTTCAGAAATGTGGAAGTCTCAACACTACCTCCTGGCTAGCTGAATGATACTTGGAAGATGCAGCTTTTGTCCCTTAACTTCCCTGAAGACATGTTCTTTTTCTCATATCCTCTAGTAATTATAGCTCTTCAAGGAGTAGGACCTGTTTGTTGGATTGAGGCCCCGATCGATTATTTCTGCCTTCAAATGCAGATGCTTAAAATTTCATTGTTGCTTTTATGATGTACTTCAAGCTCTTCTTTGGAATACCAAATCTTCATCTCTCACTTTTTTTTTTCTTTCTCTTTTTTCTTTTTTTTTTTTTTTTTTTTCTCCCCTCTGTTTATATTGAGGAGGGGGTTAAGATTAAAGAAATTAAACATGGGCGTGGTCTTCAATGAAGATTGTTTGTGTATATCTCTTTGCAGCAAAACCTGTGATAAGCCCTCTTGAACTCCGAATGGAAGAATTACGCCATCATTTTAGGATAGAGTATGCTGTAGCAGAAGGTGCAAAAAATGTGATGAAATTACTTGGATCTGGGAAGGTTACCGACAGAAAGGCACTTTCAGAAGTAATTTACATCATTACGATTTCTGATACTTTATTTTAAATGTTCCTTCAAGAAAAAAATTTTGAAATATTTTCTTTTTGTTATTTTTAAAAGGCGCAAGCAAGATTTAATGAATCAAGCCAGAAGCTGGACCTCTTGAAGTATTCACTGGAACAGAGATTGAATGAACTTCCTAAAAACCATCCCAAAAGCAGTATTATTATAGAGGAGCTTTCACTGGTCTCTTCACCCACATTAAGTCCTCGTCAAAGTGTAATATCTACTCAAAACCAGTATAGTACACTGTCCAAACCAGCAGCTTTAACAGGTATCATTTATGGAGCTTTTTAAAATTATTTTATTAAATGGTTTAAAACATATCTTTAATGCCAACTTTATTTCTTTCTGGATATATTTCATTGTTGTTGTTTTCCTAGACAAAGCATTTAAAATTTCCGAGTGTGTACCAAAAAAATACAGATAAGTTTGGTTTATTTGTTGACCTCTTTATAATCTTATTAAAGAAGTGAAGTTCTGGCCTGAAGTTAGGTCACTATGGAGGGGAAACTGAGGTACAGAAGGGTTAAGTGTCTTGCCCTGGTCATACACAAGGTCAGTGGCAGAGCTGGACACCCAGCTTTTCTCCCAGTCCCTGTTTTACGCACTGGACCACACTGGCTTCCTAGAAGGTGAGATTTATGCTACCAAAACATGTTATATTTTCAGTCCAAAGAGGGAGATCCTAACAGACATGCAGGGCACTATTGAAGCCTCTGTTTATTGGTGTGAATTGGTTTCCTTGCAATTAAACTTGGAGACTTTTTTTTTTTTGCATTTAGCCTACTCAGAGGGAACAGTACTTATATGTAAATATAAGACTTCAGAACTTCTCATAGTTGGGGTTCACCTGAAATTGTTGTCCTTCATTGGAAGTAAATGTTCCATGCTTTAACAAAGCTCTTAAACATTTGCCTCCAAGTTTTTTTTAAAGAAAAACAAATACTTTGACTACTTGGGGGTATGTTGCTTTACTAAATTTAGTGGTCATATAAGAATTACTAATGCAGGTACATTTAGGTTTATTGTTTTATTTCCTAAAGCTTTTTACATCTATTAAATCAACTATTAACAGAGTAAGCTTATTATAAAAACAACCTGTAATTCAAATGTTACTCTAGTTATACACGTATAGCTGAAACAAAAATCTAGTTTTGAAGTACTGTGGGATTATATTTTAAAACAAAAAGAGGAAGTCTTCTGCTGAGCTGCAGTAATAATAAAACGGAGCAAGTCTACTTGTCTTCCATTTTGGTTCAGTAAGACACGTAGCAAAGGGTAAAAATCATCAGGACCTCAGCTGAGAGCCCTTGTAAGGTTGCAGAGTGGTGAGGGGAACTTCTTTTTCATCATATAGGATCTGAAATCATCAGTGACCATTGGCAAGAAGTGTTGTGCCTTGGGTTTAAAACAGTTTTGTGGGGTTTTTCTTGTTGTTTTTTTTTTTTTTTCTTGTAATACATAATCGTTGGTGTCAGATACATTATAGCGACGAATAATTCCTCTTTAAATGTGACTTACTGATATATATGAACAGTTTCTAACAGGAATTACCAAAACAGAGCTATGTGCTTATGAAGTTCTTAATAGTTTCACTTTCCTATTGGCTACACAAAGAGCTTTTGTATTGAACTGGATTTAAATGAACAGTGTCTTTGTGTTTTGCCTCTAATGCTTTGTGAAAAATAGATCTGTGCTACTGGCATACTTCTTAAAGTGCATCAACAGAACTTTCTGATATGTATCCAGTCCTTATACAAGATGATAGCCTTTTCCCTTATTAATTTATTTTTTTTTTCCTAAACGAGAGTTTGGGAATGAAGAAAAAGTGTTCTTTTACCTGTTAACTTGTTTTTTGAGCCAGTAGCACCTCTTTATCTTCTAGCCTAATGCTTAGGGGTTGCTTATGCTGTTAGTTCCCTACAGGATGGGATTTCTGCTCGGACTGGTTTCTTCATGTCTGTTCTGTGGGCTATAATGTTGCCAGACCATTTTTAGGTCAAGTCTGACTTAAGTTCCTGTTACAAAAGAGTGCTTTTAAGCTTCACAGTTAAGTACATTTACTGTCAGAAGAACACTGTGTTTAGCAGTTGCATTTTTCGCTGACAGTATGATTAGGAACTGGCTAATTTCACCACTTCCAATAGTTAATTTTGCTAGTGCCTTACAGATGCTATCTTGTACAGGATGAGGTAAGCCTACTGTTCTTGTAACCATCTGTGGTATTCAGATGTTTCTGTGCTGCTGGAGGAAACTTAAATTAGAACAGCAGCCTCTGCATCTCAGTTGGTTAAAGATGTAGAAGAATTTGAAGAGTGACTTCTTGGCTCAGCTGTTATAAATCCAAATTCAGTCAAGTTGGAACAATTCAATGATTTTTAAATTATGTACTGACTCAAATTTAACTTTAGCATGCAGCAGGCAAATGTGATTTCTGAATGTATCTTAAACAAATTTGTAGTCTCAATAGTCAATGTGTTCCATTTCAATTACTGAAGTGATTTATCCAATATTAATTGGTTACATAAAACTCACAAAAAAATTGTTTCTTATTAAAATGATGGATTGATAATTTAAGATTTGTTGTCTTAAAAAATGACATTGATTACAACTTGAACCCAAGTCAGTTGGGTTCTCAAGTGAAGAAAACAAAGATACTACTGAAACACAGAACAAAAATATATTGTGTTATTTTGGTGAACTGTTGCTCCTTCTAGAAGGCTGAGCCCCACATATTTGACTTTTAATGTTTATTTTCAGTATATTTGTCTGTCTTAGATCTTTTGATTTCATCTGATACGTCTGTTAGACCCTGTGGGGGTCAGAATATGAGCTATTGCCATAAATCATTAGTCATTCACTTTGTTTACTGAAGAACAGAAGTCTTTGATAAATTGATGTCTGTCTTGTTCCAGGTACCCTGGAAGTTAGGCTAATGGGCTGCCAAGATATTTTGGAAAACGTCCCTGGTCGATCAAAAGCCACATCAATTACGCTACCTGGTTGGAGTCCAAATGAGGCCAGATCATCTTTCATGAGCAGAACCAGTAAAAGTAAAAGTGGGAGTAGTAGAAACCTTCTGAAAACTGATGACTTATCCAGTTCAGTATACTCTTACTTCTTTGCATATCTTTTACTTATGTTTTAGTGTGCATGTTGCATTCTGTAATTTGAAATACTAAATTGATGTGAAGCTTTAAACGTATCTCTTTCTTCATCTGTCAAGTTATTTAAAAAAAAAAAGAAGAAAAAAAACCCAACCCAAACACAACCACACTATTATGACCATAAGAACCAATTAAATATGAGATTACGTTTTTAAAGGGAAACTTACTGAAGATTTTTTTTGTTTGCGGAAAATCCTCTTAAAGATTTAAGCTGAGTTTGTGTACTTTACTTACAGATGAAGTCTGTGCTGTACTGAAGCTGGATAACACTGTGGTTGGTCAAACTAGCTGGAAACCTATTTCCAATCAGTCATGGGATCAGAAATTTACACTGGAACTAGACAGGGTAAAAATACAGTCTTACTTCGTTGACACCTATAGTAGATTCTTTAAATTAATTTCATGTCGCTTTATATTTTTTTCCTGTTATTGTGATTTTGTTCAAATTTCACATGTGCACAGAATGAGCTCCCTGGGGTCAAGCTGTTATGCTGGGCTGGCATTCTAGAAATTTTACTTTTCTGGCCTACAAACTGACTTAATGTTTTTTTTCCAGGTTGTACCATCTTTTTAACCTGTGATAGATGGGGCTTAAATTTTTATTAGGATCATCAACTTCTCAATATTTGTCAGTAAATTCTAGTATCAGATACAGTTTGGATATTTTCGTAAAGCTATGTCATGCAATTTTTACAGTGCTTCTGTAAGTGTTCTCATATGGAAGTGATCAATCCTTTAGGAATAATAAATAAGTTCACTAATAGTTCTTTCCCAGAACTTTAAAAGTTACTTGGAGGACACAAGTATCAAAATGATACTTGATATTTCTTTCCTCACACCTTTTGAAGACAGCTTATGTTATATAGGTTTAATCAAGCATGTGTTTTTTAGATATTTGATAGTCATAGCATTTTAAAGTAAAAGGATTTTTTTTCCATCAGTGTTTAAAATGGACTGAAAATGAAACTATATTTTAGGACCCTAAATGTAATCTCCAGTCTATATTTAAAGCAAATCAGAAGGAAAAAAAAAAAAGAAAAAAGCCACCTTTTTGGTTTTGCTCTCTCCCTGCTTCACCTCACCTCTCTGAGCCCCAAACCAAATTCTTTCCACCTAGGAAGGAAGCAATTTTAGAACTGCAAGTAGAGAAATTCAGGTGTGTTAGGATTTTGTGCACCAAATTAGAAGTGGTGCAGAACAAAACTAGCAGCTGTGGAGTCCTGAAGCCTTGATTATTCTCAGATTAAAACTAGAACTAGTCAAAGTTTAGTAGCTGTGTCTACCAGCCTAGTATGTGTCACGTTCGCTAAAAACTCAATATTAGATGCTTTTTTGGTGCCAGAAAAGGACCTTGCTTCTGCTGGGCAGACCACACATCCTTCTATATTTGAAATGCAAGTTCCAAACCCTGTTGTCTGTCTTTTTTTTTTTTTTTTAAATCTGTTCCTCCTTCTTAACTTGTGGTTTTTAAAAAACCTACAGCTATTATATAAAGACAGTAAACTGATGCATAATGGTGGAATTAAGCTGAGCTAACTAAACTTAGTAACATACAATGCTGCTGTTACATTGTATTGCAGGTTCCTTCACATTTTGTATCAAGCATGTAAAACACTCTAAGAATACATAAATCCCACCAGCAAGATACAGCAGTATTTCTTGTTTAAATTTTTTGGCCCCTCTTCACAGCCATGTTACAAAAACCATATGTATTTCTGGAGATACTATACAAAGTCTTGCATTACAATGTGTATGTGAGTGCTAAAATGTCACTATGCAGCTGTGAAATGGAATTGATACTTGTAAATAATATGGAAAACTAGTGAAGCTGAGGTTTCTAAACACAGGTAAAAATGTGTTGTCAGAGCTTAAGCTAAAATACCTTGAACCAGCAGTGCTGCTAGACTGACTCAGAAAGTCTGGTGACTGTTTGTGCCTCTCTCCTTCTACTCTTGGGGGAATTTTACACTTGTATTTGGACACTGGTAATCACACCTGCACTGAAGTGAAATGCTACAGTCACCCTAGTGGGAGCTTGCTCAGTGTGGCTAATTAGCCCTGGCACACTTTTAAAGTAACAGCTCTTGAATGCTAGGTGTTACGGTTGTACAGAGGCGATTCTTGCAGAGCAATTACTGACAAGTAATTTCCTGTGTACATGTTTCCTGTTGCAGTCACGTGAACTAGAAATCTCGGTTTATTGGCGTGACTGGAGATCTTTGTGTGCAGTAAAGTTTCTGAGGTTGGAAGATTTCCTGGATAACCAACGGCATGGCATGTGTCTCTATCTTGAACCCCAGGGCACTCTGTTTGCAGAGGTAAGAATGTTTCTTCAAAGCACTTGAGCGTACTTGCAAGTATTGTATTGCAGAATAATTTGAGAAGATTTTCTTAAACTTTTAAGAATGCATTTTGTTCTGAAACCTGAATTATAACACACATTATTTGAACTGCAGGTTACATTTTTTAATCCGGTTATTGAAAGAAGACCAAAACTCCAGAGGCAGAAGAAAATTTTTTCAAAACAGCAAGGTGATTGTTTTAATATAAACATGTAAAGCTTAAAAATGGTACAGATCCGTGATGTTTTTTTTTATAAACCCCAAATATTTGTGAATAAAGCTGTTGATAATGAAGTATTTGGCATTGCATTTAGAAGGGTTTTGTTTTAGAATACCTTATTATGCATTATCATTTAATAGTGAATAATTAGGAATTGCTAAAGAATATGACAAATTCAGTTTTTTATTCATAAACCATAAACTGATTAATGTGATTATTTTTTTTAATTATAGCTTTTGGTAATAAGTAAGGAAATTACTTGCACTCTATTTTCTTTTTTCACAATATCCACAGGCAAAACATTTCTCAGAGCTCCTCAAATGAATATTAATATTGCCACTTGGGGAAGGCTGGTAAGAAGAGCTATTCCTACAGTAAATCACTCTGGCACCTTCAGCCCTCAAGCACCGGTGCCTGCTACTGGGCCAGTGGTTGATGCACACATTCCTGAACTAACACTGCCAGCCAGGTAGGCAATATTTACAATTTTTCAGTACTTTTAAGAGCAAGAGTAACAGTGAGATTCTTATACCCTGAAGTATGTAATGTACTTTAATAAAACCTGTTTATTCTGCAAGACTGCAGACCCTTCAATGTTTTAATTTTGGACATCCATTTTATAGACAGATCTACACGTACAAGATTTGTTTTAGGGTAAATCTGCATAACTTGCATTTTTAACTTGGTTTTCATACTATTAGTCTCTGCTATAGGCTGAGGAGTTTGGTTTTTTTCTTGTCAGTGACTCTCCTGTAGCCAAATTGGACTTCGAACTCGAGCCTGAGCCTCCACCTGCTCCACCCCGTGCATCTTCCCTTGGGGAAATATGTGAATCTTCCTCTGAGATAAAGGCTCCTGATGCACCATCTCAGGCAAGTAACTTGAAAAATTTTGGCTGTACAGTTTAAGAAGGTTGCAAAATTGGCATCTTCATGATGGATTTCTTCCTTTATATTTCAGCATACGCTCCCTTAGCTTAAACATAAGTAATTGTCTCAACAGAATGCTCCAGTCACTCTTGGTGGCAAACTGCATGTTGGTATGTTTAACTCTCTGTGTCATTGGTTCCACCACTGAAAAAACACCCAAAATCATTATTCAGGGAATGGCTTTATTAACAAAGAGCAGAATGACTGGAGCAATAGGTTTCATCGGTCTGTTAAAAGCTTGCCTGACTGTATCATCTTAAAAGTACAGCAGTTTAGTATAGAAAATTCTTGTGTTAAGAATTTCACGTGGTTATAGTACAATATCTGCATTCATTTGCTTTGATAATCAGTTTTACATTTTCAGACTTCTTTTTCTTCACAGGATGAAGTAACAACTTTTGATTTTGAAAGTGGCAGAAATAGTATTGTCCCAAAACTCCAGCCTGAAATAATCTGTGAGCCTGATACTCCCCATTCAGACATAAAGTACACCAACATCCGAGAGCCTGAAGATAGGAGGTAAAAATGCAGTGGTTTTGTTGTTGTTCTGAATAGTATTTCTTAAAGTTAACAAATTAGAAGATTTTTGACTGGGTTTTTATTTACATAGGTCACAACAAAGATTTCAGTTCAGTCTGAAGGATTTCAGATGTTGTGCTGTACTGGGCAGAGGACACTTTGGAAAGGTAAATGTCAAAAGGCTATATTAATTGTCAAGGCTATATAAAAACTAGATATACCTCTTAAGTGAATCACTTATCTTCTGTTCTAGGTGCTGCTGGCAGAGTACAAAAACACAAATGAGATGTTTGCAATTAAAGCCTTAAAGAAAGGAGATATTGTCGCTCGTGATGAAGTAGACAGGTCAGTTTGTAAGATGCAATACATGGATTCCATAAATCGTGGGGGTTTTTCTGCATACAACTGTAAGCTCTACCAACCAGCAGTTAAATACAGTGAAGGAGCAAAACAAGTTGCCATCTCCCTGCTTGGCTGGCTGCTGCAGAAGTGTAGCCTTTCTTCTGGGGCAAGGAGAGGAGCGGTGTAGCCCAGGAATATTGATTTGTTTTAGTGCCTCTCTTACCGTGCCTGTACTACAGCTCTGACTTAAAGCTGATCCTGTTTTTCATTTAGGTTCTCTGGCAATTATTTATTTTAATTACTTGTTCTATAGACTTCCATCACATTTCAGGAGAACAGTGACTATGTTTTCTTTACTGGCAGAAACATCTATGATGGTATTTCTCAACCTGTAAGATACTGTCCCGCTTCATCATATTTTCCTTTAAGTCCTGTGTGTACTCCACTGTTGTATTTTTTTTTTTAATCTTTTTGTCCCAAAACCCAGATTATTTTTTTCTCTGCTTGTAAGTGAAATGACAGTTACAAAAGTGTCTAGTTTTAGCACAAGAAGGTGCTTTTACAGCTGTTTAATAGTGACAATATTCATTTGACTTGCAGGAAGATAACTGTATTAGGAATAAGCTACAAATTAACCAATTGGCTTAAGAAGAAATAATCTGGAATTACTATAGAAAATGTCTATAATATTGTTACTGTTTTTCCACTTTATGTGTTGTATACAATTAAAATAAAAATGGATTGAAGCTAATGTCACATAGTATTGATACATACTTAATACAGGTCTGAAGTATGCGGGAGAAAAATTGGCAGGGTACCATTTTCATGGACTGCCAGGTTTCCTTTTTCATTTGTGAAAGCTAAGTGTAAATTTGTGGAAATCCTGGCATCAACTTAATGTGTGCAAGTATTAAAACCTCTGTTCTGAAACAAAAGATGTTATTTTATCCTGAGGACTAGAGGAAAAAGCATAAGGTATAAGTTCCCAATGGTTTCTGAGAGTTAAAAAATTGTAGTTCAGGATTCAGCTTTACACTTTTACGGATTTTTCTGTTTGCAGCCTGATGTGTGAAAAGCGAATATTTGAAACTGTGAATAGTGTAAGACATCCCTTCTTGGTGAACCTTTTTGCTTGTTTCCAAACCAAAGATCACGTTTGCTTTGTAATGGAATACGCTGCTGGTGGGGATCTGATGATGCACATTCATACTGATGTCTTCTCTGAACCGAGAGCAGTGTGAGTATCCGTCTATATACTTTTTTGTGGCATTAAGTGGAGGGCACTTTGTTCAGTGGATAAGAACAAAGATCTTCATCACCACATGCCTCTACATTGTAATTTCAGTACTTTTTAAAAGGGTCAAAGAATCTTAACTGATTTCATTAGACACAGACACGTGCAGATTTAATGTGTCGGAATCTATTGAATTAAAAAATTATATATTTTCAAATACTCAAAAATATTTAATGTTTGTAATACTCTATTTTTTAAAAAGATTGCATAAAAAAGCTAGATGAAAACTTAGCAGACAAGGCTAAAAAGGGAAAGAATAAACCAAATTAGAAATCATTCAATGCCATGGCAGCAGACGCTACAGAAAATTTATCCTCAGGCCAAGCGAACATACTACAGCTTGAAAGCTGCAAGTTGAAGCATTTTTGCCATCTGGCTTCAAAACTCTGACCTTTGTATAAAACTGATCTGTACCTCAAAAAAAAAAAAAAAATCGGTGATTTTCAGAGGATGTTTAATAAAAAAGATCAGTCATAATGGACTTCACATTCTGAAAACCAAGACTGAAATTGATTTAAATTTTAACTTTTTCAACAGATTCTATGCTGCATGTGTGGTTCTTGGACTTCAGTATTTACATGAACACAAAATAGTATATAGGTAAGTAGCCATTGACCCATTTCCAGCAGATGAATTTCCATTATTCTGAATAGTACTGAAGAAACATCAGTGATGCGATTTTGTTCTCAAATGTTAATTTAGAGATTTGAAGTTGGATAACTTACTGCTGGACACAGAAGGCTTCGTGAAAATTGCTGATTTTGGTCTTTGCAAAGAAGGTAATGGCCCTTTAAGTTTATCTCTAGGGCAATTCCATAGTCTGTCTTACTCCTGACTGTTCCTTGAGACTTTCGGACTGTCAAACGTGTGTAGTATACTTACCCTGTATCATCTGAAGGAAAGAAATACATCTCTGACTGTACAACTGTAGAGGTGGGAGGAACTTAGTAGAGGAATATCAGGAGCATAGCTCTCTTTTTTTTATTATTATTTTTATTTTTTTCAGTTGTGAAGCATCACCTCATATCCCTGCTTATTAATAAGGCATACTGCTGCATTTTACAAGTTAGCAGAAAAAGCATTAGGTGGTTTTTTTCTCATTCTGAATGTGTAGACACTACAATGAAATCAAGTACCTATCTCACTCTAACTTTTTACAAATTAATTATTATTTTTTTTAACTCTTAGATAGTCACAACTCTAACTATATGGAAATGACACACAAAGTATACTATAACTAAAATAGAAAATGTGTCCCAAAAGGGAAGGCTAGATGCTAGAAAGTTACTTTCAAGCATGACACTACTGGCAGCTACTTTTCACGTAAGACCTAAAATAGAGGTAGCAAGTGAAACTGCAGTGTCTTTCTCAAACCCCACTGGGGAGGCAGATCTGGAAAGGTCCATTCCCTTCTCCAATTTATATACCCTGTCCTCCGTATGAGAGCGAGTTCAGTAAATTCAGCAGGCGTTCAAACATCACTGCTGCCTGCAATATCCTCGGGTGAATCCTGTGACTTTCACTACAAAAAGTCCTCATTTCCTTTTGTCATTTTATGGTACAAGGAAAGCTGTTAGATTTGCTGACTGCTACAGTACATGTTCTTTTTAAGCTTTCTGCAGTACCTACACTGGCAGTGCCACATCAGTCCTTGTGGTGCTGACGTCCCAAACTGTGCCCCTTTTGCAGATATACAGGTTTTGCGAATTGCTCTAAATGGTTATGCTACGCTCCGTGTTTTACTTTACTATATGTAGTTTTGCCGCTACAGAAGCATCCACAGTAGGCATGTTTGACTAAACTAGGGTACCACATTTTCCCCTGCTAACTAGGAGAAACACAGCATAAGAGTGTATCTTTCCAAGCAAAGATAACAGGGTGGCAAAGGTGTAACTGGAAAGTTAATTTGGCTCATTGCGTATAGCTAGGGATAGAAACACTCATACTGAAGCACGTGGAACAAGGGTATGGGAGGGATGAAGTGGGGAATATTTCACCTCGGTGGCCTGAGCCTTCAGGAGAGGCCCTGGAACTACAGTATTGACTGAAGTTGCTCTAGAGAGAGGTTTTAGTTGCTGGAGGAGTAGGTTGTAAAGTGGCAGCAAATACTGCGTGATTTTCATTAACTGTAACTTTTCAGGAATGGGATTTGGAGACAGAACAAGCACATTCTGCGGCACACCGGAATTTCTTGCTCCAGAGGTGCTGACAGAAACTTCCTATACAAGAGCTGTAGACTGGTGGGGTCTTGGTGTACTTATCTATGAGATGCTGGTGGGTGAGGTAAGTTCCAGTAAGATACAATGGACTCATAAAGCTAATATATGTTAAAAAGGTTACAAAACTCAAGGTACCAGCCTGTCAATGTTTAATATGCCCTACCTGCCACAGCTGTATCAATACTTGTATATACAGTATGTATAGGCATATCTAGTTTTACAGACTAGCATCTTGATGTGTTTCAAGAAAAAGAATTATTAAATACTGAGCAGCTACTTACCCGACACTAGCTGGTGTAATGCTGTAGTTGATGAGTCATGTGTCATGAGCTTGAATTATCAGTAGTTGTGGTAGTGAATGAGTTGTAGCTGGTCCAGGACTTAAACTCTAGATTTTTATTTTGGTTTTTAATTGCGTCATTATACCTTAAATCAAATTACAGTACTGGCACATTAATATCAGCGTCTCTAAGCAAGAACATAGCACATCTGGTTTTGGGGAGCCCAGTTTCCAGCACACATCTGTTACTGTCAAATTTGGATGCATACAGCTCAAGCAGTCCGCTTCCAAATGTGTTTGGGGAGAAAATAAACTCCTGAACTCCTGTAGCTCGTATGGACACGAACTTCATCACGGAAGGCTGGATAGGAGTGAAAGGTTTTGCCGAACACAATGCTGTTTATCATTTGCATATCGCTAAAATGGAATGCCCCAGCTCCATGTAAATGAGCTGGTATAAAATTGTTATTGAATAGTTAGTTCCCATTGCGTACGTCGCTTTGCTTTCAGTCTGCTTTGCTATAGTGTCTCCCAGGTAGCGTGGTGATGGCTTACATGCCAAAAACCAGAGAAAAACTATACAGTTGCTCATCGTTTTGTTCTTTTTCAAAGAAGGTGATCATTCAACTTCCTTTCACTTCCTTTCAGGTAAAAGAGGACTGAAAGCTTGTAGGGTGTCACCTGTATCTGTCAGGCCTCTTCAAAACAGTTTGAAATCCCTTGAGCTGTAACATGCCAAAGATAACTACAAAAGCAAATGAGCCTTGACCATGTTACTTGGGAACGGCAGCTGTCCCAAGGAAGAGCTGATATATACTTTCCAGATTCCCCGTGTATCTTGTGTCAGGGTTTGAAGAAGATACCGGTTCTAGGTGCTTCTACTTCTGAAAGCACATTTTTAAAGCATAGCCTTTCAGTAAGAATTAAGGGATAATACCAACTTGTCTTTTCTCTTTTATGGAAAATGACCATATCCTGTTCCTGAGAAAAGGAAGACTTCATTTCGGGGTGTCTAATTCCAAACTGTCAGCTGAATATATGTTGCTTTCAATTGTAAGTGATTTTTAAGCCTGTTTTATAGTGGGTTTTCTTTATTACTTGCATTATAGTCTCCCTTCCCTGGAGATGATGAAGAAGAGGTGTTTGACAGTATTGTAAATGATGAAGTGAGATATCCACGATTTCTGTCTACAGAAGCCATCTCTATAATGAGACGGGTAAGAACATAATCGTAATATTACAGTATTCCCCTCTTATCCCATTTCCTTTCCAACATTAAGGAAGTTGATTACTTTTGTGAGGAACAAAATACTTGGAAGAACCTACACTTGGTATTTTTTTTCTACAGTTAAAATTTCAGACTTGCTTCATTTATGCTGTGCCATGCTGCCTATCACCTGAAATAAAAATTGTCAGTGCCATTCCACTTCATTCAGGAGCAAGATTTTCTTTTTAAAACATAAAACACTAGAGGCTCTATTTTCTGCCTAAACTAAGTGTCCTAGTCCTATCTAGCTGGGGTGGTTCAGCTCTCTTTCCCTAGCAGAACACTGCTGCATTGACCTATTTGGTAGATTAACATTGAATTAAAATATTCATGTGACAAAGACATCTAAATCTTTTTGGTTTCCTTCCAACTGGGGCAGGAAACACTGTACACATGGCATCTGCAGTCCCATTCTTGGCAAAGAACAGCTGGTCTTGTTTATGGCTGCTACTAATGCTATTCCTTAGTGTTATGCCTCGACTTATCTAAAGTTGCTCGAACCTGCCTTACAAGCTTATCACAGTCGATGGAAGGACACCTGCTGGAGGTGGCCGAAGCCCTTGGAAGCCACCTCTCAACTTACTGCGGCTTTGCCACCGAACACCAGTCTAGCACCCAATGCAGCAACATGCTGCAGCATGCAAGTTTAAAGCATGCCACAGTAGTCACTGTGACATAAGTACTGAAGCAGTAGCGTAAATATTCTATAGCTTAAAATGATTGCTTACTCCTAGGGAGACAGCATTTGTCTAGAGAAAGCAGGAAGAATAGTTTTAAGGCAGTACCTGGGGAGGGTATTGTTACTGTGAAAACTGTCATGCCCATATCTACAGGAGACTGCTACACCTACCCCTGCACTTTGCTCGTCATTTACTAGCTGTAGCTGTGCGTGTGCTCTTCCCATCCGAGAAATTCCCACATAATGTAGCAGACATTTTTTGATGGCTGCATCACGAACGTATCAACCCACCCTGATGCTGGGCACTACGCCTGGAGCCAGGGGTCTGCACTCAGCAGCACGATTCACGAGTTCGAACACTGAACCTCGGGTTGACTAGAAAGCCCTGGTATTTGGCTGGGTGTGTAAGCAGGGTTCAGCGCTCCTGGTAAATCAGCTGCTGTGAAATCACTGGGCACAGGGGACAGCAGAGTGATCTCTCTTCGGAGACAAGCAAGAAAGAGTAGCTTAGGTACATTCTGTACCCTCTCCAGCAAACAGCACCGGTGTCAGTGTCTCCGTGCTGAACACCAGCCCCACCCCCACCTCGGGTACCAGGGCAGCAAGATGGAGTAGCCTGCTCTGTGCTCACAGCCAGGCAGCTAGTGCAGCTGTGCTAACAGGCTCAGGCATCTCTACAAGAGCGCTGCTCTCTATCTCTGTATAGCCAAAGTTTTGTCCTTCCACTTCTTTGAGGACCAAGAATTTTCCTGTAGGTCAGGGCTATGAATTTTACTGTCCATCTAATCTCGGCATTGCTGTTTATACAGCAGCACCCATCCTCCCTAGCTCCTCCCCCTTCCCCTGAATCCCTGCACTGAAATCTTGCATGTTTTGTCAGCTGCTACGAAGAAATCCAGAGCGGCGTCTTGGGGCTGGAGAGAAGGATGCTGAAGATGTGAAAAAGCATCACTTCTTCAGGGTGAGTACAAACCAATATTATTTCTAAGGACAGGAAGGAGCAGAGACGGGAAACTGAACATCGGTTGGTTTATTTTACAGCTAATAGATTGGAATGCTTTACTGGCCAAGAAAGTGAAGCCTCCTTTTGTACCCACCATTAGAGGACGAGAAGACGTTAGTAATTTTGATGACGAATTTACCTCCGAAGCACCTATCCTCACTCCACCTCGGGAACCAAGGATACTTTCAGAAGAAGAGCAGGAAATGTTCAGAGATTTTGATTACATTGCTGATTGGTGTTAACTTCCAGACACTGTGAAACCCCAGCTGACTGGCTCACAAGAATGCCTCTCTCAGAAGAATACCCACCCTTCAATTGCTCTCTGTGCCACCTGTAGCTTCTGGGTGTTTTTTTTAAATCACATGAAGATCCTTTTAAGTACTGCTTTAACACTCTTGTGAAGAGTGGCCTCTTGTATATTGTTTTTTATCTGAGCACTGGAAAGCAGGTCTATGGAGTTGTTAAGCTGAGTTGGTGAACCGGGGCTGTGGTCCGCTTCCCCCACAGGCACACGTGGAGCTGTACTGTTTCTCTGGCTCTTCTACAGCAGATAACATCCCTCTTTAAAGTATCTGCCTTAAGTGGGAAAAGCAGACTTTGAGCTAGGTAATCACTTCTCTCGGCCACGTTGGAACAGAAGTTTGGGATATTGATGATACTCCCACAGAACACGGTTCTAGCTGGAGAAGGCAAATGATTTCAGTTGATTATCTTGTGCAGTCTATAAACCTACACCTTTCTATGTACACCTTCATCTTGTGTTCTTAAAATAATGGTATTGAGAACAGATATGCCTTGTTTTGTAAATTTTCTATGGTATTTATTAGGAAAACTGTTAAATGCCTTGCCTTTGAGATAACAACAATGTAAGTGCTTCCATTACAAAGAAAAATCCAGAAAGTTTACCAAAGCCACTTGCCAAACAGTTTTGCCTTCAAGCTTTTTAAGCATGGCTTAAACCCCTGGTCGATATAAAGAATGTAACAAGGATGTTGCTCAGCGTAACCACAGAGCAAAGCATATGCATTTCCCGAGCCCATCCACTTCTGTACTCAGACCCCTGCCTTTCCCACTCACCGAGTGGGCAGATCAGTTAACCAGTCTCTATCTAACCACCTAGATACTGTATCTGCTGTACAATATTGTTTCACTTTTGGAAAACACATGGGTTTTCAATGTATACATGCTGCGAACATGTATATGTGGAAGTTGTAATGTATTATGTCCAGGCAAGTAATTTAATCATACCACTTCATTAATTTTGCACAGTGGCCAAGCGAACAGGATAGAACTGAGTGAAAAAAGTATGTGTATACATACAGGCCGCTGAACTCCAGAACATCGATTGGCAGTTACTGAGGGTAAAAGCAATATGTTGTAACAGAATGTATAAATATTTTTGATAAAAGCAGTGTATATTTTATAAACCCCTTAACACTAAAAGCTGTACCTCAAAAGTTGAAAAATAACTTAGACCAGACACTGTGCATACTTGTAAACCACAACCTATTTTTGGCATCTGTAGGCAAACATCACTTCTTGGAAAATAAGTTTCCCACGTGGTCCTTAGCCCTAGCACCATTCAGAGCCAACAGTGTATGTAATCTCACACGTTCATCCCAGCCAGGAAGTTGCTGGCTAAGAGCGAGAATCAGCACTCACGAATTCAAAACTTGTCATCTTATTCATTCAGAGAAGAAATGCAAACCACCCGAGTGTGCAACACCAAGGTGGTGGTTCAAAATCACAATGCTGGACAGACCTGCACGGTCTGGCAGGGGAGAGACTGAAGGAGGGGAGGGGAGTAAAAAAATTAATGGTTAACAGGTCTAAATCAGCGTTCGCACCGCCACCACCCCGGCAGGAACAAGGCAGGCATCTTTACCGGCACCACAAATCGCGTTTGGCAGAGTGAGTCAACTTTCCAGCATTACTTGTTTCCAGATTCTAATTAATCAGAAACAAATCATGTTCCTGTATCTAGCTGAAACCAATGCTTTTGAGGTACAGTCAGCTCACTCTCTTTGGTTCCCAAATATATATATGAGCATCTAACAAGGTGCTTAACACTTACGAAAGTATCCTCAAAAATACCTTTTGTAACTACATCTTGTACAGAAATCTTTTTTTTAATCTAAGTAAATCACTAAAAAAAAAAATAAAAAAATTAGAGGGCAGGGTATGTTCACCCAGTTAAGCTGAAAGAAAGCACTAATTTTATCTCTGTAGTTTTTTAAATATTTTTAGGCAGATTAAGATTTTAAACCCTAGATTGTAAATATATTTTGCTATACTTTATCTGTATGTGGCTGCTGAAGCACTTTGTAAGGAAATTAGGATATTTTAGAATGGTACACTATGCATTAAAATGAAATGTGCCTTTAACAAATGTCATTCTAAGTGTTTTGCAGTCATTAATATCACAAATTAAAGTTTTAAATAGAGTAATTTGTAAATTGTGTCCCAAACATGATTTGCTGTTTCTTGAAGTGACTTGTCAAATTTTCTCCACAGGTAACTTCAGAAAAGAACTTGTAATCAGGAGGGGACTTACAGAAACCCAATTTCATGCTGGTAGCTCAGTGTGCTTCCATTCATTTCTTTAAAAAAAAAAAAAAAAAAATCAAGATAATTACCTCTTTCCAAGGTTGAAGAAAAGTAGCCTCTTGCTTGGGTAAGAAGTCCTTCTGATGGGATCAGGAGAAGACTGTAGCTGTTGAAGTCTGGCCAGCTGGGATCAGCATGCTTCCTTTGAGGGCAGGGGGAGACAGCACTCGCTCCCCTCGCCAAGTATTTCTTCATTATAGTCTCTTTCCTGCCCCCCACTATACAGGAAGGCTCTATAAGCAAATCAAAACCTATACCCAACCCCCCATGAGCCTGTTCTTTAAGCAGAAAATGAAGCTTGCTTTTCCTGAGTGCACTTAGAAAAGAAATCTTCGCTCTTCAGGATAAACTACAATTTCCCATGAGACCAGTGCCTACAGGCACTTAACTTCACCACTTAACCAAGCAATCATTCCAGAAAGGGCTGGCTCCAAATGAAGATGCAGTTTCAAATATCTCCTCTAAATTGCAGCGGAATTAGCACAGGCAGTGCCTGAAGATGCTGTGCCCTTGCCTTTGGTGCCGAAGGGCTGCCCTCCCCACACCCTCCCGCCTGCTCCGGGCTCGCTGCTGAACCACCTCCCAGCAACGGCATTAGCAGCGAACCCCGAAGCTATAAACGCCCCCACTGTAGCCCAGCTCCCTGCTCGCCCTTTAGGTTCTGCCAGTCGCACGGTCTCCGCTACCGCTCAGCTTTGGCAATGAAAGGAGGCGATCAGCTAAAACCAGGCTGCAGCGCTGCAACAGCCTCCTCCGCGGCTCCCCCCGCCCATCCCTGCGACCCCCAGACCTGCCTGCCTACAGCTGCTGGCGGACACCCCCCGGGAGCAAGAACTCATTGCTGAATGCGAAGCTTCTCTAAAAGAAGCCGAATTCCTTAGCTTCATCAAAACAGCTTACTAAAGGGGTCATAACTGCCTAAAAATTAATTCAGTTACACTGTTGGGTTTTTTCCTGGAATGCTTTACGCTAACCGTAGCAGTAACTGGTTTTCAAAACATACAGCCCCTTCACGCATACTCCTCGTTCTGCCCCTGGGCTGCACAGTTACTGCCCTCCCCGCGCCGAGGGAGGTACAGAACTGCTCAGGAGCTGCTCGCGGAATAGCAGGAAGAGGCAGGGTCAGGCCAGGACAGTGTCCCTGCCTCCCTCTGCTGCGCACCACAGCTCTGCGCAGATGTATTTAAATTTCCATCCAGACAGCTCGTGCTGTATTTAACAACATCAAGTACTCGCACGTAAGGCCTGAAAGCATTTCAAATACAAGCATGATTGCCAAACCCGAGCTTCGGCCATTGCTAACCTGCGTGTGGTAGATCTAACATACCCATCTATGCCGGGAAGTACGCCCACGGTAAAATCGCTTTCACCTTTGCCTTTCCCAACTGTAAGGGTACATTAGAGATCAGGCCCCGCCTACTCCAAGCATCACACCTTCTCCCACAGCAGCTCAGAGCAAGACAGGGACAGCCCAGGTAACAGGCAATGTTGCAACAAAACGTAAGGACATGCACTGGAATACAATCCCTCCAAATTGCCAAGAACACCACCTTTAACATCTGCACCAGAATTGCTCAGGACTGCAACCAACAGCTTCAGTGGTGTAACAGAACTGTTCAGCCTTTGGTATTTGTTTAAAGAAAAAAAAAAAAAAAAAAATGTTGAGCTGCTGCTTTTCCATAGTCCTGCCTGGCAGAAGAGGATTAAAACTAAACCAGCAAGGAAACACTGGGGGCTATTGACAATTAGTGCTATTGGCACTGGACACGCACCATCCCTCCGGATGGCTCAGGACCAGATGCACAGCAAGCTGACCCCTCAGCTGTTCATTTCGGTAATTAAAATGAATTTGCACCTGTGATACAAAATTAACTTGGGAACCAGAAGCCTCCCAGTCAAGTACATTTGTGGCTTTGCACACAAAGAGACACTGTCAGGAGGCAACTAGTTTTTCAAGCTGTTAGTTTGGGGAGGGCTGAATAACTTCTGCCTTTACTCCTCGGCACCTGGTGCGTAATTTCAAACAAGCGCTCACTTCAGAGGCAACTGCGCCAAAAGCTTAACCGCTGCCCAGCCAGACCGCAGGGTAGGCTGACGGGTCAGAACATTTAACAGAAACTTAACTAGAACTAGCTTTTACCTTTCTTTGTACAGTACCAAGCATCACAATACTGTCAGGAATGCAACTGAAGGAAGAGCCCTTATGTTTCCCTTCAGCTGCTTTGTCATTATGTCAAATTCACAGAAGCAAAGCAGAGACACATCAGTGAGAATCGGGGAGACCATGCCAAGGATGTGACTAATCCTTTTACAACAAATTTGGAAATCTTCAGCAGCAGTTGTGCAAATATTCAAAGTGCTTTTCAGCAACTGCTTGCGTTCTGGGTTACATCACCCACACCACAGCTAACTACAAAAGCAAAAGCCACACTAGAGATTAAACACTGTCAAGAAAGCGAGCGTTTAAGCAGCCTTGTGGCCAAGTCCGTAAGCAGGAAGCTAACCCTACCGTTCTGTGGACTGCATTCCCGCTCTCAGCATGCGGAACAGTATGTGCCTGTCAAATTGCAGTCATTCACAAGATGGTAAGTGTTTTTGGAAAACAGTTTATTTGGGAATTACATAATATTTTAAATTTTCCAAAATACATCTTACGAGATCCCTACAAAAGAAATCTACATAAGTACAACAATATGAAATTAAGTTTGTTGCAACAATCATTAAATACTTACTTCCACTAATATATACATACAAAATGCCAAACTGAACTTTTTTACCCTTGGAATGTGTGCTGTCTTCCAGCAGTTATGCTCCATCTCCATATCCTCCAGTTCCACAACATGAAGACTCAATATTAACACTTTGTACATCCTTTATTATAGGCAAAAATCAAAAGTTTGTTGTTGGGTTTGGTTTTGTTGGGTTTTTTTTAAATGAAAAATTAAAAGTAACACTCTGCAATTTCACAGCTGTGGTAGCTTGTCTACGGGGGTATCAAACTTGAAGTCTGCTGGGAAGAGATCTGGAGCTCGAGGATAGATCAGCCTGTACGATTGTCTAATCGTAACATCAGCCACACCAGCAATATCACCAATTTCTAAGATAAAAAGCAGAGAAGTGATTAGTTTTTACTTTTGACATTCGCAATGAAGAAACCAGCAAGCATAAATTCTCGAGCAGTGCTACACACTTAGCTTAAATCCTAACTCTCCGGAAAGGCTGGTAAAAATGGTTTTAACGACAGTGACTAATATTTTGCATATATAAGTCTGCCTTCTCATGTGCCGTAATTAAACTTCTGCTATTAATCTTGAAGTAATATTTTCAAGTTGACCGAGGATCAAGACTGCAGAAGTCATCAGAAGCATCTAGTCCAAAGTCTACATGTGCCCAGCAATATTCTAATAAATTATCATCAAGATCAGGATCTTCATTTTTGCATTTGACTTAAATACAAGCAGAAACAGCAAAAATCTTAGGCATAGACAAAAAGCAGTAACTTCAGCTAAACGTGAAATGCATTTACCTTACAATGTACAGAGAAGTAAGCCGGCAGCACAGAGCACCGTTTAACGAGCTGAGAAAACACTTGTTTGAGATGCACAGAAACTCTAAATTTATTCAAGATTTAACCAAGTTTGGATTTAAACCTTGAACTGTGAAAGCCTTCAGCATTGTCCGAGGACACCGAAGGAGCACGGAGGCATGTCTCTATCTACGGCAGGCAGCTGAATTTTGTTTCAACGATCACTCCTCTTAAGACACATAATCCAACAGCCCAAGGCGAGTGAGGATGAAGGCGCCGTACTGCTTGGGCTCTACATCACTCACACGCCCAGGAAACTGCCAGCACGACGAAAGCTCCAGGGGCTGAATAAGCTGTGATTAGTGCAGAATAAAGCAGCACAACCTGACAGATAAAAGCTATTCTTTACCTAAAAGCAGCTCTCCACTACGAAATTGCTAGATTTTTAACATTTCTAAACAGGACGAGACACATCAACAGAGCTTCCACAGCCAGCTACCAGCAGTTGGATCCATTTGTCACACCAAGTTCTAACCCCAGCAGCCTCTGCTCCCTTCCTGCCCCGTACGCTGCCCCCACACAGGCCTGTGTCTCTTGATCCCCGGAGGCACAGCCATGCTGCTCCAAAGCTCAGGAACAGCCTGAACTCTCCGTCTTTACCATGGGCTCGCAAGAATCAGGGAGCATGTACCAATCTAGGCGATTCCCTGGCTGCTAGGGTTTAACCACTCGGCGTACTCTAAAGCCAGAACACTGCCTGCCACTGCCCTCAGGTTTGCGTTGGGAGCATTTCAGAGCAGCACAACGTACACATGCAAATACTAGCACGGGTAAAGTTAAAATTAGGCTCATTTGAATGCACTGGTCTATTGCATTCAAGAATTCAACCCCTAGTGCCAGAATAAAGTAAATTCTGTTCACGCTGAGCATAGCCAATTGCTCAGTTTTCATTTTAGGGAGCGGGAGATGCTGGTTTGGTCCTTGCTGTGTGCAATGAGAACAGCACTTCATCACTACTTTGCACAGACCTCATCCAAGTTTCACATTAACATTGAATCCTCTTTCAAGCAGCAAGACATGGGGAAGGGAAAAAAATGGAAAAAAAAAAAAAGAAAAAAGTTAAGACTTACCTTTCTGTGTTCTTTTTTCTGCAGAAGCTTGTGATGCCATGTAAATGGCTGCCGCTGCTACAGAGATAGGGCTTCTCCCAGGAACCAAATCTAATTCTACAGCTTTACGGGCAATATGCGTTGCTGCCATTTGTACTTGTTTGGGAAGACCCAGATTGGAACAGAATCTGGACATGAAGTCTCCAGTTGTAATCAGATCAACACTGGTTTCGAGAGCTTTCAAAATAAGTTTAAAACACCGGCCTATTTCCTTCTTTGAAATCCTGGACACCGCACATATTTCTAAACAAAGAGTAAAAATTTAGCCTTGACAGCATTTACTCCCCCAAAATAATATATTGAGAATCAAACTTGATTAAGACCCACAAAAAAGGCCAATATCATGAAGGTCACCATCACTAAATAAGCTTCGCACGTTAGTGAAACTTCCGAATCACTTTATCGGTGCACATTTTTCAAAAGGGGATAATTAAGACAGCTTGCTTAATAAGGGAAATTTGGTACTCAATGCCAAAAAAAGCTGCATCCCTGACAGGGAAAAGTTACACATATTTACTGCACAATTGTTGGTTCAAACTCAGTTACAACACTGCCCACCATCCTCCAATCAAAGCAATACCTTTTATGTTTCACCAACACTCAGAATGACTTTCAACTGCTGCATTAAGACTAAAAAGCTTGAGAGCTTTATTATAAATATATTTTATATATTTATAATATATACAAAGTAAGACTAAAAAGCCCGAGAGCCTGCTAACGTCACAAGTATAACACATGTCCAGACTCCCTCCTACCCTTCCCCAATAAAGGTGAGCTGTAGCTGAGAAGAACCAACTCAAAGTCCAGGAATGAGAAAGCCAACCTCGTACAGTGACAGTAACTAGACCTGTACTTCACAGCAAAATTGAATCTGTATCACTGAAAACTTACCTTTAAATGTTCTTGGAACACCTTCTTGCCTACAGGCTATGTAGAGACAAGCAGAAGCAATAGCATCATTACTCCTTCCCTTCAGGCTCTTTTGCTCATACACTTGCTTGAATAAATTATTTGTTCGATCCTTCAATGCAAGAAGACTAAATTTAATTAACTCTAGGCCATTTAATTAGCAGCAATATCAAAAATTCATGTGCTCATTATATTATGCTAACTAAGTCAATGCCAGAACAATTTAAGGAAGGGAGACATGAACTTACAACTATATTTCTAGGGAGGTTGATTCTGTCTGCCATGTTCGTAATTTCTTTAAAAGCATTCATCATTGCCCGATCAGAGCTGCTCATAGTTCTGCGATTTTGGTACTTTGAATTCCCAAATTCATCAAAACTTGCTGCACCTGTGCCCTGAAAAGAAAAAAAAAAATTTTGTCAATAAAATAAAGGCAACTTCCTCCTCGTTTCAAGAGTAAACATCTTCCAGCTTTATCCACCTTAATTCGACGCATTCAGTTGCACAAATAACCATCACTGAAGTAAATCATACAATCGAGCACTGTTCCAAACATCAGGTTCTATACTTTACACAAGTCTCAAATTGTGAGTTGATTTCCAAGGACCACAGATTACGCAGGGCTTTTTTTTTTTTTTGCTAGCGTCACAGTAGTTTAAAGAATGAGTAATACGTAGCCAACGTGTGCACCTCAATACTCCCGTCAGCAATGCTGAGGTCCAAGATTAGATTTTATGCAACCCGTATGTTATCTGGGCTGCATCTGCACTGTGGCAGACTGGCGCCTCAGAAAAACAAAATTTTATGGTCAACTGGAGACCAGTTGTTACAATGATAACTCAAATAGGAAAATGAAGGCATGAGCAAAGACAACATCCAAACCAATGACCTACTCAAAACCCATTTGATACTGTGCCTGCTAGCACCTGCAAGCCTTAATTGTGGCAAAATGTAAATATCCATAGACTCCGCCTTTACAGGAAAACCACAGACCATTTAAAAGAAAAGCTCGAGGTCTTAGGAAAAGTAAGAGCCACCAACTCAACCTGGTAACTTCAAAAGAAGCTTCCTAAGTGCCTTTTTTTTTTTTTTTGTACCTTACAACCGATAGTGTAAATTGCATACTTCTATTAAATATGCCATCAATTTTGCCCAACTAGAAGGGTTTAAACTGTCTTCAATCGGCCATCAATCTGAAACACATCTAAAAAAAATGCCATGTCAGACCAGCAACAGCTGATGACAACAATGTGGCCTGTAAGATCAGAACAGCAACATCTGTAATTTATATTGCCTACTTACATGTTTACTGCCAGTGTGCGGGGCTACGAGCTCTCTCAGGCAGAAAATACTTCTTCACAATTCCACATCATGCGTAGAAACCTGGATTCCCTGAATCAGCAAGCATTTATTGCTTTCTGGCACCTTCAAACAATTTAGCTGGGCAGGGACACCCGACATTCATTGCAGACAGATTTGGTCATTTAAACAGGCTGATACGGTGGCTGCTGCAGACAGACCGCTCCGCTGTTCTGTTTTGCCAAGAACAGTAAGCACAAAGCAGATCTAGATCTCTGGCTGACTGCTAACCTGGCTATTCACACCCAGCACTTGCACACAGAGTTCTCAAGTTAAGAAGTCAGCAACCTATGAGGACGCCAAGGGGGTACAACGTGGGGCCAAGACACAGCGAACAAAGGGCAGACCGCACCCGAGCACCTCCTTATTCCTCCCAGCTGCCCAGAGGGAGTCAGAACTCATTTCTTCTTTCCTGTACAGTGTTCTTAGGAATTGCCCTTATATTTTACAACGGCCTATGATTCTGTAACCTTTGTGGTGCACATCTGCATTTAATACATGTTCTTTGGCTGACGCTATTAACGCTCGCTCTTGACCATTCTCTTACACTGTCCCACTTCCCTCACCCAAGGACTCCACTACACATGGGCTCAGTGGATACCTCTGCTGTTGAGACCTGTATCTGTCGGCACACACACTTTAATGCTGCTGTGGAGACCGAGGACTCCAGCACAGAACCCTCCCTCACAAGTTTCGGTAGCCCCTTGAATAAGCCCTCTATGACAGATGCTAGAATCCAAGATCATTATTGGGCTTTTTTTTCCTGCTCCCTCAAACATCCCCACAAGTTAAAGAACCACGCAGAAAACGATCCTGGCACCAGCACAGCAGAAAGCTGCTTCAAGGGCAATCCTACTTCCCTGACTCGATGAACACTATCCAAAGGTCCCCAGCAAGGTTTAAAAGCAAACAAAGAGCAAGAATCAAGCACAACAAACCTCAGGCCACAAAAAGCATTACAAACATCTGCAACACTAGATCTTCCTTTCATAGATTACATCCCAACAACTTCCCTTGGCCCAAGTTATACAAAACACCCAAGTCTCAGAGCAAAAGGCTCCTTCCTGGCCATCACTCAGACCCTTGCTCCCAGCAATGCTTTAACACAGCAGCGTGCATCACGGCCTCCTAGACCAGCACCACACACAAACTTCACAGGGACTGCACATGCTCATGATCTTGCAGATGCCAAAAGAGTGACCAGAAACAAAGGCCTATCAACCCCGACAGCAAGGCCCCAGTCCTTGTCTATTCAGGCTTCACAGCAGAAAGTTCTTTACCAGGAAACTGCTCTGTCCTGTGCCCATCAAGTATTCCCCTTCACCACAGGTATTTTCCCTGGTCCATCTACAATGCCTAGATTTATTTATTTGGGTTTTTTTAGCGGTTCTCCTAAAACTCTCATTTTTTACTTTCTTGCTGGTACTTATGGATTCCTTTTCCTTTGAATGTTTGCTCATGTATACTGGAAACTAGCAATGCAGCTATAGGCAAGTACTGTTAGCCAAAGGACTTCAGCCTGTCGGTATGAGCATTCTCCAAGAGACATACCCAATATACAGCTCACAACTATAAAAGGGTTGGAAAATACTCTTCAGTCTCAACCATCCCAAAAACCCACAGCAATTCTCCCTGCATTTACTATTTAAATGTACCATCAACTTTCCTTCTGGAGCTTTTCAATTGAGGGACAATGCTTTGTTGGCTTCAGCCCTTGACAACCATGTTTGGAGTCCCTTTTCCTTCACAGGGGAAAAAAATAAAAAAAAAAACCAAAACACACAGAAGCCACAGTTTAAACTGAAATCAAACAGATTTTAAGAACTCTGCATTTTACTGTTGTGGCCTGAGATATCTACTCATACCTTCCCATCTCAGCAAGAAAAGTACTTGTCAAAGTCAGGAGTTCCACCTGTTTGGCTTTCAAACAGAGCAGAAACCGCATGGATACACCCTGGAAACAGCCTCAAAAGACAAGAGTGAGAAAACACGCTGTCCAGTAAACTGTGGTAATCTCTGAAAGGGTTCAATGGAGGTCAGGCTTGCAGTGCTGGCAGCCGACAGCTTTGTACCCTGGTGTATCCCCTTCCATAGCAGAAAGCAGAAGGATCACCAACATCATTCACATCATTGACTTGGGGTTATTCACAGCACCAAAGAATGCCCCCAGAGCCGGCAGCCTTCTTGCCCAGTACAACCAGTTCATTATATAGTCTGATGGATCCTTCTTTTCCGAGCACCAGCCCTTGGTATCTTGGCACTGCTTATCAATACGGCACTTCTAGATCCAGGCCACACAGGCTGACAACAGGCAGCTTCCTTTCCGAGGCGTCTGATCCAAGGATAGAAGTTATACCAAGAGATTGCACTGGGTTTCTTGTTCAACCAACCTAAATTCTCTTGTAGTTGCAGTCACTACAAAAAGGAATAGATTCTACAAAGTGTGACAAAAGACAACTTCTTCCACAAGGTAAGTAGCAAAACTCAGTTTTCTTTTAAATTCATATAAAAGCGTTCCTTATATCAAGGCAGATCTAGAAGCTGTTTGTTCAGTTATTTTTCTTGGATTTTACAGAAGAATTTGAGAGATAACTATAATATTCTGGCAATCAAGTCACAACTAATGCCAGAACTCACCATGTCTCCAACTGATCTACACCGTCACCTGATCAACTGCAGCACAGTATCGACTTTCAGGTACTGTTGTGTGCCAATATCCTCAAGATCTGCCTGAAGAACACAAACCACTTCCACCACAGCCAGCTATGCTATTCGTCCTCCTCTTCACAGACAAATTATTCTTTCTTCCAATGCAGGCTGCTGCTGTCTCAGACAGATGGATCCCTTAAATGCTAAAACCAATTAGGAACTAATCCCTTTGCACGGGCAAAGCAGCCACTCTTTGGCTGCTAGCAGATACAGACCACATACCCCCAGCAGAAAGGAGTCCCAAAGCAGCCCCTCCTGGTTTCGAAGAGGAAAGAGTGACAAAGCCATCCTGTGAAGCGGAACTGGCCCCCTTCTTTTACTACTTCAAGGCAACAGCCAGTCACCAGAAATTACTGTTGTAACTGGCAGGTAGTTCAGACCCCATTTCTACCTGCGTTCCCAGGAGTTTACAATACATCACTAACATGGCGTGCCATGAGAATTATCCATGTCCTCTTTTGGATTTTCCACAATACGGGTTGTGGTTTGGGGGGGGGCAGGGTGTGGTGTGGTGGTTGGTAGTAGGGGTGTTGTGTGGCATGGATTTTTGTTTTAAAGATTCTATTATCATCTGCAGCTCAAGCAGAAAGGAATACTTCTACTCCTTGTCCCATGTGACAGGCTAAAGCAATCTCTGGCACACAAATTTGGGGTCCACTCCAGGCCATTCTAAGACTTGTCGTTAACAGAAAATAAAATCTTACCCTGCTTCATTCTCTGGGACCCATGAAGGCTATTCTGTACCTGTTGGATACTACTTACATTCTTCATTACTACACCAATTTCACCCCTGTTCAGCCACTGTGCATATCTAGGTCAATCCTCATCCCAGCCTATTGCCGGCAGGGACTTTAGAAGACTGCTTGAGAAATGTACTATTTCCTTGGTTTAGTTATTTTTGCGGCAAAATTCATGCCCTTTCTGCACTGATAGGAAATTTCTTCAGCATCTTCCGATATCAGCCATTCTCTCCCTTTCAAATGACTGAGGAAAAAAGCAGATCCTGATACAGAGTTCACATCAATGAGCTGACACCCCAGAGGCCCTGCTCACTGGCAAGACAAACACAGGAACTCTCGTTCAGAACACATCCTGGCTTGTCAGAGATTCCCAATTTACTGTAGAAAATAGGGTGTCTCTTCTGTAATTCCTCCCCATGCAAATAAAATATCCATGGTAGGACAGACAGACCCCTCTACATTCTCCAACATGATCCTGGCAGTTCCAGTACTTGACTTTTACTCACAAGTCTCATAGGTTAAATCACACCACAGTGATGTTTCCACATCTTGTCTTCACTGAATGGCCCTCTGCTACACAAGTTAGATCATGCCTATTCTGAAATGTTCTAGATAACAGCAAAACTGTTTCATTAAATGAATGTGCATCTCTGAAAAATTCTAGATTTCATTGAAAACCAAACTTTTCACCAACATTTATGTCTTTCTCTCACTGAAGCTGCTATCCCTCTTGTTCTAAATGAGGATTTGAACCTCCAGAGAGAAGAGGGTTAACACCACAGCTCACCTGGATACAAATTCTATCTTTAGCTGAAATACCTTTTGTCTTTTTCAACAGGAAGGTTCTAAAAGACCTCAGAAGGTCATTCTACCTACTGAATCAAATTGAGCTCCCAGAAACAAACCCTGTATTTACACAGTCCCAAAATGAGACAACAGTGTAAACCTGGAGCAAAAAGTCCAGTTAGCTGTCTGTAAAGGTCTATTTCTGATCTCTATCATATCTGACCAAATCAGTGACAGAAATCCAAGCCCTGAGAACTACAACCTTTCTGGACCTATACAAGTGACATTAGAACTCCAGTGACTTCTACAGCACCACTTCACAGAGCTACTTAGCCACGCCTGGTTTTTTAATGAAGCAGTGCAGAGATTTGTTTGCCTAAACAGAGCCCAGAAGCCACCATAATGCACCCTAAAAACGTAGGGGGCAGCAGTGCTTGGTGTTGTCCAAAACACAAGCATCTACTTGGACAATACTTTGCACAGAAAGGTTCTTTTTCACCAATGGTGAAAGATTATCTGTCCATATCAGTACTCACTAGTTGACTTCATCTCTTTGAAGAATCCTTGGTTGAGAAGTATGGTGCACACTCCCCTATACGTATCCATACATATTTTGGTATGTCTACCTCTTCATCCTAGCCACATCACCGGAACAAAAACTTCTGAGAAATCCTGGTGCGCATGTACAACACACAAAGCAGCATTACATTTTTAATTGTTACTTAGCAGCAACTGGACCACCTCTCATGAAACATTCAAAAAGTCCACAAAAATCAATTTGGGTCTGGCAGTAAAAAAATGTAACACAAAGTACAATGAAAACTTACCTGGGTCACTACTTCACTAAAGGGAGTGCATTTGCACCGTTAATCTTGGTGCAAATTAATCTTCATGGGAAACAGCAAGATATGGCTGTACCACTAAATTTCAACTTAAATATACATTGAATACTTCCTTCTGGAGCACTCTCACCATGAAAGAATTCTACATTTAGTGCTTCAGCATTAACAGGAAGAGTATGTACACCACGCATGTAGATCTCCAGGTCTCCAATATAAATCTGATGCAGATTTTATTACCAAAAAAAAATGGTAATTCAAGTTAGGCACTACTAGCTAGTGAGACCTCAAAACTAAGTATCTGTTATTTCAGAATCATCTTAAACGCACACGTTTTGTTTGCCAAAGCACGTCTTTAAAAGATTGCAACACCAGCTTTTCTATTTATAGCCGCTTACCAAAGAATGGCAAATAACGCCACAACACTGCAAACTTTTCTTTTGTTGAAGAGGTCAGCCCTTTCCTGCTACCCCCAGGAAAGAGCCACATGTTACACACCACAAACCTAAGAGTTCAGTTTAAACAAAATTCCTCTGTAAACACATTCTCCAAATAGTTTACCTATGGACATACAAACACGTACGTGACAAAACCACTCACACTTATTAAAATTAAGTATTTTAAGCATTACCTTGCCAATCATTGTACTCAAGTCACCGTCGCTCAACAAAGGATTCTGGGTATCCCCAACTCGAGACGGATCTTTTGTTGCTTTGTCATTGCTGAAAGTTCTCCACTCTGACCCTACGTCTATGACCCGGTCACCTGAGTTCACAGAAAGCAACAGTCTGCGTTAATGTAACATTTTGAAATATTTCATGAAACATTAGGTTACACAACCTGAGCTCTCCCTTTTAAGATGGCAGTCTCCTGGCATTCCCAACAGAACAGTAACTTGCAAGACAATGGACCAAAACTTGGTATTTACACATTAAGTTGAAGGCAATGGGGAAAAAACCTGCAACTAGAGCTGCACAGAAAACATAAATAACTGAAGAAATGCATCCAGAATGCAAAAAGTTACAGTTATCCTTAAAGCATCATGGGGTCTTCAACACACACAAGACATCAAGACCTTTATTTCAAGCTTGACGTCACAGCTGCCTACAGATGTTCTCAGGGCTTAGACAAATGAGCAAGTTATTGTAACTTAACAAGTTCTCTCACATCTGCCATGTGTCCAAAGTGCACATGTGCATTATCTATCATGCACAATCTCATTAAGCTGTAGTAAATCACTTCTGTGCACAAGCTCAGGTCCTTGGTACTCTGAAATACACCACTGTCCTGGTTTCAGCTGAGATACAGTTAATTTTCTTTTTAGTAGCTGGTGCAATACTGTGTATTAGATTTGGTGCAAGAACAAAGCTGACAACACACTGACGGTTTTAGTAGAAACATTACCTAGCAACAGCCAAGTCAAGGACTTTTAAATTTCTCAGGCCCTGCCAGCAAGGCTATAGGGGCACAAGAAATTGGGAGGGGACACAGCCAGGACAGCTGATCCAAACTAGCCAAAGGGATATTCCATACCACAGAACGTCACACTCAGTATATAAACTGGGGGGAGTTGGCCGGGGCCTGCCAGTCGCTGCTGGGGGACTGGCTGGGTGTCAGCCAGTGACTGATGAGCAACCACACTGTACATCACTTTTGGGTTGTTTTTTTCCCTTTCCCTCTGGATTTTCTTCCTCTCCCCTTCCCTCTCCTTATTGTTATTACCATCATCGTGTTATTTTATTTCAATTAAGTTGTTCTTATCTGAACCCTCAAGTTTTACCTTCCCCCCCCCCCCCCCCCCCCCGATTCTGCTCCCCATCCCACTGGGGCAGAGGGAAGCGAGCGAACAGCTGTGTGGTACCTTAGTTGCCAGCTGGGGTTAAACCATGACAGCCACCTTCTAACCCACTAATAATGACATTTTGCAGCTCAATTCTTGTTCTCAAAGGGAGATCTGACCCTGTGCAACTCCACTTACAATGCTTGACAGTATCAACGTGCAATATATACACACAACTATTTCTTCTTAAACTCAGTCTACTCTGTTATACCTGGAAGAGTTTAAATAAAGATTCAGAGTAAGCAGAAAAAGCACTAAATCCAAATTCTCTGAACAAAATAACTTTACTTGCAGTCCTCTATTCATCTCACATTTATCTAAACCAACTTTTCAGATTAAGAAATAACTCTAACCAACATTCTGATGCAGGTAAAAGCCCTGCAAGTCATCACAACAATACAGTCTTAACAAAAAAAAACCAAACACCCCACACATCCCGCCACCACTGGCGGCGCAGTTCATTCTATGCACAGGTCTGGTAAAAGCTTCATCTCAAAGGTGTTGTTTCCAGAACAACACTACAGGAATATTTTTTAATACATGTACAAGAAGTACACTTTTCTTAGTTTTTGCAGTAAAGCAGATTACAGCTCTGTGCAGGGTATCTGAAGAAACTGCAATATAATTGTCACCCTGCTTTGCTAAACTTGCAGAAAAATTTGCTACATTTATCAGTGTTTTAAGCGTGTTGTGAAAGAAGTGTCTGCAAAAAATACGTACCACTGACTACATGAAAAATTTCCAGTATGGAAGTCTTAGTATGAAACCACAAAGAGTGATTTCACATGGTGAAAACATAAGCAGACAGAAAAAAAAACACTCTGCAAACAATGGTAATACAAGATATGAAGCTGAAGAAAATACAGGAGCAATGGACAGATGGTGCAACTGCACAATTACTTGGTGGGGGGGTATCTATTCTGGAGTGGAATTATTCTGAATGAAGGAACTTTATTTTTAACACAGAATATGCTTGAAATTGAAAGCAGCCAACAAACCGTAAGTCGTCACCACAACCAACAAGAATAAATTTAGGTTAGAGGTGTTCTCATCAGTATTTGCTGACATGCTCACAGCTATGCTCCACCTTTATTTACTGCTCTGATGAAAACCAGGAGGGGGTGGAACAAAAATTATCAAAACCTAGAAGGTTAAGAATACAGCAGCAGAGTAAAAGGCAGCACAGATCCATGCTTTCTGCTACAATGGTCTCCCCTCCTTGCAAGCTTGAATTAGCAGAGTGGTGCTCCTCTAGCTCCTGGAGTCTCTGTAAATATTTGATTCAGTAATGCTCCTTCTATGGCCTAGCAGTAACTTTACTTGAAGACAACCCCCCCAATACTGTTTACAGCATCTAAAAAAAGCAAAATGTACTTAAAATTCTGGCATGGTATAAATAGAACACTGAGTACAGGGCAATGATGTAATATTTTTCCACACAAGTGGGAATGACCTAAATGACTCACTCAGGGATCTGCCTCTTGTGAGTTATGAACCATTCCTGCTCTAACAAAAAAGCGTTATATCACTGCCTGCTTTGGCAAACGTCTTACAAACAGAGGATTGAGACTACTATTTCAGAGTGAGAAAAGATTAAGTAGAACAAATCACTGAATATAAAGCATTTGTGTAATTAAGATGCAGTATGCAAATATCTTTACTTTGCCAGGAGATCTGCTAATGCAGAAGTTTTTCTGTATACTCAGTGTCTAATGTAACAGGTCCTAGGAAGTGCATCCCTCCTTCAAAAGGCTTCTATAAAACCGTGACACAAGCTACAACTATTAACTAAAATGGAATAGGCCAAAAGGTTTCCATAAATGGAAAATATACTCAACTACAAGCAGCTAATTATCCCATCTGATACCAAAAAAACCCGTGGCATTTATTATTTTTAACTCTTCAAAACACAAAAAAAAAGTTGGAACTGTGATGTTATGATAGATGCAATTAAGCCCCACCCTAAGTAACTGAAAGAAAACCTTAAAATACTAAACCCTGTCTTACAAAAAGCAGTGTAAGGAATCAGCCTTGAAAACTGGTCCCGAGTTAACATTCCAAGTCCTAAACTGAATTTGCTGGGTCATACACAATGGAAGCACCTGGAAAATGGGTCTGACAGTCAAACATCAGAGTCAAAAAAGTTCCCAATAAGTACCTTATAAAATAGTCTCTGCTTTCTCACATCATTATTATATTGGTTTTGGCAACAGTATCGAGCTCCGATAAGTATGGGAGTGGCTGCATAATCCCTTCACTACTTCCTTTTGATGCAGTTCTTTTGAACAAAAATAAGCTTCACTAGAAAGGTTACATTAGACACTCCTTTATTTAACCTTCATCAAGCACACGAGTTCGTCTCCTCAGCTTCCTCCTCTGAAGCACATACCAAAAAAAAAAAAAAATGCAGTTTACAGGACCCAATATTTATGGAACCCATATCCAGATTGATATCCTGAAGCATCTTTCTGAACATACAAGTTTTTCCTCCATTGCCCCATTGCATTTCATAAACTCTTCCAGTATTCAGTTACTCTTTAAAATAAAAGTCTAATAGACTAACACACAGGCTGTAGTAGAAATCCACACTGCAAACTTCACTGACTCAGTTACCCACCATCTGAAAAGCTCATTTAGTAAAATGCAGAACTGTTATTCAGAACGGAAAACCTCAGACCAAGGTTAGTTTTCTTCACAACTGCCAAATGCAAAGAGCATGAGCTACAGAAATGGAAGAGTAATGGCTTAAAATATCTACATATCAAATTATAAGTTTATTCCCTCCCTAAAAAAAAAAAAAGGTGATTTTTCAAAGGAATATATTTTCATTCAACAAGCCCCGATTTTGCAATTACATTACAGAGAAATAATACCAGCTATTTAAATGTTGCACTCCGCTTGCAGTAACACATAATACACACATATTTCGTTCTCTTTCTGCATTTGGTATTATCTGTTATATGAAGACAATATAGCTGCAAATTGAAGAATTTTAATCAAAACAAGAAATAGGATGAAATTCAAGCATCAAGTAATGTTCTCTTCCATATCCAGTCTTGAAGCAGTTTTGAGAAGGTACATTAAGTCTTTTTCAGAGAAGCTCTAATGTTAGCTGAACATTGCATCAAGTTCTACATATTATTAACTAATATTTTAATTGTAACATAAACATGGTATTTAAGTTTATTGTACCGAAATACCAATTGTTTCTACAGAATGGTCCATTCTTACAGTTAGTTAAGGAATCTGCTGCCATCTAGTGAGCACATACATTAAGACTTTTAATTAAAAACACTTTACAGAGCCAAATTGAAAAAATGTAGAGAGAATTACAATTAATTTCAGTCAACTTCTTATTAACTATAGTAACGAGGTGCTGAGACAAACTACAATGGAAAACCTAGGTAGCAGACTACAAGCTGAAGAGGATGACAAAGACACGTAACTGCACAGAGCCAAGCTCAACTAAGCGTTCTCTTTTCCAGGCGAACAGTGCCAGCTCTCGGCCTCTCCTCATACAGAAGATGCTCCAGTCCCTCCATCGCTTTCCCAACCTTCTGCTGGACTTGCTCCAGCAAGTCTCTATCTGGTACTGAGGAGCCCAGAGTTAGACACAGTACTCCAGATATCTACTCTTCCACATTCTATTTATTAGCTTACACACTGCCCCATACAGTAGTACTCAACTTTATAGCTTCCAAAATATAAACTGAACTTTTTTTGTTTTCAGTTTTAGAACTTCTGTTTAAGACCAGATGTATTAGATGTTACCAAAGAATAAACTCCCGGGGGGGGGCAGGGAACACCCATGCCCACAATTTTACTGAGATAGCTTTTTCTCCAAGATTTCCAGCCTTTTGTAAAATAGCAACTTTTTTGGCAAAAAGTTATCTTGTTTTCAATACATTGTCACCATGACAAATGTATCATCACCAACAGCAACACCAGCCTATTCACAAGACTCAGCTGAAATAAACAGAACTAGAACAGGCTTTGAGATGCTAAACAAAACCAAGTAACACACACAAAAAAAACACTGACAAAAAAAGACACAGAAGACTTTTGACTAGTTTCCAGACATCAACAACATCATACTAGTAGCAACAGGCAATTATGGATTTAAACAGACAACTTAGTACTGCAGGTAAACCACTGTTACAAGAGCAAAGGCTTAGCAGCTCCTACATATCAAAATGATGACAAATGCAAAAGGACTTCCAGGCTTCCTAAGCCATCAACTTCTTGTAATAGAGGAAGCAAATGAGTAGACATGTTTAAACAATCCAGTGGACAAGTCTGGTCAGTTGAAGTTACACCTTTCCAGGACTTGTGGTCTTTGAAAGACAAACAGCTCAAGTACTTGTGAAGGATGCTCCAAACTATAGAATCTCAATGAAAAACGTTGTGCCTGATCTACACTATATCACAAAAATAAGAGGCTTTTGACTCTTGCATCCATCAGGGTTGTTCAGATTATTTATAGCCCTTATCTGCCCTAAATCACTCTGCCAACTTGACACTGAAGTAAAAAATTTACAAAAAACATACCCCAAATTGGATGATTCAAAATGTTACTGATACTCCACTAGACAAATTAGCACTTCAACTAACAGAAGCATTCTTCACAGCAGCCCTCAAACACCTTCGGTTCCCAGCTCAGAACCCACTAGAGAGTCTCCTCCATCCTCCAGGCGATTTCATGCTAGGAGCAGTACTTATCGCAGAGCCTGACAAAAGATGCCAACTTTTGACATCCAAAGCCTAGGTTTCCACTGTGACAAGCGTTCTTGCTCTAACAACAAGAACCATCACCCTTGTCTTTAAAGTTGAAATGGGTTAGACTTAACACAGACTATTTGAAATGCTGACTCAAGAAGGCTAGCAAATGACTTTCTTAATATTACAAATTCCCTGTGTAAATCAAGCATCCATGAATGCTCATGCAAAAAAGTCAACTACTACTTTAGCTACCAGCATCCTTCATTATTAGCTTTCCTGTGGATGCAAAGAGTTTTACATGCAGGGACTAACTTTTGCCAGATACTTTTCAGTGCTCTGGACACCCAAGTACAGTAACCAGATAAAAGGTGCTAATACACTTCCATACCTAACGATTTTTTCCTATTTCAGTAATATTTTACATCGAGATTTCACATTTCTTTTTTAAATGTTGATAATACACTCAAAAATACTTAACCAGGAACACACACCCCGAAGAAAAAAGATTTTTCACCATTTGGAGGTGTAAAGATACTAGAATAGATGTAACTGCCCCCTACTGGAGTCAGAAATACTTAAGCACCTTCTCCACTTAAAGGATACTACCAACTGCTTTTTAAAAACAAACAAAAAACAGAAAATTTTCTTCCGTTTTCATAAAATCACCATCTATGTATAAATGCAATCAACCTTATCCCTAATAACAGACATCCTGAACAACGGACTAGCCAGAGAGGCAATTGTGAAACCCCTTCCTACTCATGTGCTATATCATAGAAGAAAAAAATATCTGCGGCACAGTTAAATCTTATCTATCCTTCACAGACCATACCTGAATTTAAGATGCATCATTTAGATCACAACCTTTTCAGAAGCATTAGTGTCCTGGTTTCAGCTGGAATAGAGTTAATTTTCTTCTTAGTAATTAGTACAGTGCTGTATTTTGGCTATGATGTGAGAACAATGTTGATAGGACAGATGTTTTCAGTTGTTCCTGGGTAATGTTTATACTAAATCAAGGACTTTTCGTTTCTCTGGCCCTGCCAGCCAGAGGGCTGGAGGGGCACGGGAAGCTGGGAGGGGACAGCTGACCCAAGCTAGCCAAAGAGGTATTCCATACCATATGACATCATGCTGAATATATAAAGTGGGGGGAAAAAAAGAAGGAAGGGGCATTTGGCATTACGGCATTTGTCTTCCTGAGTAACCGTTACGCGTGATGGAGCCCTGCTGTCCTGGGGATGGCCGAGCACCTGCCTGCCCACGGGAAGTGGTGAATGAATTCTTTGCTTTGCTTGTGTGCATGGCTTTTGCTTTACCTATTAAACTGTTGTTATCTCAAACCTTGAGTTTTACATTCCTTTCCAATCCTCCTTCCTATCCCTGTGGGTGGCGGGGAGTGAGCAAGAGGCTGTGTGGTGCTTGGCTGCCGGCCAGGGTTAACCCATGACAATCAGCCAACCAAATATTCTGACAGAACTTTGCAACAGCCTTACTGCCGATCATAAGCTATTGAACCACTTCCCTCAAAATTCTTTAACTGAACACTCTTCATAGAATACATAGAACACAGAATCAACATCTGAATATAGGTCAATCTGATTCAAAGCTTTAAGCAAGTTGATATACGTCCAAGAAGTCTCACCAGCTGAAGACAGACTTCTGTTTTTTTTAAGAAAGCTATCCAAAAAGACTCCATACAAGAACACTGTTCTCTAAGCCATATTACCTGCCTACTGAAGCAGACAGGACTAAACAGTTAAAGTCACTTACTACATGCTGAAAATAAACCTCTCACTGCTTCAACTCCTGCACACAAAGACAACATTTAATGAAACTATAGAATAGTTTAAGGGAAGTCTTAGGTCAGAAAGGCATTCCTATCTAGCCGAGACACTACACAGCCACACATGCCACTAGACTCATTCTTAGCCCCCTCTGAAATTCAGCTCACCGCCTTGCTACATCAAGAAAATTCAGTGCTTTGTATTCCACTTCGGTTCTGCTTTCTTCAGCCTCTTCTGGCATATCAGCTGACTTCCAGCCTTTTTTACTGCCTAAAAGGTAGTAAGCAAAATATTTGCCTGTCAAGAAAGAGGATTTACTAGCCTTGTGTTCTTGAACAAAATGCTTCTCCCCTGCCAAGTCTGTCTGAAGAATGAGATATGGTCAACATTTTAAATGAACACAGAACTAACTACTTCTCCAAACCCCAAAAACCTCTCTTAGTGAATTCTCAAGGCAGCACATGAACAATTACTATACCATATATCCTAGAATGATTTGAGAAAAGTATGTATAATAAAACACAAGATTCATGACAGCAAATATACTTGGACAGACTAGTAAAGTTTCAGATGCACATCAATCCAGATTAATAACAAGATTCCATGGATAACTGCAATTTAGGTCTCTGACTGCCTTTCACGCAAGAGGCAACTAGCAGGAGGAAAGGTTAACAAGTTGGAAACAGTTACCATGAAAAGACAGAACACAAGCTAATCCAGGAAAGGTAACAGTGAAAAGGCAGATGAGTTTTTAGTAGACTGAAGCTGTATTGTGAAGCAGCAATAAAACAACCACCAGCTTCAGTTATACTGGACATTACAAGATTTAATTGTTTTAATACTGCACAGCAAAACAGTACAGTTCACTTAGAACAAGCAAAAAATGCTGTGCAAATAAAAATAAGCATCCTGGATTTAACTTGAAATTTCAGTCTGAGACACTCGGAACACCCCCTATGAGTACAAAAACCCTTTGACTGAAAATCTTTCTCAAAATCCCAATATACAGCTCTGCTTAAGACATGGAATTCAACTGTTAGAAGAGCTCCTCCTCCTCGCCTCCTGCTCCCTCCAACTTTTCTACTGCTTCACCCTTTCAGCAACAGACCTTTATGGCTGAGGTTGCATTTATCAGTGTAATAAATGCAACCTCAGCCATAATACTAGTTATTGATTTCACCTCATATTCCCAGAAGACTATGCACCAGCTATTTTATCCTATGACAAAGTTTTACATTTAATAAACTCACAGTCTGTCCACAAATGTGAAACTTTAGTACTTCCCCATAGCAAGCAAAAAAAATACCAAGTGGAAATACTTAGTTTAGTCAAAGACTCTTTACTCTTATTTCACTTAAACTGTATTAAAAAAACAGTGAAGTCACATCACCATGTACTTTACAACAGTAAAGTAAATGCACAAATTCAGCATTAGCCATTCTGTTCCACGTACACCAGCAGTGCTCTGCAGACACCAGAATCACAGTATTTTCAAATAAACATTTAATACTTCTCTGGCTACAGAGTACATTGAGTCTTTGGGGTTTAACTATTCTAATTATTCCTCTTCAGTGATAAAGGTCTTACTAATTTTCAGCCAACCTCAAAACACATTCTTATTGAGCCCTGTTCACATCAGCTACACATCATGACCTATATCAACCTTGAAAACACAAATCCACAACTTTTCTATGTAAAAGCAGGAAATTAAATCACTACTCTCTTAAGGGGAACGTGTATCACTGAATCTGTAACAAAAAAGTAGGAAGTGTTCTCATTTGGAAACAAAATGTTGTCTTCACTCCTTTAAAATGCTCCTACTTCATACACGTCTCCAGAAAACAGACATCAAGAATTGGATGTTTTTCTCCTGCTCTAAATTTCTTACCAGACTAGAAAAGAAAATGCTGAACGTTCACATTTCTGTTTGGTCATGCACTCTTCAATTATTTATCTTCATCTGATTTAATTAGTTTTCCAAACTAGCTGCTAGATACCCTAGCTAATGAATTGGACACATGCAGGTAAACCAAATTGCTGAAGGAAAGCAAGACAGAATGAGAACAATCAACACAAAAATAAATGTTGAAGCCTTTTAGCGATAAATCCATAGAAAGACCTACTTAAAAAAACACTGAACTCTTAAAGAAAAAAGACTTTTTACCCTACCAGTAATGCTGGCTGTAAAGGACTAAGACCATTTTAAACATATTTTAAAAATTCAACTCAGCAAAAGTTTTTATAAATATTCTAATGATTTTGTTCATCAAAAATGCTGACAACGTGAACTAAAGGAATCTCCAATGATGTTGATTCAGAAGAGACCAGAGAGTAAATCTCTAAAGCAAGAACACCTTGTGAGTAGGCAACAGAAGGCACACCAAGTGAGACTTCTCAAACTCAGGTTCTAAAAAATGAAATGTATTAAGCAAAACCTTTCCCTCTTCTTCTAAAGCCAGAAATATCTAAAAAGTTATGAACTGATCAAGATGGGCTTTTCTAAGCTTTGGTTCAACTTTTATGGTAGCCACACAAAGACCTGAACATGGACCAAGCTACTTTTAAGCAGTAACTTCGAAGCCTATTACTGTATTTCAATTGGAAATATTGCTGTAGATATTTGAATTTTTAACCAGCAAATGTATTACAATTCACTTATCTTTACCAGATTTTTTTGCAATTTAAACAAGCCCTTCTTTTAACAAACCAAGTAACAATCCTCCCTCTTGCCTTTTACATGGTTTCATAATTTTAAAATATTTGAGTACCAGTTTCCTTTAACATTTACTTTACAGCTATACAGAAGTTTGCTTTTTGCATAAACAAGATGCACATATTTTAGTCACCTGGCTAAATTAATACTGCTTTTGCTGCAACTTATTAAGGCTTTAGCTTTACACTAACAGCTGTATGAAAATTTTTACTTGGGTGCAAGACAAGAGCCAAAACAAAATCACCACAGTCTAGGAGACAGGATTATAAAACTATCTGAAATATTTAGCACCACTGGATGAATCACGTGAATGTGTACCCTCAAAACAGAGATTTTCTTTTGGTCATGGCATGTTTAAAAAAAATAATTTATTGAGTTAGGTTTAAACAATCATAACATGAGCATGAAAAGTTTCCCAGGCAAAAGGAATAAAGATAGTAAGATACTCATCCTAGAAAAGATACATAAAAATAAATATGCAGCATGTTCTATGACAACGTGGTTCTCTCTCCCACTCAAAGACAATGCCTAAAAGGCCTTTAATTTCAAATATTCCTTTATACTTAGAAATATGTTTTAGCCTGTGGAAGTTCTGCCACATGAATAGAGTAAAAGAGCTCAGCAAAATTCAGAGGAAAAACTGCATATTTACTTTGGATAATATTAAAAGCCTTAGGAGAAATAATTAACAAAAACAGGTGCTGGCAAGGATATCAAGAGAAATCCTTTAGGGCAGAAGATAACCTCTAATGGCAAAGAGGGATTAATTTTTTTTTTTTTTTTTGGTAAGCAGACAAAGAGCTTTTATTACATTTCTTATACTTGCCTGACTGAAACAACAGTCATGATTAAAGACAGAATACTGGACTAGACAGCACAATAGTCTAATTCAATATGGCAACATATTTTAAATTTTCAATCTTTAAAGAGAGTTATCATACACCAGTTTTGTGGGAAAACAATCTACATGCACGATTTTAGTTAAATACAATTCCTAAAAATACGAATAGCTACTTACCCACTACTAGTCCACACTCAGAACAAATCATATCACCAGCTCTGTAATCCTCTACTAAAATGGAATCTGGATGATTTGGGCAAGTCACTCTTGGAAGTACATCCAAACTAAGGGAAAAAAAATTAGAAGTGTTAATTACTTTTAACCAAGCAGGCTGCAAATCCAAAAGCCTAAGAGTTCCTTGCTGAAAAGAACACTGTAGTAGTACAGAATTTACAGCGACCTGAATGATAAAACATTACCCTGAACAACTGAACTTCACCTTTTAAATACTGTAATAATACATTTGACAATCAAGACTTCAGATCATCTTAAATTCCAATTTTTTGTGATGTATCTTGTACCTAAACCACTTCAAATTACAGCATGAAAAATGTAAATAACAGACATAATTAAGTGCAGTCTAATTCACAGTCTGTTACTAAATGAGGATCCCCAAGAAGTTTGTGGTGATTGTTTCATTCCAAGTGAGCCTTCTCACTCGTTCCAATCAGGTCAATGTTACTTACCAGGTCCTTAATTCAGGAAGTAGTACACACACTATATATCAGAAAATAGCCGATTCTACCACTTTTTTTTTTTATTTTCATGTATTTGAAGAAAAAGTCTCATTTTAAATTAAGCAACTCATTAATTGTGAGACCTTCACAAAATACAAGCAGCTCGTGAAGGGGATTATGTGACAACTGCTTCTTATAACAGGCATCCGTCCCACATGCATCTTCAGGAGTTACAGCAGATATAAAAAACTTCCTATAAAGCATTAGTTCTATTTAACACAACAGCTTTTAGCTACTGATTACAGTAAAAACTAATTGCTTTCAACCAAACGTTTTTAAACCAAACACCAAATTCAAGCAAATTCTGTTAAAACTGGTAATTTCAAAATTGGAATAATAAGTATTTACAATTGGGGTCCGTATATTCAACAAAGCCATTCTGCCTGAGCTAAAAAGCAGAGAAGGTACAAAAGCTGGTAAAATAGAATTTGTTGTGAGCACCCATCAACCTCAATCTGACCATGCAAAAAAAACCCCTTCTAATCCTTTCAATTGTAGAAAATATCCCATTGAAAGCGTAATTAATCAGAGTTTCCCCCTTTCAGACAAGTCCATTATTTCAGCCTATATTATTTTTTACTTTTTAGGTGTTTCTGATGAGTGAAAAAATAACAAAAAAAACCCCACCAAAAAAACCCAAACATTTTAATCCAGTGACTGTCCAGAAAAATATCTAAAACTTGAAACCAAAGTTGAAAACCAACATCGCTATTACTATTAAAGCCTCCAGAAAGAACATGCACACACAAGATCTTCAGATGCAAATTATGTTCAAAATACTACATAAAAGCTCTTTAAATTACTTTCCTTCTCACTACTCCCAGCCAGTAGTTTCATATGACAAGACAAAACTGTTGACAAAGCATGTGAAGCCACCTGATGTTTGTCATTACGCACATGGCTAGTGACACACCGAGCAAAAGAAAAAAAATAAAATCAAACCCAGAGGCCTGAAAGCATGCTAACATTGTTTTGTTTCAGACTTTACCTTCGCAAAACATTGTAACAATTAGCTTTCCTATGCCAGTTCTGACCCATTTACTTGGCCGTATATTTTGCACTCCTTGTAACATTACAGCTTCAGCATGCTGAGCCAACTATAGCAAAGGAAAAGGCATGGCACGCGTGTGAAGGTCCGTATCAGCAAATAGCTCCCGAGTTGCAGTAAGACACTGGGAAGCACTCCCTGCATCCTAGGACAGGTTCTGCAGGAGTAAGAGTCGCTCCACAGCCCGCTCCACGAGCCATCCTTCATTCCCAACTCGAAAGAAACCCCCGATGCACCTCCAGGGAAAAGGACTAATTCGGAGCCCGAGACCCGCTTGGCCACTGAACGGTGGCTGGTACGGATTTAGAAGCCTAAAAGCTGCTGGCAGGACCCGATAACCTGGAGCCACGCCAGGGAGCTGCCACCTGGGCTCGGAGCGGCGGCCGAGCGGCACCGGGGGCTCCGCGCCCAGGCGGTGCCCGCCCGTGGGATACGGCGGGAGGCTCCCGCTGCCCGCCCGCCGGCCCCGCACCGCGCCCGCTGCCCGCCGGCCCCCTCCGCCACAGCCCCGCGCAGCGGCACGGAGGGACGGCGCTGCCGGGGTGAGAGCTCGGCCCGCAGGAAAAAGGGCTCGGTCACGAGCGCCGGCATACCGAGCTCACGGTAACGAGGGACCCCGGAATTGAGTCACAAACGGCCACGAAATCCCCTAACGCGCTCGCTTCCTCTCGGAGCGCTACCGAGCAGGAACGCCGCCCCAGCTCGGCCGCCGCGGCGCTCCCGACCTCCGGCCGCCCCTCAGAGGCCGCTGGCCCGGGGGAGCCCGGCCCGGCCCACACGGGGAAGCGCAGGGAGGCCCGCCCCCGTCCCCTGCCCCCGCGGGAGCCGCACACAGCACGGCCCTGAGAGACGCGAAACCCGAGAAGGGCCGGCGCCGCCGCCAACCAAGCCGAGGACAGCGGGGCCGGGCAAGGTCGGCGACGGCCGCCGGTCCCTCCCCGGGTGGCGGCGGCAGAGACAACGCGGCCATTTTCTCTCCTGCGCCCCGGACAGGAAGAGATGGCGGAGACCCTCCCGCCTCCCCCCTCGCGGCCCTCCTCCGCACGGGCCCCTCCGAGCGCCCAGGCCGGCCTCCCGTACCGGCTCGTGGACGCCATCTTGCCGCCCTCCTGCCGCAGCGCCAGCATACACTCAGGCGGCGGCGCGTCGTTCCCGCTTATATAACGGCAGCGGTGGGCGGGGCCCGCAGGCGCTCGCTACGGGTCGCGCGAAGGGGCAAAGGGACGCGAAGCGGCCGGCACCGCCCTTCCCGCACGGCCTACGCGGGGGCGGGGCTGCGGGTTGGGCACGGCCCGGCCGGGGGCGACTGGCGGAGCGGGGCGGGCTGCCTAGGGGCAGGGCTCGGCCGCATAAGGCAATGGCAGGTGCGAGCAGGGAGCCAGCCCGGGGCCCCTGGCGTCGAAGGCAGCTTAGGGACCAAAATCTTGTTATGATGCACGAAACGGTGCGGGGTGCTAGGGGCGGTGGGCGCGGGAAGCCGCTGTCACACGCCTGCGCTGCGGGAGGCTGAGCTGGAGCCTTCCCCTTCGCCCAGCCGCGGCCCGCCGGCCCCTGCCTGCTGGCGGCCCGCTGTCCCCCTGCTGCCACTGCCCCGGCCCCTGGGACGTGCCTCCGGCTCAGCTTTTTCTGTGCAGACTCCATCAGCTCGGTGAAATACCGCAGAAAAGGAGTTTAAGCTAAAACTGGTGGGGTTTGCACAGAAATGTCTGGGGCACAATATGATCTTGGCTCTGGAACTGAGACCAGTCAGAGACCGGTTCCCAGAAAGGGTAAGAAAAGACAAAGTTTAGTTCCCCCTTGCTGGCATCGCCTGCTCAGCTGGTCTGATTTGCTACTTGGTTATTCAACCAGGAGGAAAACCTGGCCCTGCTGCAGGACCTGGGCAGCCCAGCTGTGACTCGTGGAAGCCCCTGGCAATCGGGCCATGCAGGCCCCAGCCCCACACAAGCAGACAGACACACACCTGCTGGACTGTGCGTTTCTCATGTTCCCCCGCAGATTCCTGCGTGAGGTGATCAGTTCCTTCTGTCTCTCTCCCTCACACCCACCCTGGCAGCAAACGTCAGGCCAAGGAGAAACCCACAGGAACTGCTGCAAAACCAAAGGCCTCCAGCACTGGATTTCAGTCCAAACTGATACCCCAAGAGATTATCCATATGCAAAATTAGTCTGTATATTGAGCAGTAACAACAGGTTTTCAAACCCAAGCTGTAAAACAGTGGAAAAAACCCTATTCCTTTGGAATAAGCCTCTCCTCACTGACAGAGAGAGGGATAAATAGGACAGGAAGGTCTACAGATTTTGGAAAGTGCCATTACTTCAGTGCTTTGAAGTGCTCAATATTGAAGTCTCTGAACAGTTGTAAATTGCCTATCTATTAATCAGATACAAAGGACTGTTCACATCACTTAAGACTGCATCTCCACTATACAGCAAGAGTATGTTTCAGTTTGCTAGCTCAAAGGAGGAAATCCAGCAAGGTTGAAGACTTCTCTTAATACTTGCCAATATTGAGTCAAATTCATTAACACACAACTTTGACACATTACAACATTAACACATAAACATTTTTCTGCTGACTGAAATGCTGTGTGCTGGTTGAAAATGAGCTAGTTTAAATTTGCCAACACATTACTTAGCTTATAAAAAATATATAACATTTGGAATAAAAGCTGAACTATTAGAAGATACAGATGCTAAGATACAAATGTAAAGCTTCTCTCTTGCCATTTGCAATGATCTTTTTTACAAAGGAAGATAATAAACCCAAAAGACGAAATACTAATAAAAAAAATATCACTGTAACTGGCAATGCGAATACAGCATGCAATATCAAGTTTCCCCATAACCTCTGAAATGTGTATGTAGCAGTGTCTACAACAGATGTGCCTCATCAGCACTGTCAGTCCCATCAAGCTTTCCAGGTTTGTCCTGGCTTCTCATGATGCAAGGAATTTTATAAAATAAAACTTTGTAGCAATAAAGCTTAGCTTGTATAGATGTTAAGTTGCTTAAGCTGCACAAGATGAACAAACACGGCGTTAAGTGTTTGCAAAAGAATGTACAGAGATAACAGGCAAAAGAATGTACAGAGATAACAGGCAGTCAATTAGAATGGAGCAGAACTATAGAAAGCGGAGGTTAACACTGGCTTACACCAGTTCAGTAGTCCAGCTCTGAAGAAACAAGCATTTAGAGCATGTGTCAGGACCAAAGGTAAAAAGTTCAAACCTGAGGAAGACCTGCGGCCTTCATCCAAAACGACCACCAGGAGATTAACAACCACCACAGTAGAAAACTACACATGCACCAGATAGAGGACTTACCTAACGATGTAATGTAAAATGATGAGGGCATTAAAGACTGCCGGCAGACTGCCCAAATGTAATGTATGCTATTGCTAAATGTATAAATATCTTTGCTTTGCAAAAATAAGAGTGAGTGAGAAGGGTGGAGTGATCCCCCTCACTCCCAGCACTGAATAAACAAATACCTGCTGCTCAGAGATGTGAGCCTGTGAGTAGTTCTTGCTACCAGGCAATTTTTGGCTTCACTCATAATCCATTCTACGAAGATCTGCTGGCAATCACTGTCAACAACAGGTCCCTCCTGACCCTGTTCTCATTAACTAGAATTGAAAGAGTTTAATTTCCACCACAGAAAGACAATAATTTTCAGAAATGTTGCAAAAAATACGATAGATCTTATCTCAGCATTTCTTTATTCCCTATCCCCAATAATTTTTCAACCACTTTGTCTACAAGCAGGAGGGGAAAAAAGCAGTTGATGCAGCAGATGGGGATACCACTATTAACAGTCTCTGTCAACAACAGATCATTTTAATAACTTATGGAAAGTTCACCTTACTGTCCCCAGCTGTATGTTCTCCCACATCACTAGCTACAACCATAATCCTATTTTAAAACTTACTTAATTGGTCATTCTGGAGTTTCTTCGAATTTCACCCAAAGTATTTCATGCTAGCTAACGTCAGTAATTAAAATATGTAATTAAATTGCAATTCTTACATTGCTAATGTTACCAGCATCATTTCAACAGTAACGCAATGGGATATTCAGATGCCTTTGCAAACACAATGAACAGTACATGTAATGAAAACAAGTCACCAATTCTTACTTGTACGTCTAAAGGTCCTTTGTAATGGTTTGTTGATTTAGCCAACGGTTTTTTGTTAAAATAGCAGATGCCAGTCAAATGCCTCAAAGGAGCAAATGAAGGAAACAATAAATAGCCAGGGCAACTGAATTATGCTTGGTATGTTAATTCATCTCTGTGCTGCATCTTATGTGTTCAGACATTTCACTAAACAGAAAGATTAACACATTACAGCACCTGAACAAAATAGGAAAAAAGAAATTTAAACTACTCAAGTCTAATACAATGGGTTGTATAACATGAGGGTTGTGGTTTAACCCCAGCCGGCAACTAAGCACCACATAGCCACTCACTGGGGGGAGAACTGGAAGGGTAAAAGTGAGAAACTCAGTCGTGTGTTGAGATAAAAGCAGTTTAATAATTAAAAATAAATATTTTTTTAAACTTAAAAGAGAACAAAAATATCCAAGAGAGAGGAAAATAAAACCCAAGACAGACAAGTGATGGAAATGAAAACAGAACAATTGCTCACCACCAACAAACCAATGGCCAGCCAGTCCCCAAGCAGTTGCCCCCCTTCAACCTTCACCACCACCCAGTTTTATTCCTAAGCATGACATTTTATGGTATGGAATATCCCTTTGGTCAGGGTCAGCTGGGGTCAGCTGGGGTCAGTTGTCCCAACTGTGAACTGTGTCCCTCCCAGCTTTATGTGCACCCCCAACCTACTCACTGGCAGGGCCATCTGAGGGACAGAAAAGGCCTTGACACTGTGTAAGCATGGCTCAGCGGTAACTAACAGCAGTTAACAATGCAATTTTCAGCACAAATCCAAAACATAGCCCATAGTAGCTACTATGAAGAAAATTTACTCTATCCCAGACAAACCCAGTACACCAGTAAGCCTCTGCACCTGGGTGACCCAGCTTAAATTTGGTGCTTTAGCAGGCAAGTTATTAGCATACTAGTAAGACATTCAAAACAGTCAAACATAACCATGTAAAAGTTATTTTGCTATAGTTTGCTGAATTTCCTTTTCAGCCCTGCATATAATTTTTCTTTCATGCATATTCTAGATTGATTTTACACAGGGTGTCCCATTTGCCAGTAAGAGTAATATAAGCATGGTATATCAAGTCTTTGAAACAAGTGTACCTTTTCAAATGTGCCTTTTTTTTATTATTTTTTTACACAGCACAAAAACGTTGTAAAGAGTGGTGAATGGAAGAACCCTTAATACCTTACTGCTGTTATGAGGTCACATAACCTAATTATGTATATGCTTACATGCTAAAAACCCAGCTATCTTAGGGAAATATTAGACTGTAGAAATAGCGGTTTAAAAAAATAGTATGAGAATTGTGCTCTGTAGCTGTTATCTTCAAGAGAAGCATGATGCAATGATCCTTAAAGCTCTTTATATATAACAATGATGAAAATACCATTACTTGCATAAGGTTTAATTGCATTGAGAAGCACCTGTTTCAAGGACAAGAAACCAAAATTCAAGTATTTTATTATTTCATATCATTTCAGAGGCTTAAGAAATTAGAAAATTGATTCACATAATCATAAAAACATTACATATAAGCCTATGTTTTACCATGTATTTATGCTAGAAAAATCTGTTTAATTTTATAAAAATTTACTTTTCAGTTAAAGCAGCAGATTATTTTACATTTTCTTTTCCCAATTCACCATGCAGCTCTATAAGACTGTTGCACTGCCCTCTTAGTTCCTGCAACAGCACAGCTCCCCAGTGCAACTTAGATAAACAGATTTTAAACTCCTTGTAAAACAGAGTGTAGATTTCACAGACATCTAATATCATAAAGAATAGCTCCTCCTGTAATTTAATGTAGGAATTTCCACATGAAATTCGTGCTGAAATTTCAGTTAAGTAATTTGAATAACTAAATTGATTTTTCTACACAAAGACTACACACCACCTTAAAAATACCAGCCAAACATCTTTTGGTGAGATTTGGGGAATGGCAGTGCAAGACAGCTACAAAAACTACCAAAGTCCCAGCTACTGGACTCCAAAAAGCCCAAGACCAAGAAATGCTAATAAAAAAGCATAGCATCTGTTCTCACAGTCCAGTTCCTATGCTTTTTTTTTAGGCCCTGGTCATGGTCAGTCTGATGGAATTCAGTTAAGATTCCAGCTGTGTGATCATAGTATTAGTAAAATATTTGCAAAACTAGTTATTGAATTCATTCAGGCTTGCCACCATAAGGCCTGTGGGAAGAATATAGAAATAACATGGAGAACAAAACGCACAGCCTTAAAAGGTTACCTGCCTGGCTTGCTTCTGCTAGCGGGAAACTCATCTGTGGATGAAAAGATGGCAGAGAGAACTGAAAAAGGCGGCAAATAGAAAGGAATCCTCCATACTGATCTCTTTTGAAACAGTCCTTTATCAACTGACCCTTAAACAAAGTTAATTGACTTCACAGCACAGTATTAGGTCCACCTCTATGATCCCCCTAGATCTAAAGAGTCTGAAATAAGTTTGGTGTGAAGTTACCAATGTTTTGAATATGGTAAGAAAAAGGATGATAGGATTGTGCCACTGTACATCTGATTGTGAAGGAACCTCTAAAGAAGTCTTCTATTTTGCTTTGTAGATTCATCCATGTAATAAATAAGTAAGTAGGCAGACATGAGTAAATAGAATTCCTATTCTAGATGCCACTTCTGTAACTTTATTGAGGACTGAATACTTTCAGAACAGCACACATTAATATCGTGGAAAAATAAAATAGTAATTATGCAACTTACCACTTTTCAATCTTGCCTATACTATAAACACTGTATAGATTTAACTCAATCACTTTATTTATACTGATGCAATGTGTGCATGGACAGGGTAGGTAGGTATTATGTAGAAAGTCACTAATATGAGGCATATCTTAATTTTCCTCCACTGCAGGCTATTGAATTTCACAGATCACTATGTTTAAGTGTCATCCCTAGTTCCTACGTTCTCTCATACAAAAAAAAATGCTCCCACTTTTTTCTTATAGGTTTTAAAATACCTATATCATCTATTTATTTTACAAGGTCCTACAATTTTTTTGTCTTTCGGTAGAAGTAGTGAATCTCATGGATTTTCTTATTTATTTTTTTTAGGAAAAAAGTAAATGATTTTGGAAAGATTGAAAACAAACATCTGAGTTGCATCACACATATTTCAGTAATTCATTGTTTTAACTCCTCAGCAGGTGGCAGCAAAAAATTATTTACAATGTCACATTAATTCTGTACTGTATTAAGTAATTTGTTCTTACAATTGCAATAAAACCCCCTTACTATTAGCTAATTATACCGGATGGAACAGTTAATTAGAAAAAATCAGGCTGTCTGTTTATTCCAGTTCTTCAGGATCACTTCAGCTGCATCTAGTGTGCTGTCTTTCTGTAAAACAAGGAATATCACTATTACTACAAGTGTGGAGTTCTTTAAAAGAGAGTAGCAGTCATGATTATATCATCCCAAATCAGTATTTGGCAGTTTCACCTGCATCCTGTAAATATCTGTCAGTCAGTTTTTCATTAACAGTTACAGCTACAAATCTAGACTACACAAAGAATTCAGTGCTGATTCCTTGCAGATATTTATTAGGTAAATTTAAAATCAAATTCAGTGAAAACAATACTTCTTATACAAACGCCTAGCATTTATGCAGTGACGTACTTGGCGGCTCTATATCGGAGACATGCTAACATAGCTTCCTAATCTTCATGTGTACAGTTGGGATTTTTAAATCTCCATGCAACCAAGTTATGCTGTGAACTACTTAAGCGTAATCCCACTAAATATGGGTAATCTCTCCACTGGCCAGTTGTGTGGCTTCGCTACAACCTGGTGAGTCATACAAGTAGTCTTTAACTTGACATGATTAGTGCTGTTCATCCCGGCCAAGTCACATTTACAACCAGCAAGTTTCATCCTGGTTGTTACTGGCTCAGTTTATATCATAGTCTTTATACTTATAAAGTAACTAAGTAACACAAGCAGAAACTCCCCTTCATTACTGGTTCAAGCTAAGGCTCTCATCTTTATACTACAACAGTTGGGAAGTTGCACATGTTCCATTATGCTGACTCTGTTACAGAACAATTGGGAAACATCTTAGGGCTGTGGGCTTATCAAAGTTTATGTATCTGTCCCCAGTGTCTTTCAGTCTTTTAAAGAATAGATTCAACAGGAGGAAGAACATGTGAAAAGAACGTGCTCACAAAATGGCAAAAGTCAGCCAATTCACAAAAAAACATGTAAGATAACTTACTGCTTTCTTTTATAATTTGGAGCTTCTGTGAAACCCTATGCATCTTCAAACAATTCAGCTAAACCCGAAGGTGACTTCTCTCTCACACTCTGCTCTGGATTATACAATTCAGCTTAACTGACAGCATACCTGTGACGTTCATTTTCACTGTCACGACTGGACAAGAATGCTTCTAAAAATCAATAGAGGAAGCTAAAAAAGGCCTACCCACCCTGTTATCTTCTGCCAGTTACCCTTCTTAGCCATGTCACCCACATTTATGGTTTAAAGTCCCTCAGCAAAAAGGCAGTTGAAGCTATTTTGTACTGAATTTTACACCATGCTAACTTTCTGTTCCTAAAACCATCCAGCGCAGGAGATCCTAAGCAAAACATAAAAGTCAGCCTCTTGCAGATTTCTGTACTGCATTGATTTCTAGGAGTCTTAAGTCTTCCCAGGACACAAATTTACCTTAATGAAGCAAAACCGTATATATTTTTCAAACTGCCTTTTTGTCTCAGGACCACAGAATGCTGAAAGAGGAATTGCTGACAGCTTCTGAAACATAAAACAGAAATATTATTTGCTTATTTTATATATGTATAAAAAAAAAACATTTTAAGCATGATGATTTTACTATTCCTTTTCAAGAACTCCCCCTCCCAACATGTGAGGGAAAGACAAGGTTCGGTTTCGTATGCACTAGCTAGGCTTAAATAAATTCAAATTACTTTTCTTAGGCACAACATTTCAAATGTACTTTTGTACAACTAGCATTTAAGCATGCTGAAAGATAAGTGCTGGGACATAACACAAACCTACAGGGTACATTCTCAGCATATTTAGCAATATTTTAGCCACATCATTATCAGCAGTTACTATAAACACCAAGCGATATTTTGAATGGAATTTATTACATTATTTAATAAGTACAGTTGCACTGCTCTTGCTTTCAATAGAAAAGCATTTCTAAATCTAGAGTATGACTAAGACAACTTACCTTAGATGTTATCATCCATTTGACAAATTTATAATCATAAGGTTGTTTGTCATCTTTCCCAGAGAGACCCACATCTAAAAAAATCAAATTTAAAACAAACATGTTGTAAGATTTCCTAGACTTCACTGGGAAGGCATTCATTAGCAGCACTTGATTATAGTTAGCACTTAAGAATAAAGATGCATGCTTTTATTTTTTAAATATAACTAAAAATTGCACTACAACAATTAAAAAGGCCAACAGACTTAACTTTTCCATTCTGACCTGAGCACTTGCTCTCCATTCAAAGCAAATTCAGACAGGTAGCTTGGAAGAAAGCTATGCCATACTCTAAGTAGTCCTCAAGTTTGGGTTATTGAGGGATCAGGACTGTGGAGGGTACTGAAGAATGCATTTATTGTCTGGATAGCAATAATCACTGCAACTACAGCTTTTTAATCTGTGCAGCTGGGGTATCTAAAACTTTCTGACACATGGTAGCACTGTGTGTAAACATTTCCGTGTGAATGTCAATTGCCAATAGGACAAGTTAGTGAAGAATGTGGAACTAGAAAATGTTTCCGTGTGGCAATTTTTCCTCCAAAGTTACCAAAACTTCCAAAAGGTTTTGTAAATTTTGGTAATATTTTACAGTATTTATAAATCAGAGTGCCTCAAAGAGCCTTCAGGGTATGACTTCAGATTAAGAAAAACAAACTAACCAACCAACCAACCAACCAGAAAGGGCAAAGTACAAATAGTATGACAGGAAGGTACTTGGCTCTCAAACATTTTCATAATCAGAGACCTATTGAAAACAGAATTTTTTATCCACCTCCTTTATCCTCCTTAAAACCTTGCCAAAGCTTTGCAAAACACGGACAGTAGTTAGGATCACAAAGGCTTTGCTGAAGCTTATAAAATCCACCTCTCAGGCTAAGGTCAAACAGAAAATTTCAGTCCTAGTTAGCACTTCTGACAACATTATGCAAACATGAAATGAGAATATAGTTTTAAATGAAAGTTGCATTTTCAGATTAACTATATTATTTGCTTTCCACACCCTTTTTAATAAAACTTTATACTAACTTAATGTAGAAACGTCGACAATCATAAAGTATCCTCCATCTGGAATGACAGGCTTTAGTCCAGCTTCTTGAAGTAGCTGAGCCATCCTATCACGCTTGCTTTCGAGCTCTCGAGACAGTGAGTAAAAATAGCAGTCTGGGTCATCCATGCGTTTATAGTCTATCCAAAACGCTTGTGCCAAAGCCTCCTGGAAACATAATCGATGTTTAAAGTACTCATGGACACTCAGTAAACTTACATTCACATACTTCCTACTGAAATCACATGGATTTTTCTTTGATTCTGGCCCTTATTAAGCAAATCAGCATATACAAATTACACAAGCTACGTCCAAGCATGTAATTTGTTTGTCACTTTGTGCTGCTGCAACACCCAAAGCACCCAGTCATTTGCTAGGCACGAATCATATGCAGAAGTCACATAAGGGTTTGCAATCTGAATTGAAGCTAAGTTTAAATTATTGATAATAATGTATCATGGAATACTAGAAAGCAGTAGACAGAGATAATGCTCAGTAAAACCTTATTGCAACAACTGTTGTTCGTATTTGCTAAGAAACCACTACAATTGTCATGTTTTATGTAAGAAGCAGCAGTTCGTAGGTGAAAGAAGAATCTGCAAGACAGATTATTTTTGTATTTTACTTTTAAATGTCTAGTGAGCTGATCAAATTTGTCTCCTCTTCTTGCACCCCAGAATATATATTCTGACAACTGAAACTTCATTGTTGTGATTATTGTTTTATTACAGTGAGGCCTACAGTTTTGCTCCACCACAAAATAACCTCCTCTGCCCCATATGAACCTACCTGTAAGGGAGTGGGGCAAGTATACAGCGTATTTTGGTGAACAACTTGCAAATGCTTAATCAGGTTCTGGGGGCCAATAGACCAACCAAGCTAAGGGAAGAAAGCATACATATGTTATACTTAACAGCAGTGGTGCTACCAAAAATTAACAAACAAAGAATTAAAATTAGCTGATGTCTCAAGTTTTTCTATTTTAAGAATTGGTACTGAATTTGTTTTGACAAAGAATTAAGAAAAGAGCCAGTTTACACAAAGTTTGTTGAATGATCTCATTTAAAAATTTCTAGATTTGAGACAACAGGGTGAAATGAACTCTATCTCTCACAGGGTACTGAGGAAACTTTTAACTCTTCATATAACAAGGGTTAGAAAACAAACTAAGCATTTATTAAGAATGTTATCCCTAATTGTTTTAGAATCTTTCCATCTCATAAGTTCCTGTGTCAAAGATGGTTTGAGCATAAAGCAAAAGCTCACTACTGAATCATAGATGTTATGGTTCAGTTTGAACACAGGTGATAAAAAAGAAAGAATTTAGTTGCCAAATGGTTAAAAATTCTTGTTTACTTTCTGACATGTATTTTAGAGTCAAGCAAAATATTATCATTACATATTTTACAGAAATACAAGCCATTCCAAAACATACCATTATCACAATCTGAAAATATCACCACAAAACTGAAAAAGTTAAAATATGATAATATCCATGTTTTCTCCCAGAATCTTGATGTTTTTTAAAAAAATCATACTGTGTTTATTTATATTTATTTTTTTCTCCCAAGAGCTAATTAATCAAGAGACAAGAAGAAAATTAAAACATGGGTGTTTTGCTGTAATTGCTCCAACTGAATGTTATCTTCATGTTTTGGAGACACAGAGGTTTGCCAGAAGCTTTCAAAAGACAGGTCATACAAACAGAGGCTTTTTTAGCACAATAAATGCATTCTGTTATTTATATAACTGAGCTCTTTTATAGTGATTCTTCTTACCTTCCAGCCAGTTACACTGTATGTTTTTCCAGCACTTCCTATAGTTATTGTTCTTTCCCACATACCTGGCAATGTAGCTGTATATAAAATAAAATAAATTGGGTACAGATGCACTCACATATTCCATGTAGTTAAAAAACTGTACTGCCCCTAGTTCAGAGCTATATGTTGATACATCATTGCAGCATATTAAGTAAGCAATGAGAATATTCTAAAATTATAGCAATTGTAACAAATGGGAAAGGATATGTGAGCCGAAAACAAGGTAAGGATTAATGAAAGGAGAAAGAAGAGGCAGAAAATGAGAGGTATAGTTTGTGAAAACTATGTTAGTTAGCCTCAGCTAAAATGCATAATTATTCAGAAGAAAGGTATGATGTAAGAAGTGGCTAGCCATTCATCTCAAGACAGCATTATTTCTGATGCCTGATAATCGCACCATATACAACATTAAGTCAGGCACTGCAAACCATTTTAATAGAGTTGTCCAGTTCAGTGTCGCTGGCTGGCTGAGAGATCAGAAGAAAAGAATTACTGAGACTTCTAACCCAGAACCAAACACTGTAACAATCAGAAAACTAGCCGAGTGAGCAAATAAATTATACTTTATTATATAATTTGAACAGGCCTGGGACTGACAATAGCAGCTAGCTAAGGATGTCTGCAAGGATGAAGGGACACATGGAGGCCTGTCTCTGTATTTGTATCTGGTAGGAGACCAAAATCCTGTTTCTTTTCCAAGAAGATAACAGAACAAATGTCTCCCTGTAGTTTGCAATTTTTTTTTCTGTACACTGCTTCAGGGGAGCTCTATTTGGACTCTTTTAACTTAATTCATTTTCAACAGAAACAGATAAATCACGACACATGTAAGTCTGAGACACAAAATTAGACAAGCTCATACCACTACTGCAATTGCAGTGATGAACAACATCCACCTCCACCTCACTGGAACACTAGAACCACTACCAATGAATCTGTCACTTGTTAAATCCCCTCTATAGGGAGACCAACGAACAAAGACTTTCCAAGTAAACCCACTTAATTTCATAAGGAAGTTTTTGCAACAGTTATCTGCATTAGACATGGTATAAATCTTTGCAGTTATTTGAAAACATGTAATAATTTTTTGAGCACACTTGCCAAGAAGAAAAAGAAACCAGCAGAAAAGAAACTCAACTACTCTGTGACCTTGAAAACAAAAAGCCAGTTTGAAGAGACGCGTTTTCTAGCTAGCTAGGTCAAGAGTATAGATCACTTCCTAAAGGCAACCAAACTAGCTCTCACAGACAGCAAAAAGAACTGAATTCCAAAGCTAATGCCCTCCAGTGAGACTGTTTTGCCATACAGTCATAGGAACTCAACCTTGGAGGCAGACTGCAACAGCATTCCAAACAGCAGCAGCAGTAAAGGGCACAGGGGAAGAAGCAGTTCCATTGCTTTTACAAGCAGCAAGTTTTAAATTGAGAGGGAATACCTCCGTGTCACATGGCAACATCATTATATGACACCATAACCAAGTCTGACTCCAATTTAAAAAACGAATGAAGTGCAAACTAAGACATATAATAAGCCTTTTACCTGGGATGGCACTCAGCTTGTTGAAAGGCTTGTTCAGAATCCTCACTTATGAGATGCAATATCTAAATCTGCCACTGCAACCCTAATCACTGCTTAGGGGAGGTCCACAGTTTAATGGAAGTCAGATAATGATCTGACCACACTACAGAAAGCTGCTTCAGTGACAGCACAAAGACTGTACTATTTTTATGATCTGTGGCTAGCACCCCCTGTTATATTGTATTAAAGAACAACCATCAGACCCTGTAAATTGATGCAATATCCATTTTGCATCTCTCACAAAAAAAAGTGTCCCTGCATTTGATGGAATACATAGAGGTTAATATGGAAATAAAAGTTTTTAAATAGTGAAATAACACATTCATTTTTTCTTGTATTATCTTTGTAGACTTCAAGAAAAAAAATATCTAAGAAACTTCAGTTAGAAAGAGTAGATCTTGTTTCTTTTATTGAAATATTATTGTTTACAGTGTTACCCTGAAGGTTTTATAGTGATTTTAAAGTTAAAGATAATATCATGGGATCTGTTAGAGAATATGTACCTAAACCTAGCTGACCAATGTCTAGGCTTTAACTTGCATTATCAATGCATGATATTTTTACATTTTACGCTAAAGTACATAATACCTTATGTTCAACTGGAAATGTTTTGAAGCATTAAAATGACAATACTGATACTAACAAACAATAGAGTTACTATGTCTTAAGAATTCACCACCTGTCCACTAATGTGAAGTGTAACTGACAACACAAACGTTTGGACCTGCTGCCATTGCAAAGGGAAATGGATTACCTCACACCACCCACAGAGATTTTGGTTCCGAGAACAGCTATTTACATGAACCACCTGCTAAGCCCATGAAGAAAGCTTTAATTTAACTCATTTTACTTTGCAAAAGGGACATGATAAGCCACATGTGATCAGTTACTGTGGTAACTTGTTAGGATGCACTGACTCAGATTACTATCACCTGAATGTACCCAAAATGTTCCCCTTCTTCCGTGTCTGAAGTTCTTGAAGAAGGTATCACTACCAAGGCATTAACAAGAGCCATGAAATTAGACCACTTTCAAAACAGACGCATAGCCTATACAGATTCATGGCCAATACAATCAATGTACTGCAGCCGTATGATCAGTGACTGTGTGGCTGAGTAATAAGCATTGCAAGGTCATTTAGATACAATTTCCTTTTTACTATTTATAAGATTCAGTTTTTACAATGATGTAGGCCCCACTAATGGAAAGTTTCTTTTATTACTACTCTACGCACATGGAATTGAAGCATAGAGGTAAAGTTATTCAGCATTCAACCAGCGGTAACACAAGGAAAAAAGCTAAGCTTTTTCATGTCTAAGTTTTATTAATCTCTCTTGGTTTCGTTGTTTAATTTCAACTAATTGTCTCTGTTGCACAACTGAAATGTGCCTTTGTTATGTCAGTAAGTACATCATAACAGATAGTTGATGCCAGATGCTACCATTAGAAACAAAACATCTGTACATATAAGGAGGAAGTTTTTGAGTTTAGCCAGCTAAGATACATCAGCAGATCCAAACAGAGATCACCACAGTAGAAATTTCTACATAAATGCTTAGCTGTAGTATTATAGGATTGGGAAAGGAGTTCAATAACCTGCCCTAGGTTCACTTGTTCTGAGGCACTGGGAGTAATTCCACTAACTTCAGTGAAACTTGCATCAAGAAGTAAAACAAGAGGGACAGGGTCATAACATCATATTTGGTTTTCTGGTTTGTTCTTGCAATGGTGTTTTACTCCTGTAACAAAATTGCCTGAAGACTTCAGCATGCTTTCACACTGCCCATGCAGTGACTTACTTCATTGGATTCAATGTTTATTGAATTTTTATTATTTAACACCCTGCACTTTGGAGCAACAGTGTTCACACACCATCTCCACACTAACCGTTATACTTTTTCTTTATTTCTTTTTGTAAGTAGTGGAGCAAAAATAATTATGTTCCCTATTGTGCATTTCCCTCAATTATTATCTCTGCAATGTTTGGAGAAGGAAGTTTCAATCCCTGTTTCTTTTATTAGTTCTTCAGCAAAGCACAGTTCAATATACATACATGAACAGCAGTTATAAGTAACTGAATAAGGACGGGATATTCAGATGATCGTAACTGACTTGTGAGAATCGGTCCCACTGGTTTCTATGGATATCTGCTCCGAAGTCACTTAAGAGCTTTGGGAATTCTATTTGGAAAGTATTCTTCAAAATATTTTTCAAAAAAGGGAGGAGCTCTTGTCTGTAGAGTCTAAACATTGTAAAATAGTCAAAGCTTGAAGTTTGAGCTCCTTCTAGCAACCATTATCTCCGACAGGTACATTTACAACATCATTCCTCAATCACTTCTAAGATGCCACAAAAAATCAGTACCTATTTTAATGTGTTTATTTCCTTTATAGACCAGCCATTCATACACCTCATCACTGATGCAGAGAGTATCATGTTTAATACAGAGATCAGCTATAACTTGGAGCTCTTCTCTGGTAAACACCTGGCATTCAAGAAAGTAAGAGACAATGCATTAATCATAGTATTTAAGGCATACTCTGAAATTACAGTAGTGTTAAAGCAGGACTCTTACCTTGCCCAGAGGGTTGTGTGGAGTATTCAGAATAATTGCTTTTGTTTTGGAATTAAACTTATTTGCAAGTTCAGTAGGATCTAAGACCCAATCAGCACTAGATGCAGAGTTTCCATCATTTTTCTATAAAAAAACCAATAAATCTATGCATTACTTGAATATAACATGTTACAGCCTAAACAGAGATACACAACTTATCACCCTCAGACACTTTCACAACCATACTTCTCAACCTATCCAATCTGTCCTGCTTTCCTGGGAGAAGGCACTTCTAGGAACAAGGAGGCAGGCTAGAAGCAAAGTAAAATATTACACTAGTGGCTGTCCTGGCCTGGCCCCTGTCTGCCTCAAAGCACCCCCAGGAACTGGTTTCCAGGATCTGGTTGCACACATGCTGATTGTAAGTGGTAATGCAGGAAGCCCAGTCACATGACAGGAGAGTTTATGGCCTTCGCAGACACTAGAACCAACACGTGCATACTTGACTGGAAAGATTGATCACTACTGGAGAGACTCAAGGTCTTTTCCTCCTCCTTGTCCACCTGAAAATGACCAAACAGTTAAAAATCTGCACCACTGAGGCTCTGGAATTGCTGCGGTATTACACAAGGACAACAGAAGTTTGGGCCAGCTGCTACAGAGAGCAAAGAGCATGGCCACACTAACTTTCTGACACCTGCACATTACTGGGAGAGGTCCAGACCAAAAACAAGGGTGTGAATCTGAAAATACTTGGAGGAACCCCATCACTCAAAACATCCCTAGAAAGAAGGCATCAGAGGAACAGTCTCACCTCCACTGCAGTTTTGGAGGTTCTGTCACTCTGCATTGTTCTGATTTTATGGTGTTCATGCAACAATCCTGCCTAAAGAGCCCCTCACCCCTCCCCATACAAGGCTGCAAATCACTCAAGGCAATAGTAACAGGATCAATACTTTGCATCCAGAACAATCCTTGTAAGCTGCCAGCATAATGCCAGCAGTACCAATCTGAAAATTAACCCATAGCAAAATTATTCCTTTTCACCACTAAAGGAAATGGTAATTCTCATATGTATAGGAAATATGTCTACTGCATGATCGCTCATTAGTAAACAGGTTTTGGAAAAGAAATTGTATTCTGTCATTGTAGGAATTGCTGAAGGAATCAGAATCCAAATCTTTTGAAAACCAGCAGATACGGAAATTGCACTGATAATGTAATCCTCCTTCCCTTATCTACACTGAAAACATTCTCTGACGACATCCAAAAAAGGAATTTTGATCAGCTTTCAGAATGCAGAAATTAAAGTAAATGAGAAACATTGTCCCACCTTCTCCAACACTAATAAAATATTCTATCTTCTTTGGATTATTGTTGTCTCAGACTACACTATAGCAATCTATCTCATTTTTATATAATTGGATATTATGAAAAACTATACAGAAAAGCATCACCTAGAAGGTGTTCATCAAACTTTATTGAAGATAGATGAGAAACTTTATATGATAAATAATTTTTAAAAAGCTACTCACATATCTCAGTGGGATAAAAACAGGCTTTGCACCCGCCATCCTTACCATGGGTTCATAACAGTCATAAAATGGCTCTATTATTATTACCTGAAATTACAATAATCAGTATCAGAAACAGAGGATTTACCATGCATGATACCATCATATTTCCAGATTTATTTTGATGGTATTACTTGATCATGTTTCTGGCACTCCATCCTGATCTAACATTGCAGAATATTCCTCCTTTTAGAGCATCATATACCAATGTCCTCAGTCTAAGTATGATAAGCACTACTCATTTTTTACAACACACACAGGCTGTTCTTCTACAGTTACACATTACAACAATTAAGACAACACTATTAGGAATGTTCGGGTCCTGCACACAGATTCAAAGGTGCAAGGCAGAGATGGGAGACTGCAACAGCAAACTGTTGAACCACAGCATGAGTGCTCTAATTCTGTCCATGAAATTCGAGGATTTCCAAGTATCTCGAAATGTCAGAAGAATGGCTTAAGTCCTCAAACTTTATCAGAAGAAAATTTTAAGAAAAAAAAAAATAAAAAAAAAAGAGAACAAATTAAAGGAAAATTGCATAATAGCAAAACAACAAAAAAATCCCAAAAGCTCATAGCAGAAAAACATTACAAAAAGAGAGAAGTGACTGTTTGAGCAACAAAAAAGAAAGAAAGATGAGAATACATTATACAAGTGAAACCAACAAAACACTGAAAGCGAAATGCATGACAACACAAAAAGTTCTTGTCCATTACAGGTACAAACATCCTCCTAAAACTTAATATCTTTGTGAAGAAGGGATACATCAGTAGTGAAGGGATAAATGACCACAGCTAGTACAGTAAACTAACAAGCCTTTCCTTTAAATGACTTTTCTGCTACCTATGCCACTACCATGCGATAGTCTGAAACAGAACTTGATATACAATTGTTATTCAAACACCAATAATACTTTGTGCCACTCTTAGTCTCCTGTTGCAGACACAGCCCACAAGTTTTCTCAAATAAGAAATCAGTGCGCATTGTGTCACCTAACAGTAATAGTGATAAACAACTGCTACAGGTACCACAAGTATGAAAGAAAGGAGTTTGTAAGTGGGTGAATGCTAAGAAGACATCCAAAGGATAGGCTGCTGAACACAGCTTCTGAAAATGTCAGATGTGCAACTGTAACAAATCAAATTAACAGAGATCAGAAAGAAGTCCCAACGTAAACTTATATTTAAAAGTGGATGAATAAAAAACAGGCAAGTTCTCACTTCAGTGAGTACACGTGAATATTTAAAATAAAAACCTACTTCATCTCCCTCTTCAATTAATGCCTGTATTGTACTAAACAGAGATCCATAAGCTCCCACGGTCACCAGGATATCCGTGAGAGGATCAATCTTTCTTCCACAAACTCTCTCGTACACTTGAGACAAGGCTTTCACCAGCGACGGATGTCCCTGTTCAAAGCAAACAAATGCAACTGATTGGTGTCTTCCTGACAACATACAAAGCCTATGTTTGGGGTCTTCTCCACACAATAATACATTTTGAAACAGAAAAATACATAATGAGTGTTAACAGCTGTTAACATGGTAGCATGGTTTAAAGTTTTTGCACATTACAGGAGAAAAGTGGTTTCAATTTATTCATATTTACTAGGAAATTCTTTTTATATATCTGATGCTTTTTAATTTCTGTCTTATCATTACATCTCAGGTTAGCTCCGGGTAACCTATAGGACAGCCAGGACAAGAGACAGGAGGAAAGATGGGAATTCTCTGACACCAATTCATCCACACCTCCTTCAGAGTCTCTTTCTCCCCACCCATATTTCTGGCTGAAGCTCCTTCTGTTTCCTTCCTTATCTTCAAATAAAAAATATTTGGTGCAAGGGCAAATTTTTTATTCTGTTTATATACTGCTGATAAACAGCACTTGTAATCAGAATAATGATTCATATAGTCATACCCCAAATCTCAGAATACCATTTGTGTCCCCTACAGGGACATGGTGGTTAACATACCTTTCTCAAAATGTGCAAAGAACAAGAAAACAAACATGCAAAGATCATATACAGTATGGAAATAAGAAGGCATGATTCTGTTTACACAAGAAAACTACAGATTACCTGCTGTGAAAATCTTTTTTCTTTTTGGATACTTGGTAGGAATAGAAAACAGCTCCTTGAGAAAATGCAACTATGTATCAAAAATCCTTCTCTAAAATACTGAACACTGTACCTCTACACACAAGGCATAAATCATGAACCTTCTGTAAACAAAAACATTACTATAAAACAAGACTTACAAGTCAGTGCTGATTCAATTGACAGACACTTCTTGCCATGAGTGTGTCAGCTACACAGGAATGCTGCACCGCCCAAGCCATGTTAGGCCACTCTACAGGCCATAGCCCTACAGTCAATGAGAGATCCAAGCGCTGCAGAGGGCTGAGACAATGCCTCTATTATCAGAGGGATGTGCATCATTCATACGCATCCTGTTGTCTCACCCACGGAGTTCATTACCCGGTGTGCTAAGAGCCAATCTCACACACAGAGCCGAGATGTCATTTATTGCACGTCTGCGCAGAGATGGGTGCTAGGTGGTAAATCCACAGAGCTCGCACACCTCTAACATTTTATACACTTTGAGCAATTGTTTACAATTATGTTTAGTCACACTTAATTCTCATTGGTTCTTATGAGCCTTGTCTCCATTTAAAGGTACACTACCCTTTTTACACCATGGTTCGGTGGGAGAGGGCTTTGGGCTTCCTTTGCTCGAGGGTAGATCCTTTAGTGTGCTAATTAGGGTAGTTCACACAGTTGTAGTAATTTCTGTTTGGTCACATTAACCATTTGGTTCTCCTTGAGCTTATATTGTTATGGCCCAGCTTGACATTTATGGTGCCTATTCCTTCTCTCAAGGCCATGTCTTGTTAACTATTTGTAACATCCTGTTTTTCAACTTCTTTCTTGTTTTTCATTATATATACATAGTTTGTATAAATTTTAAGTTAAATAACAGACTGACCTTCTATTAAACACATACATGTGTATGTCTGATCTAATACTGAGCCAGTCAACTACAATCGCTCCCATATTTGCTACTAGAAATACTTGTGCTCAAAACCTTAGAAGTGCAGATGTTTGTAGAAGAAGTGCAAAGGCTGAGGATGGGAATATTGCTAAAAAATCCTCTTTAATTACTGTCTACAGTATAATATAGCAGCAAGCATTAATAATTATTGTGGGAATTATAAAACTATTTGAAAATAAAGAACAAAGTGCCAGAATACTGAATAATTGCATGCATTGAGAAAATTATATTTATGCTTGATTTGCAAATTGCTTTGAAGAATCAGTCTGTGAATAACTGTCAGAAGGTAAGACTGTAGCCCATTCTTTCTGTAACCTTTCCCTCTGTTCCAAGGCTCCTCGAAAACCTTGTCTGCCTGGTAAGCAAAAACTTTTCAGGTACTTTTCATGGGTGATGAACATACTAATGCTTAGCCCAAAAGTTCACTAAATCCCAGCCATATTGTGTGTGTCCCCAACATAAAATAATTGCTTTATACTTTCAAGTTTATATATATATATACACACACACATATACACATCTTGTACTTCCAGACTCTTTGCACATAGCTAAAGGTGATGAAACAAAATGAACCAAATGTTACCATGTATTGTTGTTTGTTTCAGTATAGTCACTATGGAAAATTACTAACCAACCTTAGTCCTGTAACACCGAATTGCTGATTTCACACCAAGAGGAAAGGAGTCATCTAAAACTTATGGTCACTGAGGAAACTGTTGTATAGGAAACTAATGGAACAAATCTGGATAGTCCACATTAGGAAAGCAAACTGACGTTCAGTTTTGTCAGCCGTAACTATAGGATCGACTATTTTTGAGACCCACCCATGAAAACTCTAAAAAACATGTAAGAAGCATGCACGATGCTTAATTAACATAGTACTACCTAGTCTTGGAAACTGAATGAGTATGTATGCTTTTTTCTGAGAAATGTAATGTATAAACATGTGTATGGTCTATATAATCTTGCCTAAATATAACATACAGTACACATGTTAGGTGGAGCAATCCCCCGTGCATCCAGCATTGCAATAAAGGAATACCTGCTTCTTAATGCTACATTGGCGTTGAGGAGTTTTCTTATTCCTCATTTCAGTGACACAAAGAGGGATGGAATGAGACTACAGCCACTGGGGGGGGGGGGGGGCGGGGAGGGAATATTTTCTTTTTGTTTCTGTTCTTGCCAGGGCCCCAAGTGCCCTAATAGGCCTTAATGGCCCTGACCAACCTTATCTGGGGACCCCTGATCCAGTCGCTCCATTTAAGTGCTATACAGTGGGGTTGTTGGTCTGCAATTCAGTTATAGCCATGTTTGTATCTGGCCATAGACTCTGTTGAACCTGTCTCCTACTTGTAGATTGATTTTGTGGTTTGACCTTAGACCCGCTGTGTCACCCTGGACCTGCCCAGTGATCACTGGGTTATGTCTAACCATGGTTAGCATTGCAGGGCCCGACCCATGGACTGACGTCCTGACTTGACCTCAGGCCCATGGCATCACCACAAGCTGGCCTGGCGATGTGGGCAGAGCTCAGCCACCATCTCTGGGCCTGCCTTGCTCAGGTACTGTGGGACTGGGCCCTGGCTGGCGAGGCCTCCACCCTGCTCACTGAGGCAGCTTGTCCTTCAGGGAAATGCTGGCCACTGCTGCTCCCCGTCAGTTCTAATGCATGCAGATTCACAGAGAATAGGCAAAAAGTTGTGTTGGAATATATATATACAACAATGCCACAACTACCAATAAAATCACTGGCCTACCAGTGTATAAAATGTTTTTCTATCATTGTTATATAACAGGATCATATAGAAAAATACCAGACTCCTTCAGGTCTTGTAGCAATCCTAACACATGATTCTCAATTGGGCAAAATGGTTTATCTTTGCCACAAAATAAAAGATGGACAAAACAAACAAGGAAGTGGTCATACTAAAACAGTAATGGTCCACTTGAATATCCTGCCTTGGACAATGATAAATGCCACACACTCATACCCAGCCCAAGACACACACTCTACAAGCCAACTTACAGAATGGGTAGTGACTACCTTCCAGAGGCAAAAACTTACTGTTTTCATCACTTCCAAATCTCCACTGAAATCTACTAAAAGTTACGAGTGAATCACGTATTTCTTTCTCGTTCTACCATTACCCTATCTAATCCATGTTTACACCAACCGAAATCAGAGGTAAATGTGTAATTTACATTCTTTAAACTGTGAACAGACTCTTCCAAGACAATCTATCCCAGATGTGCTCTACCATTTTGCTCTTGCTGAAGGATTCTGCCTTGAAGAAGCCTACACAGAGGATGTTCATTAGTAACAGATAAGGCTACTAGATCAACGTAATTTGGGACATAACAGTATGACCTACAGATAAAACCAGTTTCACCAAAGTCAGTTTTTTCCCCTGTGGCATGTTTTCCACTGAACTTGGGTTCTCAGGTTCCATAGTACTACTTACAAAGCCTCGTGTGTACTGATTCAGCCTGTCAACTGCTGCTGCCTTTGCCAGCTCTTCTTTAACATAGGTGGGAGGGGATATATCAGGAAGGCCTTGACCAAGATTAACAATTGAGGGATCTGCAGCCACCTTTGTAAATTCAACCCTAAAGGGAAAAAATATCTTAAAGTAAACATACCAGAAAAAAATTATCTTTTCCTTCATTAGCATTAAAAGGCAAAAAAAAGTATTTCACTTTGCCAAATTCACAGCAGTGGAAACATGTTTAAGTAGAGTGCTCACATGGAGAGGCAGGGGCTGGCACAATGGTAAGTAACCACAGGAGCCAGAGGGAACCCAAGAAAAGGTTGACCTTCTGCATCCACAGAATAACTTCTCTGCCAGCAGAACTGTGCTCAGATGTGTACATGCACAAACACACAGTAACTCTGGATATGGGCAGAAATAGAACACTACTCTCTGCAAAATGAAGCAGACCTAATTGGAACAGGCACGTTAAATGATTTAAAGGCTAGACACTGTCAAGTGAAGGTGTCATTTAAACTATCCAGTCACCTCAGAGTGCTATAAATATTTTTTGGTAATTTTAGGCAACAGTTTCAGGCTGTTCATTAACTATTTCTAATAGCCTGCCAGATACAAACATTAGGATTCCTGAACATTTTTTCCCTCCCTTCACAGGTAAGCTTTGCATTTTACCCTTTCCTCCCTAACCAAATGTTAACAAGATTTAAAAAAAACAAAACCAAACCAAAAACCCACCAAGCAAAACAAAAAAAACCCCACATAACATCACAGTTCTGTCAAAAATGAATACAAATTACTGAAAATGAATTTGAGGCTGGACAACCGAAACACCTGGTGTGTGTATATATATATACACACACATATATACATACAATTAATGTAAGCCCAAAATAGTGTTCTGACCAACTAACACAATCCCATATTTACCACTGATGCCAATGTTGTTTTAAGACCAATTTAACAGCTAGAAAAAAAGTGTATTAAAAATAATGAGCTAAATTATAAAGACAAGTATAATGGCTTTAAAAAGAAATCTTACTCATTTTGTAAACATAAATCAAGTGTAATTGAAATATGTTATTCAACAAAATTAACATTTAAATTTGAAAGTCAGCTATACTACCATGCCCAAGAGTTAAATTTGTCTTATGTGGTTTACTAGATGAAGAGAAGCCCAAGCCTAATATTTAAAGCTCAAGAATAAGAATTCCTTCGTACCTTTAATAGATTTTGGTTCACTGCTGCTAAGCAGGTGCCAAATATATTTCAGTAGTGATAGCAAGTGCTGTGTATCTTCTTATTGACAATAATTATACATTTGTAAAGAAAATATAGCACACAAAAACATTTTCTGAAAATACAGATATTTTGCTTTTACTTACCACACATTGCTATCAAGGCCTTCAATTCGTCTTGCGTTTTTGGGTCTGAAGGCCATTGTCTGCAAGATCAAAATACAGAGACAGAAGGGTTTTGTTAATAAAGACAAAGTATTATATTGTTGGATTCTGCATGACAAACCCTCCTTCATGCCTTCTCAGATAAACCATTGCCAGCTGAGTTCAGTAGTTATACAAAATTATAGACATGTTCTTTCAATTAAAGCTTCTAATAGCTTGAATTCAGACTAACAAGAAAATACATAAAAACATGGTAAATTCTCTTTTATCACTATCTAAAGCCATTGAACTTTCAGCAAGGATGGAGCAGGGGCAAAATTTAGCACAACAGCTTTAGAAAATGACTTAAAAAAATAGGGCACATACGTTCTTTTTCTTTTCTATGCAAGACTAACAATGTATTATTTCTAGCCCAATTCCTGCTCAATCCAGTTCGGAAAGTGTGCATTTTCAATGTAATTTTATTTGTTAAATTGATAGGTAAGACGAAAATAGCAGACACTTCTTATTTTCATTCAGACTTCTAAAACTTCTAAATAAATGTTTACTTACAGCACGGCAAAACCACATTAGAACATATTTTTGCAGTATATTCAGACCTTCAATTCAATTCAAACCAAAAGTCTTGGAAAATGGCTTTAGAATAGACTTTCAATGAGTACTCTCTCTAAAGGCAGATAAAACCCTATTGATAGCTGTGGTATTTTTAAGCTAAAAAGAGAAAAGAAAGTTAGGGAAAAAAAAGATTTATTTCTATGTGCAAACAAAAAAAAGGGCAAGCCTATTTCTACCTTTGTAAACCAGGTTGATACTGGGAAAAAAATTGCATAGGCATTGCATAGTACCTCAGTACTCCAGATACTCCTGTTTCTTTGAGTTAAACTACTAATTTTAGTAACTTTTACCACTGCTAGCTATTATTGTCTGAAATACTAAAACCCCATATTCTAGCTACCATACTCTGAGAAGAAAATCTCAGCATTTCCATTACACTCCAAGTTTCAACTATGAATCAATGGGAATTACTCATAGTAGAAATATTATGCAGGCACACGTTTGCACTCAACCTGTTTACAGTAATGAAGCTACCATATACATAATAATTTGAAGAATGAGAAGCTATATATTTAAACAGATGCTTCTCTGCTCATATGTCTTCTCTACAGATCCGATTTTGACCTCATCTATGAGGCACAAACAACAGAGGAATCAAGCACAGGACACCTTTTATTTGTCCTAGAAAGAAAACCATTAAGATAACTAGACAGGTCAAGTTGTACTTCTTGACACAGAACAAGGGGGAGTTAAGAGGGGAGTTCTGACCAGCTAATCTGTACTGCATCTTTTTAAAAACACACATGTGGTTTAGGGGATGAATCCAATTTTACAATGTATGTCTTGGTAAATATGATCAATGTTTGGCTGTACTATATAAATACAAGTAACACAGGTACTATTCAGACTGAGACACACACACACACATCTTTTCGCATGCTAGACAACTTCTTGTACTGCAAGGAATAAGAAGTCTTACCTGGAATCTTTCCAGTTAATAATGAGAATTCTGTGTGCTGCCATGGGTAAATTTGTTCCATTGACCAGCTCTTCTTGAAATGTTTCAATTTGCTAAAAGCTAAAGACTTATCAACTGCAGGACTTTTATTACTAACTATAACGTAAATCTTAACTGCATTAAGTAACCTTTCCTAGCTAAAAATGTATTAACAAGTAAGCCTTCACCTTACAGCTCTTATACTATTTTAACTTTAAATATTTAATGATTCAAGTCTTCCTATTTATTTGTTTTTTCTTGTGCCTTGAAATTGTTTTAAAACAGAATAGCTGGCCCTGCATTAGTTTTCAGGTTTTCACAGATTTCAGCTTACAGCGGGGTTCAGATCCACCTTATCACTTTGAGAAAGGTAACCAATTAACTGACATTTTAAATGATACCTCAAGTAGCATTCTTTCTTCCAGAAGGTCATGAGAATTCTTATGACTTTTTTTTTTAGCCTAGTTATGTCATCACTTGATAATCTTCAAGCCATTTTTAGGTGCAGGGCTAGTATTTCCATGAGTTTAAGATGTGTTAAGCAGGAGAGGTATGTCCTCCTCAAGCCCTCACTCTGACCTCCTGCTTTCCCTAACACCTTCTACCATGGAAAGCACCTGACAGAAAATCAGGTGCTGTTCATATTTATCTTTCTTCCCAATACAAAGAAACTTGTGATTAAACTGAACTGCGGTATGTTTAATAATAATAGAAGCAAATACTTTTACACGGTGCATAATTAAATTGTGGAATTCAATGTCAAAAGCTACAACAGAAGCCAAGATCTTAAGAAAATTTAAAAAAAAACCACCAGGATTAGATTTCAACACGTTTAGTGAGAATATCCAAACTCCATACAAATACTTACAACATATAAAGAACTTATTCAGGCAAAAGCTGACCTTCAAAGTGGCTTGCACGCTAAAATAAACTTCTCATATGGGCAAAATATGCTACAACTGTCCAGTATAATGGTTTGAACACCTGTTTTGAAGGATCTGACATGTGCCACGGTTGAACCAATTTGCTGACTACCTGAACTCCTGTTCTGACCTGGGAACACAATTTACATTCCAGTGTTCTATATGCAATGTAGAGTGTGACTTCCAACCACCTACCATGTTGTAAAGCCCTGTTTTCTCTCAACAAAACTGGAAGACTTAAAATGAAGTTACACACTCCTTATAAGTTGGGAAAATGGAGAAGATTCTGTATAAAATTATGTTTGAGGTACTTATATAGCCCTTATTATTGCAGCATCAAAAAGCACTGCTACTCTCATTTCGTTAAACAAAAACTGAGATACATATAAATTAATTGTCTCACCAAAAGTCTGTGATAAAGCTGGGATCATGGGATTGTCTCCTGTATCTCAAGCTCTAGCGCCCTACCAACTAGGCAATCCTTCTGGCCTGATAATGTGCTAGATGTGATTTTAAAGACTGAAAAGGATACACAAAGCAATAATCACCAAATTCTGTTTTGCTAGTGTGGTTAAATATTTCACTGATTCAAGCATCTTATTTTGTTCTTCATGTTAAATGTTTGGAACGAAGTAGCAAGAAATAAAGAAAACACAGATAATGCATATATTTTGGCAACACCGCAAAATTAGTGTGTCTCTAAAATATTGCACAAAACAGTTTTACTTACGAAGCTGAAGGAATACTTACTGCAGAGGCTGCAAGTCTGATGGATCTGGAAAGCAAATCTGTTCGTAGTTGGTATGTTCTAATGCCAAGGCAACAGAAGCTTCGTGAAGCAAAAAGCATGCCTGCATAATAAATGTGACCTGAAAAAAACTTACAGATCCTAGGAATGAGTTTCTACACATCACTAAGCAATTTTAAAAGATAGGATCCCTTCCCTTCAGTGTTTGTTTTTTTTCATTGAAATAAGTATTATTACCTTATCACATTTGTAAGCATAGAGGATGAAAACTTTTAACTGACAGGGCTGCAAAATGTTTCTGAATGTCATCTAGAAGGAAAGTTCCCTCTATTTGACAGCACCAATCTTCTTTTCCTTTAATGACAATTAAGACTAAATGGAATTCAAGTTTCAAAGCCTCTGTTAGAATTGTTGTGAAAATGTGTTTGTGTAAAAAAAATTACTATTACAATTGCCATTTAGACAGAATTGAAAAAGAGTCCAATTTTAAAAAGACACACAGCTTTAAAACTGGTCTCCATTTTCCAGTGTTTCAAATCAGGTATTGTGAAACAGATAATTAGATCACCAGTCACACTGGAGAGGCAGGCCTACACACTTTATATAACTACACTAAGTTTTGCCACAGTGACTTGACAAAGAGCAAATACCTTCCACAGCAAAAACCAGACAGCTAGAAAGGACGCTCTGTGTGGAGTAACAGATCATTCACTGACTACAGAAAATGTGCCCTGGTAATCAATAACTATAAAAAAGAAGTAAGAGCTGGTACTTCAGGCAACCACTTCCAGAGTGTATTTTTAAACATACATATTGGATGACATTATCAAAATGACTGGAATGTGTAAGAGAAAAACATGTAACCCATAGACCAATGTCAGAAACACAGTAGCCACAGCAATATAATTACTAACTTTGTTTTCCATAGTTTACTCATTAAAGAACAGATAATCCCTGCTTCCCTCCAGACTTTGCTACATGAATGAGCAAAAGAAAAACAAACAAACAAACAAAATATATTTGTATTAGAAACAAAGGAATGCCATTGCCTGTTAAAACACTACCATGCAAGCCTTGCAGATACAAGTAGAGAAGGTAATTCCGTATCAAAGTATGATTTTTTCATTAAGAAGAATGGATTTAGTCCAACAAGAAAGTCTTTTTTTACACTTTCAATGTAAACTAATAGAAAAGGTGAACCAATACTCCCTTTTAAGGATGCCTTATTGAATGAGTTAAGTTTTAAACTTTCTCTTATTCCAGTGCTACAAACTCAAGTCTCGATTCTGAAATCAGTTTTTTTCTCACACAGTACTGAGTTGTAGCTAACTCGATTAGACCCCTCGATTAATACCCCTGTAATCCCATTGCATTTAGCAATCTCCAAGTATACAATGCATTGATGCTTCCTTTACAAAAAGAAACCCTGGCAATTTCCTTAACTCTGCTGGCCTGAGCACTAGGGAAAGTAAACAGCAATTAAGTCTTTGATACTAGTCAGCAAGTACTCTGAAAGACACAAAAGAAACACCTCTGTTTAAAAAGACCTGTAAATACATTTTAAGTTACTTTTAATAACAGCACTTAGCATATTTGACATAATCTTTGATAATAACTACATGAAATCAAAAAGATTGTGAAGGCCTCTATTTCTCTCCTTGTGTATGCTTACAAAAACTACTTATGTAACATACTGTTACTACCTTAAAATGTGACTATGACAATAGCGCTGTTCTTCCAGGGTCAGACCAGAGACAGGAATACTCTGGCAGCACACTTAACACTTGCAGTAGTCAGCCCAGAGGGACAAACATGCATATCTTTGCCTGCTTCATTTTGTATTGAGAAGCAGCAAAATTAAATAAAAAACTTGCAAAACTTACATGCAAAACTAACTTGCAACTTTTGTAAGAAAGATTATTAGCAGTTGTAAATAATTCTAGCACCGAAAGACAGTCTGGTATTTGACAAGCCATTATTTGACCCAAGACAATCATACAAAACCACAACATAGCATGAGGAGCAGTAGACACCACTACACCAATCTGCTATACATGAGTAGACAGCGAAGCATGCATCGTGGTGGCATGGTCAATCTCTCCAAGTACCTGAAATACCTAAAGTAAAAAACGGTATCCATGTTTAACACCACAGAAATGTAAAAATTGTGAAAACTTCATGAGGAACATAATGGAAACAATACTTTGCTGAACAGCCTCAGTAAACAAAGTCAAGGCACTAGCATGCCTTGTCCCACATTTCTCCCACTGCATTTCAATCTGTGGCACTTTTCCAGCAAATGCTAAACAGCACCTGTTCAGACTCCAGAGCACTCAAGAGACAAGACTACTGACCATTAAATGAGAAAGCCTCGTATAAAATACTTTTATGACTTTTTTTTCTTTCTAAAAATGCTTCTTCTCTCTTCTGCAACACTGAACACCTTCATTTAAACTAGTCTAGGAGGTACAAGCAAAGGCCTCCTTAATATAACCTGAAACTCTCCCAAACTGATCTCACAAAATGCAATACCTAGTCCTTTTTTTTTCCCCCTTCCCCCCAAAAAAACATTCCCACTGTAACTGTATATCACATGGTAATACATATCACAGGCTCAAGAGAATTATTTACTGTTACTTTTAGGATGAGTGCATGCCTAATTATTACCTCCGTATGTGTTTTGGCAATGACCAAGTATGTATAAGACATCAGTGAGATGCTTTATAATGTCCTAAGGTAAGTTTTCCTCACCAAGACGGAAAGTTTCTTCCAGCTCAGGAAAGTTACACAGTGCTAGGCAGCTACAGAGGTACTGCAAACCCTGTTTCAACTCTCTTAAAAATTTGTAAGGTTCTTCTGAGACAGAAAATGCACTGTTCTTTGTGGGGGAATGAAAAGGTAGTCTTACTAATGTCTCTTTTTTTCAATTTTGGAGCCAGGCACTGGCTTTTTGGCCAAGAGTCATGTCTGTTAAACTCAGAAATGAACACGAATACTTTTCATCCCATTCTAACGTTCAGTGCTCTGAAGCAATCATGCTTTAACTCCTGTCAGTCCTCCTGGAATTCAGGCTTGCATACTTACAGAGAAAACAGGAAAATTAACATATTAGGGAAGAAAGGATAACAAATAACTCCTGCAGCTTCCTATTTTTTTAGGGGAGTGAAAAGCAAGGAAGACTACCAGAAAGGTCAACACAGGAAATGTTTTTTAGTGGGGCTGGGAGGAAGGCATGTTCTGGTTGCTATCTGGTTTAAACTCAGATTTGGTGATTTAAACTAGACTGGAAGATATAGTTAGACTTTGTCATGGGAACTCTCTGAATACATCTGCATATTAACAATCATTCAGCTCATGGTGTGCTCTATAACCACTCCAGCACAGATATAACCTGTGAGTTGCAGGCTCTTCTGCTCCCTTCACAGCTGCCCAGCCTCCTGGTCATACAGTACCATGACATCGGATGCTGCTGTACCACAAGGGCATTTAATGAAAAGTTACATGTTGGTAATTAATTGAATTTTTCCCTTTAAAACTGAAGGCCAGTTGCTGGTGTTCCTTCATTTCTGAGCTTTAGTTATACCACCTCCATACAAACAATGCCTTTGAACCTGAAAGACTCACAGTCAGATCCCTTAAGCTGCTGCATTTTTTCCATGTAACAAGTGGTCTCATTTTACTGTGCAGTCTCAGCAGCAAACATTACTGGAAACACTACAAGTCCATCAGCCACCACAGTAATGTAAATATAATCCCTGTTATATTTGTGTTGTGTTTAATATTTGTTGGATACGCAAACCTGGGAAATGTCACATCTCAGCCAAACTTTGTGAAGCCTTTGACTGTTTTTTTCATGCAGCTATATGATGAAAGCTTTGAAGAAAGGGTGCTCACCAAGGCCTCTTCAAAACTTTTTTTCCCAACTATCTAAAAGTAATAATTGATGTGTCAAGCCAAGAGACCTGTTGCTAAAACTGCTGGACTCGAGCAACCTGGTTATTCTTATTACAGGCACTGAACTCAAACACTGCTTTATGTGAAGGATTTGTCGCAGGAGTCAACATTTTATAATTTCTTCTTCCATAATCTAAATGGAACAGAGAAAGCTGAGTGTGGAAAAGTAAATTTTACACTGCAGGGGGGTGGGAATCTTACTTTTTTCCCTTCATGTAGCAGCTTTGCCGTTTAGCCCCTCAGTACCGTACTCAGCTCTCGCTGCCGCCCCCCACCCTCGCACCCCCCAGCCCGAAGCGCTGTTCCCAGCACACAGGCTGCAAGTCCAGAAGCTGCCGGGACCAGCGAACCCCCCGCCAGCCACGGGACGCCCCGACACGCTGTAGCACGCTCCTCAGGCACCGGGCCGCGGGCACCGGCTCCCGGCCGCTCTGCCGGCCAACGACCGCGGTCGCCATCCCGGCGCAGGCTGGGGGCCCGCAAGGTCCTGCACGCCGCTGGCCGCTTCCCCCGCGGGCCCTCAGCGGAGAGGCCCCAAGGGCAGAGCCTCCGCCCCCGGCCCGCGCCGCCACAACTCACCGCCCCGGCGCGGCCTCCACCCGCCGCCGCGCTCCCGCCCGCGAAGGGCGGCGCGGAGCCGCCGGGGCGGAGCTGAGGGGCGGGGCGCTCCCTCGTGGCGCCTGAGGGAGAGGGGCGGGAAAGCCCTGAGGGAAATGGCGGCCCAGGGGGGGGCCGGCCCAGGGGGGGCTTTGCCCTCATCGCCCGCACCGGCTGGGCCGTGAGCGGCCGAGGAGAACGTGAAAGCTGCACGGCCCGAGAGAGATTGCGGGTTGGCTGGGGTGGGTTTCCCCAGAGCCGCCGGGGGAGCGAGCGGGAAGGCGGCGGGCAGGCAGCGCCCTGCGCGGGCCGGAGCAGTGGGCGATACCCTCCCAGCGCAGTGTCCGTCCTCGCACAGAGGCAGGCGATGGGAGGGCCTGGCCGTGCGGGTGGAAGGTTTTCGCCAGGTGAGAGGGCTGCTGGCAAAGTAAGGCACAGCCACTTGGCTGAAGTTTTAGAAATGTCTCCGCATTTCCATGTTCTGGTGGATTTTTTTGTCAGTACTTGAATTACGGCTTTCTCTGATCTTTTTCTGCCCCAGCACTTCTTGATATGGAGCTGCACACAAACATGCACGTAGCATCTCCTCAGCAACATCACAACTGGGGTGCAGTTGGGGTAAACGGGACTAACTAGTTACCTTATTCGGGCTGTCTTTCTGGAAGGAATGAAGTGTCAAACTCATTAATAATCATCTCATATTGAAGCTAATCCCTTACCAGGAAAAGAATGGGTTTTTCCAGATTTCTTCAGATATTCCAGAAAGTCACAGGATTTGCATTTTTAAGGTTCCCCTTCACAACCAGGGTCAACAGAGACTTACTCCATTTGTAAATGAAAAAGTTCCCTTTAATAAGCACCTCATCATCACTAGATTTGATTATTCAATTAGAAAAATACATATATTTGAAATCTTTGTAACCTTTTTTTGCTTCTTTCATAAATCCTTACAAAACCAATTTGCCTTAATGTCAACATTGCTGAACAGAGCTTTAAGAAAGAGAAAAGTTGTACAACTTCTGTTGTTGTCAAAATCAACAATTGATTTTGTGTGCTAAGTAACGTGATCTTAATGTGCAGTATCTCGGACCAGTGTGGAGCTGGAAGAATCTCACAAGATTTTTACAGGGGCCTGGCATGACATTAAGTGTCGAATGCATTTCTTTTTTTAAAATGTCCAGTAATACAGAAAATATTTTAAAAAGAACTGTATAAGCCAATGAGAAAACACTTTCTATAGCAAGTTTTCATTGTGTTTTTTTTTAAATCTTGATGCTATAAAGAGTTCTAGTGTGTCAATAATAATCGCAAAGTGGCGGATTAATAGGCAGAATGCAGATAGTTTCAAATATGATAGATAACTACTTGGATGTTATCACTGTGAATTGTGTTACATACATAATCATATATATTCATAAAATGAAAGAGCTGATTGAAGAGAACCAGTTTCATAGAATGAATTAGAACACTTCTACTTGGTTGTAGAAATACTCTGACAAAGACAAAACAAAATAGAAAAATTAAGAAATGATTCCTAGCTATTATTTTTGAGCCTAAATAAGGCACATGAAGAATTTATCGCTGTATTCCTTTTTTCTGTCGTGCTTTTTGAGAATTCACGTGGTCTCATGCTCCTGCTGGCAGAGAGGACCTCTCCAAACATCCACCGGAGGGCAGCAGATTCCAAACCTTGCCATGTCAACAAGACGGTTCAAAAAGGGGAAAAAAACCTCCAAACTTTAGACTTCCATTCGCTGTTCATCACATTGACGACCATATTTTTCACAGAATATCGTGCACAAAGCACACATCGTGGGGTAATCCATGCAGTGTTGTATTTTCCGGCTGCCTTCATGACACCAGTACTCTAGACCTATGTTAAAGGCAGCTAAGGATGTTAAGATACTGCTGATTCATCCTCAGCTGATGAAACAAACACTGTTTGAGTCCTTAGCTTGTTAAGTGATGTTCAGTGTTTACCAGATCAGCTGAGATAGTGAAGAATAAAGGCGTTTTTAAAGTCTCAGCTGCCCTAACTGGCTCTGACATTTCATCTCTTGTGAGACATCTGATTGGTGAGACTCCTGCTGGTAAAACAGAATCTTATGAGCACATGAGTTGATAGAATCTATTGCATTTAACTAACACAGCAAAGGCAATATTGTCTGTTCTTTTAGTTACAATTCTATAGCATCTGGTGTAGAAGAATGGCTGCAGAAGCATGGCCTTAGAATCTCTGATCTGCACAATCCAGGCCTGGTATTAGGATAGGCCTGTAATCAGAATTGTGCTGAAGTTGCTGTGCTGAAGTTAACAAGAAAGGTAGCGTTGAGCTATTCTTGAATCCTGAGACCAAGTAATTATGTTGTGCCAACAGGCCGTGGCTGTAACAAGATACAGCTGCTGGGAAAGCAGGTGCAGGGCCAAGAAAGATAGGGACCAGTATGGGAAAATAGGGAGTAACAAACTACAAGGCTGAAGCACAGCAACTCAATTAGCTACATGGATAGAATGCTTATTTTAGTCATGATAATTAGGGGTGTGAGAACCGCGTGCGTTTAGAGACTACTAACCAATTATATCTCTGCTTTATGAATATGCATGTGTATTGGTTCTATGTAAGTAGTGTTAGAAACTAATAAAGTTGAGCAAGATGCATAACTCGTATTGAGCGTCTTCTTGACTCCGATCTGGTGCAACAGTTCTGGTCTAAATTACAACTGAAGTTAAATGAGCAATGTATAAGAGGTTCACATCACAATCAAAGTCTACTGTAATGATGGACCACTAGGAAAATTCTAGTTGCTACCTATGCTCAGTAGCATTTTTTTTTAGTTCTCCCCCAAAGCTGACAATTTAATTTCTTTAACTTAATGCCATTTTTTGCTTTAATCAGAAAAGACTCACTTTGTGTATCAGTCAGATGGTCTTGAAGGAGGCCTGTCTCAGCAGTGTTAGAGAAACTGATTGAGCAATTCAGCCTTGCTACACTTTTCAGCAGTGTGAAGGGCCAAACCTTCTGTTTCAAAGACTGCTAACTTAAAAGGATTTTCCAAGTTCTGGCACAGCAGGGAATACAGTCTTTTGAATTCAGCATTCAGCAGTTTTCATAAAATGTAATTGGTCCTGAATCCCAGGACTCAGCTAAAATAATAAATTTAGGTATGGTGAGGTACTTGCTTTTTCAAATTTACCTTTCGTACTTAGAAGTAATATTTATTTCTGTATGTAAAATAAGTAATTTTCCCAGCACCTTGCATTAAACTTTTCTGGCTTTTTTTAAGCCTCCCAGGTATCTCATACTGACTTTCAGTTTAGAAGCATCTCATTCATTTTGTAAGTGCACAGTAATGCATCCTGAATTTTTGATAAAAGCCTTGTATAGCTGGTCTAACTGCTTAGCACATTTTCATTCATTAGAAGTAAGAATTGGTGCATTTTTAGGCTAATTTATTTTCATATAACTCAGCTTCATCTGATTTGTGAAGTAGCAATGGTAGTCAGAAATTTCTACACTTCAAAACAGATTAGTGAGAGGCAGTTCAGTTGAAGAGGAGAAAATTATTTGGCAGAACTTGGATGCGCAAATCACACTATTAACAATGTACAGAAAGCCAAGCTGACTTCAGCTCTGGTTTGTGCGTTAGAGTTTTTTACCCTCGCTGCGGTAGGTAAGACTCTAATGAACCTGTATCTTGGTCAAACCAAAGTAAAGATGAAAAATGAAAAATTTAGATCAGCTGTCCCTTGGGATATAGCCAGTGCTTTCCAAAGAGGTATTACGTAAGTCATAAAAATAAAACCTTACGCGTGGCTGTTCAAAAAGGCACATATGTGTTGTAATTTCCTTTTTATATGAATTTAGGGCCCTGGAGACTTTTTTATCCAGAGGAAAAAATGTTGAATTACTGATGGGACGTAGAAGTCTGTGACACAGTCTTTTTCACTAATAAGAAATCGATGCAAGCTTGTTTTTCTGAACACAAAAGCCACTGGACAGCAAATGAGGGAATCTTTTTGCTCACAATTCCTCTTCCTAGTATTTTCTTCTATCCAGTTTCTTCCTCAGAACTGCACAAGTGCTGTGCTAACAGTCCTGCTTTTCAGGCAACAGCAGAGGAAGACGTGCTGATGTCAGCATCTGTTCAGTGTCCAGTCCTGTACTCATGCCTGTGCAATAGGTTAGGCAGGACGCCCACACATCTCTTGGCCGTAGATAATTTGGAGTCTCTTGGGTGGAAGGTACCGTCCTTAGCCCCGGTCCGTGCCATACTGCTGCTTCATAGTCTGTCACGTTGTGGCTGCAAGCCCTGTTCAAGTAAAATAGTATGAATCATGTCTTTTGCAAATATTTATTAAAGAGGTATCTGAGAAATTAGTGTGCCATCTTAAATATGATGTATGATAATAGAGATGAAGAAATACAGCCCAAGTATCTGACAGGCCTAACTTTATTCCTAAAGGCTGAGTCCAGCTAGTATCTGTACTGGGGAAGAGGATGTGGCTATCCAACTGCTCCCACACTGCATGACTAACACTGGATTGCACCAGGGAGTCTAGGAAGCTGGAAATATTTCAGTGAGAATTTCCTATATTACTCATAGTATGGAGTATTAAACACGTAAGACTTTTCAGTTGTTTGGGGTAAGCTGTATGATTTGTGTCTAACTACATTTTTTTATGATTAAACATCCCAAATATGTGCCAAAGAACTTCTCCTATCAGGCTGTGCTGTATGCATTTATTATTTACTTTGATTCTCATTAAAAAATCATGACTTTTTCTGCTGCACTGTGATGATTTACTTATCAGGTAGTAGCTATAGTATATGCTTGGCACTATTTTAAAAAAGACATCATAGCCAATTAGTTTGATCCTGGAGTTCAGATTATAGTGGCTTTATTGCCTCTAAAGATCTAATCGTAGCAGTTGCTGAGAGAAGTCCAATTTTAAATGACCTCATACATTTTGTATATCTCAGGGAAAATTGAATGCAACTCCAGAGTGAAGCAGGTGGTGGCTAACTCTAGCATTTCTTAGCAGTATCTATCCATAAACAAATTAGTATTCATTTATTTGGATATTGTTCATACTGCCAAAGTTCATTTTAAATTGTGTGTCTATATCTTTGATTTCTTTATAAAATTACCTATTTTTATGCTGTGAAGGTTTGCAGACAAAATTGTTGCTTATTTTTCCTGCAGAATCAAGCTATTAATAATGAAAATGGGTATGACAAAGGAAGTCCTTCCTGACAGATTACGGAGGTGCCTTCTTCATATTGAAATTTGGGTAGAGATACTTCGGTACAACAGACCATGTTCTCTAGAAAACAGAAGGCAAATTTCTGCTTGAAATGTAGCAGTGGCATGTTTTATTACAAATTCCTCTAAGCTACCAGAAAGTGATTCTGTCACATTTTTGCTGGCAGGGACTACAAATAGTATAGAACTTATGTTTTCACCTTCTGGAAGGCTACTGGGAATAAATTTTTCAGATAAATCAGTGGCCAACCTCAAACTACATATTAGGAAAGAAGGCTGAAGAGAACAAGAAAAAAGGTCCAGAATGAGAATGTGCTGAAAGACAAATAAATTGCCTTTGGTCTTTTGATCTAACAACTTCCCTGAGGATCTGCATCCACAAGGTGCAGAGCAGATCCTGCTATATTGTAAATTGGAAAGAGCTTATACTAGTTGATCCCAAACTGGGTCTTTCAGAATTATTCCGATTAAAGAAACCCTGTTTAAACCTAAAGTGTTTAAACTGATCAGGTTATTTTCAGTAGGACCAAACTGGGGAGCAACATCACACATGAACCAGACTGCCATTCTGAGGGAGCAGCAACTTCTGGTGAAAAATTACTTGGGGACTATAATCAACCACAGGAGGTTCTTGGAAGGGGATGGCCCTCTTGAATTGTCTCAGTTGAAATCAAGGCTGCATGTCTGCAACCTCGCACATAAAACAATACAGTAAGTGGTTTCCTACTCGAGGACTTCTGATTTCTGGTGTGTTAACCTCCATAGCAAACATAAAGTTGTCTCCAGACAAGTGCTGAATTGACTAGAAATGCAAGACTTTGCAAGAGTGCTGAGCAAAGAGAAGCTGGCATTAATTATTTACTAGGTGTAAAATAGTTTCAGTGCAAGGTGAGTCAAATGTGAAAAATAAGATAACATAAATGAAATAAAGACCTAGTACACTTGTGAGTAACCAGGATCTGCATAATACACTGAAGTATATTTCCTGTGTTTTCTGCAGAAAATTATGTGATGTAGAGTTTCAAGTGATGGATTCTTAATTGCATTTTTATGACTTGTAGTTGCAATACTGCAATGTACAGTGGAGTCAAAGCATTTGTAAACAACAGGAGTGAATGGTATTTGAATCCCAAAGCACTATTTTTTTAATTTTTTTTTGTTAGTATTTTTTTTTGTTAGTAGCATACTAGCAGACACACATCGATTATTAGTAATGCAGTACTAAGTGTCACATGTGAGCTGTTAATGCCTGTATGGCTACTAGACCCAACAAACATTTATGTTGTGTTGAAAGCTCTTGGGAAGAAAATACTTATCTTTAGTTGCTCTGTCTACTTGGAGCCCACCTTAGAAGTTTTCTTGGAAAGTCTCCAAGACTTCACAGTTAGTAAGAACAACATGCAACGATCAACAGGAGGCAAGAATGCAATACCATCTAAATGAAGCAGAGAGTAATCCTTATTCTTCAGCATTTAAAAACTAGGTGACAACTGGAAAACATCCTGCTTATGCTACTTTATGCTGTATATTATTTTTTTAATTTCCTTTGCCTATTGCTGTTGCTCAGGATGTCTCCTTGATCCTGACATTCTGGTTTCTTTATTCAAGCCTTTTATTTCCTCTCGAAACTCTTTGAAAACATTTTTTTTTTTATAAGAAATATTTCTTATATGATGTTTTCTAACTAGACCTTCAGTGTGCTTAGCACAGGCTTTGTTCTGAACACAGATCAGGAACCACCTACTGTGAAATCACCTGTTTCCTGTCTTCTAATGAAGGTTTATTCCGGTTAACCCCAGCATGGCTTTTAGCGCTGTTACCTGTTCTACCTTTTAACACTGAGTACCACTTTGATCCAATCTTTTGACAGTTTTTCTGTGGAACATCTTTGTCTCCCTTTTCAAAGTCAATTTCTCTGACTGCGAATAGTGTTTTAGGACTGTATCTGTGTTTTCTATTCCCCTCCCCCCATCTTTAGCTTATTTGTCATCTTCCGTGTTTTGAAGTCCACCAAAAGCCTTCATTCAGTAGAGTATGTGAACAGAATCTTTGTTCAGCAAAATGCTTAATTATGTTTTTCAGTCATGTTTGTACAAGGGAGTTAGGAGCACATGCAGCACTGCCCTGGGACCAGTTCCTGTCCTGGTGGAGAGCAAGAATTAACCTCAATCTCACTAATTTATCTCTGCAGTTCTCCCCTTCCTCTTAACACTCCCCCTCCCTCAGCTGTGGATGGTTTTCCAACAACTGTATGACTTGAATGCAAGACAGCTGTATCTGAATATGGTCGTTTCTATCAAAACTCCCTTTAAAATGCCATTCTCTGATTATTGCTAGCAGTTTGGAACAGATGGCCAGAGAGGAAGTATAGCACTCAATTAAAATTCACTGTGGCACTCGGTTTCCATTAGAGTTACAAAAAAATGTGGCCAATGTTTCTCTCTCTTAAAAAAAATTAATCTTTTTTCTGTGGTGCCCTGTATACACACTCTACAAAGAAATGGCTTTTGGTCTGGGTAAAAGGTGTTTTAAATATTGACTTAATTTTTTGTGGCATGACTCTCCAGTTGGCATTTATAGTTATCAGTTAAAATCAGCGTAGGCTGCGTAGAAAAGGTCTTTGCAGACAATAGATCTATATATATATCTGTGGCTGCAAAGTGAGGTTCATGCTAGCTGTATACTGTCCATTTTGGGTTTTTTTCAAGCTGCCTGCACTGTAATGGGCCAAAAAAAATGATACTGATGTGCTGCTGTCACTTTGTCTGCACTCACTTCCTCACAGGTAGGCATAGAGAATAGGTAGCAGCACAGAACAGAGGAAGAAAGAACATACTGTCCATTGTCCTGTTTTGCAGGATGGCCTATGTATGGTGATGTTCTTGGGATACTCTATGGTCCTACAGTCTTGATGCTTTTTCTCTCAAGTTCATCCAGCTAAACATGCATCTCTGGCTCTGAACTACTGTAGCGCAGCTCAAGAGCTAACGTGTCAGGGTTCTGGAGTGAATAGGAAATGGCAGACTCTAAGGTTCCCAATTTTAGCAATACTCCTGTCTTCAGCAGAAATTAAAGTGATATTCCTGTCCATCTTATGCTGGATGAAACTTTTAGGGTTATCATATTAATCTGATAAATTAAGAAGACCATTGCTAGTTTCTTACTATCCAAAGCTGTCTGGAAGGAGTAGGGCTCTTGTCTGAGCTGGAGGCAGAGGATTTGGACATACCCCTCCAGAGCAGGCAGGGCTGTGGCTGCCCACACACCCAGCAGAGGGAAGTGTTGCTCTAACATACCCACCCCTGCAGTGAGGGCCGCCTTTGTTAACTGCAAGCCAGATCATTGCACCAGGAAATCAGTGATCTGGAGCATATGTAACATGTGATTTATAAATTCTCAGAAGGAGGCAAAGAAACTAGCAAATTCCAGAAAGAGCAAGTGTAATAATAATCAGGATGTGCCAGGGACTGAAATTAAATTATATGGAGAACTATGAAGCTTACATATTTTTTTTATTCTCTTTAGGAGAATAAATGGTAGTATGGCATTAGAGAAGTTAAAAGGGTTGTGATCTGCTGGTTCATGCTCCCACTAACTATAAAGCTGTAGCCTTTCATATCAAAAGACGGGATCTTGAGAAACAGACGGTCAGAAATGGCACTTGATGATCACAAGGCAGGTTGTCATAGGGTGCTTTATTCACAGAACTGGCTCAGCCTCAGATAACTGCTGCCAGCGTGACTGTCAATCAAGATGCTGTTGCTCCTGCAACTCTAAGCACTGCTGGAGGGCTAAAAGACTCTGATAGTAAAAAGAATGTTCAATACAAAATATTTTAAAGTGAAATTTTGACTATAATATTACCCTCTTAAATAGACAGGACTGTGCTATCAGGCTCTCCCTTTCTTACTATGTGAGATTTCTCAAAATCATACAAGTGAAGGGATTGAAGTAGATGCTCAGGACACCCATTAGTCACATGGAGCATAACATTTGCAACTATTACTTCTTTTGAGATTCAGAACTGGTTTCATAACATGTAAATATCAAAGATCAGGGGATGACATGGTTGTGAAATGAAACTCAGCTTTCCCTGGATTGCTAAGCTATTGTTTTCCAGTATCTTATGAATTGCTATGATAAACAATTAGAAAGGGTGTTAGAGCTTGAAGAGCATTTTCCAGATAATGTTGCTTGAAAAAGACTGGAAGAAATTAATCCTAAAATTATTGCACTAGGATAACCCTAAAGAACTTGAACTGCTAGTTATACAGTCAGGAGCTTCACAGCTAAAAACAGCATCAGTTTTGAGTAGGCAGTTAATAAAATACTCCCTTTGCTCAGATATCATTGCTTGGATATTTGTGGGGTATGATTGATGAGTTGAGCACTCCCCTTGTGCTTCCGCACAAGCTGCTCAGTAGCAGACTAAATAAGACCCAAACGTAGAAAAGTTGGGTTGCAGTCTTTTCAGTAAGCTATTACAAACCTTACAACTGTTAACTTCAGTATTCTGACTTAATTCAATACTTATTATTTTTAGCACAAATAGTTCTTGGTTTTATAATTCAATCAAATATTAACTTGTTGTTCTAGCCTATTGCTGACAAAAAGAAAAAGTGGCAGATTCTGGAGACAGACTTTTCATTTCTGAGTTAGCAAAACACATACTTTTATTTATTTTGCCCACAGAAAGAGGCAGTAAGTTCAGTAAAGTGGATTAAATCATTCCTCAGGGAAACCCTAATAGAGCAGAAGATTTGTCTTGATGATGGAAATCGAGATACAGTCAGCTAAGGAGGTGGCAGGTCATGAGACAAAAGGGAGTTGGTCTCCTGGGAGGATCACTGGCCTGCTATCTGCTGTTCGCCAGCCCTTATTGACCTCAGTACCGGTATGCCAGCAGGGCCTGCAGACAATGCCACACTATTGGCATATTTCTGGTGACAATAGCAGCTTCTCTGAGGTTAGATTACTATCAAAGTATATCACCCTAAGCAGAAACTACCAGCTTAAAACAAATACAAATAAATACATTCTCTGCTAGGCTACCAGTATGACTGCAAACTAGTGAAACAAACACGCTGCTTTTTTTTTTTTTCCCCAACGTGTATGTTTGCATTAGTATTTCTATGTGTTTGGATGAAAAAGCGAGCTTCGCTTTTATTTGTAATTAGTTTCACTTTTGGCTCAACTGCAGTGCTTGTGTTTCAAAACAAGCACATACTTTTGTGTTGCACAGAAGCATGTTACATTTTAAAGGTTCTTTTAAGTTGAAATTAATAAAAATATGTTATTAATACAATTTGCAAATTATCTTTGCAAAATTTAGTGTCTGTGCTGTTTAAATGAAGGGGGGTTTGTACAGCTGTGAAGAAAAGGATTTTGGTATTTTATGGAGGAAAAGCAGTATTTTGAAAATAGACCCTTTTTCCATGAAACTCATGCCTGAACAAACAATAAACTTTTCGGTAGCAGGAGTACAATTGTTGTAAGGAGTACAATTATTGAACAGAATTTTGAACAGATTCTTGTAATGGAGTTGCTAATAATGAAATTATGGCAGGGAAATTACTTGAATGGATTGAGCTGTTTGTATGACTAAGAGGAGGCAGACACAGCCCTTTTGTCCCAGTTATTTGCAGAGATCTAGGTAGGAATCAGAATTTTCCTTCAGGCTCCCATGCCCTTACGCCGCAGGACCAGCCTTTCGGGCGCTGGGAGGATGGAGCTGGCCACTGGAGAAGGAGAAGGTTAAGTAGTATGAATCTGTGATTGATTTTATTTTTTTTTACAACATTGCGTACATTTGTGAACTTTTTTTACACCGCTATTAGGTTTTCACTGGAATCGAAAAGCCTTGGAAGGGTCTCGCCCCGCAGTAATACTGACTTTTGTCTGCCCCTTGCAAAAAGGGGGGTGAGCATCGGCCATACCCTGGCACCGCTGCTGCGGGACAGGCACAGCGCCGGTGCAGCTGCCGAGGTGCAGCTGCTTCGGAACTTTCCCGGATATCCCCGGCCGGCTGAGCCCCACTGCTCCCGCGGAGTGTGTGTGTGGGGCGTCCCGGGACCCACACCCGTTCCGGCGGACCGGCCCCGGCCCAGGCCTCCGGTGCCCAGCACACCGCGCCCCCGGCAGAGCGCATCGCCTCTTCGCAAGCGCCACCTTCCTTAGTTCCCATTTTCTAAGCGTCGGCGATAACCGCTCTCACCGCTCCCACCTCTCGGCGGCCCGATTCGTTTGAATGCCGGCGCCGAGGGGGGCGACTGCTGCCCGCGGGCCGACACGGCCGCTGCGTCGGCACCGGGGGCTCCCAGCCGGACGGGCCCCCCCGCCGCGGGCACAGCTGCGGTGCGGGGAGCGCGGTGCGTCCCGGCGGCGGCCTGGGCGGGGCCCTCAGGTGCCCCCACAGGTGAGCGCTGAGGGCGGGAGGGGCCGGGCGCGGTGGGCGCTTTTGTCCGCCGCAGCCCCCTCCCCCGCCCCGCGGCCTGTCAGCGGTTCCGCCGGCCGCGCCCCATTGGCTGGTACGGCCGGTAACGTAACGAGGGCGGCGGGGCGGGGGCGGGGCCGGAGCCGAGAAGTGCCGGTTGGAGCCGGTGCCTCGCGCTGCGCTGCCGGCGCCCTCGCGGACGGAGCGCGCGGGCGGCACGCCGTGGCGCGGCTGTGGCGGGCGGGCTGGCCGGGCGGGAGGGGAGGCGAGGCGGTGCTGCTGCCAGGTGAGTGAGGGGCGGCCGCCGCTGACAGGTGCTCCGCGTCCCCCGGGAGGGACGGGCAGAAGGAGGGGGAGCGGGTGGGGGGCATGACGGAGCGGGGCTTTCCCGGGGGCGCCGGTGCGGCTGGCTCTCGCCGCCGCCGGGAGGCCGCCCTCGCCCTTCCCGCCCCTCTGAGGGGCCGGGGCGCCCGCTCCGCCTGCAGCAGGGGAGGGGGCTGCTGGGCGGCCCGGTGAGCCTGCGCGGCGGCCGCCCCTTCCCTCGGCAGGGCCGTTTACCTGCCCGCTTCCCCGCAGGCCGGCCGCGGCGGGGCCGGGGGGGGGGGAGCGATGGCCCCGGGGCGCTGGAGCGAGTCCGTGCCCACCCCGGGGCCTGGCGGCCGCCCCGCTCCCTGCGGGTGGGGCTCGGAAGAAAACCGTTTTCTGATTTGCGTAACCGATATTTACACGTGTCCTCAAGCGACCCGGGGCGCCACAGGTCGCCTGGGGCTTCCTGCCTGCGCCGGGGCTCGGCGCGGCCGGGCGGCAGCTGCCACCTTCGGCCCCAGGTGCGGCGGCACCTGCCCGTGGGCGAACGGCAGGCGGGTGCCGAGCTCCGGCCCCTCGGGGTGGGGGGTGGGGGAAGGCTGGAGCTTGGCGTTGAGGCCTGACAGCACCGTCTGTTAAACCAGAAGCGTCCGCTTTGTTGTTTTCTTTCTTTCTTCTGTCTGGCCAGTGCATTTCTCACCCCCAGCAAGGCAGCGATCGTTAGCAGGGGGTTTCTCGCATGTTAGCTTTTACTTGCATCCTAACAGCGTGGTTATAGTGACATAAGGCTCGCTTTGTGCCAGCCTGTTCTGTGGTGAAATTGAGGCAGCTTCCTGGCTTCAATTAAGAATTTGTCTGTGGTGAATACTGCAATTAACCAGTTCTGTAGGAGTGATTAAAGCAGGCTTCCCTAAAGCTTAATTTTATATGAAGGTTGCCATTAATTATGCTGGTCGGGTAAAATGTGTTTGAATTGGCACTTACGGTGGCGATTTTAAACAATAACATTGAGGTAGCGTTAGAATAAGCTAGGAGCTATATGGTCACTTGCAGTTTCAAGTATTTGAGCTATGTGTTCTGCTGACTCCCAGGTTTCCTTGTCTGTTTGCTGAAGTGATAAGCTAAGCCACTGGTTGTCTCCTGTGGTCTCAGAATTTTTCCTTATCTACCTTCCCAGTAGAGAGGGCGACAGATCAGGGCTTATTGATCTACCTTGTTTGGACTCTTAAACTCTCAAGACAGGGGGTGGGGGGAGGAAGCCCACAAGGCTTTCAGAGTTGAAATCTTGTAGTCTGTCACTTGCAAAACTCATTATTTGTTGTCTGAGTGTATTGTGCATGTTTTCTTTACTCTGTGTAACTCAGTTGACTCTGTGGGGCATGGAAGAGTTATCCTAAGTAGTGCTTTTCTTCAGGATCTCTGGTGCTGAGTAGGGCAAGGGATATGAAATGAGAGCAGACCAGAGAATGACTGTAGTAGAAAACCAATACTTAGGATAACGTAGCGGTTTTCTTAAGGGTTTTTCAAGTGTGTAAAACATTCCATTGTAGGTAGATAAGAAAATGTTTGTTACAGAGTTTTATGTTGGCATATATTTTAGCATTCTACTGAAATGTAACTGAGTTTCAGCTTCAGTAGGATTCATGTAACTTTTAGAAATTTGCAGTATTAACATACTTGTTTGCTTGCAGTCTTGAGAGAAGAGAGTTGCTAGTCTGACTTATTTTTTTTTTTTTCCTTTATCGAGAAAGTAGGTTTCTCATGGGGAGAAAAAGAAAATTGCCCTTTGTTTCTTGCAAGATATCAGTACAGCTGCTCAAGATTGATGAAAGCTTGTAGAGTAAATTTTAGAGAGGGACCAAGAGTGCTAAAGAAACATCCCTAAGTATTTCAGCATTGTAAAATGAACTTTGTAGAGCGGTATGTCACTGCCAAGAAGTATTTTTGTAATGGATTTCTGGAGGGGGGTGTGGAGGGGAAAAAATCCTGTGTTCCTTTAGGCTGCTGCTGTGTCTGCTCTGCCTGACATGCTACAGGTATGGCTGGCGCTAGTAATACTACTTCAGCTTACAATGCCTACTGCTAAAGCCATAAAGCTTTACTCGGCTAGGATTAGAAATGGATATTTTATGTGACTAAGGGGATAACGTATGGTTTATATTGGTCTCTGTGTTGCCTATCTAAATGTTTCGCCCTGCTGTCTGTATTCTGTGTGCTAACCTGTGAGCTGTTCTGTAGGCAGCCCTGTAACAGCTGTTCAGCTGTTGTCTTGCAAATAGTGCTATTCTCCCAGTTGCTCTTGCAGTTACTCTTTTAAAAGATAAGTTAGAAGTTTGTGCTGTGGTTTTGAAGATGTAGAAGGGCAAGGAATGTAAAGTGGAATTAATATTCTAATATTTAAATATGCTGTCATTTTAATGTTTAAATCGTGTATGTTATATGTGGGTTTGGCAACATACATCTATTATTAATTTACTAATAAATAATAAGTTTTATTCTGCTTAACTGGTGGCAAGCTGTGGTATGCCTTGTCTAATACATGTTTGTATCCTGTATGGAGCGAGTTGGGAGCCACACATGACAAACTTCTAACTGTGCTTTCTGGTAGCTGATAATAAAATGCAGGCCACAGCCTCTCAGCTACATTTAACCCTACCACTACCATGTGGGCTGTCTGCCTCATTAATGTCAGAAAGCTTGTTATTAATCATGTGGTCTTAAATTATCAATAACTGAACTGCTTATTTGTATGAGTTATCTTGTGTATAGATTCCAATTAGAGTTTTACCAGACTTTGTAAGCAGGCTTCAGTTTATCGTAGTTTTGCTTGGGTTTGGTGATTCTTTTCCCCGAGAGTTTTTAGTGTGCTATGAACTAGTTCTGGATTTAATTTCTAGTTAGTGGAAATCAACTTGAAATTCAATATGGAACTAAAGTTTCCTAATACTTATTAATAGTTCCCCCAATTATTTGATTTAAACATACCCATATGAAAAGGCTGCACTTTCTAGCAGTATAGTACACTGGAAAGAAGGCAGATGATGCAGCTCTCGGGAAAGCTATTGCAAATGTGGGTTTGGGTATAGTGCTGGCAAACCCTCCTCTGATGTACACCCAAGAGGATTCCAGGGTCTTTCAACAACTGGAAGGGAATTGCAGAGAAAACTTGTAATGGAGTACCTTCAATTTAGTTCTCATTGGTGCCATTCTGTTTCAAAATAGTGTCTTCAAGCACCCTGAATTAAACAATATGAATGCATTTCTATCAAAAGTGCTTAACTTCGCAATGTGTTCTGATACTGTAAACTGGAAGAGAATTTCTTGAACTGAAATTGAGAATTTAGTTGATTGTGGGTAACTGAAGGGATTCAAAATGCCAGTAAGGGATCCAGTGATACCAATTAAGAATATGGTAGCAACACAATCTGGTTTTGTTGCTGCTAATTTCTAGTAGGCTTAATACATTGTTATAAATATATATGTATTTGTTTCTTTGGGAGATACTAGTTTGAGCTGTGGTTTTAGTTTAATGTGGAAACCAAGTTTCGGTTTTGTGGCACAGCAGCTGCAAAGCTATGGCTGTGTAGTTTACTCAGGCTTAATTAATTGAAGTGGTATTGATTTTAAAGCTCTCACTTTAAACCCCAGGAAAATGTAACCCCTGATTTCCCAGACATTATTGCCTTAGTTTTCTGGGGAAACTATTGGTATTCTATGAGTACTTCAGGTTGTCAGATATTTACTTTAGATATTTTCTGGTAGCTAAAGTTCATCTGTATGCAAATGTAAAAGTCTACTGAGCTGAAATTTAAGAACTGCAAATCTAGAATCTAATACTAAAGCATTGATCCTTTAAACTAATTTTTTTCCATCTGAATGAAAGCAAAATCTTGATGGTGCATTTATTGTGTAATCCAAAATATTTGAAGAAGGGAGGGCATTTGAAAAGTTCTAACTAAAAACTGTCTGTTTCCAGGCTGTGTTTAAATTATTAACAAGATAAACTATCACTTCCAACCCATGCCAATGGAAGTGCAAAAATGGTTATTACTTTGCGGGTTCCTCTGCAGTACAGGAAAACTGTTTTCTAAGTAAATGTTTTTTTGTTAAACATTAATGTTGTTTAAATACTAACTTTGCAATGACACTGACTCAAAATCAGGAAAGCACCAAAATATTGCTTGAGTCTTGACATATCCAGTCTCACTTCAAGTGCCTTACTGGAATTGTTAAAAGTAGTGTCTGCTTTGCTTCAAACTGTTACTCTGTCTTATAAATATGGGGCTAGAGGTTTTTTACTTCAAACTTTTTAATGATTCAAGTGATGATAAAACCTTGGCTCTTGTTTTTGAAGTTATATAGCTTGGCTTCATACCAAAAAGTGTTTTTCTTGTAGTATTACTGTCTGAAAAAAACTTGCCAGTTGTTGGGTCTCCTCAGCCAGCCTACTCAAAAAGGAAATTTTGCGCAGTAGAAGACTCGATGTTGCACAGCATACTTGGGCTTGATGCAAGCATAAAGTGTGAACACAGGTGCTGCGCTAACTTTGTGTGTAGGAAACTAAGCAGCATTGCTATAGGTTTACTGTAGCATTCAAGTCTGATCACTTGTACACGGTTCTGAAACTTAGCATTGTTCTGGGAGATGCTACTGATAAGCATAACACCACTTTTAGCTCTCATGATCGCATGTGTGTGTGTGCAGTTCTCCGAAACTGTAGAGGTGTGTTTAGACATTGATATGTGATTTGCACATATGTTACTACACAGTATGTGCAATGTGAACTTTGTCCTTCAGTCCTTTCACATTAGTAAAAGAAAAGATTATGTAGGTGGTTGCTTTGTCCAGATAATAAATACATAATGTAGAGTAATATGAACAGGAAGATACTTAAGAGATTGAGGTGATTGTGTAGACAGCAGGCTCCCTGCCAGAGGATTAATAAAACCTATTCCATTTCAGGTGAGTTTGTATTTGACTGCAGAGTTTCACATGTTTTTCTCTTTTTTTACTTTGGGATGAGGAGGTTCTCTAAAAGGCAACAAATGAGTTTCAGGAGAGTTTGCATACAAAGAGTATCTGAGTTTGAATCAGATGTAAATTGGAAACTTCTCTATTCTCATTATTTTATTTTGGATGTTTAGACTGAACACTTAGAATAAAGCATTTCAACTTGTTAGGCTGGCTTTTAAAAGTAAATGTTGAACAAGATGAAAAGCTGCTGCCTCTCAGAAGAGATATGAGCCACTACTGAAAATCTGAATCAGCTTTCCAATGTCAGAACTAATAGAGTGAAATCAGATGTGTTTCTGTATTGCTGCCCTGATAATTATATTTTCCTAGATGCAGTTAAATTCTTGTCTGTGTAAGTAATAATATTCCCTTCTGGAAAGTTCTTTGTGAAACTTATGCAGCATCAGGAAAACTTAAAACCAGAACACTAGGTTTTGACTGTTCTTAAATCTTGCAGCTATATTTGTGCATGGTAATAATTACCTTGCAGAGACAGAATGTATTTGGTATATATTTTTGATTGGTGACTTTAGTTGATGTTTCTGTTCTCAACATCTGTTATCCTGATAGGACATTGTTTGGTCTTGGCAGTCTATAAATGTTGAAAAAACATCAGTTTCCTTTTTGGGCCAAATGTTGAAATTTTAACTTACTGTACTCGATAACTATTCATATTTTAGAAAAAGCAAAACAATTGTAGCTAGAATAAGAAGTATAAATACAAATTCATATTTCTGAAATTAGGCAAAGTGAAAACTGTCTGACCACTATTAGGAAAAGTAAATAGCATGTGTGCTTCCAGCTCTCAGAACCTGTAGTACAGTTCAGAAAGCCTCTCTATCTAGTAGGAATTTAGGTATTATTACTGTAAGGCGTTCCTCATTCAAATACTTTATGAAGAATCATTACCATGATTTTACAGTTGAGCAATTTGAGGTAGAGAGAAATAAGATTACTTGCATAGAGATACTTGGCTGTCAGAGGTAAACATTCCTATTAACTGGGTTTTGGGTATGGTTGTTGTATTGGAAAGCAGTGCCTGAGCTAGGAAAATAATGTGGAATGAAGGTTCTGAATATCTAAAAATATTGGATTTCAGTACTCTGCTCTCTGCAAAACTAGCAGGATTTTATGTGGTATGAAGAATGTTGGCCCCTTCCATCTTCGTCTAAATGCAGTGCTATTGAATTCCTTATAGGACCTTTATCTAAAAGTATCAAATCAGAATATGAACATGCTTTAGTTAATACATCAGTACTCATGGTATTTCCATTACCATCTAAGGAGCTATATTGTATAGGAACATGATATCCTGTGGACTACGACACTGACCCAAATGCTTACCCGACTTAAGCAGGATTTGTAATATTAAGTTGTGACTGTTCTCCATTGCTACCTTCCTCTGCTTTGCTTTCTGATGTCCTGAGCATAGCAGTGCAATGAATAAACATCATGAGTATCTATCTGACTTCTGGAAACTAAGGGGATAAAACCTAATTTTCTACTGTATACTTATCTTGGTATGTAGAATTAAATAGATACCATTGAGGCTTCCTTTTAGAATGCCGGAGGGATACTGCTGATACCATTGTCTTCTGGTTGTGTGTTCCTATTTCTCAGCATGAGAAGTAACCTGGAATGTGGTTGTGAGAATAAAAATGCATTATAAGTGAGCTTGAAAATTTCATGCAGTTGAAAGGTGTCTGACTATGTTAGCTATGCTAGTACTGGGATGAAGGACTTGATGTACTCCTGTGTAAGATGGTTTCTGGGAGAGCTCCAAAAGGTACAGCACGCCACGGATACCCATTCCAGTCTAGACCTTTTGAGATTCCTTGTGGTGTCATCTTCCTTGCTTAGGAAAGAATAGGTGAAAACCCAAGGAAACACTTCATACTTAATGCTCCCAACTTGCTCTAAGATTTCTTTGGAACTGGGAAGTAACGGCTGTTTGCAGTATTGGTGTACTATTTCTGTCTTCAGCATTGCCGTACTGATTTTAAAACCTAATTGGGGGACGGGGGAACAGTGAAGGAGGCCTGCTCTTTTAGGTACTGTTCAAGAGCATAATCTGTGCCACTTCCCAGATACCTTCCATTACACCTTTGTGTTGGAATGTTTGGCAACATAGCATGTCTGCAATCATCTCTGGATAGAGTTGTCTCCTCCCACATTGGTTTGCATTAGCTGAGTACAGACTGGCTATGTACGTTAAGTCCTGAGAAGGTAGTTGCATTTCCCATGCTGTTCTATCCCCTCCTCTCCACCCCCGGCATACTCTCATTCCTCTTTGTTATGCTAGAAAGCCCACTTCCCTTGGTCTCTTTTTAGGAATCTTTTAAGCGTCACCATTCCTCTGAGTATTTAGTCTTGCAGTTCTGATTCTGGTTTTGTTGGCTTTTTTGAAACAGGATAATCATGCTCTTTAAGCATCCAGATGAGGTATGTACAGGGATGGTGCCCCTGTCTGCTACAAGTATTTTCTTTGGTGTTAGTGGAGGACAGTCTTTGTTGCTTTTAGGGCTGTGTCATTGGTGGCACATCTTTCTACAAAGGATTAGTCCAGATAAGGTTTTTCTCTCTTCTTTTGGTTGCTTACAGCAAATGACTCGCAAGTTAGAGCAAAAAACTTGTTTGCATACCTGAACATTTTTTACATATTCCTATTGCTGCAGTCCCTGTAAGTGTTAAATCTTACTTCTCCTAGTCTACCTTTTCTTTGTTCAACATGCCCTGTGACCTGTCTCCTTTTCTGTGAATTGCTTGTAATTTTTGTGAAATTACCAACTTTGTCTTAGCTGGTGTAGAATGGAGTCACTCTGGAAATTCTTTTCTGTAACCTAGATTCAGTCTCTTACACTCTGCTTGTTTGGAAAGCAGTTTACTTTATCAAAGAAGCTTTTTGAGACTTAACATGAACTGATTTTCTGTTGCATTAAATTGTGTGCTTCGTTATGGGCTGTCTAATGCCAAGCTTAAAAATACAATTCTTTAGGCTCTTAGAAGCTGTATAGATGTTTTGGAAGTAGTAGGAATGCATGCCCCTCTCTTCTTATTCAATACTGAAGATTCGTTTACTTGAAAGTGTTATGGGGCCAAAAAAAAGGGAAAGGGTGTTTACAGAAGACAGTGCTTCACTTTAAATACTAACCTCTTTGTACTGGAAATGAATGAGGTGTGATCAGACTGTATGGTGCTACGTAACAGATAATTGGGACTTGTTCTTTGTTTCAGTTTTTTGGGCCCCTGTTTTTATTTCAGGGGAGTTGCAGATGTGACCTTCTGAAAGGCCATCTATTTTGTGTTTTGCACCAAGAGGTGCTGGTCACTATGATCTCTGTAAGAAAAGTACTCAGACTCTGTGTAGTATAATTGAAAATGCTTTTTATTGGATTTGACACTATAAAGGAAGAGAATAACATAGATAATCTTACATCCCTTTAGAAGCTGGGAATGTGAGTTGTACAGCGTCAAATAAGCCTGCAATCTTTGTGTAGCACAACCCTGCCTGTAGGAAGGGTTACTTCATTTTGATCATTAAAGCTATTATAGAATTTTCTTACGTGAAAACAACTCTGTGCATCACTTCTACTATAAACCAGGAAAGATGTTCACAGGAGAGCTTGCTGGACTTCTTGATAAAGACAAGGACATGCAGGTGGTGTAATCGCTGGTACCAAGTGGGAGCTGCCTGCAGATTCCTCTGTTACAAGCTGCCTAAACTCATCCTGTGGCCAAGAGATCTGCACAGCACAGGCTTGAGCCTGTTAACTGGCCAGAGTGGATTGCTAACACCTCAATGTGTCATGGTCTTCCAGTCAGAACTACAGGTTGTTACAGTCTTCTCTCTTTTTAAAAGCCTTATGGAACTCTTTCCAGTTATTTTTTGTCTGTTAATGGGTTTTGCTATGTTTCTCTAGGAATTGCCAAGCAGATTTGTGATAGCAGAGCTATGTTTTAGTGGGTAATGTGGAATTTTGGCAGTATTTTTCTATTTATGATTTTCTTTAAAAAGTGCAATATGTGAAATGCACAACTGTTGGAATACATGTAAATTAATGGAGCAAATAAAAAAAATCTGCTTTCTAAAAAGAGTGCTAGAGTTTCCAATGAGAATACAAAAAAAAGGTTAAATTATTAGTTTAATATTATGGTGGAACAAAATATGTCTCTAAGTGAGTTTACTCTTTGGATTCTTTGTATAACCAGTACAAAGCACTCTCTTCTAAATGGGTGCTTCTTTCAGTTTTATTGTAGTCGGTATTTTAGATGCTAATACATGTCTTAGGTTTAAGTTAATATATTTATATTTTTAGTTAAATAGAATTAAAGAGACCATTAAAGGTCTGGCAAAGCTTATTGTGTCCTCAAGGAAAGAGGAGATCCCAGCACTATAATATTTGTCTGTTGAATAGTGAATGCTGTACCACTTAGTCTGTACATCTGTCATGTGGCAATAAGGGTCCTTGGACATTTCCTGACTTTTAACTAAACATAGGTGTGTCATCCTTTAGATAAGTCCTTGGGTTGGTTATCTTTAGAAGGGACATTTTGTCTTAGATTCCTGTTGCACATGCAACATGGCGAAGATGAAGACTTTAAACATGGCCGCTAAGGAATAGTCTACGTAGAGACAGCTCCTCAAGGACATTGCACAGGCACGAGACATGTAAATGAATTCTCAGAATTGTAATGAATATGTAAACAATTTCTTGGAAAACTAATGAATAGGTATGAGTAGCTTGTGTAAAGGGGGGACTGAAAAGTCCCCTTGGTGTGCATGACTTTGGTGGAGCGATCCCCCATGCACCCAGCGCTGCCTAATAAAGATAACCTCCGCTCGCCTGCATACTGCTGACTGATTCTTCAAATCACTGTGTAGTTAGTCCTTCCTGTGTCACACTTCTGTCACCACCTGATATAACCTTAATTTCTGTGGTTTTGAAAATGCATCTCTGAATTTGAAGTTAGTGCTGGGGCACTGAAGTGATACAAACTATTGCTTACTAGAAATGTTCAGATTTGATTCGGAGTTTGAATTCTACTTAGTTTGGTAGGGATCTTGGAAAGCACAAGTAGTATTTAGTATTTGCCAAGAATGTAGACAGCTTGCTTTCAAAGAGATCAGTGATGTTGACGTGATTATATGCAAAAAAAAAAAAGCTGGTCTACCTTTCGTTTGACTTTAGGATTTTTACCATTAGATTGCTTGCCTGTTTAACTCTGAAACATACTTTTTCAGAAAATCACGTTTGTACCTATTGATCACTTTTTCTTCTTTTTGTTTTGCAGGGTTTTTTTGCATAAACTGCTTGTCTCGCCTACAGTGTGTTTGGTCTTAAACTTGGATTTAAACTGAATGTTTTTCTTGTTAGTACAGGTCTTTCTAGAAGCATAGGTTGTAACCTTCTATTTTAGCTAGAACACAGTCCTTAGCACCTTGAACTTAACTTGAGGAGAGGGCTGGAGAAAGTGCTTATGTCAAAGTATGTATATCTGAATATGAATTTGTATTTTAAATTGTTGTCCAGGCTAGGCTAGTATGAAATAAAAAGGACATTTAACATGCTTTTTAAAACCTATCTTTTAATACAACTTCATTACAGAGTTTAACCCTCAAAATAGTTGACTTGTTTTTTCCTTCCCATTCACTATTGAGAGTTAGGTTCCGTAACAGAGGCAGACCTCGTTGATGTTTTTCATTGTCATGTGGCCTATATGTATGTAATGTTAACTACCTGTGCAACCATAATGTTTGAAGATGATCGATCTTCCCAGTGAGTATTTGACCAGTGACATATTTTACAACCAAAGTTTGATTCTTTACTGGCCTTCCTTGAATAGAGAAAAGGCTTAATACTTGCATATTGATGGCATTTGGTGCGGAGCTAATTTAATAGGGCTCAAGGAAGACTATGGTCTTTTCTGGATGCTGCAGGCATAGGTTGGAAATGCATAATGTAGCATATCTAATCCTGCACAGTCAGATTTCGAGAGTAAGTCTTGTGCTTGTAAAGCAAATTTAAGTGGAGTAGAATTTATTTTCAGTTTAGATTAGACTGCAAGATAAAGTTTGTCTTGAATTAAGTATACCAGAGAAAGAAATAATAAAGACCAGTTTTCTGAGTTTAAGCGAAGCTGCATTTAAGATTTTTTTTTCTCACTTACTCTAAGGACTTTTATGTTGAACCTAGGAATGTTCAAGCTTTTGAGTAGTTGAGGAAACAAGTTAAAATACACTTGCCATGTTGCACTCTACTTTTCTCAGCCTGCTGAAGTTAGGTAACGGTGCAGCTGGGTAGTAGTTGATTAGTTTTTAAAGACTTTTTATCAGCTTGTGTGCAGTGCAGTTAATTCTGAATCAGTAGCAGAGTAACCCATGTAAAGTAAAAATGTAACTGTAGCCTAACTTACTAAATTTTAAACTTAAAATGTTACTAAATTTTTTTCCCCAAAAAATTATTGGGCTATGTTATGTAAGCAGCCTTCTCCAGAGAGCAAGGACTGCTTCTTAAACAGCATAAGACTTTTGCTATTAGTGTTCCGCATTTTATGTTCAGCAGTAGTCTTGAAAGCTGGAGTGTTTAAGAAAGGCAAAACCTCTATTTAATCCAGACACAGATGGTTGAGGTTCTCTGTAGTTGTAATTAGGGTCTTGGATCATACGAAAGGATTTTGGGTCTTAGATTGTTTGAAAGCTTGATACAGAAAACTTGTAACAATGTTACTGTAGCCTTGAACATTCTGTGCTTGGGGAATATGCTGGTTATTATAGAGTGTGGGAATGTCTTTAGGTTTATATGAAATACAGAAGGATAATCACTTATACATGTTTAATTATCACCTGTGAGCCTCTTCAGAAGGACTGGAAAGAAGCTTTTCTAATCTTGTTTGCATGCTGTTCTGCATTCAGTGGAATACAGATCCAAAAATACAATCACCAACAGAAAGATCTGCATGGGCACACAAGTGGTCAAAGTACAGATTCTGAAAGACCATGTATCAAATGTAATGCTTGAATTGAGTAGTCTGTTCCTTCTCAATAGGAGGCTTGACAAAGGGAGAGGCAGTCATCTGAGTGCATGTGCTAGGAGCGCGTATGACAGTATCATCCTTCATGAAGTCAGACCTGCCCCACAACTCTTGCAGTACCTGGCTTTTTGTTGTTTAGGGAACACTTGACAAAGGAAGCGGTAGCATGCCAAGAGAAGGGGAAGCTTTAGCCTGGAAAAGATGTGTTTTGAGCAATGAGCGTGTAGGGGGGTAAAGTTTGTTACTTTTTCTTTGGGAATATTTCTAAGCATTCATTTGCAAGTGGATATTCAGGCTGTGCATGTGAGACCATAAGCAGGTACTAGGAATCCCATAGGAGAGTCTCAAAACTACCCATTAAGCAAAACAGATTATATATTTAGTTTATTATTGAAGTTAATTCTGTGTTCAAAACTTTGCAAGAAAAAGTGATACATTTAAACCAGCTAGAAGCTAAGTTGGTACTGTAGTTCAGGAACCACTTTTGATAGAAAATTGATGAAACAGACACATTTACTTAGTATGTCAACATCTCCTTATCTCAGCTGAGAAGCACATGATGCTGTTGGAATAATAGTGTGAGTCTAAGGGAATTGGCTGAAAACTTGATGGCTGTGTTTCTTTGAGGAGAAGGGGAAAAAAGCAAGATTATGGGTCCACTGGAATATTTGTCAAGGTATGCTTTAGTTGCATAAATCTATTTTAATTAACTTAGTGTGTTGAAACATCAGTTGAATACTTAATTAGCGAAACCAGCATAGCCTTAAAAATAGCCTTCTGTCAGGTATTGGCATCCTGCAATCCATTATTCTTTTGGGAGGACAAGCAAGGCCTTCATCTCGCTGCAGAGCCACCCCGAACTAAATGTGCCTAAAATTATGTAAGCAGTCCTAAAATTACATAAGTAGTGACCAAACAGCCGAGTAATGCAATGTTAAGTAACCTTTTGGCAGGTGGGGGTGGGTGCTGTCTGATGCTTCTAGATAATACTTTTCAAAAGGATAGCCATACTAATTCATATTCTTGATATGTTTCTATTGACCAGATTTATAAGTCTTGAAGTAACTAAAAAATTGCCTAGATGTTAGGATCTTACTTTATTTTTCTGGCCTGCGTCCCAGTACTGGTCTGGGGCAACTCTTCTGAAGTCATCAGTTACCCTGGGGCTAGACTTCTGTCTTTCATCTTCTAAGAAAGATTGCCAATTGAATTAGGCCACTTTGAAAAGCTTTTATGGCTTTGATATGGGTTGAGAACTGCTGGAGATGAGATTTATCAAACCCATTATGGTTCAGCATTATTCCATTTGATTAGTCACTCCTGGCGTACAGAGAGGATTTGAAAGAAAATGGTCTTTAGCAAAATTATCGTTAATAATTCACATGTTTATATTATACTTGTATATACTGTGTACTTCTCTGGTAGGAAGCTTTATTTCATATACCTAGAATTGTAATGAATATGCATGCGTCACTGGAAAGTTTCAAAAAGTAGTCATTAACAAGACCGGTATTAAAGTGTTTAAAAACTTAATAGTGACACTTGCTTTCTGCTAGAAAATGTTGTAAAGCCACAGCAAGAATGTAGCTTTTTTTCCTGGGATAGTTGATAGGGAGTAACAACTTTCCAGTTCAAGGCAGGGAGGTGACAAAGAAAGCATTTTGTAGAAACAGACCTTACAAAATTACATGGGTCTGCCTCACTTTGAGTTCTCAAGCTATATAAAAAACCCCCTGCTTTTTGTTTGAGCATTAATGCATGGCTTGAAGAAAGTGTGTTGGGTTATGTGTATTCTCACGTATACAAATATATTTTCCATTGAATTGGCTTAAGTTCCATTTTCTGTTTTTCTTTTTGAGAAAAAACTTTATCAAACAGCGTTAACTGTTTTATTGTACTCTGAATTCTGTCCCTTATACTCAAGAAGAGCCTTGCTTATTCCCCAAAATATGTTTGTTACCAGGAGAGTGATGTTCCTTGTATAAAAGTGCAAAGTGCAGATGTGCATTATTAAATTGTGTTACTTGTAAGTTTCTCTAATAAGCTCAAGTCCCTCACAAAGTTTACATGTTTGTCAGGAAAAGAATTGTTCCCATCCTCATGCTGATTAGACCTTTCACACTATTTTAAACTCTCAACCAGTTCAGCGATTCTTATGACTTTTCAAATGTTTTTCTTTGTTAAAAATAATGCTGTTTATACCTTTTGCTCTTACTTGATGTTGAATCATTCAACATATTTATGTCTTAGCATGTTCTTTACAACTTATAACAGGGGTCCCAAGTCTTTCGTTTTTGTAACAATGTTCAAGTGAGAAGAATTGACAGGTTTTAATTCTAGGTTGGAAAGGAAAAAAGTACTTTTGATTTTTCTGTCTACAATCAAATAAAGCATGTTTTGGTTTGAGTTGAGACACTGTCTTGGTAGATATTCTTGATAGAATGAAAGCCTTAGTTTGGATGGGTTTAGCATCTTTTTGTCCTTTTACACTTATGAATTTATATTCAAACCCCAAAGAATTATACCAAAAGAACTAATTTTAAAGATCTTATAGATGGGGGTTTTGCAAGTTGAGCTGGAGTGATTGAAGAAATAGTTATTTCTTAGCTATAGTTAGAGCATCTCAGCTGCAGGACTAATAACTTAAATGCAAAAACTGTGGAGTTTAAATGGCTTTTAGTGCTTAGAAAGGGGACAATGACAAGGGCCATTACTTTATCTCTGCTTTAGGAAAAGCAGCTTTAAGATGTTGACTAAGTAAATAATTTGATGTGGGTGGCATCTTTAAATTATTCTAACTAGATCTTACAGATCTTGTTAGATCTTGCTCACTAAATGTTGGATCTTTAAAACACTGGTGTGGGAGGAGTAATGAGCTGTTGTTCTGATACAGTTATTGGAGTCCAAATATTTCATGATCTGATGACAACTTGTTTTCTCTCCAGGAGTGTATTGCAACCATCGTGTCCTTCTTCAGCTGCTTTCCCTTGAGTGGGCCTGGTAAGTTTCTACACTATTAAAAGTAGTCTTGTCAATGCAAGAAGGGTTATTTTCATCCATTCTTCTCCTTTCAGGTGTGAATGTGGACTAAGAATAAGGTTCTGCCTTAGTTTAGCTGTTGTTGTCTTTTCATAACAGCTCTGTCAGCTCTGTTTGGAATTGAAATGTCCAGTACCAATATATTATGAATATGAGCTGGCAGTGTGCCCAGGTAGCATCCTGGTGTATCAGAAACAGTGTGGCCAGCAGGGCTAGGGAAGTGATTATCCCCCTGTACTCGGTGCTGGTGAGGCTGCACCTCAAATCCTGTGTACAGTTCTGGGCCCCTCACTACACGAAAGACGTTGAGGTGCTGGAAAGTACCCAGAGAAGGGCAACAAAGCTGGGGAAGGGTCTGGAGCATGAGTTTTATGAAGCACAGCTGAGGGAACTGGGGGTGGTTAGTCTGGAGAAAAGGAGGCTCAGGAGAGACCTTGCTGCTCTCTACAACTACATGGAAGGAGGTTGTAGCAAGGTGGGTGTCAGTCTCATCTTCCAAGTAACAAGCAATAGGGTAAGAGGGAATGGCCTCAATTTGTGCCAGGGGAAGTTTAGATTGGATAGGAGGAAAAACTTCTTCACAGAAACAGTTGTCAAGCATTGGAACAGGCTGCCCAGTGAAGCGGTTGAGTCACCATCTCTGGTGTTTAAAAGGCATGGCGCTTAGGGATGTGGTTTATTGGTAGACTTTGCACTGTTAGTTTAACAGTTGGACTCAATGATCTTAAAGGTCCTTTCCAACATAAATGACTTTATGATTAAGAAAAACACAGAATATCCCCATTGTTTCATATCTGTACTGCTTAACAAACTTCATAGTAAGTTTTTTTCCAAAGCTGGTATTGTCCGTAGCATTGTCATGGACCCAGGGTAGTTTATTACTTTGTTTCAGGATGCAAAATACGGACCTCTGTATTTGAGAAACTTGCCTTTGTACCAAACCTTGGTATATCAAAACTGTGACTGAGTTCTACTTCTTGAAGTCTTGTATGTTGCATATTTTATTGTCACACAGTTATTTGACATACCAAAAAAAAAAAATGCTCCCTGGTTGAAATGGGGTTAGCTGTAGGTGGTTTCATGGTTTTTTTGTGTTGATGTGACTGTGCAAAACTTTGACTTCATGTTCTACGTGATCATGTCTTTGTACATTCATTCCATTTCACGTAGCTGTAGCATTGTAGAGCTTAATGGATCCTGATGTCTGCAATAAGGCAGCAGTTCTAATGAAAGCTGAAATGTTTCCTCTTTGTTTTAATGGCTTCACCTAAACAAAAGTATATTGAATATTTTCTCCATCCAGAATGAAGACAAATGTAAAGATGGCATGTCCAAGGAATTTTAAAAGGTGTAGACCTCCTGACTGAACAGTGCTGTATTATATTTTGTTCTCTTTAATTAGTAAAGTAAGTATTAATCAAACCTATGCTGCTGGGGTGTACCATTTTTATATATATAACAATATGGGACTATAACAAGTTGTTAGCTTCATTTTCATTCTGTCAGTGTGCTTAATTCTCTTGATGGGAGAAGACGGGGAATTATACATAAGAATATGTAATGCAAAACTGCTCTTTTGAGAGTTTTTGTGTATTCTTTATTCTTTAACTGGGTGGAATGATTTAATCTATTAGAAATTTTTAGATTACAAGAGCCATTGTGTTAAAATATTGCTCTGATCTTGTAATTTTCCCTAAACGAGAGCTCACTTCTGCTATGTAAGTTTAGGACAGTGGTGAAGGACTGCTAGTAATGTATCAGACACTTCTTTATGTTATACCAGCTTTTTGCTTCTACGTGAACAGTACCCAAGTGTTTGGTCAAAATATACTTTCTCTTAATCTCTGATGCTAGTTTTCACTCTTCATTTAAAATTTTGCATTCCAAGTAACTTTCCTTAAATAAATAAGATGATGGCTAGGGTTAGGTGCCAGGAGTTCTTGGATCCTTTGGCTAAGCTCTGGATGCTAGGCCAAATGTTACACATTTAAAGTTCTGAAAATAGTAATAAGCTTCAAGTGTTTGATGGTGAGATAAATCAATTTTAACAATTTGCTAAAGATTTCTTTTCTTTTCTTCCTCTACCAGCTGCTGTTCTCTCACAGGTGAAAGTCATGATCACGCTAACAGAACTCAAATACTTAGCAGATGCGCAGTCATCCTACCACATACTAAAACCATGGTGGGATGTCTTCTGGTATTACCTCACCATGATAATGCTGCTAGTTGCTGTGCTTGCTGGGGCTCTCCAGCTTACTCAAACCAGAGTATTGTGTTGTCTTCCTTGCAAGCTAGAATTTGACAATCATTGTGCCGTGCCTTGGGATTTAGTTAAAGCCAACCTTAACATGTCGGCTGGCTCTGCAGCACCGATAATCATCCCGCTTAAAATCCAGAATGATCTCCATCGGCAGCAGTATTCCTATATTGATGCAGTATGTTATGAGAGACAGCTTCACTGGTTTGCCAAATTTTTTCCATACCTAGTGCTTCTGCATACCTTTATTTTTGCAGCTTGCAGTAATTTCTGGCTTTACTATCCTAGTACAAGCTCCAGGCTTGAGCACTTTGTAGCCATTCTTCAGAAGTGTTTTGATTCTCCATGGACAACACGTGCCCTCTCAGAAACAGTTGCTGAGCAGTCTGTGAGGAAGTTGCCAATAGCCAAATCAAAAGCAGTGATTTCATCACCTGGGAGTTCAGTAGATATAGGGGCCAGCCGACAGTCCCTGCCATATTCGCAGCCTGGCTTGGAAACAACTGGAAGAGAAAATTCCTCAAGTGTTCTTGACAAAAAAGAAGGGGAACAAGCTAAAGCTATATTTGAAAAAGTGAAGAAATTCAGAGTACATGTTGAAGAGAAGGATGTCATATATACAGTGTATATGAAACAGATTATAGTGAAAGTTATTGTATTTGTAATAATAATAATTTATGTCCCCTACTATTTATCATTTATTACACTTGAAATCGATTGTGTAGTTAATGTTCAAGCCTTTACAGGCTACAAAAGGTACCAGTGTGTTTATTCACTAGCAGAAATTTTTAAAGTTTTGGCTTCATTTTATGTTGTTCTAGTGATCTTCTATGGCTTAACTTGTACTTATAGTTTGTGGTGGATGTTAAGAAGTTCACTTAAGCAATATTCTTTTGAGAAGTTGAGAGAGAAAAGTAATTACAGTGATATACCTGATGTAAAGAACGACTTTGCATTTATTCTCCACTTGGCAGATCAGTATGATCCTCTTTATTCCCAACGATTCTCAATATTCCTGTCTGATTTGAGTGAAAACAAACTGAAACAGATAAATCTTAACAATGAATGGTCAGTGGAAAAACTGAAAAATAAACTAGTAAGGAATTCCCAAGACAAGATTGAACTTCACCTTTTCATGTTAAATGGTCTTCCAGACAGTGTCTTTGAACTGACAGAAATAGAAGTCCTAAGCCTGGAACTCATTCCTGAAGCCAAACTTCCTCCAGCTGTGACCCAGCTAGTCAGTCTCAAAGAACTCAATGTTTATCATTCATCACTAACTATGGATTATGCAGCAGTCAGCTTTTTAGAAGAAAATCTGAAAACATTGCGCCTGAAATCTAGTGAGATGGGAAGAATTCCATTTTGGGTTTTTCATCTAAAAAACCTGCAAGAATTGTGCTTAACAGGATATTTCATGCTAGATCATCACAACTCCATATACAACGAAAGCTTTCAGGGGCTAAAAAGTCTGAAATCAATTCATTTAAAGAACAACCTTTCCCGTATACCTCAAGTGGTTACAGATCTTCTGCCTTCTTTACAACACTTGTCTATCAACAATGAGGGAAATAAACTGATAGTGCTAAATAACCTGAAGAAGCTGGTAAACCTGAGAACCTTGGAATTAATCTGCTGTGATTTAGAGCGCATTCCCCATTCCATTTTTAGCCTAAACAATTTGCATGAAATTGACTTAAAAGAAAATAATCTCAGAACAGTGGAAGAAATAATTAGTTTTCAACATCTTAAGAACCTTTCTTGCTTAAAATTGTGGCACAACAGTATTTCATATGTCCCAGTGCAGATAGGTGCGTTATCAAACCTGGAACAATTGTATCTAAATTATAATAATATAAAAAATGTTCCATTGCAGCTATTTCTTTGTAAAAAATTATACTATTTGGATCTTAGCTATAATAAGCTAACCTCCATCCCTGAAGAAATCGGTTATCTGACCAATCTGCAGTACTTGGCTTTGACAAAAAACCATGTAAGTAGAACTTTGAATTACTACTTTAAAAAAAAAATAAAAATCAAATAGTGACTTAACGTACCATTTCTTCTGGAACAGCCTCTGGTTCAAAATGCTTTTGTGGTGTTCATGATTAAACCCAGTAAAGCTGAAAAGGGGGTGGGGCTTGTTTAATTACTAAAGCTTCTGTGTCATCAAAGCCATAATACTGAGTAAGTACTATACCAGTCTGTAGCAGCTTGAGGGCTCTGATCCAGGTAGTATACATTACGATGGCTGTAGAAATGTATTTTCCCTTTCTCTGCAGCTGTCTATCCTATGTAGTATTTTAATGGAAAAGAACAGTGTTAAATTTTTACCTTAATGTCAAACTGAAAGTGGTAGTGAATCAACAGCTAGTTGACAAGCAGCTCAGCTGTCTGTTTGGGAAGAGGGAAATAATCATAGCTGGTCACCTCATCAGCAGTGCTAAACTGTCTGGTTAATTAGGGGGGTGTCCAGGTTTGTGACTTAAGACTTTTGAGGTTTATAATTGCGTTCACAGGTGAGTTTGGGTTTTGGATGTTGTGTGTCAGTAGTGTGGACTGGGACTAAGTTACTAGCGTATGCACAGGTAACTACGTGTACAGGTTTCACAAGCCAGGAGCTGCTAATGTGTCTCCAGTCTTCATTAAGTGATTCCTAGGAGACAGTAGCCTATTTGCTTCCCCTGCCACCTGCATGTGCACAACTTGTACACGTTTCTGTGCATGTATGTGCTCACCCCACCATGCTTACTTCTCCACTTCTGCCAGTAGCTAAGCATCTTCATAGCAAAACAGGTATATAAAACCATTGTAGTGTTCTTAAGCACTTTGTTGCATAATCATAGAAGCATTACTATTTTCCCTTTCCTTATCCTTCCACAAACTAAGAGGGATTTTTTAATCCTAAAATAAACCCAGGAAATACCAAAATACGCAGCTGCATGTAGACTAATGACTTCTAACGTACATTATTTTTGATCTTTTCTTTCCTTTTTCTAGATTGAAATGCTGCCTGATGGATTATTTCAGTGCAAAAAGCTGCAATTTCTTCTTCTGGGAAATAACAGTCTGATGAATTTGTCCCCTCTTGTGGGTCAGCTACTGAATCTTGTTCAGTTAGAGCTCATTGGAAACTATCTTGAATCACTTCCTGCTGAACTCGAAGAATGTCAGTTCTTAAAGCGGAACAGTCTAATTGTAGAAGAAAGGTTGTTAAAAACACTTCCATCTCGTGTAAGAGAGCGTTTGCAGACATGCTCAGATAAGTCCTAAGTTTAAAATGAAACGGCATCGCTGCATTCTATAAGCCTTTTGCTTAATATCTCTCTAAAGATCTATATAGGTGGAGAGAAGTGAAGGAGAGGTAACAGTTTACAAATCAGTCTTAAACTTAAATGCATTGAACTGAGTTGATTGTATTGGAAAGGAAAAAATACTTAAATTCGAACAAAAAATGCAGCCTTTAACAGGTAATCATGTGTTTGAAAAATATGAAATATGAATTGTTGGTTGGGTTCTACTGGTTGAAATAGTTCAGTTAAATGCTTATGATAATTATAGTATTGAAGTGGAAAAGTGGATTGTCTGGCTATAGTGAGAGTGTATATACTTTTTTTTTTCCAGTGGGATTTTTTTCTTGATAGTGATAATTTTAAACAGTTTCATCTCCTGCCATATGAGGTCTAAGAACTGTCTGGAATTAGTTTCTGAGTATGAACTCTTCACTAACTTAGAATTTGTTGAATTAAGAATTTAAACTTTTGAGCAGTTCAGTTGCATGGGGTATACTGAAAGTAATTTTTCAACATACCTTAATTTTTAAAGCTTTGACAAGTACTGAGTATTAATACTATAATTGTGGAAGATGCCATTTGAATCTTGCTCTTAAAATCAGTTGGACAGCAATACCTGAAACCAGTTTCAGTATTTTGTCTTAAAAATAGTAAATACAAAATGAATTGTTGCCTAGAAATTGGGAGGAATTGGAAGAACTTGAAGTAACTGTTGTGCGCGTGTACTAGAAAGCCAGTGTTACAGTACTGATCTCCATAGATGATGATGGCAAACAGAACACGATATAGTCGCAAAGTTGTCTTCTGTATGTTGTGAGCATCCCAGATGTTAGTGTAGTGTATGTTGCTGTTAAACATTTTCATAATTTCTCATTACTGGCTGCCTCAGTGCTTCTTCTCCACACTCAACTACTGTATTTTCGTGGCTGGGGAGAGGATGAAGAAGGTTTGTATTAGATAAGGACAGAAAGACACAGTTAAACCAAATAATCACACATCTTATAAGTGTTTGGGAGGGAAAACCAGGAAACATTATAAGCTTTGCCTCTTCTAGGGATGTAATAATTTCATAAATTATAGTGGTGAAATGAGCTCTTATGCCATCCTAAATACTTGCAAAACTGGATAGAAATAAAATGGTTCCTGACTTCATTCTTCCGCTGTGCGCTGTTTTATTGTATTTGAAGTCCTAACTCTCATGATGTTTATCATGTTCACTAAAAACGTAAGTTAAGCCCCTGGGGAAAAAAAGAAAAGCATGCTTTCCAAAAACATATTTGAAAACTTTTTGTATTATATTAAAGTTTTCAAAACCAATATCAATTTTAGGTTAAATAGATGAGGTAAATTGTGCCCTTAATGACTTTGTGTTCATGAAGTGTGCTAGCTATGCATTCCAGTCTGCAATAACAAATCACCACAGATAAACCAGTTTTAGTACTAGACTTTTAGTCATCTTTTGTTCCCATTCCAGTTCCACTTTCCTGGAGAGTAAGGTTTATTTTGAATGAAAATGCCAAAACTAAGTCTGATCAACATGGAAGTCTGTATCGTTGAGTAGCAGTGCAAGAGATGCATGTTTATTCACTGTACCAATGGCATCCAAAGACCTTTGTAGTTAGAGTGCTTTTCTCAGGGAAAGAAAATATGGTAAAACTATTACTTTTTTATGTAGTTGTAGAAATGTTTAGTGTAAATCGATCAGTTGTGTTTATGTGCAGACCAGTGCTGCTGGAAGTCTTTCTTAGTGTCCACACATAGCTCTTCCAAACTCATTTGACTAGTTCTGAGTTGCATAATAATTCCATAGGGGTTTACGTAGTTCACAAACTGAGCTACTTGTGGTAGATGTAATTATAACCAGAGTATATTGATTTGTACCCCGGTGGCTAGAGTTCTGTTAATAATTGCAATAGGTCTGCCAGGACTTAATAACTTAACGGTGAAGGACTCTTCATGCCAGAATTTGACACGCAAGATTTGCAGTCTAGTAATTTTTAAAAGGTTAAGCAAGCATTTTCTTTAAAGCTTTTTTCTAAATTGGAAAGTTGTATTGAAGAAGTTAAATAAGCAAGTAACTGGCTTGGCCAATGGCTTCAACTTTTTAGCAGTGCACGTCCTTTTCCATAGTAAACAAACCTGACGGAGGCAGTAATCTTAGATGTGCATTTTATGCTAGTTCTGTCAGAGTGAAATAACTTGGAGAAAGGTACTTCATTTCTAGAATGTGTAACCTCAAAGGATTTGGGGAAACATTAAGAAATGCCTAAGAATATAATATAGGTTAAATGGGTTACCTTTTTTTGCAGACTTCAATATTTTTTCACCCTCTGCACCCCCTCAAGAGGGTTGGATTTTTTTCACTGCATGTTTGAGTGTTTATAAAACACCCAGACAAAAGCCAGAAAGTTTAAAGGCTAGAATCTCTAGCCTTGCTTTCAAACCACAGTGTGCCTTTATTATCCATTTTGTACCGTGAAACCCAATCCTAGCGCTTAGAATTGAGGGTGGAGACAAATATAACTCTGGATTTCTTGAATTCACTTCAGCCATGACCTTATTATTCAATTTTTCTTCAAAATGAGGGGATTTTCAGGGAATCGGTATACGAATCTGCTGTCATATACTTTGTACAATAAGTATTGTTGGCATCTAGTCTTTGTATTAAACAATCACTTCCAATCAAAAAAAGGCTTTTCAACCTGTTTCGATGTTGTATTGTGTCTAAGAATTTTGTATTGTGATCTTCCGTATGGTGAACATTTTTTTTAAATTAAATTTTTTTTGCATTACAATTCTATGAACTGTTCTTTATTTTTCATATGATATATTGCAAAGCTCAAAGTCTGCTTCCAGCTATTTGTGCCCATGTCCTAGCACGTATATCTTCCACAGGAAAGCGTGAAGGTAATGAACAGCAGCAGCAAATGAACACTCTGCTCCATAGCAAAGTGGTTCTCATGTTCTAGGCTGGGAGAGAAGCTCCCCTTTTGATTAGACCTAAGCTGCTATTTTAATCGTTGTTGCAGAACCTTTTCCAAGTCTCCCACTTCAGTTTTTTGTGAGCTGGGTAAATACTGAATGCAGCCTGGAATTGTACTGGGAGAAGTGAGAAGGCGATGATTGTCTTCCCAGCTTGGCACATACAGCTGTCATGCTGCTAAACTGCCAAAAATAACGCTGCTCGTAGTAAATCATGAATGTGTTGCAAGTATTGCATGTTGTGTTAGCTCAAAGATCTCGTTTCTCTTGAATTCAGATGATACCTGATGGCTTTTTGTGGGAACCTGGGTTTGGCTCTGTTTTGAGGGTAAGGGAAAAATCCCAACATGCAAGTGATGTTATGTATTAAAGTGCTAGCAGCTTATCTTTCAAAATAAGAGCCTTCCTAGCAAGTTTTACAGGTGGCCCTTTCTTCTTGGAGATGAAATAACTAATGAAAAATTACTTGTGGTTGACCTGTTTTGAGGTGGTAGTGTTAGTAAAATAAGGCAGATGATTCTTCTTAAATCTGTTGTTCCATGCACCTGCAGATCCATATGTTTTGTTTTCGTGGCAGCTTAGAGTAGTTCTAATGATTTATTTTTTTAACTAGTAGATTTACATCATGTTAACAAACTTCCTTGGTATGTAGACTTTCTGTCTTCAAAAATGTGACCTGAAGTTCATTCTGTAATGGCTTCTAATAAGTGACTTCCCGTGTTCCCTTTCCACCCTAATAAATGTTGGGATTATAGAGCAGCTTGAGAATTCTGCTAGCAAATACATGGCTGCAAATCCTGAAAGCAGGAGGCAGTGCATGTCATCCTATGGATTGTTTATATCAAGGTATTTCTGGAGATCAGGAATTTGATCAAGCTCTTGTGCTTTATTGCACCTTGTTGGGTGGGTGAACCCCTCAAACATGCAAGCATGGTAATGCGTTTCCCAGAGAGAATGCAGGGACTGCACCGTCTGCTTGCTGTCACGGAGCTGGCAGCTAACATAGGCTGTGGCAACAGAGGAGGAATTGTAGTTAATTGGCAGGAAGAAGCAAGCAGTGATACTACAGTCCTATGTGCTTGTGGGAGACAGCAATGTCTCGGAATTCCTGTGTCTGGAGAAGTAGTCATCCTGGTAGTACACGAACAGTTTATCCCAGCCCTCTATTGCTGGGACATGTGGATGACAGAGGGAGCAGTAGCCACATGCTCTGGGGCTGGACTGGCATCTGAAAGGGTTTAGGCGTTAACTCATCTATTGTGTTCAGTAAATGAACTGTTACATCTTTGGCTTGTTGCTTCCTTATGTTCCTCCATTTATGTGAATACCTGTTCTTTTGTTGGCCAACCTCTAATAACTTATAATCCGTTTTCATTATTTTGTACAAGTGTGCTCTCTGCTTGGCAGGAGCTGGCTAAAAGACTTTCAGGTGGCATGGATATGCAAGCCATACGCATTTAACGCTTGGAGAGGTAGAGAAGAGAGAATGAAAATTGTTTTACCTGCAGAGAGAGGGGAAAGGAATAACAGCTCAAAGTAGCAAGGGAGATGTCTGAGAGATCATTATTACTACTTAGCCCAGCAAGACTATTGGGAAGTATTACTTGCTAGTGGGCGGTTAGACAGTATAGTACTGAACATGGTGAGGTATTGGTCTATAGTGGGCATGCTGGGCACACAACAGGTTAATTTATTACTTGCTGTTGCTTTTTTCCTCTTGTAAAAATGGTACTTGTAAATCTACTGCCACTATTTATAAAACTTACTTACAAAACTCTGAATAAAACTCTCCTTTCCCCTTCCTCATGCTTGTGTACCTATGTATTGCAGAACTGATGCTTTTGTCAAAAGATGTTGCAAAGCAGCGAACATGATTAGTGTTTGGAAAGCCTGCAAGGATGAAAACTGTAATGGGATGCATGTAGAAATGTCAATCACTGCAATCTCACTGGCAGTGCATCTTGAAAATCTCTGAAGTCAGGGTTAAGGCTTAGTATATGGATGGTAAAGGAAAAAGGGGGGAACATAGCTCACTACTCTTTATTGAAAGTACAGCTAACCTGTGAGCAAATAGTGAATTGACCATTTTAATCAGCCTTGTTGGGTAGCAAAACTGCATAAAATTGTGCATGAAACAGTTTGGTGGGTTTTTTTCGAGTCAAGTTGCTCATTATAGCTAAAGGTGTTTAACCCCTTTGCATCAGTGCAGGGGAGGTGCCAATCCTCTGGCCCTGTGGTTGGACTACACCATTGTTTTGGCTTTTGTTGGACCTTATGCTGAGCTGATGGAATGCAAAGGCCTGGCAAAATAATACTTCATGTACTAGTTACCTGCTGGCTTAACAAGCTGGATTAGTTTGGTACAGTCTGACAAGTACCGAAGTAGGAGAATGGGACAAAGATCAGTAACTCCCTCCCCTTATGAAGATTGCTTAGGGCGCAACTTTGCATTTGCTTGCAAACTAATTATCCTTGACTGCCTCTTCTTTTCTTTTAATAGCGCATTATTACATCCAAATGGTCATGACTTCATCTGGTCTATATGTATATAGCTACATATAAGCACATACAATAGGTATTGAATCCAGATCTGCTATGAAACAGATCTAGGACACAGTAATGTATTAAATATGCTTATCTAAAATAAGGTACCAAGTGGAAAAGTGTAAAAATTGAAAGATTAAGAAAACTCTTCCAGAGTTCATAAATAGCATGTCTTGAGCTGATTTTCTTGGATTACTGGTATACTCTGTTCCTGAAAGTTTAGGAGTAGGAGGGAAACTAATCAGACCTTCAAGATGTGTAACCCATGATAACTGGTGACTGTGTGGGCTCATTAATCCTTAACGCTGTCAGTTTTTCTCAGGTTGTCTGTTTTATCTAGATCAGTGTTCTGATTATCGAGCAGTGATGGTGGTTTCTGTGTTTCTTTGAGTTTTCTGCTACTTGGGGATGATTCAGGTTCTCCAGCAGCTGCTGAACTGCTGTGTTTTAGTCCAGGTTATTAAGGTAACCCAAAGTTGGCATTGCTTTTTGTGAGGTAGAGAGAAGTTAAGTGGCTGTGTCAAAGCAACAGAGCCAGTCCTGTAGTGGAGATGGAAAACTGAAGAGGGGAGAGAAGCTGGGGCAGGAGCTACTCCAACTGTTGTAGAGCAAGCCGTTTTCACTCCTGAATCAGCTCCTTAATTTGGCTGATGAGAGATACTGCTAGTTTTTCTTCAGAGCAGTTTGTGTCGTGATAGAAAACTTATGCAGTAAATTGAGGGCTGTGCAGAGACTGCTGTTGTAAGGTGCTGAGTTTTTGAGTAACTGCTTACTGAATGTGCTTGACTCCCACCCAAAGCCAGTGGGAGTTCAGGGTATTCATACCATTCCAAATAACCCGTTTTATTCTTAAAGATGTCTTGATAAAAGGAGTTTGTAAAACAATGATTTGTTTTCTTTCTGTGCTGTGGATATAAATTATAACATATGCATGAAAAGGAAATGGATAACAGTTTTCTGTTTTAAAAAATGGCTAGAAACAAGTAACAATGTCAAAGGCAAGAACATATGAATCTTATTTGATTTAAATCTGATTTTATGCCAAGTGTGTGTGGGTTTGCTAGCTTGAGAAATAAATCTACTGAATGGTCTTAACTGATAACGTATTCTTTCCTGCGCTGGTTTGGAGAAAACTTTGATAAACTTTAGGTACAAAGTTTTAAATTTACTGAGTCATAATTTTAGGTCTAGCTGTTTTGCTGGATTTAATAATGCTAGGAGCTTATAAGGAGATTTTCATTGGTTTTCATTGCTGTAGGCTTACACAGATCCACACAGAGTATAAAAAAAAAAGCCTTGTATTCCATAGCAGAGGAGTCTGAAATTGTACATGAAGTTTCTAGTTGCAGTAGGCTACAATACATAGTTACATTATTTATTATGTTAAAATGGAGGCTCTTAATAAGTTAAGCTCACAAATAAAGATTAATAGTCAATAGAGTAGTACTTCTAATACCTTGATGAAAAGCTCTGCATGTTTTATGCTGCCCTGCACTTAATTCCTAATATATCAGAGATGTTTGTGCTGGAAATGTGCAACTGTCGGTGAGAAGCTGAAGCAGTGAGCAGATGGGAAAGTAGAATATGCACATGAACTGAATGTTCTTGAGTCAGCAGTGAAGTAGCAAATAGTGCGTGACAAGTTGTCTTTTTAAGACTTCAGGCTTAATCAGTTCAGATCTCAGTCATTTGCTTCCCTTGCAGTATTGCTCCAGGACCTTGCAGACTCAAGAAAACAGAAGTGGAGCAGAGGACAAGTTGAGGTTTGGGGATTTTTCTTCACTGAAAAAAGCTGTTGGATCTTTTTCAAAGGAAAAAAACAAAGCTATGCTGCAGAAATCTAGTATGGTTAATAAGGCCGTGAGCTCCTTTAAGTTGCAATATCTGTCTTGCATTTTTCAGAAGTTTCTCTCTTTGGAAGGCCTGTGTGCCAGTTGATTTCAACTCTGCCTTTTCTCATTAACAGCCTACCCTTAAGTGAGTTTTAATTGTAGTAATAATTGCATAGGGCAAAGGACTCCCCTGTAGCTTCTAGATGAGTCTTCTCCCCCTTGTATCTAGGTGAACATTCCTTCAGTTTCTATACTGAGCACAGGGAGATGCTAAATCACTGTGGTTGCTGCTTCCCCTTTAGAGTCCAGCTGTTGATAAAATTATAGCCTGGTATGTGGGAGAATTCATGCTTGTGCTGGCATGAGAGAGAAGAGCTGGGAGGGGCACAATAGGGCTGATTATTTCGGTAGCTGTGCCAGTTTTGATCATTCGTAGATAGAAATGTGAGCTAAATAGTGGCCACATCCAAGTGTAGAACGTGGAGTAAGAAACACGCAGATTGGGAGGCAAACTCAGTAATTCTCTAGAGGCTAGCCCTGCTGTGTCTTGAAAGAACTGAGCTGGCAGGGAGTACTGGAAAAAATACTCTTTGGAGGGGAAACCTTTGGTTGTAGATCTGAGTCTCTCCCAATATCAGCATTTCTGTTTGATCCTTAGTGTTCATTTAGCCAACAGCTGTATCTTTGCCATCTTCATAGGGTAAGCCAGTGGCTTCTTATGTTAAGTCTGTACGTCGGTGGGGAGGGAGCAGCATTTACCTTAATTCTTTCTCAGCTAAAGTAATATGCTAAAAAATCAGAAAGCTTTTTTTAGCATAAGCTGTATATACTGATGTTGAGTCTGATCCAGTGAAGCATGGGAAATGCATCCTGGGCAGCTAGGGACATGGCACATTTGGATATGCCAAAATAACTCCTATCCCTCCCCAAATGATACGTCCTGAGAACATCTCCAGTTGAGAGAGAGAATATATACTGAGGAATACTAACAAAAAGGATTGTAGTAATCTACAGATAGTTAAACAAATGTATAAGGTATGTGGGTATGATTATTAAAGACTCAAAAATGAAGCTACTAGGCGAGAGTTCAGAAATGATCAGGTAGACCCAGACAACTAAAGCAAGCATTTGTAGAGAATATGTACCATGTGCTCTTGCTCCTCAATATTTTGCCTTTCGTTTGTTTTGTTTTTTTAACTCTCCTATTTAAATGCCGGTTTATTTCTGCTTTTAAGTGCTCCAAGACCCCCGCGTCAGGAGTTCCTGCTGTAGGATTTCCCCCCGCCCGCTGCGGCTGCGGCCGCCCGCGCTCTCCATCGCCCCCTGCCGGCCCCGCTCCGTGGCCGAGCGGTGCTGGAACGGGATGCCGGGGGTGGACCATGTCTTGGAAAGGACGGTCTAAAAAATATTTTAGTGGATTAAATACAGATCATAATCTAAGCTCTCTGAGGTCTGACTATAAACACACTCTCGCTTTCCAGTCGCTGCAGTATGGAGCAAAGCCCTGGAAACCAGGAATGGAACTCTTACTGGGAACATGCTGAAACATGTACCAGTTTGTCTTCACGCTGCCAGTTAGCCACTGTGTGCAAAGCAAAAGCACTACCCAAATAGCAAAACCTAAGTGAATTCCTTAATTTATGTACTTGAGTGGCAAAATATGCATTTTCAGTTTACTTTTTTGCTGCCAGGGTGTCTGCCCAGTTTCGATGCTAATCAGTCCAAGCTGAGAAGTAAACAATGATATTAAGATGGATGTTAGGCTCTATTGGAAAAGCTGTATTAAATGGAAAAAGTTCTCAAAAAATAGGAAAAGTCCTTTTATATTGCAAAACAGCTACCATTATTTAGTTCTGGAGGGACTAGAAATTTTTTTTCTCCTCACGTCGATCCATTTCAGAACAGTTACCTGGGAGCATGCTCTGCTCACCTAATTTCCCTTAGGCTGATATTCTCTCTGCATGGGGCAGTATAGTCACCACATCACTTGGGCTGTGTCACTAGTTTAGAATATACTCTTCTCAGTCTTTGAGCCATTTTTGTTCTTCAACCTCTTCCAGAATATCTGTTATTTTCTTCATACGTCTTGAGTGGCTCTGCTGGGAAGAGTTTTTTCTTCATTTCTGTTGAATGGGTGGGAAAATAAAACACTTGTTATTTTGAATCTGTGGTAAAGATCTGAGTAACTTCCTAAGGCATCATGTATTGTCTTCTGGTTTTATTCTGTGAACATGCAATGTAACATACTCTACATGATTTTCAAACACAATTGAATAAATAGTTTCATTGTGTAGAATGGATGAGATTTTAAAATCAAGTGTATACCTTGTTGATGGCCAGTATTTTTCATTAATAATCTAATGGGTTACATAAGGTAAGAAACAGACAGTGGATTGGGGCATTGCTCTTCTGTTTTGCTTATTTACAGTGAATCACAACTGTGCTCTTGCTTCATTTCTGTGTTTTGAGAAATTGATTTAATTCATTGCTTCCAGCTCAGGTCCTTTCCTACCTGACTCCACACCCTCTCTTCCTCTCCTGGGATTACACCACAATGGCTGCCTCCATGGGCTGCTTCGTCCAGTCCTTCCACCCAGTCTGGGTGCATCTTCTCTCTTGAGGTTGCAGCCACTGTACAGCTGAAGGTATCCGTGGACAGTGACCCTCTACTTAAATCTTGCTGCATACATAATTTAGGCTATATAGCAGCCTTTCTGGGGTCCTTGTTTCAGCTGGGGCTTTCTGTTCCATGAAAGGGGTGTGTAATCACTTGCTTCCATGAGAAGCGTGACTGTGCCAGCTTCGGAGAAATTTTTGGTTAGATGTTCACAGAAACGTTTTACTGTGATCATGCCACCAGGTATCCCCAGACCAGTCACTAGAGGTCAACATCATCATCTTCTAATAGAGCACTAACTACCACATAATTAACGGACAGTCTCTTGCTTGTAGCAGTTCATTTCTCCAAATGCTTTAAATGTTCCTGATCCTGCCACTGTCCAAGGTTGGGAGGACAGAAGATGTAAAATAGGAGTTAGTAGTTTATCACAGTGTGGGCTTTTTAAAGGTACCAGGAGCAATAAATAAAATACCTGAAGGCCTTTGCCTTTCTGTGCCTGAGGTTGCTTTTGGCGAGTGCTTTGCAGAACAGTAGCAAAGCCAACAGCGTAGGAGCGATAAAGGAAACTTTTCTGTAGCCGTTGCTGTGTGTCAGAGTTGTAGGTCTTCCAGCTAATGTGTGTGTAGCCAGGGACTCCTATCAGTACAATTTGCACTTCATCAGCATCATAACCCTTGGGGATCCCTAGGATTTTCCAGATGCAGACATGTTATCTTTACGTTCCTACTTGGGGATACTTTTTAATGTTTCTAGCTTGGACAAGCATACAGTCTGTCTGAAGCCTCTGACACACTGTTCCATAACTGGATGGAAACTGAAAACAGGAAGGAAGAGCCTAACACTGCATCATTTCATAAGCAGCTGGAGGAATGAAGCCTGGCCTCCAGATCAGTGTCCCTGAAGATTTTGTCATAGTTGGGGTATTTAAAAGTGACCTCCCTCTTACAGATTTTTCTGGTGTTTAACTTAATCTTGCAGGGTTTTTCTTGGCTGGAACACTTGCAGGATCTTCTTTCCCTAAGTAGTTAGTTACCTATTTTCATGCAACTTGAGGGAACTCAGTTTATTTGAGACTTCTTTTGTTAATTTTGTTGGATAGCAACTGGCACATTCAGTATTTATTAGGAGGATGACATAGGTCTCATTGTAACTTTAATGTTTATTCTGTACCTAATTTCCTGCAGTTATATGATGCAAGTAGTCTTCATCCTCAGCAATCTGCAGAAGCCCTACTTGTTACTATGAATTAAGTATCCTCTGGGCTAAATCATCCACTCTACGTTTAATGAACTTTGAGAGAGGTGAAGAAAGCAACATTTTTAGGGAGAGCATAGATCAGAGTTTCAAGTGTGCGTCTATATACACCAAATGATAAATTTATAAGAGGAACATTGAAGATGGGGGAAGAGGAAGGGAAGATGGACCTATCCAAAGACACAAAATAAGATTGCCTGGGTGATCGTGGGTGTAATTATCAAGGCTTTAACTAGTCAGGATTTTTCAATGTTGCTCTTGCTTCTGTTGGAAAGTTACTCATCATTTCCCGTCTTTCTGTTTTTTCATTAAAACATAGTGTTCACGTCAAACTTATAGAACTTGAGCCAGTAATGTGTTTTTATTTGTTAGACTAGAAGAAAAAGAAACAGAAACAGTAACGGTACTTTGCAGCCTCCCCCCTGGCCCCAACCCCCTATAGCAGTTGTCATCTCATTTGCTGTCAAGAGAACTTGCCAGGAGAGGGAATGCAGACTGCCCTCGGTTCTGCTGGGCTGCTGTGCGTTGCTGTCTCCTTTTTGGCTAATGCAGCTTGACTGCTGCTGGGCTATAAGCTGGGCCCACAGGCTGTGCCAGGCAGCTCTCCCTGCTCATCTCAGCTTGCTGAGGATCTCGGCACAGTGGTGCCTTGTGTGTGGGAGTCATACTGCGATGCTGAAACTAAAGGCCACACCGCTGAGATGCTGTGAAGGTAGTGGCAGAATACAGGCGTGGGGCAAAACCCGTTCTGTTCTTGTTTCTGGTGCAGAGCTGGTGTATCACCTCTGGTAGACTGACACTGCTGCGCGTTTTCCTAGCGGAGGGCTGTCTATCTGGCAACCAGTGCCATTGTCACGGCTAAGCTGAAATTCCATGAATAGTGTGAGCTGGCACAGACGGATGGTGCTGCTGAGGGAGATGGCTCTGCTGCCCTCTCCTCCCTCCCTGTGTGTGCGAATATTTCTGCAGCTGTGTGGACAATGTCTGCACGGGTAAACTAAACAGGTCTGGGGCAGGGGCCCAAGCACTAGCACGCTCTCTGCACCACAATTTGCAGTATGAATAGTCCGTGGCACAGCTCTGGGCTGGTCAGCACCCTTCCAAGCAATGCTCTGAGTGGCACAGGCCAGTGCCTGTTTCCAGCTGGCAGTTTGGGTGTAGCTCTGCTGGTGACAATAAGGGAGTTTAGCTGTATAGACAGAGGCTGTTCATTGCAGTAAGTAGATATGAAAAATAATTATAGTATCATGTCATTGTTTAAACCTTGATAAGCTGACTGTGTCTAGTTGCGTATTCTTAAACTCACAAGTGGGGTTGCCGTATTCCTGCCTTTCTGTTGGACCAAAAAGTAAATGAGTAACAGAAATACGAGAGCATTTGAAAACATGGTTCATGAAATGCTATACCTAGGTTTTGTGTTCCATCCAGGCATCTTTGTATATGGCGGAAAGACCACCTGAAATTGGAAGTCTGCAAACACTGAACAGTAACCACGATGTCACGTGGGTTTGACACCTGATGTCTTATTAGGAGCTGCAGTCTTTACCCATCAATAGCCGGTGTCAGGACCTGAGCTGTGCTTGATAAAGCTGAGAAGCAAACACTTCCAGGGGTGAAACCATACTAGATTTTGCACCTCTAAGAGTCAACTTACTCAAAAGTAAGATTTTCTGCAGCACGTTGGAGTAGATTTCCAGAGGGAAGAGGGCAGAAGGCTCTACAGGGAGGATTGCTTTCATTGCATCCAGGGGCCAAACTTTTGTGCATTGCACGTGGCATGTGGTACTTTCCTTTGAAAGTGCTCTGCTTAACCACTGCTTCACAGCAGGTTCTAGTCAGAAGAACTGATATCTTCATGAACCTGAATGGACAGGTTTTAAATTGCTTTTGGACCCCAGAACGCACTGCTCTCTCTTCAGAACTGCAGAGTTCACCTGTTTCTATATAATTATCACCTTTACCTAGTCATTCCTGTGTTATTGCTAGATGGATGCATGGACATAGAATTCTTAACCTTCATTAGCACTGCATTCAGGCTGGTTTCATAAGATAAAAACACAAAGAGATTACATTTTATGCTGAGATCATTTTGTACTGCTTTGTTGCAGGGTTTGCTCTTGACATATATGCTTCCTGTTAGCCTGGCAAAGGTCTTCTAACATGTCTGGTTTCTTCATTCTCCTTTTCACAAATGGCCTAGTGATGCAGAGACTGTCAGCGTTACCTTTGTTCTCTCTTTATACTTGTATTTTACACAATAATCTCTGGGAGACAGTCCTATTCCTGGAAATTCATCGCATTCCACACAGCTGGAGTGTGGCCTCATGGATGGTGTTCTTCAGTTGATTCAAGTGATTCATTGGAACTTCCATTTGTGCTTGGGATTCCTGAAAGGTTTGTCATATACAGTCCTCTAAAAATGCAAAACAGCAGATGAAGCCAGGCAAAAATGCAGAGTTCAGTCTCTTAGCAGCCAGCGTAAAGGGAAAGTTATCTACTGCATAGGCTGAGTCTTAAAGGTCTCAGCTGTAAGTATATAATCTTTAGCCTGTTGCTGAACAAAGTGTCATTGTACCATATACAGTCCAACCAACAGCTAGACCAAAACAGCTTGCGTGGATGTTTCATCCCCTTACGTTTGTGCTATAATAAACAATTTTGCCTCTCAGCTGTGTGCAGGCTTGGTTTAGTATGTAAGCATATGTGTATGTATATGCAAATACCTACACCCTTAACTCTAAATACTTCAGTGTGATAGTTGTTCATATAGATAGAAACTTCTGGCCATGCAGCCTGGACTGCTCGGACAACTCTGCAAATCACATCCACCAGAAACATCTAGAAGAACAAAGCCCTCGGACCATGACCTTGCAACTGTGTCAATGGCTCACAGCTAGAGCTTGGAGGATACAAAAGCACTTCCAGAAGAAACGACAGGCTTTTAAATGTGAAGTCACACCTGGCTGAATCGGGTGTAGTGCCAATGGAAAGCCAACCACTGACAACCCAGGAAAGCGGTGAGTAAAAATGCAAGTGTCAGGTGCATGCTGTCTGTATGATAGCATGGTTTATGTATGTAAAACGGCTGGGCTGACACTGTAGGCCACAGATTGCTGTTGTGCCCTCTCACCACAAAAGACTGTTCCAAACAGTTTTCCCGAACACTGCTCGCTCTCCATTGAGGTTACCTGTTTCAGGGGCCGTGCCCACCATGGGGTTTGTACCGCAGGACTCCTGGAGCAGTGAAGCGCATTGTCTTTTGGGTTGTTCCTGTACTGAAGTAGTGTGAAGTAGCCAGAGTTGAAATTGTAAACTATCCTTAATTTTTTTGGTGGCTTTTTTTTTTTTCTCCAATAGTTGGATTCAAATTGATTCCTAGTGAAGCGCAAGGCTCTGATATATAGTTGAAAGGCAACAGAGGGGAAAAAAAACACCTCTTTAACTGTGTGCGCTGAAATGGGGGCAAGTCTGAACACGGCAGGCATAATTGCAGCGGGGTCAGATGCCTTCCACGTAAGCGACTGTCGGTTGATGAATAAGCACAGAGCACGGTGCGGGGTGTATGCCGCCTTCCGCTGTCAGAGGGGGTGTTGGCCTGGACCTGTGTCGTGTATAAGCAGCAAAGCATGTACCTATGCATCCTCTGCGTGGGCCTGGTCCAATGAGGCAGGAAAATGTTGGGAGCTATCTTCTGCCATTACACTAGCAATGTAAAGAATCACACCAGTACTGAACTAGAACGATGATGTGATTTTCATACTCATTGCAGCTCTGCTGATGGCAGCAGTAAGGCCTATGAACTGTGCTATCATACTGGGCGTGAAAATTTACATCAGAACATACTTTTACTGCCTAATAGCTCGGTGATGCTTAGCACTATAAATCCAAAGATACGCTTACTTTTATATGACTTGACTCCTCTGTGTTATGAATCCCACAACTCTTAAAGCTATTGAGCTCATACGGAAGCCACCAAACAAAACATTTTGCTTATCAGTTATGTCTGTATTGGATAATCCCTTTTGCAGGTAAATTATTGACTAGCTCGTCCCCAGTCCCCTGAGACTTCCTCTCTCCTGCCAGGCACCGTATTTCAGAGTATCATTCAGATGTGTGTGTGTGTGTGGGGGGGGGGGGGGTTGGTGTTGCTGTTCCAGCAATTAACACAAAACTTTGTTTATATTAAGTTTGGGCAGCCAGGATTGCTGCTATATTTTAGGGCTTTCTAAATTTGAGAATCTATTCTAATCCTGACCCTTTCCCAGTTAACAAGCATACCATATGTCTGATTACTCAGGTTCCCATGCAAAATAGGAAATTAAAAATTCCAGATGATTAACAAACATTTTTTTTGTTTATTTTGAGATTATTGTTTTAAAATACCATAACAAAATCTAGGGACATGGTTTTTAAACATTTATTTTATCATTTAGATGTGTCAACGGATATTTTCATTAAGAATGTGCCATTTGTATTTTTAAATTATGATTTATTGACACAGGTTTGCGAGCAGTAAAAGATCTGTAAATAACTGCTTAAAGACAGTGGATAAAAAAAGTGGGCATGGGAGAGGAACCAGGCAAAAACATTCCAAGCTGAGGTCTAATGACAGTGAAATACTTGAATTCTCCTTGAAAACATGCAAGCCCAACGCATGATGCGAAGTGGACCACCACCGACAGTCTGTTATCTCTCAGCAGTATGTCAGCCAGGGGGAGCACGCCATGTAACCAGTGACTCAGTCCAGTACAGCATCGGAGCCAGGATACTGGTCAGGATAGGTCACTGCTCTGGCAAGTAGAGCCTTCCCTAAAAGTAGAGCTGCTTTGTATTAATTTATAGATTCTGTACATAAACTTGGTTATGAGCAGACTGGCTCTGCAAGTATCACCATCTGGCTTGTGCAAGGGGCAGAAGACTGTTGAGAAAACCAAGTGTGAGAGAAAAGCAAACACTTGAATTAAGCCACCTCTCTGTGAGTGCTTGAATGAGGGTAAGAGATGGTGCCCATGTAGGAAAAAAAAAGCTTATATGCATGTCAGACCAGCTACAGCATTTCAGTAGAGAACATCAGAAGGGGCAGAGAGTGGGGGGAAGGCTGGGAGGCAGGACTTGGGGCAGCCTCAGCTACCACCTAAGGACAGCAAGCCTGGCGACTGGCTCTCGTCCTAATATCCTCCCTCAAAAGTGTTTGTCCTTGCCTGTTTGTTCAATCACACCCGTAAAGGTGCATTGGTAGCAATAAAAGTCTCCAATATTTTGAAAGTACCATTTAGTAATCCTAATCTGCTTGTTCTGAGCTCTGGCTGCTGAGCTGCATCCCTCCTGCTTCATGTGAGCTACCCCCACTCGTTCCATCACATCTAAAATTAGGTAAGATGCTGTATCCCGTGAGGCACATGGCCCAGTGGCTCAGAGCTGCAATAGCCATGCCAAGCACAGCTGTGTAGCTCCCTAGTCAGGAAGGTGTTTTCAGATGGATCACTGAAGAAAACCTTACTGATGATCAGAAGTGTAACAGAGGTAAAGCATCATTCAAATCCAAAACCCAGGAGCCCTGGTTCAGCCAAAGGTCAGAAAATGGGAGTTAGTCCTATTTCTTTTGGCATGTCTTTAGCTCTCTGTTTTCTCAACAATACAAGGTACAAGGGGACAGCCATCAATAGCTTCTCTAGAGAGAACTAGTTGGGCCAAATTCTTCCCTGATGTAATTGCACTGCTTTCATTGTAACATACCAGGCATTAATGTGGCTCCTCTTTACTTAGGAACAACAAAGGGCTCATGAAATTAAACATCCCTTCACTGTTTTCCTTCTGATTGAAACAGGTTTTAGTACATAGAAAATGCTGCAGGCTTAAGAAATAATAGCATATTCTTTATGTTGCTCTGAAGCTTTGATTCTGCCCAGACTCAGCCTGTAGCATCCATGCAATTTACTTTAAAAGTCTGTATTTCCAGTGTGCTGCTGTTATTTCAACATCTGGTGCACTTAAAAATACATATTTCAAAAACACTAATCTAGGGGGAGAGGGGTTAAAATGTAAAAATTAGAGAAAAGCAAACTAGGGGAAACGAGAACTTCGACAGCAACTTGAAGCAGCTAAGAAGCACTAGAGCTGTCAAATCATGCATTTTGGGTTTGAGCTGAATCAAATCACAGAAGCAGTTTTTTAGTACTTTGTCTGAAAGCAATTTAGCTTTTCTGTGTTAGCAGATTAAGCTGTTTTCAACAGTTGCTGGAGAGATGGCTGATGAAAAGCATTGTCATTGTGCGTGTTTCCAAGTATAGACAAAGCTCTTGCACTCAAACCCGTTTTCTTGCCCTAGTCTCTCCTGAAGCTGAGAGGGGTCAAGCCCGGCACAGCACCATCCCCTCAGCCCTAGTTTCAGGGCTGCTCTTGGGACCCCAGACTTTCGGGTATGGGATGGCTTTGAGTTTTTTCAGGGTGTAACCTCAAATTACCAAAAGATCGGGCAGAAAAAAAAAAAAAAAACAAACCAAAAAAACCAAAAAACGAACACCCTGACACACACACAAAAACCCCTGAGCAGGAATCGGTAGAAGGTGGGGACTGTATCCTGCCTGGCAGATGCTATGTTGATGCTGAGCAAGGTCTTCCGGATTGGGCATCCTGAACCCGGATCACACTTGGGAATTGGTCCATGGGCACACAAACGGCGGATAACAGTCACATAAGCACTGATAGTGCAATCTGTGTCTGTGTCCAGCTGGGTTTGGAGGCTCATCTGTGATAGTTTAAAATCAGGTGCAGACCAGCACTGCTCTCTGTTCTGTTGTAGTGCAAGTACTGCGAGTTAGCACTCGGTAGCAGCAGTAACACTCCTGGAGTTTGTAAACTATGGATAACAGAATAGGACAATCGACAGTAAAGGCAAATGCACTAAGCTTGCAGTAATGGCATTTCTTATGTCACCTGTCCCATATTCCTCCGGAGTCCATGAAAAACAAAGAGGCAACCTGATACCGAAGGATATCAAAACCTTGCAGTCTTACAGGTGGTTGAATCCTGTTTTTGTTGCCTATCATTCTGGTAGCAACGCTTTCAGTAAAATAAGTACCCCAAAATTGCTTCAGACTTCACCTGCCTAGATGGTCTTAGAAAAAATAATGCAGGAATTCACAAATAAATTTCAGTTTCCTGCAGGCAGCAAAATTTTTCCAGTGGAGCAAAAGTATCTAGAGCTTGATATCAAACATGTGTGTTTAATACCAAGCATGAGTTTTTGGGCCTTCTTCCACCAGAAGCTCACATACCAGAACTGCACCAAGCCTCCGTCCCCAAACACATCAGCTATAATTATCCATGGACCATGTTTTCTACTACAGCATCAGTAACTTTGTCTGTAATTATTCTTCAAGGGGAAGCTTAGCTCAGTCCTCTAAGTACTGCAGCAACTCTGAACAAAAATAACCCAAAAGTCCACAACAGGAAACGTTAACAATGGCAGGATTACTGGCCACCATGTCACCATAAAATAAACGAGCGGCTGAGAGGGAGTTCGGGGAAAAGCAGCACCATGATTAGGTAACGGGAGGGACTGACTTATGAGAAAAGATTAAATGAGCTAAGCGATGACGAAAGGGTGAACAGAACTACTGCCTGCAAATGTCTGAAAGAAGAAACCATCCAGGACAGGGAGGGATTCTCTAAGCTGCTGCCAGGAGTTAAGAGTAATGGAAAGAAACCAATAAAAAGAAAATGAATGCAGCAGTCACCATAACCGTTTCTTTAGCTCAAAAAAAGCAAGGCAGTGCTTTTGCCCATATGGAAACCTTGCTCATTTGTCCCGTTTTACTCCTCAGCTGTATTCCCCCAAAGCACCAGGCTGACACTTAAAATTATGTAATGGTGCGATACTGCTGAAATCTTTCAGGCCGGCAGCTCTCAATGACCGTGAGGAAGCAATGCCAACAACCTCCAACAGCTCCTGCCAGATTCAGACCCTCATTTCTGGCGGTGCCTTGGAAAGCCTCAAGGCTTCAGCTGAGGAAAGCAGCTCCGCACGCGAAGCACTTCAGCAAACACTTCAGTCAAATGATGAGCCGAACTCCCACAGCTATAAATCACATCAGTGATTCCCAAATGAGGAGCCTGAGCCTGCCCTCAGCAGTCCCTGAAGCAGACGGGTCAGAACGTACACAAAGTCAGAATTACCCACAGCTATCCCTGGCAGCCCTTCGGCCTGCATCCCGATCCAATTAGTATTTTGTGGCAAAACAGCTGTGATGCCTCATGCTGTATTTGTTTCCATTAACTCCCCCCCAGTGGGCTTATGTATTTGTACTTCTCTGTTTACATATTTGTACTGTCCCTAAGGGGATACACACGCTATCCCTAAAGTTAGGGGCGAGCCATCAGAGGGCAAGTACCTCCCTCTGATCCAGAATCTGTCCCATCTCTTCGTTCCACCAGAGATGTCAATCTTTCTTGGAAACGCTGGACAGAAGACCTTTCCAGTATGTGGTGGCTTTCAGCAGCAGTTTTCAGCCTGCGCTGTTTGAACTGCCGGGCCAGAAGTTTGTGTTTCCAATTGTCACTCTGAGACGCTTTTCTATTGTCAGTGCAACCCCGGGCGCTCCGCAGCCTCGTCCCGTTACAGCCCCCCGCGGCCCCGCGCGCCGGGGTCGCGGTCCCCCCGTGCCCGCGCCTGCCGCCGCCTCCAGCCGCGGGCCGAGGCCGCCGCTCCCGCTGCCCGCTGCGGAGGGCGAACAGCCCCCGGCCCCGGCGGACCGCGCCGCGCTTGTGCGGCCAGACCCCGCCTCGCAGCTCCGGCCGGGGGCGCCGCGGCCCCCCCGGAGGCCTCGGCTCTCGGTTACCGTTAGCGGCCCCCTCCCGCCCGGCCTGCGGGGGCGGGCGGAGCGCGGCTGTCCCGCCCGCCGCGGCCGGGCCTGCGGGGCGGCACGCCCGGAGCGCCGCCGTCAGGGGGGGCTGCCCGGCCCGGCCCGGCCCGGCCCGGCCCGGCCCGACCGACGCCCCCGGGCCGCCGCCGCGTGCGTCAGACCGGAGACGTGGCCCCGCGGCGGCGGGGGCGGAGCGGCGGCGGGCGGAGCGCGGCTGCGGGCGGCCTCGCCTCCCCGCCCCGCCCGGCCCGGCCCGGCCCGGCCCTGCCCGCCGCGCTCAGCCCCGCGCCGCCGCGGCATGATCGCGCTGCCGCCCGGCCGCCGCCGCCCGTGACCCCGCGCCCCCCGCCCGGCCGCGCACCAGGTAGGCGCTGCCGCGCCCGGCCTGCCTCTGCCCGGGCCGCCGCCCGCACCGGGGGCCGGGGCATCGGGGCATCGCCGCGGGGAGGGGGCTGGGGGGCCGCGCGGGGACGGAGCCGCCGCAGCCCAGCGCTGCGCCCCTCTGGGGGGAAGAGGCCCGGCCCGGGCAGCGGCGGCGCCGCTCTGCCCGCCGGCACCATCGGCGGTGCCGCCCCCTCCCTGGGCAGCGCCGCGGGAGCCAAACTTTAACCGCGGTCGCCGGCGCCTGCCCCCCCCCCCCGCCGAGGGGCGCCGGGAAGAGGCCGCGGCAGCCCCCCTGCCCGCCCCCCCATCCCCTGCCGGGCGGGCTCCCCCCGCTGCCGGGCCGCGGCGCTCGGGCGGGCGCGGGGTGCCCCGCGGGGCGGCGGCCTGGATCCAAGCGGGGCTTCCCGGGAGCGGGGTTGGCGCGGGGGGGGGGGGGGGGGGCGCGAACGGCCGCCGTGGAGACGGGCGGCTCCAGGGAAGCCTTTGGTGGTGTTTTCCCCGCAAATTTCCGTGGCGAAGCAGCGCGTGGCCGGGGAGGCTGCGGGCGCGTCGGGCAGCGGGTGCGGGAGCGCGGCCGGTCCCGCCGCGGGGGCTGCGCCGCCTCCCCCTGCCCCGGAGGGTCCCCGCCGCGCTGCCAGCCGCCGCCGTTCGGGGCCCCGTTTTGGAAGAGATTTAAACCCTCCCCGCCAGTCCTGATTTTAAATCGGTTTAAAACCAGCCCTGCCTTGTCGCAGTGTGATGGGCGGTTTTGTTCATTATTCACGAAATGCAGTTTGTCCAGTTCACTGGAAAGAGTTGACCAAGCAAAACGAGAGGCTTATGAAGGCTGCCGAATGTGTCCTGCTAGCATTTCGTTAGGATGGAAACATTTGGAAGTGAGGAATTTTATTGCACAGATAAGGACATGCGTTATGGCTTGCCTTTTTGAATTTTTGTATATATTTTTTTTTACTTTTGGAGTAAGGACTTTCTGTGAGGAAAGGCTCAGTATTAGGAGCAGTGCTGTCTGAAGGCACTGCTGTCTGAAGTCTGAAAGCGTGTGTGATTTTGCTCCCACAGAGCACTGTAGGCTCCAATGATGCTGTAAAAAACTGGACAGGCAGAAAGGTGCTTCGCAAGGTAGTGCAGAAAGAGATGGCAACGTTGGAAATAAATCTCTCCAGTTTAACCAGATATGCACATTCCCCCTCCCCCCTGGTGCATTAGATGTCCTGTAACTTTTCTTTTGGGCATGATGAAAGCAGTGGGGACTCCCCTGGGCTCACTCTTCTCCTGGAAATACCTGTTTGCCACCATGGTGCAGTTCAGTATCGAGAGCCGGGCTGAGCGCGGTTCCGAGCTGATTCCTAATTTTAACCTGGCCTTGGATTCCTGCAGTCTCGCAAGTGCCGGTGCCCAGGGGCTGCCAGCGAGGCACAGCAGCCTGGTGCTGAGCACCTGTGGTTTCTGAATCATTTCCTTTTAGAGTTGCATTCTGAGTTTGCTAAATGTGTGGCAGCCGTGATGCCGTTTTCCTCCAGTCTGAGTACTAACAGGCCCCGCTGGAGGTTTTACCGTAATAAAATTCTGTGGGTTTTTTGTTATTAGTTACTCTTGTAAGCAGTTTTGGAAAGAAACTTTCTGATGGGAAGCCTAAAAGTCTAGCTACTTTGTGTGCCTGGTGTTGGAAAAGGCCAGCGCTGGCTGTCTGTGAAGAGTGAAATCAGACTGCTGAATTCTTCGCACAAGTTCCTTGCCTCGGCGCTTGGTGCTATCTTGCAGTTTAGTTCCTGTACCAGTTCGAGTTGATTTCCTGAGGCAGCCGCATCCCACCTCACCTCGGTATCTGGTTTTTGAGGCTCACAATAAGGGGCTCTAACTGGGAGGGGGGAGGCATCCGGGCTGGGAAATGGAGAGGGTTAAACAATGTTCAGGTGGCCTCAGCGCCAGGGTGACCACACAGTAAGACCCAAAATAAGGAATTGGGTCAGAGAGTGCTGGGAGGAGCAGTTCCCCCGATTGTCCATTGACCTCAGTAGCGACTGGTTGAAGTGGCCTCTATTCATCACCAGAAAGGCACTTCCCAGCCCAAGCCTCTTTCAATGCTGTGGGAAGTAAAAAAAAAAAAAAAAAAAAATTCGATTACTGCCCAAACAATTCACAGTAACAGAAGCTGGAGTTTAATTTTACAGGTTTTTTCCCTTTTTGAGAAAATTTAGTGCGAAGATACTGTCCTCATTGTCACAGAGTTGTGAAGGGAAGGGGAGGGACTAAATGTTAAAGAAAACCCTGAAAATGAAACAATTTACTTCGGGGTGGGGGTAAGAGAGCCCCAAAATACTTCTCTTAAAACCTTACTTAGTAAAGCAAAGAAGCCATTCTCCTTCCAAAATGATTTGTCAGAAGAATGTTAACAAGTGTTGGATTTCACATGCTCAACATAACTTTACTCTCTCCTTCATCCTTCAGCTGTTTGCCCAGGGATTTTGTGCGACAAAACTCTGATGCGGATTCAAGCTATAGTGCAATGACTTGGGGGTTTTGTTTCTAAGATCGCTTTCCCACTAGGAAGGTGCTAGGTTTGATGCACCTTCTCGGGCATGTGCCAGTGTGCCATTTGCTCCATTGCTTTCATTCATCATACAGGGCAGGCACCTCTGTCTTCCCATCCCCAGGCAGGCAAAGCGTCGTAGAGCTGTCTTTAAACCTGACAGAGCCTGGGTCATCTTTCCTGCACTGTATTAATTTTACATTTTAGTGCCTGACACAAGCAGCTAATCAGACACACCATAAACTTTACAACTATATTATCCAGAGAGCTGTAGGCTTGGACCAGGATGGGTTTTTTCGGCATTTTTTTCCAGTATGGAGGTTGTGTGCCCTCTGTTTCCATCGCCAGTGAAGGACTCATTTACAATAGTGTTTGATCAGGTCAGATTTGTAAAACATAGCATGGTACCATGCATGTGCTTTGCACATTTTCCATTTGTTTGGGAGACTCCTGCATTAAGATACAGTGCATGTTTTTGCTTGGGTTTAAAGTAAACCGAAGGGCTCTGCTGAAGTGCAGAATGGCACTGTTCTCCATGGAAAGCTGCTAACGCTGCTGTCACAGCAAGCATACAAAGTTCCACTAATTTGAACTAGCATATGTGAAAGCATTTGGTCCTGTAGAGCAGCATTGAAAATCCATTCCTCTCTTTGTCGAAATAAACTTTAACTTTTCCATTGACTTTCAGGTGAGCAACATCCAGCCTTTTATATCAACTTCAGATCCTGGCCTAAACAACGATCTGCTGAAAATGGAGACGCTAGCTCATGTCTCCCTTCAGTGGCAAGAGCACATAGTGATTTGGTATTGATGGGAACCCAGAATTAAACAAACCAGCAATAAGACTGCTGAAGTGCTGAGAACATTTCCAATTTTATTTACTCATCACTGAAAGCAATGTGGGAGCTTGGATTAATCGATTGCTCTGGAGCGTACAGTGAAGCAGAGCACAGATCAAGCCCTGCCCTCAGCATGCAGTGGTGTAAGATCCTGATGCACGTGTGGTTTACAGCAGAATGCTACAGCTCAGAAGCGCAGGTTGCTGTCAGAAAGCAGGTTTGGTGTTCTAAGCGAGCACCGTTAGAGATCCCATTTTCCAGTCCATGTGAATGCTTGATGAGCTGTCTCAGGGGTGAGATAGTTTTCGTGGGTGTTCACAGACAATATTGTCAGATAAGCCCTTTCTGAAGTGTAGTGTGATTAAAACCAGTATTTGCTCTTTGCCATCATTTACTCATGACAACATAATTTGAAAGACCTGCACACCTGCTATAGTGTGGTTGGAAACCCCCCCCCAGCAACTGCTTTGATATCACAAAGTTTAGGCTTGGTGGAAACAGCCTTTATTTCTGTTTTATGATGCAGCAACAGACTTCTTGGTGGGACAAGTTTAGAGCTAATCCCTGTGTGGTGAGCATTGGCTGGACACTGCACTGAGAAAGTTCAATAGAGAATTTAGGCAGATAGCTCTGGTTTTCCACATCTCTGAAGTTACGATCTTTAAAAGTCATCTTACTGTATGAGGATTCTGATTCTGTGCCTGTCCGTGTTTATCTTCAAGCATGTGTAGATCACATCCATTCTGTGTGCTTCCATTTATCTCTGTTAGTCTTTCTTATTCTTTCAGGAGTATGGATGAAACTGTGAGCTTTATTTTTACTGTTGGGGATGTCACAAAAGATGGTTTGAGGGAAGAAAATTCATCAGCTGTGGTTCAGGCTGAGAATACCTGTATGCTTACCCAGGTATTTTGGGATCCGTGTTTTAGGAGACTATCACAAAGTTTAGAAGGCTCTCTTGTGTAGTATGCAAGCAGCAACAGAAAAGATCCTTTATGTGAAAAAGTCTCACAAATTGTGGAAACAGGCATTTCTTTAATGTTTCTGGCTCAATCACTGCATAAAAAGTTTTTCACTAACTTTTCAGATGGTTGAGCTGCTTAAGACTCAGAATGGACCCTTTGTGCTTCCTGTCCCAATTAGGAATTAATTTTTAATTATATCAGCTGAACATTTTTTTTTTTTTATTATGAGCACTTGACTTAGCCTGAGGCCCCTGACTATTCCTTTGACAATGAATGGCACTGGTTTGTGTAATATTGTCTGTCCTATGACATTCTACAGCATTGTTTCTGTCTTCATTACCTGAATACGTTAAATAAGCATTTGTGGAAAATGTGGTGTAACTTTGATTAAAACTTAATGCAAGTTTACTTTTCTCAATCATCTAGACATGTTTTCAGGAGTACTAATATACATACCACTTATTGGATAGTTTCTTGCTCAGTGCTTTGGTTTGCTGTTAAAGGTTTTCGCTCACATTAAGAACATTTTGCAGCTCTGGAAAGAGGGTCGGCAGCTTGAGTGATAGCCCTGATAAAGTAAGAATGTTACTCCCAGAGCTAAAAAATGGTAAGTATTGCCTTTGAAGTAGTCTTTGACATGGAAATGTGTAGAGTGTACTTTTCTTTAGGTTTGGACAAATAGTTCAGCAAAGCCAAATCTCCACACAGGCCCACGTGCTTGGCACAGAAAGAACTCCTGTTGATTTCACTGAGACTTTATCTGCCAGAATCTGGCCCTCAACATTTTTTTTTTAATTCAGTCCAACCAAGTTGAAGTCAAAGCACTGCTGTCAATAGGAAGTCTTCTTGGTGTGTAATACATGAAAAAGTACTATGACTCAATTGAAACAAACAACAAAGTTATTGTCTGGGATCTGTCACCAAGGCAGCACTTACTGTATGTGTAGGTGGAAATTGCAGCACATTTTGAAATGCAGTTCATTAAAGTTACTTCCTCTTTATGTCCTTTTTATCTCCTCTTTCCATCCCTTACATCTCCTCCAAGTTCTGGAATCGGGCCTTTGAGCTTCCACTGTCACAGCAGACGGTACCACCAGCAGAGTGGGGGATTCACTGCCACCTCCGAATCCACCACACTCCCTCCTGGGTGTTGGCAGAGGGGCAGCCGGAACCTAAATGTATGCTGGATGCTTGCAGTGTGGGCCTCAGTAACTGGAGGCGGGGGAGAGAATGGAAAAGGTCTGGGTGTTCAGCAAGTTTCTGGACCTTACACCCTTTTCAGTTTTCTCAAGCAACTGAATCCCCAGTGATTCATTAGAGTCTTGCCCACGGTTGCAGACCTGCACAGCCAGGGCATTGGGGAAGCTCAGTTGTGGCAGTTAGCATGACGGAGGGCATTTTTCCAGTAGCTGGGTTGTGACTCTGCTGGAGTTCAGGTGGCACAGCCTAGCCTTCTCCAGTCAGTGCACCTGGAAATGGCACCCCATTTCTATGCCAAACAGCTGTCAGCAGGGGACAGCCCGGTCGTGGCCAGCCTGCTTTCATCTGCATTGGCAAACCTGTGCAAACTGCATGGGTTGCACATGTTTTATAGAACAATCAAACTGTTGGTGCTGGAATAATGTCTTCTGTGGGCTGATTGTATTTTGTCTTGCTCCCCAGACTCATTAGTACAAACTAATACCAACTGTGGCACGTAATTTTGGTAATGTGTAGTATAAAATAAAACTGACTCCCGTGGCTTCTCAGGGAAGTTTTGACATGCTATTGGTTTAGACTCAACCGTTGCAGAGAACTGGAAAAAGCAGCGTGTTACGATTTTGTAGTGCTGTTCATTCATATTTCCCACCAAAGGTGGTAAAGAAAGTAGATGCCTTTCTGTTTTGCATCTGGAGAAGTGGTGGCATGGTGGGTCAGTGTAGTGTGCCCAAAGCAGGAGCACAGTAAGCCCACGGCCGGGTCCCAGTGGGGACTCCTGACTCACGCTGTTGTTCCTTAAGGCCACGTTTCCTTGCCAGCCTCAGCCCCAAGAAGATGAATTTGTTTGAAAATACAGTAAACACGCGGACTTTTAAAAATAACTGTTTGGATGCAAATGGTTTGTTTTTAATGGCTTTCCTGTTCCTTAACGTGGGATTTATGTTTAAGCGGCAACATCATTTGTTTGTATTTCTTACTTCAGAATGATGGTATTTCTTCCTGTGAAAATCTCCTTTATAGTCAGTGGAACAAAAAGTAACCCATCATGTTTGAAAAAGCAGCAATGTGATGGTTTTTCGGTATACTCCCAAATAGCCAGCATTCAAAGGAGTTTTTCTACTGAATTTAAAATTTATGTTTGTTTGTTTGTTTAATTAAATTTTATATTACATGAAATGCTAATGTATGTAAGGCCTAGCAGGGAAATGTCTCCTGAAATGCCTCAAATACAGGGAGAAATTGGTAGCAGAGGTATTATTGTATGTTACATGGGAGCTGACCAAGCACCTACACTTACCAAAACACTGTACATTTTGGTCAGTGCAAACATATAGCAAGATAATTACCAAACTGCATGTCAGAGTAGTTCAGATGTTATTTCACTGTGTGTATAATGTGTGTGAGAATACACAGATAAGGATGGAACATTAACATCTTGGGAATTAGGAGTTGCTAATTCCAGCCCTTATCATCTTATTTCCCCTAAATCTAATCTCAGTTTTCCAGACTTGGTGCGTTGTCCCTGGGTCCACTTTTAGTCCTCTCTTGTTTATGTGATGAAGTGAAGCAGGTTTGTTATCTGTGATCTGTGGTGCCAGCATGGGCAGTGCCAGGAGCTGAAGATGAAGTGTTCAGCTGCTGAGAGCAAGGGACGTATGCAAAACCACAGTTTGCAAAGATTTATGAATTAGCCAGCTGTGGGCAGCTGTTCACGCTGCAGTAAAAACCGTGTCCTCAATACACAGGGAACATTTTGGGGCATGGGAGGGTCTGGAAGCTTTAAAATAAAAAGACTGCAGGTTTGTTGTTTCCCTGAGCTTGTTTGTGGAAATTATTTGAACAATTGCTGGCTAGATCTTAATTTAAATTTTGCTTTAGATTAGGCAGGGTTTCCCGTACTGTCATTTTGGGAACTCAATCCCACACAAAAATACAAATTTAGCGAAGTTATAATCACCAGAAAATATGACTGATGATGGTAGTACCAAGCCATTTTTGTGCCAGGCTGAGCCTGTCAGCCCCGGCTAGAGGAAGGAGACTGTGGCCCTAAGCTCTGGGGCTCTGCATAGACCAGTGATTTTGCTTAAATTGGGTACTTAAGAATACGTCATGATGAACCTAGCCGCAAAACTCCCTTGTCCCTGCTTATTTTACTGTCTCAGTGTGCAGTTCCCAGTCAGGTAAAATAAGAATGCCAAATTCTGCTTTTTGGTGCAACCTCGGGCACTGTGCTGAGAAGCGCTTTAGCTTAACATCAGCTCCTGGCCCAAGGTGGCTGAGGCCAGACAGCACAGAACCACCTGAAAAGCAACTTCATGGTATTTATGCAGAGGTACAAATGTTTATGACCAAGGACAGTGGGCTGTGGTGTTCAGGGCATGCAGTGCCATGTCCTGTGTAAAGCAGAAGCCCCTGGAGCACAGCCCCTGCTCAGGCAGCCTGCAGCACTCAGGCTCTGCTGAGTCCCTGCTACCCGATCATAGGCTTGTTGTGTGTTAAATGTGTGTTGTGCCTTGTTCCTTTAATGAAGATTAATATGCAATAAATTATGCATGGGAACCAACCCAGAGACCTACTTGCAGCACTATTCCCAAAAGGCATTTCATAATTTATCCTAGCACATGCAGTATGTTTAAAACGGCCAGGAGGGCGGGTTTTGCCTAGCCCAGCACTTTCTCCTTTCGGTACATCTCTGATGTGAAAGACCAAGCAGTCCCAGCCTGAGTTGTCTCTTGAGGACATCTCAGCCTTGACCCTTCCTGGTGTACTCAAGCTGGGCTGTGGTGGTGGCCCTGCGGCCACCAGCCCAAGGCCCCTCGTGCCAATGGGGAAGCTCCTTCCCTGCGGGGCGGGTCAGGGCCATGTCCATAGCATCTGGGACTTGCTTGGACTCTGCGCCGCTCTCAGGAAGTTGTGGTGGCCCTACATCCAGGGAGAGTTGGTGCAATGTCAAGGAAATGTGGTTAAATGTCAGCTGGCTAATCACGTATACATCTCTTCTGATCAGCTTAAGAAATCTCACCAGCTTTTTATGCTTCCCGGTTGTAAACATCACTATTTCTGCAGTGTTGTCTCTCGCATCCTGCTGTGTGCCTCCTCCTTTTTCCCTCTGGTGGGTTATTCATACCCTGTCCCTACTGAACCAATAAATCCTGGATGTTAATTGCCTGCCCGGAACCCAGGGCCCCCGCTTCTGCTGTGCAGCTGTGGTTATTCCCCTAAAACAGGCAAGTGATTGCTTCAGCGCATGGCAACATTATTGAGTAACCACTGCTGGAAGGGTAAAGTAACAGAGGGCTTGACTTCTGGTGCATAACACCTGTAGCTTGGCAAAGGCAGCTCTGGCAAGTCCTGGCCTCCCGCTTACAGCCCACGCAGCAGCGCCGCCGCTGTCTTTCTGTTGCATGAGGGCTGGCAAAGCGTGGGGACAGGCCTTTGGGCTTTGCCTGGCCAGAGGCTGTAGCTGGGGCATGGGCTGGCCGCTGGCGGCAGGCGATGCCGAGCGTTGCCTGTGTAAGGCACAGGCCGGCGGCGGCATTCCCAACCACGCGGCACAGGCGGCCTGGCGGCCATCTTGCCTGGGCGGTGGGAGCTGCGGGGGGCCTGCCTCGCTGGGCTGTGCGTGCTAGCGGGCCTGCCGCCGGTGAGGTAAAGGGAGGGCCTCCCAGTTATCCCTTCCTGTGTCACTCAGCGTGCTGCTTTTTAAGGACTGTGTCTCTACGAGCAGTGCCTTGACAGCCGAGGTGGGGCAGAGCGGGAGCGGCGCAGCAGTTCTCACCCGTGGCAGAGCGCTCCCCGGCAGTGAGCCCTCCGGCTCTGCTGAGGGCTCGTGTCCACCTGCGCCGTTATGCTCCATAAAATGAAGTTACTCCGTGAGAATCTGCTTAAAAATAGCAGCCATCACCTAGCAATAGCTGGAGCGTGGGACCTGGAAGCTGCTAGAAGCCAAAAGCAGTTTTGTTCAGGGTTGTACCAGGGCGGCACTTCTCTGAGTATTAATATGTTTTTTCTTCGTAAAGCCTCTCTCAAGATGCAAGATGAATGCAGCTTGATGAGGGGGTGTATCACGCACACCTCAGACAGGTTGAGTATATAAACTTGAGTGTCCCCATGTGTTTGCCCGTCTGGCACGGTGGGCCCTGCCTCTGACGGGGGTCCCTCACGCTGCTCGCGAGGCTGTCACAGAGGTTCGGTGGGCACGAAGCCGCAGGGAGCAGCGCGCAGTGCCCGCCTGCGGTGCATCGGGCTGAGGCTTTGCTGGCGCTGTCTGACAGCTGGCACCGTGGCAGTGCTGTGCCGTGGCTGGGGAGGCCCAGTCCGTTGGGTTGCTGTCACTGGTGGAGGTAGGGTAGCTACAGCTATGGCTGGAAACTGCTCATCAGCGTCTCTGCGCCCGTTTGCACAGACAGACGCCCTGCTGGCACCTGGCCCCGAGGGCACCAGTGCCCCAAAGGTGGTCCCACAGCACAGAAACCCCCCGGGTTGCCTGCCCCAGCATCCTCTGAGTCACCAGTGGGCAGAAGTTAATTAATTTTCTTTATATCCTGCAGTGCATATCACACGGATTGCCCAATTTGTAAAATGTACTCATTTTTCTCTTTAGCCACACTGGCAAGAGCCATCATTACTTCCGAACTATCCCCACCACTTTCCTTTGTTTCCTCTGCTGAAGGCCGATTGCAGAGAAGCTGGCTTGCTCCATGGTGTGGCCATTTCACAGTCATCCTTTGGTTAGATCTCTTCATTTATTAAGTCTAATTTGTTTCCAATACTTTTTTCTCTGACTTGGATCTGTTTATTCTCCTTAGCTCTTTTAGGTCACATTAAGTTGTCATGTCTTGCGCCTAATCACCTGTGCATTAGCCGATTCCTGTAGTTAGTTTTTCTGCTGGAGGAAATATCATACCTTCGTTGTACCTGGATTCCAGTGTTTAATCTTACTATCACGTATTCATTTTAACTCATCAAGATTTCTGCATTTCCTAGAAATTTTGAAATAATAATAAAAATCCCCACTAATTTCTCTCCTTTCACTTTTGGGGGGGGTTGTTTGTGCGTTTGCTTTTTATTTAATTTGGCAAATCCTCAGCTCTTTTCTGCAGCACTGCTTAACAGCCTGTACAACTTTTTTTTAATCCAAGTTCCTTTTTTATTTCCTTCTGGTAGCTGAATACCAGATGATTTATCTCATGTACGGTTTTCATTTCTCTAGAGACTGAGGTTTATTAGAAATGCAAGAGAGAAAAACAAGAGCAAGTTCTGATTTTAATTGAAAAAATTATCCAGTGTTTAGAATTCAGTGTTTCCTAAAGTAGGTTAGAATAGCATTTAACGTAAGTCAGACCCCACATTTCAGCTACGATGTATTGTGCCATTAAATAGTATTTTGCATGTGAGTGAACTGAAATTAGTAATACTGTCTTAGTTTTCACCAGCTCAAATGTTCAACTCCTTTTCTTCTATCTCTTTGTTATAAGAAGAGATAAAAATCTGCAGTAGATGTTGTGCTGTCCCAGAGATTGCTGTGATTTGGGCTGCAGTGTGACTTTTTAGCATCCCTGTTAGGATTTGTTTAAATTCCTGATTGACTGAATCACTTTATTTTGTACAGATCTGGTTTGTGCATGGCTATGGGTCTAGCAGTGGTTCGGCTTTAGATTAACAGTGGGGAAGAGCCGGACTCTGGCCACAGCCAGGAGAGGGGTTTCAGGATTGCTCTGAGCCACATGGACCTGCTCTATCTTTTCGGAGGCATCAGAGCCACTGCTGATAGATGTCCTTTCAGTCACTGGACAGGCCAGGATGGGAAAGAAGCTAGAGGGAAGAGGGAGACAAATAAAAAGTGATTTTGTGTCATTCTGTTCTGTGTGCACATACCAGAAGCACTGGTAAGCCTAGGCTTCTCTGCGCTGCTTTCCAGCATTTTTTCTTTATTGCTAGTGCAGCAAGGGGAGAAGCTATAGGGTTTCTCCAGAGGATGCTGGAAAACGGTTATCCCACTTCTTCACGTCCAATCTCTATTTAAAGCTTCTTGTGAATGTCTTTTTTCCTGAAGTTAAAAAATACTGTCTGTTGTTAGACGTTGTTGGTTTATTTACCATTATTATGTACGGTACTATTGCCATCATTCAGTAATGTTTGTCTTCTTTTTTTGACAATGAAGAAAACCATAAAGGGCAGACGGATTTTTATGTCTGGCATTGGGCTGCAGATCTTGTGCGCTCAGAGATGGGTTCCCTAGCATGGCTCACAGAGGCTCTCTGTATGCAGAAGCAGGTCTCCCTCTGCTTGGCCCATTAACCAGGGTAACAGTATGTGCACTCTGCTAATGAGGAGTCTCACTAGGCAAACAGCAGCCTCTAAAGGGAACAAGGGATCAGAGCAGCGTGTATTTGTGGTGCCAGAAACTGTCTGCCTTCATCTAAATTCCCCACACATCACTTAGAAGAAATAAAGCAAGTATATAATACAACAAAGACCCCCTAAAAATACAGAGTGAAACCTATCAAATGCAACAGCCAAATTAATTTTTGGTCTTGAAAGCTGTCCCTGCACAGTAATTTGGAAGATAGTTTCCAGTTCCATCTGCTGTCAGACACTGCCCCTGTTTCAGTACTGCTGACTTGCAACGCCATGGCTCAGATCCACAGAGTTGCTTCAGCATCTATCTGGCAAGGGTTGGGTCTCCGCATGTTTTGGTGCGTGTGAACATTAATGTTTTCTCAAGAGTCTGCACTGTAGGAAACATGATTCTGTCTTGCCTAACACTCAAATTGTCTATGCTTTTGGAAAGACCTTACAAACAGCACCTCCAGAGGCTGTGGCATCACAATATGGAAAAGCACTCATAAGCCATTATTAAGGGAGGGTGAGGTGGGTGGATGGGATAAAATGTTGTGATTCTAAAGCAATCTGTTGATGCGTGTCCTCCGGTGTACCGATGGCAGTCGAGTCAGCTAACTGGCCTCAAAACCTGAGCTGACAGTGGCATATGTGTTACAGAGCTTTGAGCAGGAGTGTTGCGTGGCATCTGAGTAGCTAACAATTGTATTAGTGTATCCTTTAAGAATTTTCTGTGTTTTTCAATGCTTGATAGAAAAATTATTTTTTAAAGCTTACCACCAGCTATTGCCAGTCGCCTGCGTTTGATGTGGAAATAAAAAAGAGAAGGGTAATTCCTTACCAATGGATGTGAAATGCATGCAGATATGGAAGAGGCATCAGCGCGAGGTGTTCTTCAGCTCAGGCTCTGCTGGGAGCTGCCATTGCAGGGTTTTCTCTCCCCGGCTTCAGCTGGGCATGTACTTAAAGCTGCATGGGGCACCTCTAATTTATGAGGTCTGTTTTTTCCATCAGTATTTCCAAAATAAAAGTGAAAGGCAACAAAGGTTTGTCCCAGCGCTGTCCCAGCTGTTCTCTGCTGTAGAAGTATGTCTTCCCTGGTAGGTCTGCTGAGCATTTGCAAGACAGGAACACAAAAATCAGAACTGCCGCTCCTGGCTGCCTGCAGTGTGATAACGAATGCTGCATTCCCTTGCCACCACTCTAGCAAGTCAGGCCTGGTGGCATGGATGCTGCCGAGCTTCCGACCTGGTTGGATGGAGTCAGGCATGCATTGCCATCGTTTTCACTGTTGGCCTATTAATTTGCAAGTGCTGTAGAGGACAACGTGCCTTTCTCTTGGGGATTGCCAGCCGTGTGAGAGGTATGTGTGATTTCATCTGGCATCGTAGCATGCACCCAGGGAACAGCTTTTGGAAGGACAAGAGGCTGAGAGAGAGATTCCTCTGCCTGGCCAAGTAGTGCTTAAAGCAACAGAGAAGGGTTGCGAGAGGGGAGCAGGGAACAAGGGGTAAGACGTTTTTACGCTGCTCACTCAGAAAGCTGCAAAGTCCCAGCCTAGCTACTAACCCAAGTTCATTTACAGATGTCACCTTGTGCCTTTGGAGACTGCAGTACCTCCCGAGGGTCAGTTGGGCAAGCAGACACACGGCAGTCCCTGAGAAGGTGCCAAAGTGAGCGTCTTTCCACACGGGTATGCCCAGTGTAGTGGGAGTCAGTTATAAATTCTTGGGATGGCTGTATGCTTGTGATGAATTGCAGCCATTAGGGCCTGAATCCTTCCCTGCTGGATCCCCGGCTCTGAATGAGCTGAATCCCTTAAGTCCCTGGGCAGCGTATCAGCAAGTGTGTGCTCATTGCTAAGCCTGCGCACGGTTGGATGGCACCAAACCCACACTGATGGGTCCCAGCATATAGATTATTAGATTATGGATTTCCAGTACTACTGTGATATGAAGTGATTGTGGTGAGCATTTTGGATGTTAGTTAAAGGACAAAGTTTGTGAATGCCCTTGGGAGTATTTTTATTACATTCCCATGCAAATTTATCTTTCCATCATAACTTACTGGGAAGTTTCAGTGCTGGTTTGATCTCAGGGATTCAGTTACACAATGTGCCGTAGGCTTTAAAATCAGTTTCTTTGCCTGTACATGCTCATGTATTAGCTGATTTTTCAGAGGAGGTAGTGATGTAAGCCTAGACATCTGAGGTGAAGATAAAGCCCTTGATCTGCCTGTAGTTTGGGTTAGCTAAAGCACTTTAGCAACTTGCACTCAAAACATGGTGGATTTAAAACTGGGTGAGTATGCACACAAATATTTCAAAGCATCCCTGAAACCACTATGAATAAAACGGAAAGATATGAAATGATAGCTGAAAGGGCCTGTGAAATCTGAGCACAGGGTAAGTGTTTTAGCCAGACCTTTGAGATCAAGGCTAAGGTGTGTAAAGCTGAATGTATCTACAGAACGGTCTGGTTTTTCAAGGATTCAGAAGGCCTCGTTGACCCATCAGATACAGGTGGAGTCAATGCAGAGAGGGATTTACCTGCCTGAATGGATGGCACCCCAGTCCTGCCCTCCCTTCCTCACCGGAGCTGCAGGAGGGCAGCACCAGCATCCGTGTTCTGAGGTGGCGTGTCAGAGGGACCACCTGGGTGATAGCTGGGAACTTTTATGCCACATCCTGGGAGTTTCATTTCCAGAGCAGTTTTTTTTCAAACCTCACGGAAGTACTTGCTCACACAGACTGAGAGGTGTGGGCTGCAGGAAACTGAGCACTGGCCTTGCTCTTTTGTAGGACGATGATTCCCGTGACCGAATTTCGCCAGTTCTCGGAGCAGCAGCCGGCGTTCAGAGTGCTGAAGCCCTGGTGGGATGTGTTCACGGACTATCTCTCTGTTGCCATGCTGATGATCGGTGTGTTTGGGTGCACATTACAGGTAAATCAAACGGGATGGAAGCGAGGCGGGTGCTCTCGGGGTTGCTGAAAGAGGACCACAATCCGGAAGGTCCTTAGAAGGATGATGTCACATCTTGTTTTATCTCTTGGGTTCACCATGAACAAAGCAAAAATTCACTGGTCCCAGGATTAAAGCTGTTTAGGTAGCAACATCAAATAACACAGACCAGACTTAGCAGCTGTAAATCAGCAGAGTTGCGCTAGAGTCGATGGAGCCGTGCCAGCTAAGATAAGAGCTGTTGGTTTGGCTTGTGCCTGGATGCCTGTTTTCACCACAGTTTGGCATAACAAAGCAGACAATCAACTTCAGTTCTTATTTATTACCATTCTTCTGTTGAAAAGATTGAAAAATGTAGTTTTGTAATTTCTGTTTTTCTTTATTTGGCAGATGTTAATATTATTTCTCTTGTTATGCTTCAAAGAGATTTGAAATGAATGCGCTTATTTTAATAACACCACCCACAACTAATATTATGCCTCTTCCATTCCAAAGCATCTCTGAGGATGCTGACACATAAACAATTGACGTTACTATCAATTGCTGTTAGTTAGATTTTGCTAAAGAGGCAAAAGCTGAAAAGAAGTGGAAAGTACTGTTTGGGACAGACTCCACAAAACCAAAAAGTTATAGTACTAGTTCAAACGTGGATCTCACGTTTCTTGGCATGACTTGGAAATGGAGCTAAAGGGACATACTGATAGAGCTCTTATTTCAGGGGAATTTGCTCACTTACATGGTCCAAGATTTTTACATAATATATCCCAAATTTCATGTGAAATCAACGGTAGTTTTGCCTGTATTCTCTGTTCTCAAGTATTTTCAGTTGAAAGGGTACAATGTCTATGTTGAAAAATCTCTTTAATAGGGCTGAATTTTGCATTAGTAGCTAAGTGTTTGCTTAGGCATGCAAAGTAGAACATCTGTTATTTTTCAGTTTACCTGCTTGATTGGGTGAAGCACACTGGAAAATAATGTGTGGAAACACTGCAAAGAATAGGCGATTTTATTTCTTTTATTTCTTTTTTATTCCAACTTACTACCAAAGGTATGAATTCAGGGTGTAAGTAAGGATGTGTATCTGAATAGCGTTTACAGACAAAGACAAAAACTGCAGGAGTTTTTGATGTGTCAACAGTTGTGGCACTGATATTGTTCAAAACACACGTGGTCTTATCTCAGCATCTCCCTGCACCAGGGTGGATCATCAAGGAGGATCTGATTTTGGTAGCTCTTGTTGCGTACCCTGTATTCAGTGCTTTCAACAACCATGACGTCAAAGAGTACATCTACACTACACACACATTCTTGGTTAGGGATAATCGCAGTTAGTCATTCAGGGCAAATAACAGAGCTCCTTGGTTTATCACATAGATTAGAATTTAAAATTCAGACTTACGGGGACCCTTGCAGTGAACTCGAACTATTATTTCAAGTTAAACCAAAGGTGATTGGTCCCTAAAGGCACTCTGACCTCAGTTTTTCAACATGGATGGCCACCCCAAATTAAGAAAGTTGGGGTTTTTTGCATTGTAGAGAGACTCAAGGACAGAAGGGCAGAGCTACTTTTCCCCGAGGTATGTGGTATGAGGACTTTTGTGTGTATGTATGAGAAACTGAATAAAAATTACATTGATGCGCACACACAGAGAGATGCTGGCAATTCTCTATTATCTCTATCTGTCTTTATTATTACTGAAGATTAATAATGTCCCAGCATAGATATGCCCACGTTAGCTCTTTGTCAGCCATTTTTGGTGTGATAAGATAGCACCGTGTGAGCATACAGCCACATGAATGCAGTTATGCTGCTTTCAAGCCTAAGCTATCTCTGAATATTGTGTGGCCAGGGTGGATACCCCTGGCAAGAACAGTCTGTTTCTGGGGAGAGCAGTGCAGGAGATCCCTGATCTTTTCTGGAAGCATTACCCACACTTTTCCTTTTTCTGGATTATCTCAATGCCCTCTTACTCAAAGTATGGAAAACTAACCACAGATGAAAAGGGGTGACCTAGTTCTTGGCATATAGAACAAGTGTCTTGTCAGGAATAATAATAATAAAAATAATAATAACAATAGCGCAGGCTATGGGGAGGAACGCCTGGCAGCTGGAGGAGCTCCAAGGACAGCTACCCATTGGTACTGCCACCTTTGTTTGTACATCAGTTTGAGAGGTATCTTTTTGTGTGTTTCAGGTCATGCAAGACAAGATAATATGCCTTCCAAAGCGCATACAGCCTTGCCAGAACCAATCTAATAGTTCAAATGTGTTTAACACAATCCCAGATACAACCCCCCTTCCTCCACCTAAGCCATCCACCCCTCCAGCTACAGTTGAAATGAAAGGACTGAAGACTGATTTGGACCTTCAGCAATACAGCTTTATAAATCAGGTGTGCTACGAACGTGCTCTGCACTGGTATGCCAAGTACTTCCCTTACCTTGTCCTTATACACACACTGGTCTTCATGCTGTGTAGTAACTTTTGGTTCAAATTCCCTGGATCGAGCTCCAAAATCGAACACTTCATTTCAATACTCGGGAAATGCTTTGATTCTCCCTGGACAACAAGAGCCTTATCTGAAGTGTCAGGGGAAGACTCTGAAGAGAAGGATAACAGGAAGAACAACATAAACAAGTCTAATACTATCCAGCCAAGCACTGAGGGCACTTTGGTCAAGTCACAGTCTTTAAAATCAATTCCTGAGAAGTTGGTTGTGGATAAGGGAACACCTGGGGCATTAGATAAGAAAGAAGGTGAACAGGCCAAAGCACTCTTTGAAAAGGTGAAGAAATTCAGACTGCATGTTGAGGAGGGTGATATTCTTTATGTCATGTATGTTCGCCAGACTGTACTTAAGGTAATTAAATTCCTGATTATTATTGCTTACAACACAGCACTTGTCTCAGAAGTCAATTTTACAGTAGTCTGTAATGTTGATATTGAAGATATGACAGGATATAAGAATTTCTGCTGTAATCACACAATGGCACATCTGTTCTCTAAACTTTCTTACTGCTACCTGTGCTTTGTAAGCATCTACGGCCTCACATGCCTTTATACACTATACTGGTTGTTCTACCGTTCGCTGAAAGAATATTCTTTTGAATATGTTCGGCAAGAGACGGGAATTGACGATATCCCGGATGTCAAGAATGACTTTGCTTTTATGCTTCATATGATTGATCAGTATGATCCTCTCTATTCCAAGCGGTTTGCTGTCTTCCTATCTGAAGTCAGTGAAAATAAGCTGAAACAGCTGAACCTGAACAACGAGTGGACTGCCGATAAACTGCGACAGAGGCTGCAGACGAACTCCCATAGCCATTTGGAGCTACAGCTCTTCATGCTTTCTGGACTACCAGACACAGTTTTTGAAATTACTGAGCTGCAGTCATTAAAGCTTGAAATAATTAATAATGTAATGATACCAGCAACCATTGCACAGTTGGACAATCTCCAGGAACTCTCATTGCACCAGTGTTCTGTGAAGATCCACAGCGCTGCCTTGGCATTTCTGAAAGAGAATCTCAAGATCTTGAGCGTTAAGTTTGATGACATCAGAGAACTTCCACACTGGATGTATGGCCTCAGAAATTTGGAAGAGCTCTATTTAATTGGCTCCCTAAGTCACGATATTTCCAAAAACATTACACTGGAGTCTTTTCGGGAACTTAAAAGCCTTAAAGTTCTTTACATAAAAAGTAATTTGTCCAAAATCCCACAATCTGCTGTCGATGTTTCAAGTCACCTGCAAAAATTGTGCGTCCATAACGATGGCACTAAGTTAGTGATGCTCAACAATCTGAAGAAGATGGTCAACCTGACACAGCTGGAATTAGTTCATTGTGATTTAGAGCGCATACCTCATGCAGTTTTCAGCCTTCTCAGTCTTCAGGAATTGGATCTAAAGGAAAACAACCTCAAATCCATCGAAGAAATAGTAAGTTTTCAACATCTGCGAAAACTGACAATCCTAAAGCTCTGGTACAACAGTATAACATACATCCCAGAGCATATAAAGAAACTCACGAGTCTCGAGCGGCTTTCCTTCAGCCATAACAAAATAGAGGTTCTTCCGTCCCACCTATTCCTATGCAACAAAATCAGATATTTGGATTTGTCTTACAATGACATTCGCTTTATCCCACCTGAAATAGGAGTTCTGCAGAGTTTACAGTACTTTTCCATTACTTGCAACAAAGTGGAGAGTGTGCCAGATGAACTATACTTTTGCAAAAAACTTAAAACTCTGAAAATTGGGAAAAATAACTTGTCAGTCCTTTCACCTAAAATTGGTAATTTGGTATTCCTCTCCTATTTGGATATTAAAGGCAATCACTTTGAAATCCTCCCACCTGAGCTCGGAGAATGCAGAGCTCTGAAGCGGACTGGTTTCACTGTAGAGGACACCTTGTTTGAAACGTTGCCTTCTGATGTCAGGGAGCAAATGAAAGCTGAATAACTAACTTCCTCTTGCTCAGTTTTACAGAAATAACGCTTCTACCAAATACGCTGTAGAAAGTGCATACTCCAAATATGCGTTTAGTTTGTCATGATTTTTTTCATTTTCAAACAAATCCTTTCTGTACAAACACATTTGGAGTAAGGAGTACATATATTTTTAAATAAAATTGCCTCGTATTTTTTCACTGTTTTAAGATATTTTTTAAGTTTGTTTTGCCCTGGAACAAGGGTGTCTGTAACTTAATTTTTACTGGTAAAAGTAAATGGGTTTATCTGCTGATTTTTTTTTTTCCCTTTGCCTAATTCCGACAGGGGAACTGGGTTTAAGCTGTATGCTTTGGGTTGTATAATTTTTAATAGAGGATTATATTGTCTTCCTTGTTATTGTTGATCCCTTAGGACATGGTCTTCAACGGGTGGTGCTGCAGGTGTTGAATGCCTTGTTTCGTCTTTTCTTCACTGGCAGTAGAAGGTGTTCAGCATCTAACAAGATGAAATCTGGGTTGACCATCCTTTTTTATTTATGACGTGGTTTCCTTAGATGGTCAAAGCAAGTAGAAGGGTCTTTTATGTATTTATACTGGTCTGAGGGAGCATGCAGAACTCCTTCACCGCCTTTTGGCAAGTTCAGTCTAGCTGTCCGTTCGCACACCGCGCCGAGCAGGAGGCACTGACTGAGATTTCCTCTCTGGTGCAGGAAGGGTAAGGTCACAGTTCACAGACAAGTCCGGACCAAAGTGACTCATTTTGAAGATTTTCCAAACAGTGCAAAGGGATGCGGCTGCCTGTTTCCTGCTAACTTGAATGGAAGGGGTGCAATGAACTCACTGTGTTGGAAACATCAACCCAGCGAGATGAAACACTATCTTGAAAATTCCCCATCCTCTGCTAAACACCCCATCTTGCAAGGGAGAAAGTGCCCTCTGCCCTCCTCAGTTCACTTCCCCGTGGGGATGCCTGGCACCCTGCAGGAATGGGATCCAGAAAAAGTGCAATCGTGTTTAGTTTGTAAAGCTCCTGACAAGGAAATAGCATCTAATACACTCCTTAATTGAGCTTGAGTATCTTATAACCGAGCTCAGCACAGGAACATTGGCAGATTTACAAAACTGAGATTAAAAATGAATACATTAACTTCTCAAAAGTCTCAACTTATCAGGAGACAGTGATGAAGACTATTTTTTCATCTCCCTGCTAGTTATTAAATTGTGACTCATACAATTGGAAGTTTGCTTTTTAAAATAACGTAGTAATCTGTAACAATGGTGCATCAGGTTGGGAACTTTATCCTCTGAAGCCATGTTCAGTTGTTTATTTAATCCAGCCATTTGCTTTCTTTCAGGCAAGTTTGGCAGGTATATGGTAACTCACGTGCTGCTCACAAGCTTATTTAAGCTAATCAAAAGTAACCCTATGATAGTAAAATATTTTGCTAGGAGGAGGTCTCTTCATCCTATCCAACAACACGTATGTGAGTCAGATGCAGGCACTGGATAAACGCTTTGCAAGAATATCTAGGAATAAGTACTTCTTTCTCTAGGAGGCGATGCTGTTCATAAATTGCAGAGGTTGAGTTGCTGATTGTTTAAAGTTATGTAAAATAATTGATGATTGTCAGGTTGGTTGCTCTTAAATGTTTTCTAACTGCCATTGTGTGTCTTGAGCTACAGTTAATCTGAGTTCTCGAGCTTGGTACAAAAGCATATTGTTGTTTTAAGAGTCTGACTTATAGAGGTGGGGAGACGAACGAAAATGAGCATTTCCTCATTAATCCAGGGTGTGCTATTCAATCTGGTATGCAGGCTTGCCACAGTGCAAAGTCAGACTTATTTTTTGCGCTTGACTATGTTCTGGAGAAGATCCATGTGATTAATCAAAAATGGGTCAGGCATGAAAGAATCAAAGCAAGCTTTTTTAAAGGGGTTTGATTTAGTTCTATTAAAGACTTGTGACTGATGTAGCTATTGCGAGGGCTACGCTTACTCATGTACAGAATGCACTTATTGGAAGAGCTTGGCAGTATATATCTTCTAAATGTATTTCACTTTGATGTAACGTGAGGGAGAGAAAAGTTTCATTGCTCATATTAGCCTAATTATGTAAACCAAAGTGCTGTTGTCCCTGATGAATGTAAACTGTTTAAAATGTCCAAGTAATCGGTGGAGCTGTATAGTTCTCTTATTTAGATTTGAAATATGGGATTACATTTAAAGTTTTTTAAAAAGATCTTTATATTCCTAGATGTAGCATTTTAAATCCCTAATTTATTTTGTGTCTGATGTTGTTAAATGTATAGTATGTCGTCTATTTTCTGAATGGAAGTTATGCACACCTCATAACTGAAGGTTGGAGACTTGTTCTACACCATTTTTGTAAATACGTCACTTAGGGGATGTGGGGGGATTGTTTGTTACCAATTATACTTACACCAGTGCAACCCCTCATGTGGACACAGTTACATGAGTATAAAGTGCCTTGTGCTGGCATATCTTTATTCACTTTGATAGGAATAAACTATACCGGTCTAAGCACTTTCACACTAACAACTGTATCTTTTCCAAGGATTTGATCTGCTGAGACAGCTTCCTCAATCTGACAGCTCACTGCCACCAGAAAGGGACAGTTCCCTCCTCCTCCCGTGCTCCCTATCCCTGCCAACACGTGCCAGCTGCTTCTCTTGTACCTTTACTGGTCTGATCCCTCCACAGGACAAATCAACTTTTTAAGCCAGCAGAAAACTAAGCCAGTTTAAAAAAAGGACAAATTTTCTGCTGGATCAGTTCTCCAAAGGATCGGATGCACAGTAGGGTGGAAGTAGCGAGGGGACAGGACTCTGCAGCCCGATCCCCGCAAGGAAAAGGAGGGACAAGTCACTCTGGAGGTGCTGAGCTGCTAGGTCAGTTCAGCATCTTGCCGAGCCACGTGCTTGGAGAGCTGTGCTGTTTTATCTGTAGCGGGGTTGGGTGGCATGGATTTTGTGGGTACACAACCCTCAGGCTCGCAGTGAATGGTAAATTATCACATTACTGTTAATTGCTTAAATTTAATGAAACAAACTCAGGTAGCTGCACTGTTGACTTTTGTAAACTTCTTACTGTCTAGTCTGTGGGATGTATTTTCCAAAACCATATTACAGTATTTTAGAAATGCGTCAGCTCAAAGAAGATTGTTTCCTAATTCTGTATGACATCCAGGAAAAAATGTAAAAGTGCCATATTTACTCAGTGATTCATGTACTGCTCATATGTATATTCACATGCAATGTGTACTAGACTTTTCTGTGACCTATAGTATTTGACTTAGAATGGATGGACATTTTGTGGATAATACTTCAGGCATGGTTTATATATATACACACACACACACACACAAAGAGTTTATATAACTACTTACATTAATCAGGTGCCTAACAAGTATGACAATTCCAGAACATAAGCAAGGCATTTTACATTATTGCTCAAAAATAATACAAATCTTCCTTGGTAACAGAAGCAGAGATGACAAGGAGTGCACCAAAAATAAGATGACAACCTTAGTAGTACATTAAACCTGACAAGCAAATCTACTTTGTGATCAAAATCTGGAGATGTGCATCTCCCTCTTTGTCAAGATGAGGATGGATATATGTGCTGACCTCTTGCATTTAGCCAGCCCAACAACTTTTGTAAATTCTGATTGCAAAGCGCCTGCCTAAAGTCTCCTATCATGTTTCTGGCACTTCTAATAATACATGTGCTTAAGTGGTGACAAGTCCTGTAAGAATGCCAAGGAAAAACTCTGAAATTTGACCAAATGGACAAACTTCTTAATTCTGTAGCAAGAATCTTAATATGGTAATAGACCTGTGTAGTGTTACATTGCAATATAGTACACCCAGAAAAAATGGAAATAAAATGCTCTTTTGTAATAATGAACATTGTCAGACTGGAATGTGATTTTTTGTTTGGGAAATATTTTGTTTCTGGGTTACCTAAAGATCAAACATAACCATCTTTTGGGTTTGATCCCTTGGGAGGGAAGTCAGGAAAATATGCTTGAAAAAACATCGTTAGGCTTGACGGGATTTATAGCCGCATGGTCTCGCTTCCTGTGCACCTCCTTCCATCTCCTCCTTCTGGCAGCCTGCTCAGTGGCCAGCAAAGAAGCCATCCCTGCGGGAGCAGCTCCCCCGCTCCGGTCCCTGTGCTCTGCCAGGGCCGGGGGGATGCCAGGGCCCTGCCAGCCTGGGCTACCACACGGCCCCGTGCAGCCGGTGGCCAGGGGCACGGAGGCTCCTGCCTCCCCCATCATGTGCCTGTGCCACTAAGGGAAACGATGCTCTTGGTGCTTGCATCTGACGTAACCCCCTATAAATCTGACCAAAGGCGATGGGTTTGTGCTGCCTGCATTTGGCGTGGGATGTTTTCTTCGTTTCTCCATACCTTTTAAGTTGGAAGCAATAATGTGTTTCAGTTTTGGTTTTTGATACTGAGGCAACGCTGTCCTGCTGAGATGGAGCAAGAAATGCTCCTCTCTGGTTCTCATGGTCCCAGGGAGAGGAGGGGAGCGGTAAGCACGGGCAGTCAGCCTGAGTCGGCTTTGCCCCTGGATAAACCCTGGCAGGGAGCTGGCAGCAGGGACATGCTGCCCCTGGGGCACGGCGAGCCTCGCGGAGGAGTAGAGGATGGAGATGCCTTGCTGACAGCACCTGCTCCTAACCTCCGGGCTGTTCCCTGCGAAGATGTGGAGGGCTGGTGGAGGGCTGGAAAAGCTGGTATGCTCCTTGCAGCCCTGCTCCTTCCCACCGGCCCCGCCGCAGATAGCATCTCTGGGCCGCACCCGGCGGGATGGGAACGCTCAGGCGAAACCACGGCGGGGATCCCTGGGGCGATGAGATCGCGCTGCTGGAGCAGATGTCGCCCCGTTTGTTGAGTGTGCTGGTGGCAGGAGGCGTTCACGGCCCAAGTTAGCTGAGCCCCAACAAACCTCTTCTTTTGGTTTCCTGGATATGCATGCTGGGGAGCAGGAGTTAACCGGGGCAGATACCATGCCATGAGAAACCCCCAAGCCGCAGCCCGGGGGGCTCCCAGGGCACAGCCCCCCTGCAGCTATGTCATCTGCTTGCCAGCAAGCAGCAGCGCTCGGGCCAGTTTGTCCTTCACCTCACACCAAATAGGTACTGGGAATTCCCAACGGTTGTGAGAGTTTGCTTGTATGTCCTCATTTTGCATTTGATAGTGTGGGCAATGGTAAGAAAATTGCATGTCTGCCGTCTTTTCTCTGTAGGAGCGTTCATGAAGCCCTGAAGACTGAGGTGAAGAAGCCGTTTCTGTTTCTGCTTTTTTTTATCCGTGATTGCCTCAGAAATACCCCTCGTGCCAAGGGTGCAGGTCTTCCCCGCTGCCGCCTCTGTCCCCACGTGCAGCGAGCACACAGGAGCGATGGCCCACGGGGGCCGGGGCCAGGAGGCAGGAGCGGGTCTGCCAGGAGGGCGAGGACGAGCCCCTCAGCCTCCCCCCGCTGGGGGGGCACCCGGGCAGGGCCGGGCAGGCGGTGCACCGCCGGTGGGGCGGCTCAGTGAGGCAGGTCTCTGCAGGTCCACCTCCACCCATGGGTGCTCGTGCCACCCAGGCTCAGCTCCCAGTTTCCCATCACGCATCCTGCCCTTCATCATGCTCTTGTCTGTATTGCTGGGTGCAGAAGACCCGACAGACAAAACCAGGCTGGACCTGCCCCATCCCCACGGGGATCAGAGATGGCTGGCGTGCCACGGGGCAATGTGAGGTTTGGCAGATGCGCAGTGGATGGCAATGGCCCCAGAGCTTCCATGCAGGGAAGCCCAGACCAGCATGAGGATCTTGCTTCAGTCCTCTGGCTCCAGACACACATTTGAAGCAGCTTGTGCTGGCAGAGGAGTGTTTTGATTGCTGTCTCGATATGGAATAGGCTGTGTTGCGACTGGGCTGCAGCTGACAGCTTTGGCTCAGGCAAGTAAACCATGAGGTTGCTCATGGTCCTGGCTTCCAGAGCAGGGCCCAAGCCAGGGAGGGACTGGATGTGCCTAGAGGTGTGCTTCCAATGAGAAAGCAAATACAATAACCTCAAGGAGTGCAACCACCATGGCCAGTGGGGTTTGGTGGCTTTTGACCCGGGCCAGATTCCCAGGAACTACCATGGGCAGCACTGGCAAGGTGTGCAATCCCAGGGCGTGGAGTAAAACACCTACATTGCAGGCAAGCTTGAACCGTTCTGCTATCAAACATGATTTTATCAGCCCATACTCTCCTCTGCTGCCAAGGCTTATGATGTTACACCTAAACTGGGTAGCACATCCAGCAGCGTCCTTGATGTGGCAAGGTGGCAGTGGCATGGTCATTGGGAACAGTAATGACAAGATGGTGCTTCCTTCAAAACCAGCATCAACGGGCCAAATGGGACATAGGTGCCTATGTCCCTTTACAGTGCTGCTATGTATAGATTATACTAAAGGTGGACCCTTAGCTACTTCAGACAACTGGAAGGTCCCTTGGGAACAAGACAGAGGTGGCAAGGGATTTTAGGACTGCCAGATGCACTGAGCCCCGAAGACCACGCAGAGATTTCAGCAAGGAGTCACTTGCTAGGGCATGAGTTGCTGCCAGCCTGATGTGATGCTGCAGTACGCGGGCTGACTTCATTTGCTGTGCTTTTACATTGCTGGAGTAAGAGGGCTACTAAGCTGGTTGTTGGAGGTATTTTAACACATGAATTTTATGGACTGTGGTAAATAAGTGTTGATATTTTGCTGAATATGATTTAAATGTAACCCTTGTTTCTTGCCAGTTGGGGTCATGTGACACTGTTAGCCTGGCTTGTGGAGACTGCCTGCAGTTCTATTTATTCAGTAAAATATTTTGGCAAAGCTGTGGCATCCTGTTTCCTTGCTGTGAGCAGAGAGAAGAAAGTAGTTAAAGAAGCACAGAACTTCAGTAAAGCCACAAGGTTACCCTCAGGAGCAAGTTGCCGGCTACAGCTAGAAGCTAAATGAGATTTTTACAAGTCTAGAACAAGCTGCAGACAAAACCACAGAGCAAAGTAATCCCCTCTGCAAAGAGTAACTTTAGGAAGCTGAAGTGCCAGGAGTGAATGCAAGCAGGATCAGTGCTGGTGAGACCCGCAGCCTGAGGCACACAATGCTCTGCAGTGCAGGGGTGGAGGGTGGGGGGGACAGGCTCGTCGTGGTGGGGTGCAAGATGGCTGGAAGGAGCAGAGCTGCACCTCCCTCCTGTGTTTTGAAGGTGATGCTACCCATGAGGCAGTTTCTTTGCCCACGTGACTGCAGCATCTCCGAGTGTGGGTGTGCTGAGTAGCAGACTGCCTGGCTCAAAGGGACAGAATTTAGTATTTTCTTTAAATTTAAGAAATCTATTGCTACATCTCACTGCAAGGTCTCAGGGTGCAATCTGTGGCATTTTAGGAACACTGTCCCTTATCGCTGTCACCACCAGTGTGTCAGAACCCCTATGTGGCCTCTTGAGCAGGGTGAGACATAGTAAATAAATACCATTACAGCTGTGCTCCCAGCTGGTGGCTACAATGCTCCTTGAAGACACAGCCTAACCTTTGGGGGATTTTACCGGCCTCGCTTCAATGAGCAGAAAAGCTTCTACAAAGCCAAGGACCCAGGCACTTGTTTCAAACCTGACAGCTTATCAGGGGCACAAATTGGTTGAATAGAAGGGAAAAGTAACTTTCTGAGCTGGTGGAAATGGCTTTGCAAAGCCTAGCGCTTGCCCAGTGGAAGGGCAATCAAGTGGTCCTGCTGGTTCAGGGCAGGATCAGCCGAGCAGGTGGTACCGGCTCCTCCTGCCCCAGAAGCCCTTCCTGGGAGCTCAGCATGGACAACCCGATAAGGTGCCGGAGGAACTGCCGCACACGCTTTGCCTTCACCAGCAATTATTTCTGCAGAAGCTGTGAAAGCGGAGAGGAACCGCCTCCAAACTTCTGACTGAGCCCAGTGTCAGAAGCCAGTTGCACCAGGGGCTCGCCCCAGGCCATGCTGGCATCCAGGCACCTCAGGCATCAGTGGTCCAGCTCTGCTGCAGGAACCATGCAGTTCACCACGCCGCCAGAGCTGTGGGACCCCTTTCTTAACACCATAACCCACGCTGTCCTGTGAGTGCCCAAGTAGGTGTTTTCTTCAAGGAGGTGAGGCTGGGACTTCAAGGAGGTGAGTGAGCAACTGTGCTTCACCAGGAGCTTGAGCTTGCTCCTACTCATCAGTGGAGGTTTGCCTTGAATCTCCCAGAGCAGAAGATCTTTAACAGGAAGCCTGTGAAAAGGACCTGAAAGGAAAACTCTGCACTCATCAGGCCTCTGAGGGAAGCAAATGCAAGTCTGCAAGCCTGGAAAAAAGTGAGGTGATGAGGCAGGGGGCTGCTGCATCCCGTGGGCTGTGGCAATACCCACGGCAGGAAGGGTGCTGCTGGCCCCAAGGCTGCAAGGGCAGCTGAGTGCTCAGGGCTCGTGTGGCTTTTTCATGAACAGGGCAGCAGCAGCAAGGCAAACTCTTTACAAGAGAGTAAAGGTTTTTGCAGTCGTTCAAGAGAGAGCTGTGGCCTGGGGAGTGAGGGACCAGTGAAAAGGTGTTTTGTTGGGACTTCTCCTGGGCTTGTGTTGACGCCGGCAGGGCTGGAGCTCTCCCTTGGCAGGGAGAGGGGAAATGGAGGAAGCAGATGTGTTTCCATGGCAATGCAGGGAGCAGCCCTCATCGGCACAAGTCTCCTTTTTCAACCCATGTTAGGAGCCAGCGTCAGCCATGGTCTGCCTCAGCTGCCCTGAAGGGCCTACAGCCACCCACGGCCAGGTGGGCACCACTCACCCTGGGTGAAGTAGTGGGACACATACCAACGCCAGCACCCATACCAATGGCCAGACTGTGGCATGGGGCTCCCACTGCCACTCTCCAGCATCAGGTTTGCCACTAGGACACTTGAGGCTTTCAATTAAAAAAAGAAAACCGACCAAAAACTAAAAAGCCTGTGTTTACTTAAGCTTCATTTTTTCCCAGCTTTGCAGCTCTGATTCCCATTAGATAGGTTTCAAGAGTCCTCATTCATTAGGGCGCAGAAAGCTAAGTCACACTCTCTGAGGGAAGTTACACGTAAATATGAAAAATGTGGCTGCCTAAAACTTGCAGATTTCAGACCTGATTGTTTCTGTGTCCCAGTTCTTGTGAAATATTTATTGATAATTTTTTGGTTTCGCCCAGAAAAAAATCAGTTTCCTGTAGTGGGCCAGCGGACAAAGTATTGAGCTTCCCAAAGCTGGTCTCCCCTTTGTGCTCCCAGCACCCCAAGGCCAGAGCACAGGGCACCAAGGGTTCCCATGCATCATCTCACCAAAGAGGGCAGCAAGCCTTGGGGTGCCGGGAATGAGGGCTGTGTGGCAAGGGGCAGGTGAGGGCAGCCTGAGATGTTCCCAGTGTCACTGATAGCTCTCCTCTCCACTGCTTCAGGTGTGCTCAGTCCTGCCAGGAACCAGTCCTGTCTTAGTCTTTGGCCCTGGATATTTTAAACAGGGGTTAGAGGATGAGGAATAATTGCTGGCTGAACTAATCATGTAGGCTCCAGGGGTAGGATGTTCAGTAGCAGCCTCTGCCTCAGACCCCTTGCGTGGCGCAGGATGCTTCCTCCTCCTTTGGCTCCTTCCTGTGTCCTTTGGCTGGAGGTGGAAGGTGAACAGTAACAATGATGTGATGCTCAACCCCAAGCAGCCAAAAGGAGGTGAGAAGATCCCTACCCAAATGACGTACAGTCGGATAGTGCCGTGCCCGGGTGTTCAAGGGTGCTTGATCCCAGCGTTTGGGTGTAACCCTCTATGCAGCACAGGCCAGCTGAAAGATTGTAGCCAGGATTTTGGTATGGGCTGAGACACTATCCAAACAAAAGTGAGCAATGTCCCCCCCAGGTCAATCATTAATAATGTGTGTGTGGATGTTCTCCCTTGACAACAGCACAGTTGAGCCTTAGCCTTATTTAAATCTCACTTAACCAGCTTTCCAAGAAAGTTTTTAAAAGTGACTGGGAACTACACTGAAATCCTTCCATTTGAGCTGTAATTTCATCCAGTACTTGTTTAGAAGTTACGCCCGAGAGATCTGCCTAATGTATGAGTGTGTTTTCCTTACACATTGCCTGCCTTGATATTTTTCCATGGGAGATCACTCAGCTGTTGGGGATCTGTGATAATGATGATTTAGAAACAGGGCCAGCAAAGAATTCAGACAGAGTACAAACAAATGGCCCAAAGCTGCCTCCACCCCAAGCATATTTCCATTTTTCACACCCTTTTTCTCTACAGTGTAGAAAGCTCCTAACACTCCGTGAAGTACATGTGTGTAGTTGCTGCAGACCTCTGAGGGCATCCCGCATTAAACTGTCTCTCATTATGTAAGAAATGTTTCCAGTTCTAGGAGCCTTTAAAGTGAATTCCATTAATGTCACACTTCTACTAGTCCTGCAGCTCTCTCACTGGATTTTGATCCCATCTTTACATATGCCTTGGATGCTTTGGTTGCCTTCCAGGACAGCAAGACCGATTCCCTGGTTTTTAATAATGTGGTATCCCCGAGCACTTTATTTTCAGGTCTTTAATGTATTATTTGCCATGGATGCACAGATAATACACAAGATGCCACATTTATTACGCCTCATGGAGGTTCTGTGAATTTTTTCCCTATTGCAGTCCACACGAAGAAGTTTGTTTATTCTGCAAAACTTCAAAGCAGTCAAATTTAAACATTTTGCTTTCCCTTTTATGGCTGTGGAAAAGAGAGGTGAGACCTCAGGGTGTAGACCTCTTCCATAGTGTCACTGACAGGCAGCAGATATTACAGAGGCTGGGGGAAACCAGGGACACACCAAGTGACATCTTATGAGGGTAAAGTGCAGGGGCTGCGGTGAGAAGCAGCTAAGCAGTGCTTCTGTTGTAGCAGGAGCCAAGGGGCCTCAGTCCTCACACGGCGCTGCCATGTGTGGCTGGGGAGGGGTGATGGTCCCTCTCCAGATTATGACCCTTTCTGGGGTGAAAACAGCAGAATTCACCAAAGGTGCTGCCAGGGGAAGTGTTGGAGAAGCCTCCCTCCTTCCCTTGCTAATTAACTCACCAGGCACACGTTGAGCGTGATGCTGGCCATTGCCCCAGGAGGGGGTTGTGTCTGGGCCCATGTGTGGGACACCCATGCCAGCAGGGCTCCCCAGGACAGCCCCTGCCATGGCTCCAGCTGCACGTGGGAGTCAGAGCCCGGTACCAGCAGCTCACTCGCTGCCCTGAGAACAGCCACCCTGTGACTCTCTGCCACGTCCATCCCTGCCTTTGGCGTGGGGGAACATTTAAAGGAGTTTGTCAAGCTGACAAGAGGTGATATAAAGTACTCCGAGGCCCTCAGGTGAAATCCACTGATAAAATAGCCCGTTATAGCTCTGCGCCTCAGCAGACTTCCCTGAAAATCTCTCTCACAACTCCATGCGCAGTAGCGCAGGACGCTCGCAGCCAGCGGTGGTGGTAAGGGGGCCTTGCCGCTCTCGGCGTGTAACAGACCCGCATCGGATCCAGGTGACAGCTGCATATACACCAGATGGTAATGAATCAGACGTGCCACGGTAGGAAATGTAGTTCCATCCCTGGTGTAAAGATAATCTCTGCTCTTTCCCTACTGCTTTGTCCATGAGCACCAGCACACATCCCCAGGTGTGCCCACACTGCGGTGGCCCATCTCAGTGATGTGAGACAGGCTCCCCCCGGCTGGAAGGCTGGGCTGGGGCTGGGTTCACCTGCCAAGTCCCCCCAGGGGGTCTGCAGCTGAGCGAAGCTCCTGGGCAGCCGGGCTGCAGAAGGGGCTGGCAGAGGCCGAGCGAAGCCACGAGGTGACACAGCACCGCAGCATGTAGATGCACGCTCTGTCTGCAACACCGGTTCGGTTTGCTCGCTTTTGGGATTGCCTCCTCTTCCCTCGGCTTCTGCTGCTGAAATCCCAGCTGTGCCCGTGTCCCCGAGTCGCTGTGCCTGGCTTTGGCAGCGCCCCACGGGGCTGGGGGGCCGTGGCCAGGTCCCGCGAGGTGGGAGGGCAGCAGCCAGCGGGGTCGTGGAAAGCAGAGCAGGGCACTGAACGGGTTCCAAGGCAGCAGAGCTGTGTGGTGTTCCAGGGACAGGGAGCCTGGGCTCCCAACCCTTAGGGTGTCCCTGGCTGGCTGCAGGGAGCCCAGCACCCCCAGCCCCAGGGTGGGCGCCGGGGAGGGCTGCAGGGGGCCAGCTGCAAATGGCACTGCTGAAAGCCTCGGGAAGGGGAAGGAGGGTTTCCTGCTGTTCTTGGTTTCTGTTCTTGATAATTAAAATCCGATGGGTATATCTAGGGGAAGCTCTTATCCTCAGTATCATTCCTCTTAAATCCTTCTCTTTTTCCCTTCTGTTTGCTTTGAAAGGTTTTTTTTTTAATTTCCTTGCCTGTTTCCCAAAGCTTCTCCCTTTCCTTGTTCCCCTGTCATTGAGGAGAAAAAAAAAGGTCCCTAAAGCAAAAACAACAACAGCAAATTAAATAAATAACACAGGCTTACAGGAAAAGCTCTGCTATTTTTGAACTTCCTCTCCCTAACTTTATTTCTGGCTCCTTCTTTGCCCAGTGTCTTCTGCCACCCACCTCCGCGCTCAGAGGCGAGGCCAGAGGGGTGGGGGACGGGGGTGGCCGGGACCCTCCTGGGGCACGCTAACCTCGCTGCCTCCTCGAGGGGTCACAGTACTTCCTCCAGGGAGGGGGGAAAGGGAGATTTTTGCTGCTGTTAAAAAGCAAAGGAAGCACCTTAGCTAGCCAGGAAATTCTCACACAAGCAGGGTACGGCAGCAGCAGCTCAAATGCTCACCAGATCAGAGCACCCCAAAAACTATGCCATAAAAACAGCCCTATAGCACATCACCTCATGGGCATGCTGAATGCACAGGCTGATAGCATAAAAATGAGCAACTATTGGGTCAGATGAGGAAATACTGTACTTCTCTGAGCGCTTCTCGGTACTTGCCTACATGGTTCTTTTTCCGGCTTTTGGCTTCTTTTTCCTGCAAAACCAGTTTTTTAGGCAGGATTATCATGGCTTATTCAGTGAATGCCTCACTCTGATTTGCTTTCTGCAGCTCTTATGCATTTAGATCCTCTGTTAATAAACAGTCGCTTCCTTTTACCTCCCTGTGGGACTATGAGAGAGCCTGCGGGCAAAGGGGATTGAAAGCATCATCTTTCCAGCCTCATCTTTCCTCTACAGCTGAACTGGAAAGAAAAGCCTCCTGCAAAGCCTGTGGGACACAATGCTTGTTGGAAACTTGGCTCAGATGAGGCTGGGGATAGCACAGGGATTAAATGATGCACAGAGGGACCAGGGACACAGGTGGCTGCCAGAAGAGATGGGTTGGGCGGGGGGGGGACACCTTCTCCTCCAAAAGATGCTGGAGACTTCTCATGCAACTCTCCCCCTTTGTGCACAAAGAGGAAAAAATCTTGTTATCAGCTGCCAGAAGTGACCTGTGTAGAAGGAAAAAGGTGGATCTAAAAAGCAAACTACAACTCAGGACTAAAGGGTTGTCCCTTCCTCCCCCTTTACTGTGTAGGAAGAACATCAGAGTTTAAAGGCAGCTTATTTTTCATGAAACAAATTGCAAATAACTGGAGGGCCTCAAGTGCCTGATCTATTTATAATAAAACCAGTAGGAGGTTTAATTTGCTTATTTTCCTAGCACTTAATAAAATATCTGGCAAACAGAACTGATAAAACCACTTACGTTAAAAAAACTTGTATTTTCGCTTCTTCAACAAGCCTTTAACTGTAGGCTCTGCTCACCCCGGGAGACCATCAAGGGAAACTGGAAATTTGGAGAGTTGAAAAATAAGCACACAAACAAAACCTCTGTGAACAAATCTTTCATGCCTTATTTCTTGTCATTAAAAGGCCATACCCCCAGTTCTTCCAAGATAATTTCACATCACTTTAACAAAAATTCAACGAACTGATGAAAGGAAGAGGTCTTTAAAAAGTGCCAATCTGCTTCCACTTCAGTCAGCTGAGCTGCTGCCAGCAGAGCCATTCATGGGGGAGTTTCTGTGAGGAAGCCCTGAAATAAGCTGGAACTCTGCTTGGGGAAGGAGACATTTTTGATGAACATCCACGTTCACAGAAGCCTGCGAACCCTTTCACAGGGTCTTTGAACAAGGCTGGGAAGAGGAGGATGCAGAGAACGGGTTGGTGGTATGTTCCTCCTGACATTTTTTCTCTGAGGGCTTCTGTAATAATTTCAAATGGCAGTTTGGACTATCTGAGAGGTTCAGCCAGGCTGGTGGCCTGGCAGTGCCAGACCCAAAGGGCAGGGGCTTGGTTCGCAGGCAGCAGGCGGGCAGCGGGACGGCTGCCACCACTTGGCTGTCCTTCAGCAGCGCCAGGTCCCCCTCTGGGCAGCATAAGGGCAACACTAAGGGAGCTGTGCCCACCTGAGCACTTGCTGCAGCACACGGCTCAGGGAAAGCAGCACCTGGGAGAAAAAGACATGCATTTATTTATTTGCTTATTGACATACATTTCAAAAGTATGCAGGACGTTGAGCTTTAGAAGCAAGAAAGAGGATGAGAAGGGTTTGAATAGCCGTGTTTCTACCACACACATGAGTTGTGCGCACATTTTCCTTCCCAGATACTCTACGATACAGCTTATAAAGAACAAGTAACTTCACACCAAGGGTGCTGAGGGCCATAGCGTTGCTTTACTCTGCATGGGAGGGAGCTGTAGGACCAGCTGGCGCAGGTTAAATCAGAAAGCCAAAGTGGCAGGTGTAGGGCATTGGCCTAGGATCGGTGCTGTGCTCAAATGGCTTCACTGCAGCTGGGTACCAAGTTTTCTGTCCTGCTCTGCCCAGCGTGGTGTAGTCCGTGCAAATGGAACTCTCTGTGCCCGGTAAGTGTTTTTGTGGAGGAGGTAGCTGAGCCCTGGGTCTCCATCCTGCTCTGGAGTAGGGTGTCCTGTGTTCCTGTTGCTGGACATTCTCTTCCCCTCTCTGTGGATTCCCATCTCCCACTCTCACGTTCCTTCCCACAGCCTTGCATTGCTCCCTGCAGGTCTCGAGTCTCTGCCACTGGTTGCCTTGAATTTAAGGGCTTTGTCCTTAGTTTGATTTCCTATAGGAAGCTAGAGCAGAACGTGGAGGATACAGTTATAAGCTTGTGGTAATGTTGGTAGGGAAAGTTAACATCTCCTGAGTAGCGAATGCTTTGTGTGTGTATGTGTGGCAGTGCTGACAGGCATTAATTAATGAAGGTGCATATCACTGAAAATGAGCAGTCTCAAGGATGGGCAGAGTATCCTACTGAGGAGGTGAAGGGAGACTTTTTGTGGGGGTTATTTGGCTGGTTTTGTTGTTGTTGTTCATATACTGTGCTCCCCTAGGATGGTCTTTTTTGCTGGTCTTCTTTCAACCGTTGGTTCTCACACTGTTCAACGTCTTTCTAATGCAAATGAGCTCCTTTTCAATGTCTTCCTTCAACTGCACAATACTTGGGAAGCTCAGAGAAATGTTGATGCCCTGAGGGCAGGAAATTTTCAAAGCCCCTATGTAAGCAGCTGATGATCAAATCCTGGCAAGTTGTTTGTCTATGTCCTGGTTTTTCTTGCTCACCTGACGTTTACCCGCGCTCTCTGTTGGTGTTGCAGTAGCTGAAAGAGGCATCTGGTCTGTGTCAGCTTTTATCTGCCTCTTTTTCTTTCTACTATGCTTTCTTATGTATGCTTGCTAATTCAATTCAGATTTGGAGGAAATATATGATAAATTAACTGGCAAGGCATCGGCAGCTGCAGGAACTCCATGGTAGAAGAAATCCGTGAACTAATGCAGTTAGTGGCAATGCAAAACCTAGACATGACTGCAAATTACTTCAGCACATATGAGTCTGAAAGCAGAGAGAGAATCCAAGAAACTGGAAAGGAGTCAGGAGAAAAAGATCTTGACCATCAAGTGGCATTTTCCTTGCTCTTCTCAAGTTTGTAGGTGGACTCTGAGCAGAAGAGGGCATCTTGCAGAGCAGACGCCAGCAGGAAGACACGGTGGTTGCAATACTCGGTAATGCAATGGCAAAGCATGTCAGACTCATTCATGGTAACACTGAAGCTGCTACCAGGACCCAGGGCATGGTGCCACCAGTGTCCCTGATCCCTGGGAGTGCCAGGAGCTGTGTCCCAGGTGCCTGCATTCCCCCGGACCATCTGCCTGTGCCAAGGAGTCGGGATATAGTTATGAGGCATTTGCTATGGCCATCTTGTGCTTGGCTCCTGCAGGATTGTCGTGTCTGAGTAATTACACACTTTGAGCAGCCTTACTACAGATATAGAGACAGCTCCCAAAGAGCGCTCTGCCTAATTGCACATTTGCGTTGTTGATGTCAGAATTAAAACCATAGCTGCTTCCCCTGGAAGATCTGTGATGTGGCTGTGATGCCTCCCACAGTTTGTAAGACCCCGGCACAGGGCTGCTGGGGGCACTGCACACACTGTGTTGTAGCTGAGGGTTCCCACTGCCTTTCTTCTTCTGTTCTGGTTTTGTTTGGGTTTTTGTTTGTTTGTTTTTTGGTTTTGAGACAAGTGACATAAATATTCCCTAGCACTGGGGAGCTACATTTATTTTATTTTATTTTTTAATGACTAAACATCTCTTACCTAAATGTTTAGGACAGTTTCCTAAGAGACCTATGCTTACACAGAGCTCTTGCTGGTAGCCAGTGCCACCAGGTGGGACTCCCAGGCTGCTCTCAAGCCAGGGAACAGGCTGGGGACATCCCACAAAGGGGTGCCAGGGAGGGGGATGCCAGGCACAGCCCAGGTGACAACAGCCAGCACACAGAAAGCCTGTGCCTTTATTCAGCTGCTCGAGGTTACAGCTCCTGTGCAGCACCTCCGCACAAAACGGGGAGAGTGCTTCAGCTGCTCTCTTCAGCTGAGGCTTGTGTTTGGCCAGAATGGAGAAACCTGGTACCTGCAGGCTACTGGGATATGGTTATGCCACGCAGAAACAGCGTAAGAAATGCTGGTAAAGAAATGAGGTAAAGAGACTTTTTAAATAATTTGGCTGAAAATTAGCTGTAGATTCTTGGTGTGTTGTGTTAGTATTTTTCTTAGAAATAAAAAAGACCGGTGCTCTGCAGGCACTGTGGAGATAAATGGATGTCCTTGACCATAAAATGAAAATTTCTTCTGTTTCCTTTCTGGTCCCTTTTCCCAGGGCGCTTGCCCAGCTCAGCCAGTAACGTTTAGTGCGATAAGCTCTGGTGCTACATGTCAGACTTGCTGGGAGGCAAGGCGGTGAGGGCTGAGCATAGGGAAACCTCTTTCATCCTGACTGATGGACTGAAACAGGGGTGCTGACGTGGAAGCTATCGTGGTGTGAGGATTACAGTTCCTGGAAACCCCCTGGCCTCCACAGCTGGGGTGTAAAGCCACCAGCTCTACAGCCCACAGGGCATACTCCGGTGTAAGTGTGGTCACTGACGGCCCTGCAGATTTGTGGTGAAGCCAGGAGACAGCCAGGGCTCAGGCAGGGGCTGTTCTGTTGACCCAAGTGTCCTGGGCAATCCCAGATGGTACTAGCTGCTGTCTCACACTGGGAAGTTACAGAGTTGGGGGTTTTTAGACCCACATTGCCATCCTCACCCTTCCCTTCATCCCATGCACTGGATTTGCTCATGGCACAGCGAAGGGTGCCCAGGAACCCCCTCACCAGAGCCCTGCAGTGGCTGGGTGCTGTAGCATCAGGGTTGGCTTGGGGACGTGCAACTCCCAGAGCCAGGGGCCAGCCTGTTGCTCTGAAAGGAACCTTTGGAATGAGAAAGTCATGGGACATCATGGGCTTTGGGCAACCATTGGGGAAGCAAAGGTTATCAGGAATGACCTGGCTCAAGGGGCTGGACTCCTGCAGGAGCAAAATAGGTTTGGTGACAGGAGCCAGATCAAGTTATTTCAGTCAGTTGCCCCATTTACAGGATCATTTAGCTTTATGAATGTCAGTTGTGGGTTTGGGTTTTTTCCTTTGCCCTGTTGCTGTTGGATATTGCCTCTGGGAATTACTTTGTTCAGACTTGTTGAGATACCCAGCTGTAAGAAGAGCAAGCACAGAAAAGTTTTCCAGGATACTGAAAGATTAAATTATTTTTGCTTGCATAAAATGACCAAGCAGAAGCATGCTCTCACATAAGAGGAAAAAAGAGGCTAATAGGAATTGTCCATAAATGCCAGGGAACAAGGCCTAGTGGAGAGTGTTCTTTTTCAGGTGCACTGCTGCAAATCTTTAGTAGACAAAGCAAAGGAAAAAGGGGTTACTATGATTGTCAGCACTGTGCAGTTATCTACATCTATATAAAAAGGTCAAATACCTTCAATGTGATTGAAGAACAGAGGTCAGACCTGTTTTGTAGTGACTTTGGACTACCCAGAGAGAGAGAGAGATGGACTCCAGGCAACAATAAGGCGATACAGATAACACAGAAGGAGCAAAAGAGAGATGTCCAAGAGTCTTTTAAAAAATAAAAAAATAAATTTAAAATAGACTCCTTGGAATGTAACTTGAAAAACAGGCAAGTAGGAAAAGAAGGAAACAGAAATGCAAATACTTCCATATTTCCAGGTCTTCAAAAGTGATGGTTTAGGTATGTAATAAGTAGCTACTTTCTCTGAAAAGCAGGCAAAATATTAAATCAAAGAAAAAAGAAAATGTATGTACATATGTATGCACTTTGAAAGCCTCCTGCTGAATTATAAATACCTTTGAATCATAAAATATAAAGCCTGACGGTGATTTCTATCAAAGTTTGAACATGCAGTTTCACTTGTTCACAGCACAGCCTGTGTGCGCTATCATGTTAAAACCAGAGAGAAGACAGACACAGAAACATCCTGTAGGTAAAAAAATAAAAAACAACAAACAACCACCAAACACAAACCTGACTGACAGATTGAGCAATTATTAATGGAAATCTCAACATGGATAGGCACACAGAGCAGACTCCTCTAGGAACTGGCTTTTTTCACACCAGTCAATAAATGAATCATAAGAGGTGAGGTTCTTCCTTCCCCTGGAGATGGGGGGAGGTTAAAAATGCGAAGGCACCTCTGTAACAGCCAGCAGCTGTGCTGGTGCAGTACAGATGCTGCGATGGGACACTGCTGCTGCGCTGGCAGAAGCGGTGGCTTGCAAGACTCCCGTGGGCACCACCCAAAAAACTACTAGAAAAATACTTGAAGTTGTTGTGGAGTGGAGGGCACGTAACCCTGAGGAACAGCATGTTGGGGACTGGCAAAGCACCCGAAAGCTGCAGTTCTGGAAGCAGGCAGCCTCTCTAGTGCTCCCTCCATGCCACGCACCCAGGTTATTGCCTGTAGCTGGACAAAGGATGCGCCAGGATGGGCTGTCACAGCTGTGGAGTCAGGGAGGTCTATGGGGCTGAAAGACGTGAGCCTTGTGAGAAGCGGGGGAGCCACAGCAGGAGCGGGAGTGGGGCTGTGAGTGTCATGACGCTGGCAAGGTAGGGCCAGGCTGGCTTGTGGCAGCGGCAAGCTCTGCCCACCCTGGGCAGTCAGTCCTTGCTCCAAGCCAGCAACTGGTCTACAAAGCCTCCGCTTATGGTCACAGTGATATTTCACCCCTGGGTTGATGTCCTGGCCCAGCCCCCGCCCCAGGAAGGAGCCTGATGCCCAGGGGCTGCCCCTTGTGCCTCCTGGCCTGCCCTGCTCCCTGGCTGGGGTGGTAGGATGGGTCCTGCTGGCTGCGTCCTGCCCTGCTGAACCTCCCAGGCAGCCCCTGGCCACAGTGACCTGGAGGGCTGGGTAACCATGGGCAAGGCAGTCCCATGAACTGCAAGCAGCAAAGAAAAATTTCTGGCGGGAATTGTACGACTGAACCTCAGGTCATCATTGTTATCTGTAATTCAGGGAGGAAAACTGTGACGGGAGCTGGAGACAGAGCGTACAGAGCAGGAGGGAGGTACCGCATCTGCAGGCGCAGTCCAAGGAGCGTGGAGGTCTGCCCAGGAAGGAAGAGCTGCGAGCAGCTCAGCAGAGATGGAGGAGGAAGCAGCTCTGACGGAAACGATGACCTGGATTCTCAGATCACTGAATTGCAGGAAGACTTAGTGTCTAATTGAGCAGCCAGCAAAAAAAACAGTAGAAAAGCAAATTAGAGCCTGATGAGAAACTGTAAGTCCTTCACCCAGCAGCAAAGCTTTCTGGAAGGAGAAAAAGGATGGCACTGTCTGAGAAAACAGTTTTGAGGTCAAGCTGGACAACAGCAGAGTCTTTCCAAAGCACTGGGAAAGGAATCTAGTTGAGCCAGCAGAAAGTTCCTCAGCTGAACAATGTATAGGAGCAGGTCCAGGAGGCAAATCTCAACATGTGGTGAAGGCAGTCACATTGCCCTGGAAATGCAAAGGACAAAGCAATTGTCCCCTAACTCTGTGGACATTCCTCCTACGTTACCAAGGCTACGCAGCTTCAGTAAGTAGGAATTGGGTCATTCAGTAATTGTATATCATTATGACAGGTAATCATATCATATGGGCATCTTTTATTGATTTTCATTGCAGCTAAAAAGGATTTAGTGTGACATGAAGCCATTAATACAGGGAGATGCATGGATTTCCAGCAGCAACATGCAGAAATCTGAATAGAGCTCTACAAAGGAAAAAAACCCTTCCTGCTCTGGAGGGTGTGTATGTTTGTGATGCCCAGAAAGGCCTTGCAACAGGGTGTCCAAATGACTGCAAGGTCCACAGGAGAGGCTCACGTGGCAGCACACCTTCGGATCACTACAGTTTACTGGTGCAAGCCCTCACATGGATGCACTTGCATTGACTAGAGATACTTCCAACAGTTTAGCTTGTCTTCGTGGGTGTCAAGAGCAAGTTAAACCCAGTTAATATTATCTGGAATTTGATACACATCAGGTACAGGGTCAGCTGCTTTAAAGCTGTAACTTGAGGCCAGATCTCTTGCCTCTCCTGCTAGCAGGATGTGCTGCTCAGAGCACAGGCCTTCGACATAGCTGTGCTGCCACCGGCCCCTTGGTGGGTTAACCTGCAAGCTGCCACCTTTGTACACCCACATTTCTCACAGGGGGGTAATTCCTGGTGCCCCATCCTGTGCCCAGGGCAGGCTGCGCTTTCAAACCACTGCAGCCTGCCTGGCACTCGCTGTGTGTGGTGGGCACCTTCTGCCCCATCCCTGATCAGCATGGTACCTTCTGCACCTGCCTGTGCGCAGGTGACAGGAATTTAGGGAGATCTGGGGTTGGTTTTCCCAGGCTGGGCACCAGAGCAGCAGGCGGCAGTGCTGGGGGAAGGTGAAGGGGCTCCTGGTTATGCATGTCCAGTGAAGGCTGTTTATGTTGTTCCCTTTACAGAAAGCATCTGGAGATACTAAAGCTGGAGCCCTGTGCAACCCCAAGGAAGATGTCCAGAAGTACTGAGTGATCCACTAGCTGTCATCAAGAGACAGACAGACATAGCGAGGTGGGTAACCAGCACAGGCAGAGTAATGTGCCTGGGGACACCTGGCCAGCAGCAGAGCGTGCTATCAATAAAAAAACAGGTAGGTAGCACTTCATCATGGAGTGCTCTTGCTAAGCATGTGAACGCTGCCTCTCAGATCCCTCACGCAGCACCAGAGGGGGTAATGCTGCTCTGTTCACTCACAGCAAACCTGCCTTTGATAGCATGAAGTAACACCCAGTTTTCACCTGCCACTTTTAAAGACAGAAAACAAGATCTAGGAGCTGTAGCTCACTAGGAGAGCATCACAGCACTTGGTCATGCTTTTTCATTCTCCTCCCTGGTGGCTCTCCAAATTAACCATGTCTTTTTCTCCACTCCCATCTCCATGACTGCAGGTCTCCAGTGCATCCTTGGGTACCCTCTCTGCTCTTCAGCTGCTGCTCCTGCATGGCCCAGTCTCCTGAGGTCCTACACTGTGTCTGGCAGCTCTGTGCAGTTTCAGAAACCTTGGGGTGTCTAAAGTGGAGGGTAGGCAAACTGTGCCCTGCTTACCTGCAGCCATACTGCCAGCCTGTCCTCCACTTTCTATGAGCCCTTCCTTGTCTTCTTCTTTGGCTTCCATCCGGGCCTTGGTAGCATACCAAGAAGTTGCAAATGATCTCCAAAACCTCAAGCATTTCAGTAGAGTTGTAGCTGTCGGCAAGAGTCCATGCTAAAGCTGCAGCTACCGCAGCAGTGAAGCAAGTGGAGAGGGCTGATGGTGCTGGGTCTGAGTGCTGCACAGCTTGCTGTGACACTGGGAGAGCATCTCCTCCCTCTGCTCCAGAGGAAAGAGCTGGAAGGAAAATGATCATGTGTGATCATTGTGTTCATCTGAGAGAGAATTTAATTTGTTTGTGGATTCAGCTGCCCAGTGCAAGCAATATTTGTAAGCACTGGCAGGTAAGGGCAGGACACGGTGTCTCTTTGCTTCTACTGGTTATCCAGCGTCCCCAGGTGAGTGAGGGCAGGGGTCTAAATGGGATAGTCCAGTGGAGCGTGGCCCATGAGGGAAGGCCTTTCATGAGCCGAGAAGTCCTTGTAACTTCCTTCATCCCTAATTTTAGGATAAATCCATTAGCAGGTTTGGCTTTTTCCCTGTGCCTTTCCTTCTCCCCTCTCTCCCTGCTGGTCTCTTTACACAGTCAGGTGGGTAACGCTTTCCTGACTACAGAAGTCAACCAGAAAGAAAACAGACATTGGAAACCCACTGTCACTTGGAAGGTTGTTCATGGTGCGGGTATAAACCAGACGCAGCTTTAACAACAAAGCACATTTTTTTTTCTCCTGTGGCTGCTTCTCCTATCAGTAATGGAAACGAGAAAGTGGTGCCCTCTCCGAGCACGTTATCCTGACTCCCCGGAGTGGCAGCGACGGTCCTGGAGCGCAGCGCGTGGGTGACCCTTAGCGGGTCTAACGCCTTGCCTGCCGGCCATGGAACCGGCACGCAGCTGTGACCGGTGCCTGTGGCAGCAGCCGGGGCTGACCCCAGGTAGCCCCTGCGATGGGGCGGGGGGCGGAGGGGCACGGGAGGGGTCCGCGGGGGCCGGGCCGTGAGCAGGGCACGCTGCGCAAATACCGCGGCGGCGGGATCGTGCCGAGCGCCAGCCCCTTCCCCCGGGCTGCTCGCCTCGCTCACCGCCCGGCTGCTGCCCACCGCCGCACCGCTCCGGCCCCCTTCACCGAACGCTTCCGCGGGTCCCTCCCCACGCGTGAGCCGGCGGCCCCCGGCTGCCCGCCCCTCCCCAGGCCGCGCTCGGCTCCGCGGGCCGGCAACGACCGGCGCTGTGCCCCCGGGGGTGCGCAGGCGGGGAGCGCGCCGCCAGGGGGCGCCGGGGAGCGGCCGGGACGCGGCCCGCAGTGGCACCTGCTGTCGGGGCCGGGCAGCGCCGCAGCCCCGGCGCTTCAGGAGCGGCCGCGGGTTTTTAACTCCGTTTGCCAGCCACCAGTTTATTTCACTCGACCCAGGAAACGCTGGTAGGATTTAGGCGGGATTGCGAACCAGACCCCTTCGTTCCAGCGGGAGTCGTGCCCGGTAAGGATCTGCCCGTTAACTGAAGGGACAGATCACCGCAGGGATCCCTTCCCACACCGGCCGTGCAAGGGCTCATCGGGATGGCTTGCGTGGAGCCCTCGCCCAGATCAGAGATCAGCTGTAGCTTGAGAAGAGTTTGCTTCCAAAGCCTGATCGTCTTTGAAGCGTCTTCACAGTAACAGATCAATGTTTCTCCTTTGCAACTTTTCCTTATTCCAATTGTGCTGCAGAACTGGGCTCGTGAACAAAGAACCCTTTCTTAGGGCTGAGATAAACTCCTTTTATAACAATTATTGGAATATCCCAGTCAAAGGCTGCAGCCATCTCTGATCCATTTCAGAGCCCAACAGCAAGGCTGTTACTGGTTCCCTTTATTTGTCCACATACGTTTTTTTTTAACCAGGGTGCCCACTGTGGCCACGCTGCTCCCTGTGACAGTGGCCAGCCCTAGCTGTCGTGTTACCATGTGGCCGTGACTGGGTGGTGTAATAATTTTTGCTT